>NC_084841.1:22812015-24012015 GCF_033115175.1 Lepus europaeus
ATTATTAGTGATTTTTGTTTCTTTGGGAAATGTAATTGTTTTTATAATGTAGGGCTTTTAATCATACATATTTGTGTAATAAAGTGTAACACTTCATATGTGTCTACAGTGTGCAATGATCATATCAGGGTAACTAGCATTTCCATGTCATACATTTTTGAAATTTCATTTACATGTAATTATACATATTTCTAGTGTATTTTATTTTAACACATGTACTTAGTGTTTACCGATCAAATCAAGGTAATTAAGTTTTGTGACATCCTAATAGCATCTTTTAAAAAACATTATTTGAAAAGTAAAAGGGGCATGAAGGAAGGGAGAGACAGAGTTCCCATCTGCTGGTTCACTTCCCAAAGTCCTAAGACATCCAGGGTTCAGTCAGGATGAAGCCAGGAGCCAGGAACTCAATCCAGGTCTCCAAAATGGGTGGCATGAATTTAATTGTCTGAACCACCACCTGCTTCCTCCTGGGGTCCACAATAACAAGAAGCTGGAGTTGAAACTCTCTTATACTTCAACAGGAATGTGGGCAGCTTAACTGAAATCTTAACGCACTCCCTATGATTTTCTTCAGAAATATTGTCATCTATACAATACATAGGTTAACATTATATATTGGTAAGAATAGTTCATGTCACAAATCTGACATAATTAAGAGCCTATTTGCAATTGGTGGCCCAATGCAATAAACTTATTTTCTCATGATAGAGGAAATACTTTAGTCCCATAATAATTTTAAGATTTTTGCTTAGCTCCCAGAAATATATTATATAGCTTTCTTATTAGAAGAGAACAAATTATAAAACACAGTATCTGACTAGGTGAATTAATTTTAGGTTCAGATGAATCATTTAATGATGCTTTAAAATGAAAACTCCACCTAAAGAAAAACAGAATTATTCATTACATTATACTTTCAAATTGAGTATATTATGATTTGATTACTTACTATGAACCTGGAAATATACACAGCAAAACATGTGAATTATAGAAGAAGGTGATTAGCAGAGTTCATAAAATAATTGATGAGAAATCAAAAGGATAATGCATAGGTAAGTTGAATCACCAATTTTCAGGTAGACAAAACACTTTCTACTAAGACTGATCCTAAGAAGAAGCACTATCAAATACAAATATAAAGAACTGCCACTCTTAGCATTTAGGTAAAGAAAAATAAGATTTTCCTTAGGATTTTCTTTATTAATTTTAGGTGTCAGGAAATGAGAAAAGCTTTGACCTAAATCAAATAAACAATGACTCAAATTAAAATGTAAATTAAGAGACTTTTTGTAATACAAAGTTAATATACATAATGTATTAGAATTTTTATATTCTAGCAAAAATTAAAACAGGTAAACATCTGTCAGATCTGTGCTCAGTCATCAGGGATGTTGAGGCCTGTAGGGCCATGAGCTGAAAGAACACTTGTAGGGCTGGAGGGAGACGGGTCATTTATTCAGGCAGCAATGATGGCAGCAAGGTGACCAGACACAGCCTCAGCAGCCCACAGGGCCTGGCTCCTTTTTAACAGAGTTAGATAATAATGGCCATTAGCCAAGGAGTTACCCAGGAGTAGATTTATCAGCCTTACTGGGCCCACTGACCAGCAGAAAATGTATCTATCACTGGGACCTGCCCAGTTGCCATGGAGGCATTGATAACAGGGCATGGGTTGACTTCTTTAGGCCCTAGGGCAGCTCCTTGGGTCCACATGTCACCGATAATTTGGCTTTGCAACTCCAGTAATATTTTCACACAGTTTTCATGGGATGCTTCCCAGAGTACAATTTTTAGTTGACCCTTGCTGCTCTGTATACATGTAGGCCACCTGCGTTAGCTCCAGCTTTCTCCTGAGCAACAATCCCCAACAATTCCAAAGGACATCCAGTGAAGAGATGACAGTTATTTGGATCCTATCACAGCAGGTTGTTGATCGTTCACCGGGGTGCATTCTATCTTGGGCTCCAGGGGTTCTGGGAAACCAGTCAGGTCTAGTTCTCCTGAGTAGCTGGATGGATACGCAGTGTAAGGAAACAGACAATTGCCCTGTTGCCCCTGTGGGGAACTCGGTGCCTGCCCAGCTTGTGACACATTATGCACCATGGCACGTGGATGAGGTCATGGCACTTTGCTGTTGACTTGAGTTAATCTAGTTGGAAAGACAAAAACAACACAGAGGCCATGATGGGCAAGTAATGCCCCTCAGAGTCATCCACGGGACACTGCCCAGCTACCCTTCCCAATATGCAAAGGCTCTGGTTCATTCGTAACACTCACCCATATGGCTGGAAACTCAGCCTGTTGTCTACTTTGTTCAGTACCTGTTTCAAACTAAATAGTGTCAGTGTCTATCCTTACTGTCCCATGGTCCATGTAGCTGGACTGCATTGGTTGGATCCATCAATATACCAAGCCGTAGATGGCAAGGGTGGTATGCCCTCATGGTAAGGACTGGGAGCCTCTAGGAAAGCCAGAAGGCAGAATAACCTGTGTTACCAGGCCCAGGAGGGCCTGCAATTCTTGGGAAAGGGGGACTAGCACTAATAACTGCACTCTGATCTAGGTATGCTCCCCATTTGGGCAGGGTGGATTATGAGCCACACCCATCTTTGGTGTCATCACTCAAGACCACAATCACAGAGCTATGGGATATGTGGTCCACACCTGGACCTTCCCATGAGCAGTTACACGTTCACAAGCCTGTACAGCAGCATACACAGCTCTGCTAAATATGTTCATTATGGTCCTAACATCTGATATGGGTGTTCACAACGATAGTAACTTAGAGATTGAATAAACTGTTGCCCCCAAATTCAATCTCAGATACAATAGTTCAGTATAGTTGACAGTCATGATCTCACGTTAGTGAAGTTACAGTTAGTTATATTTAGCTCCATTTGTGTCAAATATCTATTATAGGTTACACACTTATCTATGACTAGGACACTAAAAAAATATATGATCAGTCTAATTACAGTAGTGTTTCAAAGGATTAGAGTTAGCCTAACACGTTTCCTCTCTAGGACATCACACATTTAAAATTAGCAAGAACTATGAACTTTTGCCTCTAAGTCAATACTAGCATATTTTTAAACTCAAGATTCAAGACAATCCAACCACTAAACCCCTCAAAATTTGTGCAGTGTGGATTATAAACACCACCCATGTAAAAATCATTTCCAGTGTCTACCTAATCTCCTTACAGTTGTTGGACAATGATCAAGAATGTCTTCTTGCTGTGCAGATCTCAGAAGCCTCCAAATGTATCTTACAGATAACCATGATTTTCAGACAACAATGACAATAAAAGCTTTAATATGAGTTACTATATCCAGATGGGGACATTTTATGAGGAACATATCAATTAAGATACTTTTGGTCAAGTAGAGAAACTGACAAAATAAACTTGGAAATATCTTACATGATATACAAATATATTTGCTATTTGAATTAACCATTAATAAAATTAAAGGAATAAAATTTAGGGTTAATTAAAAGAAGAAAAGTTTAGTGTTATTAACTTGCTCATCAATATCACCAGGGAACAGGTTACATCAGTGATTACCCTCTGCCTTTTTCGGCGTATTAGTGCTGGCCTCTGTGCTGGTTTATTCTCTCCTGGTGCTAAAAGGGGCAAGGCAATTTTAGTAGCTCAGTGTTCACACAGAAAAATCTAAAGCCACAGCAAAAAAAGAATACGTTCTCATCACACGCCTCTTCTTCAGAGAATTGAAAACTTTTTCAGAAGTTCTCCCATTCCAGCAGATCATTTCAGCTATTAACAATGCCTGTCAAAAATCTACAGAGATTTGCAAAATGCCTGTGAGCTATCAATAAAATGAGAGCATAAGAAGTATATGTGTAATGTGCTTTTAAATTCGAATAATAGTAATTTTTCATCCATTGAGGTATTTTTAAATATGAAAAGATTGAATGTTCTCAAAACAATATTTTAGGTCTTTTGTTACATTGACAAGAGCCAAGAAATTCATTCTTTGCAGTTGACATTTTTAACTCCTGTTGTGAATTCTTCTTTCATTATGGTATTTTAAAAGGATGTCAGTTTTAAGTTATCTTTTGTTGATTTAATTCAAAATGCCTGACACTTTTTGTTTTGTATTTGTTTTCTTCTTCATTTTGTATGACACTTTATGTTGTTATAGATAATATGTTTTGTGCATTCAAAACAGAAAAGGAAAGCACAAAAGTTTCTGACTCATTTATTATAAATATCCCTCTTTCAAAATTAGACTGCATATTAAATCATTTTCAATGAACTTATATAATACTGTGCTATTCATTCAATTGCATTATCCAGTTTTATGAATTATCTGTGTCTGGCTAACATTTAATTGATCTAATAGTCCGCAATTTTTAAATTTAGTGGTCAAACTTGTCTCACAATTCACAAAATCCTTCTTTCAATATCTTAGTGGTTCTTAAGTTAGATATATGTTCCTGTTTTAACATACATTATGTATGTATCAAATGACATTATAATATATAACAAACATAGCATAAGCTAACAATGAAATGTATTATTCTAAATGTTTTATGTGGATCAACTTACATAATCTTTGCAAATTATTCATTTGATAGGTATTGTTTTAATGCACTTCATAGATAAGAAAACTTGAATGGAATAGTGCTCTGGATTTCTCAGAATCACAGAAGATGCTTCTGCTCCCTGGCAGAATTCTCTTCAATGAGTATCCTTAAAAGTTATCACAAAAATAAGCTGCAGCCCTGTAGTTGCCCACTACCAGAATCTCATTTAGAATCATCTATAAGCCATACTGAAATTTTCTCTTCCTCTGCCCACTAGTCAGAAGGGATTCCTAAAGAAGGCGTAAGGCTGAGTTGGAAGGGAAGACACAGATGTATTTTTTCAACTTCAAATGAATGTGCTTGAACCTTCAGGGTCAGATTGAGCTCCACCTATCATACATCACTTCCATTTAATAATGGACTGTAATTGTGCATACTCAAACTTATTGCTTGATTCATCAAACCACACCCTGTTTGTGGTGAGCAGCTCAGCTTTTAGTTAATATCTTTCAGGCCTGGAGCAAGCTAAAACATTATGTTAAAAGGATATCAATTATCTACAGATAATGACAGGTCTTTACCCACATATTCTAAGAGGCTTCATTGTAATTAAACCATCAGGTTCTGGCAAATGCTCTACACAGTACCTCTATCTGCCATTGACATTTTAAATACCACCATGAGATCTATTGAATAGTATGGCCCAAATGTTAAAGCATTCTGCATTGTAGGCTGAACCTGTTACATAGCTTTATCTTTTTCTCGCATCCACTCAAAGCCAGCCAGCGACTATTCAAGCTGTTCAAAAAGTAGGGCTGAGTATCATATTCATACAAGAAATATTTTACCACCAAATTATGATGATGAATATTAGTGGTTTCCATTTCTTTTTGTTAATATTTGCAGGGGCCAGATGAAATATCTTATTTTTTGCCACAAAAGGACAATTTCAATGTTGTCCACACCACTAGACACCAACACATCTTACCAAGGTAAGAGGTACTTGAGCTTTTTGGGATTTATTTCTAACACTTTGTCATACAAAAGACCTATGCCTAAATGTCTAGATGCATTTGCTATTTTGTGTGCACTGAGTCCATTCAGTGTAATGTAAATAAAACAAACCAGTGTCAGGTCTCATAGAAGAGAAAAGTGATCAGGCTGAAATACTGCCAAGGTCAGACAATGAATGAGCCGTGCAAAAAGCTACATCTGGAATTCATTAATACAAAGAAAAAAGGATAAAGAAGGAAAAAAATTATCAGTTGAATGGTTGCATGCCTGTACATGGGGATGTGTTAATTTGCATAAGCATCAAAATCACATCTGGGATAACAGCTGTGTTGAGAGGTATCTAAGTAAGTTCACAATAATCTACTGTCATTCTCCAAGATCCATTTCTAGTTTGCACAGACTAAATAGGGAATTTTACTAGGGGATAAGGTAGGAATAATCCTCCCTGCATCTTTTGATTCCTTCACACACTATGTTCTATAAACCATCCAAGAATATGGTCCTATTTGTGAATTAGTATTTTTTTGGGTAGAGACAACTTTAGAGGTTTCTGTGTGCTATTTTCTACCATAATGATCTTCTCTACAGGTCAGGAAGCTGATGTGCAGATTCTTCCTGTTGCTGAATTTGCTTATTCCATTTAGGCATTCTTGGATTTCAGGAATAACCATGTGATGGGTGTAAGGACCTAATATAAAATTCCATTGATCACCTGACAACCATAAGCCATTATTCTGATAGTGGGACCACAATAACATTTTGGGAATACTGAACAGAAAATGAACTTAAATCTCCAAAACAAACTTAAAGTGATTAAAAGCATCCAATGAATATCCTTAAGAGTATTTTATATGTCTTTATTGCTAAATTACACCATGGACTACCAGCTTTTTTTTTTTCCCTCTAGAAATGCAATCATTAGTACCTCTAAATCTAGTAAGATTAGAAAACCAATTCAGTACCACACAAAACCAATTCAGAAGCTCAACTCCAAGATTCTGTACACCCAGGACTACTCTCACTACCAAAATATGTAAAAGTCAGGGATATCCTAAGAAACATTTCTGGTAAGAGATATATATTAAATGTCTATTTGGGGCCTGCACTTTGGCTCAGTGGATTAACGCCCTGGCCTGAAGCACCAGCATCCCATACGGGCACTGCTTCTAGACCAGGCTGCTCCACTTCCAATCCAGCTCTCTGCTATGGCCTGGGATAGCAATAGAAGATGGCCCAAGCCCTTGGGCCCCTGCACCCACATGGGAGACCCGGAGGAAGCTCTGGCTCCTGGCTTCCGATCAGCGCAGCTCAGGCCGTTGCAGCCAGTTGGGGAGTGAACCATCAAATGGAAGACCTCCCTTTTTCCACTTTAGAGAAGTATCAGTCCTTTTAAGGTCTTCCCACATACTGAACCTTGTTCACGTAGATTATTCAGGTTAGTATTTGTTACCCAAACTGATAATGATTATTGGATTATGAAATTCAACCACATTTAAAAACATTTTCATAATACTTCCTAGGTTGGCACTCACTTGATTGAAGACCTGGTGACTGTGGCCTAGACAAATGGATGCATCAAGATGAACATCACAATAATAAAGAATTACTGTACTTTGTATTCATGGGTCAGAAAATGATTAATTCGTATTTCCTACTAAGGAAATTCTGGTGGTAAACTTTGAAAAAGAGTATAAGTTAAAAACTTAAGTAAGAAGGAAAATTATTAAAGTATGAGTTTATTTATAAATGGAAATTTGGGGTCCATTGTGAGTCATGATCTGAGACATTATTAAGAAAATGCCTAAAATATGGCTCTGGAAGACATCAGAATAGAAGTGGTAGGAGGTGTATGTCATTGGGCAATCTCCTTTCTTAGTCATTTCATTTCTTTAAGATTATGCCTAAAGTCACATTTCTTGAAAGCTTGGAATACTCAAAACTATGTTAGAAACTATTAATACTAACTAGAGGGAATACTTGCACTTGTCCAGGATACTTCACAGTACATAGACACTAAACAGAGAAAAAACACCAAAGCTGTGGATGTGGAATGATGGAGAAAAACATGAAGCCACAGGGGTGGCCGAGGGATGCCAGTGTGCTAGGGTAGGAAATAGTTTCAGAAGCAATGCTAACACATTAGATAAGATAAAAAGGCCTTGAGGCAGGAAAACGTTTTTATTTAACAAAATGGACAAAGTCACAGATATTGAAATTCAATATTTAGTTGGAATCCCCAGGGAAATTGAGAGGAAAAAAAAAAAAGACTTAGGAAAGAGTGTCACAGAGACTAAGAAAGGACATTTTGAAAAGTAAATTAATGGGACAAAGATTGAATAGTGCAGCAAGGTGAAGTGAGACAAGAAGTGGAAAGAATTCATTACATTTTGAAAAGAAGACGTAATTGATGAACTGGTGAAAACATAATTGTACTAGAAATGTGCAGGGTATAAACTCTATTATAGGAGGTTGAGGAGTTAATTGGAGGTCAGAAAAATGACCATATTTTCAGACCATAGAATCTTGGTTTAAAGCAAACCATATTAGACTGTGAGATAAGATCAGAGATATTTTGTTGTTGTTGTTGTTGTTTTGTTAGTGCCTTACAATATAGCACAATTTAGTCTGCAAAAAATAATGCATTGTTTGGAAGAGATTAAATAAGCAGAAGAGGACCCAAATTTGTAAACACCATTTGTGAAAGAATGGGAATTCTCCATGTGTTTGGTTTGTTGCTGGATTACATGCATTAACAGTTGATCAAAAATATTTGCAGGATAAACGAATGAATGAATGAAACAAAACATTAAGAAGTAAGAAACAACAAACTTTAAGCCCCAAAATAGCTAATGGTGAGCTAATGGTGGACAGCTGTCATCCTGGTAAAAGAATGCACAGAGAATACTGGTAATATTTACCTATTTACTATATTCCTATGTACCTTCTAATTTAATTTGGCCCTTTAAGAATTGCTTTATGGAAATATTATTTCCTCTGAATCAGGAAGTCTAAATTATTGATTCAGAAATATAACAAACTAAGAAACAAGGTCATTATTATTATATATATCTGAACTAGATAATTCATATAAATATTTCCCTACTGTTTTCCTCCTATCTTTTAGCTGGGAAAAATGCAAATTCAATTGTTAATCAGTGGAGTAAAAGCAAATCATAATCCTGTCAAAATGTATTCTAATCTTAAGGATATAGTGTATGGTAATTCAGGCATATTGTTAAATACCATCATCAGACTTCAGCTGTTGGTCCATCTATCCTTTCCTCAGAGAAATCTCGCATGATTTTCAGTTAGGTCACCCTTTTACTACACAGTGAGAGATAATTCTCTAACATCCATAGCACAAAATTCTGAAACACTTGTCATTTTTAAATGCAAAATTTGTCTTCTTTGCCTTTGTATCTAGAGCCAGAGATTTTGTTTTTATTTTTGTTTTGTTTCTAATGCTGGGCTGAAGCTATACCCAAGTTCAATTAATTTCTTGTACAGAGCATTTCTAGATCAGAGAGAAGTGAAGAAAACAGAGATTGAAGGTGGAGGGAGACAGGGAGCAAATTCATTTACTAGGTTTCACAGTATGTGGTAGAGTCTTGGCTAGTTGCTCCACAAGTGTGCTCTCTCGGCTTTGTGGACATCATCCGAGGGAACACAGAAAAATCTGTGTCTGCAAATCTGCCTACTGCTTCCCTCATGCTGGTAGCAATTTCTCCATGACTTTACCACTGCCTTCTTGGCAACATACTCCAGAAAGCACTTCCTGGTCACTTGTACTGCTTCTGGTGAAGTTGAACTCCATGTACTGAGTATTATTTTAACCAAATTCCAAACCCTGGTCTCGGTGAACAGGTGGAAGAGTTAGTCATGTTGACTCACACAGGGACCTGTACTATCTACTCAGTGGAGAGACAGATTGGTGTGTGTGTGTGTGTGTGTGTGTGTGTGTGTGTGAGAGAGAGAGAGAGAGAGAGAGAGAGAGAGAAAGAGAGAGAGAGAGAACACAAGTGTGATCCAGTGAAACTAGGGGAAAAAACATATCCATAATACAATTTTTTTACTTGTTTGCTAAACAGTTCTAATGTATACTTCTCTTGACAGATGAAATATGAGGGAGAGGGATGAATAGAATTTTATTCTCATTCTGCAAAAGAAGATATGCTATCAGATTCCAGAAAACAAAGCAATACGTAGATATAATTACTATTTAGGGTATTGTTTATAAAATTGATGTTAATTGTTTGTTCACTTAAATGCTTGTTCATTTAAAAAGTATAAATGAGTCTGAAGGACATTATAATTACATAGAATTTTATTCTAAAATAATATTATTTCACACCAAAATGTGTTTAAATGTTTTATTGTTGTACTCAAAACGAATCAGTCTTCTAAAAAGTTCCAGTTCTTGCTTCACTTAAAAAGATCTTATGAACTGAACAAAGAACGATGAAAATATCATGATTTTATACACATTTTGCTAGGTTAAGAGTTACCTACACAAGATGGCTCTCTATATTTTTCTCATATAGTAGTGTGTGTTTTCTAATTTGAGGAAAGACTTATGGGAAACAGAGACATGACAGCTGTCAAGTTCTTTGTCCAAATTTAATCAGGAATCAGCCAGAGAGAAATGTCCTAATCCATCAACACCTGCCTGGGATAAGCTGTAAAACCCACCAGAGACAGAGCCAAATATAGTGATTTAATTAATTGAAAGGTTTTGGCAACTCATCAGCATGTGGTGCTTCAGAGCAAGTTCTGGTTTCAATTAATGTGGAGCAGAATCTATGTGTACCTTAAAACTCTCTGCTTCAATTATTAGAAAATTGTGTTTTAAATGCTGCATAATTTAAAATGATTACCAAATAGTAAGAGAAGATATGAGGACATTCCTTCTTAATGTTTGTGTTAAATTAATAATACTTATCATAACTTTTAGATGATAATTTTATGAATAGTCAGTCTAATTCATTCCTTTACTTCTATATGACTGACATTTTTACACTGCTAATATGGTCTGATCAAATTGAAATTGATGAGTGGGTGTTCTGAAGCAAAGTTATATTTATAGCTATTGTTCTGAAATTCACATGTAGGAGCCTAAGGTCAATTATTTTACAATTACGTTGCAAATAAGATTCATCCTCTATTCTTCATTTTACCCTTATAGCAAAAAATGTGGCCTGATCACTCACTTTAGATAACCCATAATATTTATCCCATCTCTTTCATTTATACAACAATCATTTAAGTCATTAATTCCTGCATTCTTTCTTATACTGAATCCTTGCTTTAAACTCTCTCTGCCTTTCCTGATCTTTGGTCATGTTTTGCTCCAATATACTTTTGTCTAGTCAATTTAGATTCTATTTATTGCTTTCTTTTTTCAAAATCTTTATCCCCTGAAATTAAAATGTACACTTAAATTGTATAGCTTTAAAAAAGTTATCCTCAAATTATCCCTCAAATTTATTTTTTTAAAAGACTTATTTTTGAAAGAGTTATGCAGAGAGAGAAGCAGAGGCAGAGAGAGAGAGAGAGAGAGAGAGAGAGAGAGGTCTTCCATATGCTGGTTCACTCCCAAGTTGGCCTCAACGGCTAGAGCTGCACCAATCCAAAGCCCAGAGCCAGGAGCTTCCTCTGGGACTCCCACATGGGTGCAGGGGCCCAAGGACTTGGGCCATCTACTTTCCCAGACCATAGCAGAGAGCGGGATTCGAAGTGGAGCATCCAGGTCTCAAACTGGCACCCATATGGGATGCTGGCACTGCAGGTCAGGGCGTTAACCAGCTGTGCCACAGTGCCAGCCCCTCTCAAATTTACTTTCACATTAAACGTTTTATTCAAATTTTGCACACAAATTTGTATTTACCTTTTAACTGCAAGTGTTACAATCATTTTCTTGAATATCAAATTTTTATTTCTGAGCTAACATTTTTAATGTCTTTTTTTTAAATTAAACTTTTATTTAATGAATATAAATTTCCAAAGTACAGCTTATGGGTTACAATGGCTTCCCCCTCCCAAAACTTCCCTCCCACCCACAACCCTCCCCTTTCCCGCTCCCTCTCCTCTTCCAATCACATCATGATTCATTTTCAATTCTCTTTATATACAGAAGATCAGTTTAGTATATATTAGGTAACGATTTCAACAGTTTGCCACCATATAGCAACACATAGTGAAAAAAAAAATACTGTTGGAGTTCTGGTTATAGCATTAAATAAGAGTGTACAGTACATTAAAGACAGAGATCCTACATAATATTTTTTTTAAAAAAATTAATTAATTTTCTATGCCATTTCCAATTTAACACCAGGGTTTTTTTGTTTTTTTTTTTTTTCATTTCCAGTTATCTTTATATACAAAAGATCGATTCAGTATATAATCAGTAAAGATCTCATCAGTTTGTACCCACGCAGAAACACAAAGTGTAAAAATACTGTTTCAGTACTAGTTATAGCATCACTGCACATTAGACAACACATTAAGGACAGATCCCACATGGGATGTAAGTACACAGTGACTCCTGTTGCTGACTTAACAATTTGACACTCCTGTTCATGGCGTCAGTAATCTCCCTAGGCTCAAGTCATGAGTTGCCAGGGCTATGGAAGCCTTTAGAGTTCTCTGACTTTGATCTTATTCCGATAGGGTCATAGTCAAAGTGGAAGTTCTCTCCTCCCTTCAGAGAAAGGTACTTCCTTCTTTGATGGCCCTGTTCTTTCCACTGGGATCTCACTCACAGAGATCTTTCATTTAGGTCTTCTTCTTTTTTTTCTTTCCCATGGTGTCTTGGCTTTCCATGCCTACAATACTCTCATGGGCTCTTCAGCCAGATCCGAATGCCTTAAGGGCTGATTCTGAGGCCAGAGTGTTGTTTAGGACGCCTGCCATTCTATGAGTCTGCTGTGTATCCCATTTCCCATGTTGGATCCTTCTCTCCCTTTTTGATTCTATCAGTTAGTATTAGCAGACACTTGTCTTGTTTGTGTGATCCCTTTGATTCTTAGACCTATCAGAGCAATCGGTTGTGAACTGAAATTAATCACTTGGACTAGTGAGATGGCATTGGTACATGCCACCTTGATGGGATTGTATTGGAATCCCCTGGTACATTTCTAACTCCATCATTTGCGGCAAGTCAGATTGTGCATGTCCCAAATTGTACATCTCCTCCCTCTATTTTTCCACTCTTAAATTTAACAGGGATCACTTTTCAGTTAAAATTTAAACACCTAAGAGTAATTGTGTGTTAATTACAGAGTTCAACCACTAGTACTAGAACGACAACAACAACAAATATTAAAAAGGATAAAGTATTACATTGTGCATCTAGAGTCAGGACAAGAGCTGATCAGGTCATAGTTTCTTATAGTGTCCATTTCACTTCCACAGGTTTCCCCTTTGGTGCTCAGTTGTCGCCGATCAGGGAAAACAAATGAAATTTGTCTCTTTGGGACTGGCTTAATTCACTCAGCATGATGCTTTCCAGATCCCTCCATCTTGTTGCAAATGACCGGGTTTCGTTGTTTCTTACTGTTGTATAGTATTCTATGGAGTACATGTCCCATAATTTCTTTATCCAGTCTACTGTTGATGGGCATTTGGGTTGGTTCCAGGTCTTAGCTATTGTGAATTGAGCTGCAATAAACATAATGTGCAGATGGCTTTTTTATTAGCCAAATTAAATTCCTTTGGGTAAATTCCAAGGAGTGGGATGGCTGGGTTGTATGGTAGGGTTATGTTCATGTTTCTGAGGAATCTCCAGACAGACTTCCATAGTGGCTTAACCAGTTTGCATTCCCACCAACAGTGGGTTAGTGTCCCTTTTTCCCCACATCCTCTCCAGCATCTGTTGTTGGTAGATTTCTGAATGTGAGCCATTCTCACCGGGGTGAGGTGAAACCTCATTGTGGTTTTGATTTGCATTTCTCTTATTGCTAGTGATCTTGAACATTTTTTCATGTGTCTGTTGGCCATTTGGATTTCCTCTTTCGAAAAATGTCTATTGAGGTCCATGGCCCATCTTTTCAGTGGGTTGTTTGTTCTGTTGTTGTGGATTTTCTTGATTTCGTTGTAGATTCTGGTTATCAACCCTTTATCTGTAGTATAGTTTGCAATTGTTTTTTCCCATTCTGTCGGTTGTCTCTTCACTCTCCTGACTGTTTCTTTTGAAGTACAGAAACTTCTCAATTTGATGCAATCCCAAATGTTAATTTTGGTTTTGACTGCCTGTGCTCCTGGGGTCTTTTCCAAGAAGTCTTTGCCTGTGCCTATATCTTGCAGGGTTTCTCCAATGCTCTCTAATAATTTGATGGTTTCGGGTCATAGATTTAAGTCTTTAATCCATGTTGAGTGAATTTTTGTGTAAGGTGAAAGGTATGGGTCTTGCTTCAAGCTTCTGCACGTGGAAATCCAATTTTCCCAGCACCATTTATTGAATAGGCTGTCCTTATTCCAGGGATTAGTTTTGAATCTTTGATCAAATATAAGTTGGCTGTAGATGTTTGGATTGATTTCTGGTGTTTCTATTCTGTTCTATTGATCTATCCTTCTGTTTCTGTACCAGTACCATGCTGTTTTGATAACAACTGCCCTGTAGTATGTCCTGAAATCTGGTATTGTGATGCCTCCGGTTTTGTTTTTGTTGTACAAGATTGCTTTGGCTATTCGAGGTCTTCTGTGTCTCCATATGAATTTCAGCATCATTTATTCCAGATCTGAGAAGAAGGTCTTCGGTATCTTGATTGGTATTGCATTGAATGTATAAATTGCTTTTGGGAGAATAGACATTTTGATGATATTGATTCTTCCAATCCATGAGCATGGAAGATTTCTCCATTTTTTGGTATCCTCTTCTATTTCTTTCTGTAAGGTTTTGTAGTTTTCATCATAGAGATCTTTAACATCCTTGGTTAAGTTTATTCCTAGGTATTTGATTGTTTTTGTAGCTATTGTGAATGGGATTGATCTTAGAAGTTCTTCCTCAGCCACGGCATTGCCTGTGTATACAAAGGCTGTTGATTTTTGTGCATTGATTTTATATCCTGCTACTTTGCCAAACTCTTCGATGAGTTCCAGCAGTCTCTTAGTAGAGTTCTTAGGGTCCCCTAAATAAAGAATCATATCATCTGCAAAGAGGGATAGTTTGAGTTCTTCCTTCCCAATTTGTATCCCTTTAATTTCTTTTTCTTGCCTAATAGCTCTGGCTAGAACTTCCAGAACTATATTGAAGAGCAGTGGTGAGAGTGGGCATCCCTGTCTGGTACCAGATCTCAGTGGAAATGCTTCCAACTTTTCCCCATTCAATACGATGTTGGCCGTGGGTTTTTCATATATTGCTTTGATTGTATTGAGGAATGTTCCTTCCATACCCAGTTTGCTTAGAGTTTTCATCATGAAAGGGTGTTGTGTTTTATCAAATGCTTTCTCTGCATCTATTGAAAGAATCATATGGTTTTTCTTCTGCAGTCTGTTAATGTAGTGTATTACATTGATCGATTTGCGAACGTTGAACCATCCCTGCATACCAGGGATAAATCCCACTGGGTCTGGGTGGATATTCTTTCTGATGTGTTGTTGCATTCTATTGGCCAGAATTTTATTGAGGACTTTTGCATCTATGTTCATCAGGGATATTGGTCTGTAATTCTCTTTCAATGCTGCATCTTTTTCCGGCTTAGGAATTAAGGTGATGCTGGCTTCATAGAAAGAATTTGTGAGGATTCCCTCTTTTTCGATTGTTTTGAATAGTTTGAGAAGAATTGGAGTTAGTTTTTCTCTAAATGTCTAGTAGAACTCAGCAGTGAATCCATCTGGTCCTGGGCTTTTCTTTGTTGGGAGGGCCTTTATTACTGTTTCAATTTCTGTGTCAGTTATGATTCTGTTTAGGTTTTCTATGTCTTCCTGGCTCAATTTAGGTAGGTTGTATGTGTCCAAGAATCTGTCCATTTCTGATAGATTTCCCTGTTTGCTGGCATACAAGTCCTTGTAGTAATTTCTGATGATTCTTTTTATTTCTGTGGTGTCTGTTGTTACGTTTCCCTTTTCATCTCTGATCCTATTGATTTGGGTCTTTTCTCTTCTTTTTTTAGTGAGTTGGGCCAATGGGGTGTCAATTTTGTTTATTTTTTCAAAAAACCAGCTCCTTGTTTGGCTAATTTTTTGGAATGTTTTTTTGGATTCAATCCTGTTGATTTCTTCTTTGATTTTAATTATTTCTCTTCTACTGGGTTTGGATTTGGTTTACTGCAGATTTTCTAGATCCTTGAGATGACTTGAAAGCTCATCTATTTGGTGCCTTTCCAATTTCTTGATGTAGGCACCTATTGATATAAACTTTCCTCTTAACACTGCTTTTGTTGTATCCCAAAGGTTTTGGTATGTTGTGCTTTTTTCCTCATTTACTTCCAGAAAATGTTTGATTTCTCTTTTAATTTCTTCTATGACCCATTGTTCATTCAGGAGCATGTTGTTCAACCTCCATGTGTTTGCACGTGCTCTAGGGATTCCCGAGTTGCTAATTTCCAATTTCATTCCTTTGTGGTCTGAGAAGCTGCATGGTATGATTCTAATTCTTTTGAATTTGTTGAGATTTGCTTTATGGCCTAGTATGTGGTCAATCCTAGAGAAGGTTCCATGTACTGCTGAGAAGAATGTAAAGTCCTTAGATGTAGGGTGAAATGTTCTGTAGATATCTGTTAGATCCATTTGGGCTATAGTGTCATTTAAATCTACTGCCTCCTTGTTGATCTTCTGTCCTGTTGATCTGTCTATCTCTGAGAGTGGAGTATTGAAGTCCCCCAGTACTATTGTATTGGTGTCTAAGTCTCCCTTTAAGTCCCTTAACAAGTCTTTTAAATAAGCTGGTGCCCTGTAATTAGGTGCATATACATTGATAATCATTATATCTTCCTGTTGAATGGATCCCTTAATCATTAAATAGTGCCCCTCTTTATCTTTCTTAACAGTTTTTGTGGTAAAGTTTATGTTGTCCGATATTAAGATGGCTACGCCTGCTCTTTTTTCATTTCTGTTGGCATGGTATATCTTTTTCCAGCCTTTCACTTTCAGTCTGTATGCATCATTGTTGGAAAGATGAGTTTCTTGTAAGAAGCAAAAATATGGGTTTTGTTCTTTAACCCAATCAGCCAATCGGTGTCTTTTAACTGGACAGTTCAAGCCATTAACATTCAATGTGACTATTGAGAAGGAGTAACTTTGCCCTGTCATTTGCCAAAGATTTTTTCTAATATATGGTTTGAGACTCCTGTGATCTTTTGCTGTGAGGTTTCCTTCCTTTATCTTCTTTCATATTGGTGACCGTGTTTCTGTGTTTCTGTATGTAAGACATCTTTAAGCATCTTTTGCAGGGCTGGACGAGTGGCGACAAATTCTTTCAGTTTCTGTTTGCTGTGAAAGGTCTTTATTTCACCTTCATTCACAAATGAGAGCTTTGCAGGATATAATATTCTGGGCTGGCAGTTTTTCTCTCTTAGTACCTGGGCTATATCTCGCCATTCTCTCCTAGCTTGTAGGGTTTCTGATGAGAAGTCAGCTGTGAGTCTAATTGGAGATCCTCTGAGAGTAATCTGGCGTTTCTCTCTTGCACATTTTAGGATCTTTTCTTTGTGTTTCACTGTGGTGAGTTTGATTACTACGTGTCGTGGTGAGGATCTCTTTTGATCATGTTTATTAGGGGTTCTATGAGCTTCCTGTACTAGGATGTCTGTGTCCTTCTCCAAACCTGGGAAATTTTCTGCTAGTATCTCACTAAAAAGGCCTTCTAATCCTTTCTCTCTCTCCATGCCTTCAGGAACTCCTAGAACCCGAATGTTGGGTTTTTTAATAGTATCTTGTAGATTACTGACAGTATTTTTTAGATTTCTGATTTCTTCTTCTTTTCTTTGATTTGACTGTTTCCTTTCCTGTTCTCTGTCTTCTAATTCTGATATTCTCTCTTCTGCTTCACCCATTCTGTTTTTAAGGCTTTCTAATGCATTTGTCATTTGATCTATTGAGTTCTTCATTTCATTGTGGTTTTTTGTCACTATCACAGTTTCATGTTCTACTAGTTGTTTCATTTCATTTTGATTCCTCCTTAATATTTCATTTTCACGAAAGAGATTTTCTATCTTGTCCATTAAGGATTTCTGTAGTTCAAGAATTTGTTTTTGAGAACTTCTTAATGTTCTTATCAATTTTTTGAGATCTGCTTCTTGCATTTCCTCTATCTCTTCATCTTCATAATCTTGCATTGGCGTGTCTTGTTCATTTGGAGGCGTCATAGTGTCCTCCTTGCTCTTGTTACCTCAGCTTCTACATTTGTTGTTTGGCATGTTGGAGATAATTTATGGTTTTTTTTTTTTTTTTTTTTTTTTTTGCTGTGGTGTTTTTTTCTCGTTATACTATGCCTCTAAGTGGGCTGTCTGCTTTGATGGATCCTTAGGGGCTGTGATGGGTGTGGCCAGAGAGCTCTGCTTGATTCTTCAGGTTTAAGGCTGTGCAAAAAGCGACTCACCCAGATTGTTCACTCCCTTGCTCCTTACTGGATCACTCTCTCTCTCTCTCTCTCTCTCTCTCTCTCTTTTTTTTTTTTTTTTTTGACTCAGTTGGGTAGTAATCCCGAATGGCTGAGTGAAATTGAGAGTAGTTGAAATCTGGCCTCTGTGAGTATTCGTTTGATCTACCCCTGGGACCACACAAAGAGTTTATGCAGCCCTCAATGTGTTCTCAAGATTCACCAAATTCCAAAGTTACTGAGTTTGTGGCTGCGCTTTAGATATGTAAAATGGCTCCTGCTCTTTGTTTTGCTGGTTGAGTGACAAGAGAGGCCTCTGCTTTTCACCCCGCAATGTCTCGGGTTTCTGCTGTCTTTGTCTTACCTCCCTCCCATTCCTGCGCTGGCGAGATTCTGCGGCTCCTCTCCCGCGGTTGAGTTTCCACGCGGTGGGCTCCCTGTAGGTCCTCAGTGTCACATCCACTAGATCCGGAAGCATTTCCTCTGCAGTTTTTTTCTTGAGTCTTTTCCTGAGGCTACAGTAATTCTACTTTTATGAAATTTTATTTTCCCAAACTATGGCGCACGTCCTCACTATCCGCCATCTTGGCTCCGCCCCCTCTTTAATCAGTCTTTTACTAGAGTATATCATATACACACACACACACAGTTTCATAGTAACTTCTGGCATTTAAAATATTATGTATTACTTTTTCTTCTTCCTTTTCTTTTATGGTCCTTAATAGGCAACCAAAATCATTTTGAGCATCTTGGAGTCTCCAACTTTTTCTGCTTAGTTAACATTTTCATTGATTCTACTTCTTAAATATCTTTCAGATTTCCTCTGTCTTCCTCCAAAAACAGATCTGGGTACTAGGTTCATTATTTCAAGAAGTTGAGTCCAGTAAGTCCCTATGTGTTCTTTCTTTTCTCTTATCTCATCTTCTAGTTCTTATATTAAAACTTCAACTTTTTCTAATAGGGAGTATATCATTTTTTGCCTTCTAAAAATATTTACAATCACAACTTGTATGTAGATTCCAAGTACCTTAACATATAATGCAAGTAATTTCTTTATTTACATGGCCAGAGTTCCCAGTAATCTCTTTGATTCGTCTTTTACTTTAGTTCCAGCAATCTTGTATTCAGAATGGCACTGTATGGTGTTTTCATAGTATCTAAGTTTCAAATACAAGAGATAACTCTTCATCATATTTTGCAATTTAAAAACCTACATTTCTTTTAAATTTTAACTCCAAACTTCCCTCCTCTGTATAATAATAAATGAATGAATAACTAAATAAATCTTTGAAAATCTTGTACATTGCATTAACCTACTTGATTGATTTATTTATGCAAAGTAAAATCTAAATATATAATTGCTTATCAATTATCAAATTAATTATGTCACTTTATTTTAGCACCTAAATTATTCTATTTTGTCTGTTATCCTTTTTTATCATTTTTGTTGTTACTATATTATCTTTAGTCAATGTTATCTACCATATAATTAGAATTCGTTGTGCCTTTGAAGAAATTGATTTGCACTTGAAAGAAAGATTTCTTACTGTACAATGATAGTTGAAAAATCTTTTCCTTTTGCTTCATTTAGGGACTTGAGATTTCTGGCACTTAGCCTTTAACTTTATTGATAAATTCAACCACATCAGGATAGACATAGAATCTCTTCCTCCTCCTCCTTCTCTTCCTTCTTTTTCTCCCAACCTCCCTTTTTTCCTTCCTATCCATTCTTTTCCATTCCCCTTATTTTCTTTCTTTTCTTAAATGTAAATGTGATTGTGGATAAGATTTTTTTCTGGTTAAGAAATTTGCTATTGATTTTCCAGAGATTTCAATGTAAATGGTCTTTGCTGATTCAAAGCCTTCTTTGTCTTTCACTTCCAATATCTTTTTTAAAGATCTTATTTATTTATTTAAAGAGTTAGAGGTATAGACAGTGAGGGGGAGAGACAGAAAAAAAGGTCTTCCATCTGGTGGTTCAGTCCCCAATGACCGCACAGGCCAGAGCTGTGCTGATCTGAACTCAGGAGCCAGGAGCTTCCTCCAGGTCTCCCTAGTAGGCACAGGAGCACAAGGGCTTGGGCAACTTCTACTGCTTTCCCAGGCCAAAACAGAACTGGATAGGAAGAGGAGCCCTGGGACTCGAACCAGTGTCCGGATGGGATGCTGGTGCTGCAAGAGGAGGATTAACCTACTGCACCACAGCGTTGGTCCCTCTCTTCCAATATTCTTGCTGTAATACATTTGAGTTCAAACTACTTAAATTTTATTTGATTTCTTGAATATATAATTAATATTTCTTCAATATTTGAGGAGTTTTTTTCAGTATTTCTTTATATCATTCTGCTCTTATGTTTATTCTCTTCTTTGGGCTTCTATGATGTGTATGCTGGTGCAACGAAGTGTCCCATTTTTTTCTGAAATTCTATTCATCTTCATTCTTTTTTCTATCAGATTGTATAACTTCTATTGAGCTACCTACAAGTTTGCTTAACCCTTTACTTATTTTTTCTCTGCCATCTCAAATCTGCCAGATAACACCCTCTACTTGATGTCAGTTATTGTCTTTTTAATTTCAGAATTTTCATACTACTCTTTTTAATAATATATCTATGTTTCCTATAGAAATATTCTACTTAATGACACAATGTGATGTGTTTTTTTGTTTTGTTTTTTTTTGTTTGTTTGTTTTTGTTTGTTTTTTTGCTTCTTTAAGAATGACTTCAGTGGTTCTTTGAAATTTTACAACAGCCACTTTGTCTGCAGTTTTTAGGTCTGGAATCCCTTAAGGACAATCTTGCTTTATGTTTGCAAGTTACTACGTTTGCTTATTTTCATATTTTTAATTTATTATGCATTTAAATTTTAGGTAATAATAACCATTATTATGCATTCTGATAGCATTACCACTTTCCACTCCTCAACTTGAGCTAAGGAAGTGAGCCAACATCTACTGCTTTCCCAGGCCATAGCAGAGAGCTGGATAGGAAGTGGAGCAGCTAGGACTGGGACTATCACCCATATGGGATGCCAGCACTGCAGGATGCCAACACGCCACAGTGCTGGCCCCCATGTTGACTCTTTAAACTTTCTATTTCAGTACTGTGTGAAGAGATAAGTATTGTCCTACAAAATCTGCCAAATACCTAGAATGAAGGCTATTTATGACTTCCAATGATCATATGGAATATTTATATCATTATTTTTGCCAGTAACTCAATCATTTTATCAACATGGTTAAGAATTAATCTTATAATATTATCTTCATTTTTCTAATAACCCCCAAGAAAACTTATATCTCTGTGTGTGTTGTGTATGTGTGTGTGAATGTAAAAAAGCAAAATCCTATAAATAAAGTATAATTACCAACTCTTTGGTTTTACCACAAAGTAGAGCTATAAGGTGCAAGTTTGCATCATTTTTAAGTCTGGAGAACATAAATCCAGCTACTTTATTGCACAGACTGTAAAACTAAGGTTCATAAAGATGAACTATTTTGCCAAAGGTGACATAGTTACTAAGTGAAGATGTGAGTTCATGAATCTGAGTTATGTTTTCTTTCCACTACATCACTCTGTTTTACTCAAATGGAGAACAACTTCTGCTTCCAAAGAACAAAATTAATCCTATCCTTGTTACCTTTTAGAAACTATAATGGCAATTTGGTCTAATTTATGGAGTCCAGGAAACAATCCATCAATAAACTAAAAGAATCACATAGCTTCATAAGATTACACATATAATGATCAATAGGTACTGGCTGCTTCATTTATTTATTTTTCAATTCTATCACTTTGAGTGCTACTGGAGAAATAAAAATATTCTAATTCATTAGAAACAGGAGACTTCATTCTGCATGTATTCATTGTTTCCAGTGCTCCATAATATAACTGGGATTAGGGAGTTTGGGGAAAGGGTGATTTTGGAAGGCACAATTAAATGCCCCTATGATACTGATTTCCCTTTCAGGGTAACCAGAGGCAAGGACTAGGTTTTGACTTTCTCAAAGGTTAATCTATAAAGAGAAAATGACACAATAGGGATTGTCTTGTGATGACATAATTTGATATATTAAATCACTTTTTCAAGTTTTATGTAATTCAGTGAATTTCTACCCTCTGTTTACATCCTTCATTCTGAGAGTACAAATTCTCGTTTCCAATAAAATCGAAAGCATTAAAACTCTTAAAAGTAATATATAAATTCCCCTTCACTCTAATATACCCTGTCACTTAGTCTTTCTCACTTACATGTGTAATCATAAAAACATTGAATACTTAGAAACAAAAGTAGAATGAAATGTCCAAGAGTGGTAAGAGGGAGGGAATGGAGATCAGTAGATCAAAGGATACATATTTTGCAGTTATGAATGATGAATGAATCTAAAGATCTTATCTATATCTTGTGATTATGGTTAGTAATATTTTATTACACACTTAAACATACCTAGTTTTTAAGATTTTTATTTTTGTAATTTTATTTAGTTTTTAACAGATTAAATGTAGTTTGTAGACACAATTTTAGGAATAGATTTCTTTCTTCCTACCTCAATATCATTCCCCACTCTCCTTCCCACTCTCTTCCACTCTCCTTTTCTTGGTTCTTTTCTAGTTTTTGAGATAACACATTTTAAGTTCACAGTACAGTAAAAAAAAGGCTTAATACTTCACCAAATAAGAAGTTTAACAAAGTAAAAAAAAAGACCCTAGTTTACTGGGAATGTAGACAATATCTATAAACAATAATTAAATGGTAAAATGACCATTTACCCATATACATTAAGTTTAAAAGTAATTACTTATTATTAAAGCTATATTAATAAAAAATTCTCAATCACTGGTTTGACAAAGAGTTTAAATATTAGATGTTTTTACCACACACACACACACACAAACATACACACAATGGATAAAAATATGGGCTTCAGGATATAGGAAAGAGAAAGATCAACAAAGGACCTCAAAAAGTGAAAAATAGATTGGAAACTGCTTTATAAATATTGATGATGCAATAATAAGAAATGAATGTAACCTATTTCCAAGAAAGTCTAACTTAACCAGAAAAAAACTATCCAATTAGTATATTGTGAAATCTTTGAAACCTAAAATGCACGCCTCAGCATAATAGATAATGAAAAGGTCAAAAATTGAAAGAAAAAAATGGCAGGGGAAAAAAAAAAAAACCTTTAAAAAAGAAAGCCGACAAGTGCATTCGTCTGCACATAATATTTCATCATCCAAAAACAATCAAGAACACTTCAGTGATTTACTAAGGGAAATAAATATTCTGGTGTCAAATATCCATGAATTTGTGAATGAAAATAGCTCATTTGGGAGCCAGCATTGTGACCCACTGAGTTAAGCTGCCACTTGCAATACTGGCATCCCATATCAGAGTGTCAGTTTCATTCCTGCATGCTCCATTTCCAATCCAGTTTCCTGCTAATGTGACCAGGAAGACAGCAGAGGTTAATCGAAGTACTTGGACCCCTGTCACTCATATGGGACACTTCAATAGAGTTCTGGGCTCCTGACTTCAGGCTGACTCCTCCAGAGTGTTGCTGGCTTTTGGGTGATGAATTAGTGGATGGAAGATCTCTCCCCCTGTTTGTCTCTCTCTGTCCCTCTGCATTTCAAATAAGTAAATAAGAAGAAAATATCTCATTTACTACAGTAAAATTAGTAATAAGAAATGATGCCTAAGTATACCAACATAAATTCTTAGGTTCAAAAATCCATTTAAACTCCTATAATAATCTTTAGGAGAAGAAAAGGAAGATAGTAACATAGCACAGTACAAAAATACCAATGTCAAAAACAATCAAAAGCTACACAATAACTCAAACTTTTAAAGAAAAATTTTGTTCATGTATGTAGAGTTAACTATTTATAATTTTTTTAAAAAAATGTTGTCAAATCATACTCTAGCCAAATGTGAAATGAGTAAAACAATCACATGTACATTGAATAATTGTGGCATGTTTCTGAATAGAGTGCTAGGGAAAATTGGATAGGGTTTACAGGATAGGGGGACGAGTGAGTCAGAGAAAGTTGGTATAAGCTCAGATAGTTCCACAGCTCATGCAAACACTGATACTTCAACTGGTTCACCCCACTGGTGCCAGGTGGTTCAGGGCTCCCAGACACTCCAAATCCTGCTAATCATCTTCACACAGCAGCTGAACCTTCATTCCTCCCACTTTTACCAGATCCTTTGTTTATTTTCTTCATTTCTGAAATGTGGTTCATGTGTAGCTCTTTGCTAAATACGACCAGCCCTTCTACAACTTGTTGGTATCATGGAAGTGAGAGGATAGGAGTGGTAAAAGAAGAACAAATTTTGGTTCATTGTAATGATTCCCAGCCCATCCTTGAGGAGATCATTTTGTCTGGATATCCTTTTGTCTTCTTTTTGTTTCCACAAAGTTTCACAAAACTATACTTGCAACAATATTGATACAGGCATTTCTTTTTTTTTTTTTTTTAATTAATTTTGGGAGTAGTCTTTCTGAGTCTGGCTTATTTCACCCAACATGATGTCCTCCAGTTTTGTCAATTTGGCTGCAAATATAATTTCATTCTTTTTTTATAATAATATTCCAGTGAGTGTGTATACCCATTTTCTTTATCTGATGATGAATGGATATCCTCTTTTCACATTCATCATACCCGGTGACTCCAGGAGTAGCAGCAGATGCTGGGCTAACAAACCTACATAATTTGTTTAGCCCTGTCTCGAGATTATGTAAGATCCTATCATCAGAGTGAATTACTTTTAGCATTCATAGTGGTTCTACTCCTTTGACCCAACTCTGAATGACATGTTTTCCTACAACAGAGTGACAATATCATTGTCCCTGAACACAAAGAAGATAATGATTTATTTACTTGTAATAAACTGCAATAATTTTCAGAATGAACTAACAGTGTGCAACAGGAGAGAGTAAGAAAGAAATATCTACAATAGCTCAATCTCTTCAATTTGGATGAAGGAAAATGATAATACATAGGTAAGGATATTAAAATAGTTTCCTAAACCATAATCACATAAGGTTTCTGAAGAAGTATAATCCACTCTGAAAAAGCACTGGGAAGTCTTTATGGTGTTTGGACTGAACATCAAAGTGAGCACAGAGAACAACAAGTAAGGCGATTTACAAGAGGAAAACAATGGATGTGGTTGGATTTGGATTCTATTTCATTTTTTTTTTGGACAGGTAGAGATATAGACAGTGAGAGAGAAAGAGAGATTTCATTATTTTTTAATAACGAAAAACAAGGCCTTCTGGTTTACCTTAATGGTATTTCTGCAACAAAAATTTATTGTGAGACAACAATGTTTTTACAGGTAACAATACACCCACTTCTGCTTTACAATGTGATTTCAGATCTGCCAATACCTGTATAAACACATCAACATATCAAATACTTCAAAAAATTTAATGTTGTTTTCTATAAAACTTTATGAATCATTTTTCTCAAATATAAATGAATCATGATCAATAGGGCAAGAAGAAATTTTGCTAATGTATCTGCTTTAACTTTATTTATTTATTTATTTACTTATTTATTTATTTAGACAGCCAGAGTTAGACAGTGAGAGAGAGAGACAGAGAGAAAGGTCTTCCTTTTCCGTTGGTTCATCCCCCAAATGGCCACTGCCACCGGCGTACTGTGCAGATCTGAAGCCAGGAGCCAGGTGCCTCCCCCTGGTCTCCCATGCGGGTGCAGGGCCCAAGCACTTGGGCCATCCTCCACTGCCTTCCCAGGCCATAGCAGAGAGCTGGACTGGAAGAGGAGCAACCAGGACAGGATCCAGCACCCCAAGTGAGGCTAGAACCCAGAGCGCCAGCGCCACAGGCAGAGGATTAGCCTAGTGTGCCGTGGCGCTGGCCTCTGCTTTAACTTTAAAAGCAGTGACTATTTCACAGTACAGATGACATAATTCCTTGTCACTGATTCTTCAATCCATGTAACATTTACATATCTTCTCTCTGATACTTTTATACTTGTTCCAATAAAGTAAGTTTTAAGAAATGCTCTCTGCTTGCTGCATTTTGTAAATGAGATGAAATATTTAAATTTTAAGTAACACTCATTGTTGCATTTGAGTTAAATATGTGTTTGCAGTTTTAATAAGACAGTTGATGAAGAATATTTTGGCTTCTGACAGGAAAATCTCATGCCTAAATCTTTCTTATAAACTAAGTTGAATTTTAAGAATAGGAGGATAAAATGGACTAGTGATTACTGTGAGAAAACTAACCAGAGGACAGGGGAGAGCAGAAGAAATTTCAATTAAAGAATATAAAGAACCAAGCCAGAGGGATGGGATCAAATGAGTTCAGGATTTATACACTTACAAAAAGAAATAAAGACACTTGAGTGGGTGAACAAATCTGCCTCTGAAAATGATTATTGAGCTGTGGTAAGTCTAGAGCTAAACTGTGTTGAGATCAAAGTGAAGAGTTTCAGAGAATTCAACATTAATTTGCACTATTTTTGTCAGCTGCAAAATCATATGGGAATCAAAGCTTATCTGAAAATTTCTTTTTTTTTTTTTTGGTCAATCACAGAGAGTTAGACATTTTTAAACTTGAAATGAGCTTTTTGATTTAACAACTTCAATTATGGCCACTGAATACATAAAATTTAACTTGGTATAGGAAACATATGATAGAATGAACTACAATTTAATACTGTCAAAATATAATCTTTAAAAGGTTGAAAACATGACTCTTATGCACGTATGACATGGAAATATGTCAAAAATTTAAAAAGGAAATGAGTAAAATTATAAAACTGAATCAAAATGCATTTAGAAAAATTGGGTACTAACAGTTTGAAATATTTGATAAAGAATTTGACATATGGTGACTAAGTTAACTAGAAAGTTAGCAAATGTCCTACTGGACAATAAAACCATGGACTCTGAGATTATCTTTCCAAATGAATTATTTCACAGCAACACAGATGCATGCCCCCAGATAATTAAATAATCCTAATGTATTCGTGTTAAAGAATGCCCAGGGGCCAGCATAGTGGTTTAGCTGGTAAAACCTTGACCTGTGACACCTGCACCTGATATGGGTGCCAGTTTGAATATGGCTGCTTCACTTCCAATCCAGCTCTCTGCTAATGGCCTGGGAAAGCAGTGAAAGATGGCCAAGTGCTTGGGCCTCTTACTCACGTGGGAGACCCTGAAGAAGCTCCTGGCTCCTGGATGCATATTTGCTTAGCTCTTACTGTTGTAGCTATTTGAGGAGTGGACCAAAAGATGGAAGATCCCTCTCTCTCGCTCTCTGTCTTTCCTTTTCTCTCTGTAACTCTCTGCCTTTCAAATAAATAAATAAATTTTTAAAAACTACAACAAAAAAGAATGCCCACCACATGGCATTGAAGTAATACCTTATTCTCATTTGCCTTATTTCCAAATTTTAGATAATTTTTAATAGCTCATTGATAGCAAAATAAACTGGTTGGGCTGTGTTAACTACTGTTACATTAATGAAATTATTTCAAATTTGATTAAAGCTAATGATGATCCTATATGTGCAAAACGAGATTAATAAAATAAGAAACACTGAATAATTCTGTCCTTGTAAATAAATAAAATAAATAAAAATAATGCAGCAACAGAGAAATAATAAATGTACTGTATATCTGATCTTCATTTATAATGAGTGCTTTTATTTATAATGAGTGGTCTTTACTTAAAATTCCATGAATAGTAGCATTATAGATAAGGGAACACAAACTCTGTTAAGTGGCTATAGCTTTAATCAATGATTCTTTTCATTATTGTCTTAACTTTCATAGTTAAATATACATCTGTCATTCAATTTTACTTTTTTTAGGTAACTTAAAAATTAACCTGATAATTGTATTATCAGGAAAAATGATAGTGCTGAATAAAAACGAGTGAAAAAGTGACAGAGGCAGAGACTAGGGAATGGTTTTATAGATGATAAACTTTTAAGTCTGTAATAATTTGTATGGACATATTCCAAGTGAATATTAACCTTTGTTTGAACTTGCAGCCACTGTGGCCAATTATTTTACAAGCCAAATTTGGAGATTAAGCATAGCTTCATTTGAAGCTGGTTTTAAAGTAAACACAAAATATAAAGTTAGTCTTTAAAGAATTCATTTGGGATACTAAGGAGATTCAGTTACAGAATCCAACGTGTGTTGCTTAGCAAACAAAAATTGTAATAAAGAAAAGAGCATTTCCACAACAAATGGAGTATATGATGTAATAAATCACTGGATAGTTTTTGTTATAGATCTTTTCTCACTCAAGTTTGGGGCATGAATGAAGACAGGAAAGAAAAGGAATATAAATATGAAAATATTTTTAGGAGAGTGAAAGATTTCAGAGAAATAATTTTTATTATTTGGATAAAAGACAGATGTGTCCAATTCCGGGAAAACTAGTCATGCTTAAACAGTTCCTTTTCTGTTCTTTTTGTAATGGAACACCAGATTGTTGATATCCAAGGTTAACCTTCAATGTCTCCATTTCATTTTTATTTTGAGCTTTAGTTTTATCAGATGATAGGCAATGGATATTACAGCAACACCCATACCTGGGCAAAGGAGATTTCTTAAGTGATATTAGTTTACCAGAACGGAGAAATAGAATTCGCTTGAGACTAGAGAAGAAAAGGTACAAAGATGACAAGAAAAGCAATATTAGTGAACAGTATCTCCTTATAGTCATACTTCCAGTGTAGAGAGTCTTAGAAATTTAAACATATAAATTGCTTAGTAAAATGATGTTTCTCGAAGTTTGTGCAAGCATTGTTACCTTCTTATTCCATTTTCCATGACTTTTTGAATTATCTTGATAGGATAGTTATATGGTAACTTTTCCAAAGGTGGTATACCACTTGAATCTCCCAAAAGCAGACTATGATATTTCAAGCAGTCCAAGGTCTCCAAATCATTTCTCTTTTATGTGTTAGCCATTTGGGAGAGTGTATTCTGACACTAGCAATGATGACAATCATCTCTTTGTTTAAAACACCTTTTATTGCATTACAGTACACTGAATGTATTGTTATAGTAGTGTTTTGTGAATTTTCTTAAAAATTATTCTTTACATGTGATCTATTCCTGAAGAATGTGGTACCCACAATAGCTGGCATTCTTCTCTCATCCAGAATGCAGAGTTAACTTGTTCCTTTTTCATATTTTAATATTGTTTATTATATTTGTTGTATTTTTGAGATATGTCTTAATTTTTTTTCTATTCTTTATTATTTATTATTTTATCTGAAAAGCAGAGAAACAAAGAGACAAGATCTTCCATCCTTTGCTTTACTCCACAAATGACTGCAACATCCAGGGCTTAGATCAAGCAAAAACCAGGATCCTGGATCCTGATATCAGTCTTCTAGGAAGGTGGCAGAGATCCAAGTACTTGAGCTATCTTCTGCTGCTTCCCAGAGTGCTCATTAGCAAGAAACTGGATCAGAAGCAGAGATGGTACAGAAGCTCAGGTACTATTGTATGGGTTAAGCGAATCCCAAGCCCTGATTTAACCCGCTTTGCTACAACGCCCACCATGAGGTATTGCTCTTTCTGTTTCTAGTTTACTAGATGTTAATATCATAAATGTTTTGATTATGTATCAAATGAAATTTTTGTATTTATGGAAAGGAAATTAACTTTGATATTAATATTATGAATTATATGGAATGCTTTATTGTTGACAAATCATATTTTATGAATTCATCTACTGTGTTGGGTGAATTTATTTATTTAATTGCCCGACTTCTTAAATATTATTAATGATTATTAAATATAAGTACATTTAATAGTTATTTATATATAATCATTACATTTTCCCTCTTTTTCTGATATCTGAAATATTTTTGTACACTTAGTATCATTAGTATTTTAATATTTGCAATAATGCCAATATGCCATATGGGCATATTTTATGGATTATTATTATTTTTTTTAATTTTTGACAGGCAGAGTAGACAGTGAGAGAGAGACAGAGAGAAAGGTCTTCCTTTTGCCATTGGTTCACCCTCCAATGGCCGCCGCAGTTGGCGCGCTGTGGCCAGCGCACCGCGCTGATCCGATGGCAGGAGCCAGGGGCTTATCCTGGTCTCCCATGGGGTGCAGGGCCCAAGGACTTGGGCCATCCTCCACTGCACTCCCTGGCCACAGCAGAGAGCTGGCCTGGAAGAGGGGCAACCGGGACAGGATCGGTGCCCCGACCAGTACTAGAACCCGGTGCGCCGGCGCCGCAAGGCGGAGGATAAGCCTAGTGAGCCGCAGCGCTGGCCTTTATGGATTATTTTTACAGAGAGAATTTTTAGTAGGTCTTAATAGACATTAGATTTTCAGATTATACATTGCTTTCTTTTTTTATCCATTGTATTTTTCCAAAATTATCATTCCTGCAAAAATTGTCAAATTATGAACATTAAGTTGTTCCTTATCTGATTATCTTCTGAATGCTTATGTAGACTTTTTCCATACTAATAATTACACAGTCATGTTTTGGAAATACAGAAAAAATAATAAAATATTTATGACAATTTTAAGTAAATTATGTTTAAAAATATTTAATAAGTACTTTGTATATAGAGAGAAAGAAGAAAGCATGGTGAGGCATATGCCTTCAAGTGTACATACTGTTCAGTTATAACAAAACTTTCTGAGGATAATAGTAATGCAAGTGCCTATCAGTTGTTCATAAAGACTTTTTTCTATAATTCATACATTTAGCATTAACATGAACTGATTTCATGAGAACAATGTTTTACATTGAAGTAGAAGGCATAGTTTTTTTAATATCACTTTCAGATAATCTAATATTATAAAGCATATTTATAAAAATCCAAATAAATGCAATAATTTTATATATTCCGGTGGACTACCTATAGACATACATAGTTTTACCTCGAGATTTATTTTCAGAAAAGTACCAATATGTCTCTAGGTCCTTATTTTTCTCTAACACTCATTTCCATTGAAAATATATCTAATGCCACTTATTTATATTGATATGACAAATGCATGTTGGTGTCACAATTGTAAGCTATTATCATAAATCTACTGGTTAGAGTTAGAAAAGAGTTAAAAAAATAACCACCCGTTGTTCCTGGTGGTGAAGTTCTCTACAGATAGAAACATTATGCTGTCACAATCACTAAATACTTTCATCATATGCTATTACTATAGTTAAACAATACCAGGAGATGGAAAAGACATAAAAGAGGTCTTTGTACACTTCTAATTCTGATTCTGTTCACAGAAAACATGTAAATGTATTATGAGGGAGTCCTGAAGTTGGCCCAAATTTCAGTTATTTGTTAGAAGGACTAACAGCACCCACAAATTGTTATATATTATTAATGGTAATGATTCCTAAGGTTATGGTATATTACAGAAAAAATTATCAAATCAAACTGGGCATACAGAAAGCTCCTGGAGCAAAGTCTAGAGGAAATAAGGTACAAGCTCTCAACAGCCCTATCCCAGAAGAGTCACCTGGGACCCACTTATTACCTGCAGCATAGAGTTGTGGCAACGAGTTTACAGTCATTACAGAAAGAAAAGTTCTGAACTGAGAAAACAGCAAAGTGGTTATGGGGGCTGGTGTTGCAGTCCATCTCCTCCCTGTAATCTGCTGCTCATGGAACGGGATGGGTCCACACGCAGAGTTTGGCTTGGATATCAAGGCTGATGACCAAAACAACCAAAGAAAGTAGAGATTTCACTCACATAATAAGACTTTCTGGTGACGATATTAGGGTGCCTCCTAAGCAGATCTTGGAAAAGAAGTTTGTGTTAGGTTTTTACAGCAAGGGCTGCAAACTTTTAAGTTCTTGCTGGAGACAAAGGAGAGGAATTCACCATTGTTCTGTAGTATATTGCCCAGATTTAGAGCATATGATTAAGACAAGCCGTCTGCAAAAATCAAAACATTGTCTATTGACCCCTGCCTAGTATCTTCCATAATGTAGCACAGGTTTAGCAGAATCCACTTAGTCTTTATCACTGAGGAGTGTTTCATGTTTTTGTAAGGAATTTTGTACCCAACCAGTTCCCAGCCATCATTCAAAGGCCAAACAAAAAAAAACTGCTCCAGAGTTGGACTCTCAGTATCTTAACTCTTTTCACACATGTACACTGAAATTCACAGTTGATTACTTGACTCCTTGGAGGTCACAATGTTTTGTAAGAAGGCCTACGGAGGATTTGCTTCTCAGCTTTATACCCCCTAAGTGGCATGCAGCTAATAGGTATACACACACACACACACACGTAAATGTAGAGAAAAGAAACAAAAATAAATCTAAAATAGTGTGATATACATAATACTTTATCTAAGTTGTAGCTTTTTGTCTACATCAACAATATCAAATGACCCAGCACTGTGGCATACTGAGCTAAGTCTCCGCCTGCATGCCAGCATCCCTTACTGGAGTCTGTTCATATGCTGGCCGCTTCTCTTCCAATCCAGCTCTCTCTTATGGCCTAGAAAAGCAGTGGAAGATGGCCCAAATGCTTGGCCCCTGCACCCATGTGGGAGACCCAGGAGAAGCTCCTGGCTCCTGGCTTCAGAGCAGCCCAGCTCTGGTCATTGCAGCCATTTGGGGAGTGAATCAGCGGATGGACAATCTTTCTCTCTGTTCCTTCTCTGTCTGTAACTATACTTCTCAAATAAATAAAATATTAAAAAACATTATCAACCTATTGAACATTTTCTTCTAACTTTCTGAGTTGTACAGTGTAAGTGCTTCGTCAATTGCTGAAGGTCTCCACAGGAAGCAGATTTCCTTTATTGCCAGAAATGATGCCTTTGGCAACAACCAACCAGCAAATGTGTAAAATAGATGCTTATCCTCTTTTGGATTTCTACTAGGAATGGTTGGTACCTGTGGCTGTCTTCATGTATAATCATTTTCATGTTCTCTGCCCATAGAGTTATCATGTATTTTTATATTTCATATTTTATATTATTTTACCATATTCTTTTTTATCCTTTTATGAGAAATGAATTAATGAAAATTTAGAGTAAATCACATGCAACACAAAAATAGAGCTTTGTGTACTTACATCTGTGTGTTCTCCTTATATCAGCATGCTTTCAAGGTTTTTAATGCCTTTCTATTTAAATGTTACAGTTATAAAATTCAATTATCTTTTGATACAGAGGAATCCAGGTTTTTGTGGAAACATAGTTACAATTCTTCTAATGAGTAGCAAGTTGAAACTATAGGCAATATATGACACATTTATTAAAGTAATTATACTTTGAATACTTAGCCGCAAATTTCATATGTCCTGGCTGAGGAGTGAAATTAAAATAGCAAACATGCTATAATGCAATTTACAATATAATTAGCTGTCGGTAACATTATGTATTTCAACTCACTCCATTATTAAAACATTTACAATTTACATAATCAAACAAATAACTTAATAAGGTTGAGATAGAAGAATTTTTATTTTTTCCCTGTATACAATAAAATGCTATCCACAGTAATAATGGGGAGTTTTCAATACAGAGAATAGATTACACACCATAAACCAGGATGAGATGTTTAACCCAAATAAAGCATAGCAAATATTTTTGACATTAAGTTATGTTTTTACTGTTTTGAAAAATTGCCAGCAAAATAGTAAAATGAAATTTGTTTTGAGATTTCACCATTTTCCTTTTAATGTATTTTGTTTTTACCAAAAAATAATATAGTATTCAATTTAACAGAAATATCTTATTAAAGTTCTTTTCTTTATTTTGTGTGAGCATCAAGAATTCACAATAAGTTCTCCAAAAAAAATTTTAACTACTTTTTTTGGTATGCATATACATTGCAAAATGTCACTGGAATCTGTGCTATTGTATTGGGGCCAGGGGACATACAGTTCTAGGAACTTTCAAAAATAGGGTATATAGGCTGTGTAGCAGTCTCTTTACACAGGAGCAGAGGCCTCTCTCAGAAGAATTCATTCAAAAGGGAGAATGAACTAGCGTCTAAAAGACACATTTAGTAAGACACTGATTGGATGAGAGAAGTTCCAAATACAGCCAGCTATCCCCAACTGAATGTACAAAAATTTTGCCAATAATTTGTGAAAAAGATGGAATTAAAAGATAAGTTTAGGGGCCAGTGTTGTTGTGTAGTGTTCTCTGTTGCTGCTTGTAATACTGGCCTCCCACACTGAAGTGTCAATTGAGTCCCAGCTGCTCAGCTTCCAATACAGATCCCTGCAAATGTGCCTGGGAAAGCAGCACAAAAGGCTGACTTGCTTGGAGCCCTGCCATCCATGTGGGAGACCTGGATAGAGTTCTAGGCTCCTGGCTTTGTCCTAGTCCAGCCTGGTTATTGTGGCCTTTTGGGGAATGAACCAGTGGATGGAAAATCCCACCCCAGCCCACATGCACTCTTCTCTCTCTGTCACTCTGTTTGTCAAACAAATACATGAATCTTTTAAAAAATATATTTTATTCATGTATTTGAGAGGCAGAATCACAGATGGAGAGAGGAAGAGTGAGTGAAGGCAGTCATTGATGCTCACTTATATTTTTTGGTATTACTTTAACATTTCTACATTCAAAATATAGCAAAAATAGTATTTCAGCAAATTTCACTATTTGAACTCAATGAAAGTTAATACACTAATTATATTAGATTATTTACCTCAAGAAACTCTTAGGGAAGAAGCAGGGGATTTTGTAGAATTGAGAAATGTAAATGGGGAAAAGAATTTTTATCTACCTGGGTGGAAAAATGATTAAGTAAGTACTTTAATTCTTGCCATTGATCCCATAGTACTAACCAATTCAGACTCGGTTTTTGTCTTCTAGCAGCAAGTAAACTGTTCCGATGATTGAATATCATCTCAGTAACTATCTTTTTTATCATGCACAGATTTCTCACTTACAACTGGAACTACATATTTCAATTAAACATTGGTTTTGGAGTCTCATTGATCGGCCCCAAACTACTTTAGAAAGGAAGATCTTATATAGTGTTCATTTTTGAAAGACAAAACTCTTTCATGTTCATTGAGTGTTTTAAAAAATGATATAACAATACCAAGAAAAAAAGGTGTTATTTAAATAATGTAATGACACCTAATGATGACACCATGGAGTATGCAGAGCCATTAGCCATAATACATTTCACACATAAAAGCAAAACTCTGCTATTCTATTGATTTCTCCCCTTTCAAATTTTATTCTATAATTATGGAGAACAATAGGGAATGAAAAGATGTCTTCCCTCAATAATTTTAAACTGAACATTTTCGTGTAGCACTGAATGCATGAAAATAGAATTTTTCTCTGGTACCCAGGGATTTCCAAAGTCAAGCACAGCAAAATGGGAGACTACACTTTAACTTATGAGACCATTTCTCATAACAAGCAATATTTATTAAATATATTTCCGAGGGTAGACCTTTACAGAGTGCTCAAAACATCCTTTGGGATGCCAACTTCCCATCACAGAGAACCTGGGTTCCCGTCCCAGCTCCACTCTCAGTCTCAGGTTCCTGCTAATGAATACCCTCAAGGCATCGAGTGATGGTTCAAAATAGTTGGATTCCTGCCACTCAGTGTGGAGACCTGGACTGAGCTTCTGACTTCCAGCTTTGCTTCCACCCAGCTCTAGCCATTGCAGACATTCAGAAAGTTAGCCAGTGGATTGGAAACTCATGTTCCTCTCTCTCTTTGTCTTCGAGTACAGGAAATTAAAAAGTTCAAACAAAAAAATGCACGAAAATAAACAAATAAGAATCTCTGTATATAATATTTTGTTTGGTGCTCAGGTGGGTATAAGTAATATTGCACAATGTTTTCTGCTGACACATTTACAGTAAAATTCCAAATATTAGTGTAATTATAATACTTTGATAGCTGTTTTATTTAAAGTTAAGACCAATAAAATCTCCCTTTTGAAAAGATTTGTTTATTTATATAAAATGCAGAGTTACAGAGAGGCAGAGGCAGAGAGAGGGAGAGGGAGAGAGACGGGTCTTCATCTGCTGGTCCACTCCCTAGATGACCGCAATGGCCAGATCTGCGCCCTACTGAAGCCAGGAGCCAAGAGCTTCTTCTGGGTCTCCCACGCAGGTGCAAAGGCCCAAACACTTGGGCCATCTTCTAGTACTTTCCCAGGCCATAGTAGAGAGCTGGATCAGAAGTAGAGCTGCCAGGATAAGAACCAGTACCCATATGGGATGCCAGCTCTTCAAGCGGAGGCTTTACCTACTATGCCACAGCACCAGTACCCAATAAAATCTCTTAAGGCCAGTATTATGATTCTCACATTACAAATTAGAAAACTGAGGTTTGTAAGATTATTTCCCAAATCCTCAATTAGTAGCAACTAGAATTTATTTTCACACTTATTTGTGTCTTTCTTTCAATTCAAAATTTTTCCCATTGAATAGTATGAAAGTTCGCAACAAAAGTAGTGATGAATGCTTTATGAATGTTACTAATGGCCTGGAAGACACACACACACACACACACGCACACAGATACACACACAATGAGATAACCCAATAGTTGATTGAGCCAGAAAGAAATTATATAGAATGGAAGACATTATTATCTCTCTGAAAGATTAGGACTACTTAAGTGAACTAAGAAGAAGAAATAGGAGAATTTTGAGGAGTTTGTAAAACTTACCAAAATGCATACATACTAAAACATTGATCTGCCAGTTCAATGATATTATTATAATTATGGAAATTGATTGAGAACTACTGAGCCTTTTGTAAATGCTCAGAAAACTGAATATAAATGATCTACTTCTATATGTCCAACAAACTACCTGCATCCCTAAACACAGAAATAAAATATCATAAAGTTTTACCATTTGTAGGTTTTTATTGTACCTGGTATGATTTTGTGTTTATTATGATATATATTTACCATTGATTTACTTCTATTTGTTGTTATTAGTGATGATGAAATTATGGCATAGATAAAAATCATACATATTATACTTATTAGATGTAATTTACCTCCCTTAATACTTTATAAATGTTAACTAAATGAATGCTTAACAGGCATCTCTGATGGAAGAAGGCCATTTTACCCCGTTATGGATGAAGAAACACGCACACAGATATTAAGCAACTGCTCAACATCATAAAGCTACTAAATGCACATCTGAAATTTGACACAGGTACCTGAATAAAGATTTTTTCTTTGATTAATATAATACAGAACTTTAAGTTGGACAATCAACCACCAGCACAATTTTTAAAAACTTACCCCTTGCCCCCTTAAAATTTCAGTTAAATATCTAGTATAAATATAATTAGGGTGTTCTTTGGAGCTCTCTTTTTCATTCCATTGATGCATTCTCCTATTCCTGCCCTGGTGTAATTGTCTTAATTTACTGTGCCTTGAGGAGGGGATCAGGGTGAGAAGTATCACTATGCTCGTAAATTGGTATATATGCACTACATGAAATTTCTTCACCTTATACAAATTTAAAAATCTAAATAAATAATACTGCCATGACTATTCTTTATTCTTTTTTAGTTCCAAGTATATTTTAACAAACATTGTGAAATAATATAATAAAAATTGATAAAATGGAATTCTTTGATTGATATATTCTTGAATTCACAGAACAGGTTGAAGAAAATTGGCATTTTTGTTGTGTTTGTTGTGTTTGATATTCTTTTAAATTATTGTTGCTTTCTGGATACATGATCACTTCCTTTACTATAAACATAACTCTTTACTACTTAGAATAATTTACAGTTGTTGCCTGGCCTTCTTGTGTAATAATTGTGCTACAATGTAATATTGTGCTACAGTGACAAATATAAAGTTGATCACTTTCCTTAGTTCCCAACTTAGCGCTTCTGAAACTAGGGTAGATTGGAACACTGTAAAAACTTTTTTTCTAATATTTGGTTTTGACCCCAGTTCTTGACACAGAACTCTTCAGACTTTGTAATTTCATCAGTTACAGGAGCATTTGATGTAGAGCTCTTAAATCTCTAGATTTTCTAGATTAATGAGCATCTTTTGTTCTAATGAGATCACTCTTGGTGGGCTCATAGATAGTCCCAACCTGGAGGTTGGTTGCCTGGGCAACCAATCGAGTGGTAGGAAGGTTGGAGCTTTCAATCCATCCTCAGGCTTCTGGGAAGGGACACGAGCTGAAGGTTGACTTGATAACTGATTGTAAAGTGGATAATCACTTATGCTGAATGAATGGGGTTCAGGGAACCTTGGAAGGTGGTACATCCACAGCCAGCATGAAAGCTCCACGTCCTTTCCCATATCCTTTATGCATCTCTTCCACCTACCCATTTATTGAACTCCTTTATAATCAACTTCATAATAAAAGAGAAAGTGTAAACACATGTTTTCCTAAATTCTGTGAGACACTCTAGCAAATTAATCAAACTTGATGAGGTTGACTTATGAACCCTTGATTTATAGTCAGTCATTTAGAAGTATCTGTGTGGGTGCAAACTGTTGAAATCTTTACTTAGTATGTACTAAGTTGATCTTCTGTATATAAAGATAATTGAAAATGAATCTTGATGAAGAATGAGATTGGAGAGGGAGTGGTAGATGGGATGGTTTTGGGTGGGAGGGAAGTTATGGGGGGAAAAGCCGCTCTAATCCAAAAGTTGTACTTTGGAATTTTATATTTATTATATAAAAGTTGAAAAAAAATAAAGATAAGTGTATGTGACAAACTACTTCTTGCAGTGGTATCTGTAGTGGGAGGACTATTGTGGGAGTGAGCCCTCAGCTTGTAGGCTCCAATGCTATTCTCAATAATTAGTCTCGTAAGTGATTTAAACTATAGAACTGTAAGTTGGTGCTTGCTGGAGAACATGGTGTCATAAGGGTAGTTTTGAGTGACTGTGCAAGAGGAAACTGAGAAAAAAATACTTTGCCTTTTTGTTCCTTTGCAATATAATATAATAATTTTCATAAACCAAATTATTTGCTAGTAAGATTCATATGTTAATATAAAACACATACATTTTCCACTTTTTATAATTTATGAAGACATCTTTAATCCCTTTACAAATTACAGCTATAACAATATAATGCTAATCTTGTGAAAGAATTAGAAACATTCCATTAACAATGGAGACAGTCTGATTTTTAGCACTAGAAAAATACATATAGTGATTAACATTCCTAAGAAGGAAGTCTAAAACCAACACATATACACACTCATTCAATGACATTATATGTAAAGAAAAGCATGGTTTAAGGTCTTTGTTGTAAAACAAAAATCAAGTCTCTTGTGCCTTTAATATTTTCTAGGATAAAATCAATTGAATTATCTACATATAAAATTTAAACGTGAGAGTCTAATGTACATGTTAATAATTAGAGACCAAATCACCTAGTCTTTTAGATTTAGAAAGACAATATGGAGTTGACAGAGTTGAAAAATGAAGAAAATTCTAGTTTCAAAAATGTAGGCAAAGCTACAGATCTTTCAAATCTGATGCTTAAAAACTTAATAAAAATATATTTTTTGCCAGCTGTTTGCAGATTTTCTAAATTATAGCAAATGAGTTTTAAAAACCGTGTGCCAGATGGCTTTTTCCTAAAGTGTTAATGAAGTTTAGTTATAGCAAGTTAGGCACAGGAAAAAAAAAAATATTGGTATAAGACATATAATGATTTTGTCAAACCAGCAGCTGTCACAATGAACTACTCATCTGCCCATATTTGGGCATGTTTCCCATATTTGTTACCATATGCATCACACGATGAAATACTGAAAAATGTTTATTTTTGATGCCAGTCCGATTTAATGGATGTCATTTATTTTCCAGATAACAATTCTAATATAATGAGATGTTGTATAACTACAGTAATTGTAAGACTATATGAATGGTTTCATAGATGATTGCTTTACTCAGATTCATAACATAGGGTCACCACTGGAACTGATATGGAAGAAGGTATTCAAAAACTCCTATCATTTGTGTAAGTCCAATGTAGTTTAAAAGCCTTTATATTAACAAACAAACATTTGGGAAATGAGAAAAGGTTTTATCACTCAAAAGTGCAAAATTAATAACATAGATAAATTCAGAATCTCACATTATCTAATTTAAATGTTACAAAATTACGGTTTCACAAGCATAATGTCTTCCTTTCTTAGAAATCAATAGATAAGGAGCTAGCGTTGTAACTTAGGAGGTAAAGCCACTGCCTACAATGATGACATCTCATTTGGGTGCCGGTTGGAGTCCTGGCTGCTCAGCTCTGGTTCAGCTCCCTGCTAATGTTCTTGGGAAAGTGGCAGAGGATTGTCCAAGTGCTTGTGCCCCCGGAACCACATACAAGACCTGGAAGAAGCTCCTGCTTCTTGGCTTTGGCCTGCCCCCGCCTGGGCCTATGCGGCCATTTGAAGAGAGAAGCAGTCTTTCTCTGTAACTCTACTTTTCAAATAAACAAAATAGATCTTTTTTAAAAAAAAAAAGAAATCAATAGGCAAATATATCTTTCTGAAACGTGAAATGGACTATAGTCAAATATGGTAACATCTAAAATTCTATATATCATATCAAAAAATAGGTTAAAGAATTTTCTTAGTACAAGAGGGTACAAAGAAGACCAGTAGTGTTGCACAAGCCTGGCACACCTACCAGAATTTAATAGTAGAATGTGTGTGATATTTAAATGTAGTATTCTTCTCTTCCTTGAATATTGAGAAAAGGGATGCTGGCCAACTTGGCTCCATCTCCACTTTTAGTTGGGAATGCTAAATGGGAAATTCAGAATGATTTAAATACAACGATATCCTTAATTTAAAACAATGTTGGTTACTTGGGGAACATCCAGACATTTCTATTTTAATTAATGACATATGAAATGTAGGCATAAGTGTCTCATGCATTTATTGTTTGATAGTCAAGTAGAGTTTGTGGAAAACGTTATTGGATCCTGTAGGTCAGCTCTAAGCCAGCAAATGAATAAAGTGGTGCATACAACAATATTAGCTGTGCATGATATGGTGGGAACAATTCAAGTTGTGAAGGAAAATGAAATAAAAGTACTGGTTATGTAACTATCAGAGAAGGTGGCTATTTAATATTTGCATTTATTAGCCTGAGTGAAGTTCAGTATGGAGGACACAGAGAAAAATTCATACTCATTATAGGACCAGAGCAACTAAAGGCATTACTCATACAACCAAAAATGAAACCTTTCTTTCCTCCAGTTAAAAAAAAATAAATAAAAACATGGAGAAAGGCCAATCTGGTTTCTGGAGAAATCACACCTCATGTCTGGGTACTATTTTAGTTTCTCTCCACAGCATTGTGAAGATAACGATTTGAATGGCAACCTAAACACGAGGCTTTCTTGAGTTTGAGAGAGACATTGTCTCATGTTCATTTGATAACTATAGAAGGTAGATTTTAGATGGTCTCCACATCCTGGTGTTTATCCTCTTACACAATATTTCTCTGTTGAGTATACACTGATCTAGTGTCTTGCTTCTTGTCAATAATCTCCAGCCAACATGATAAGATGTGAAGTGTGACTTTTGCCTTGTTAACAAGCGCTGATAATGGTTAAGATAAAGTGATTAGGATGTTGGTGAGGCTCACAAGGCAAGGGAAAGAAAAACCCTCTGGTTAATAAACTATGAGCTGAAACTGTTATTCTAGCAGTCCTCAATGAAGTGAATTTTGTAAACCATCACCCGAGCATGGAAACAGACTCTTCTCCAGTTGAGTAAGACTGAGATCTCAGCCTTGGCTAACATCTTCATTTCAGCCATTCTCTAGACCCTGAAACGGAACCCAGGTAAACAGAACCCAGGTAAAGCATATCCATATCTATGATGCACAAAAATAATGAGAAAACAAACCTTTGTTTTTAGACAATTATATTTATGACAATAGCAAAATATAAGTAATGCAAAGCCATAGGTGACCCTTATGCTTAAAATATAAAAGTATCAGCAATGTATACTGAATACAAATTCTGGGTATTCAGATGTTAACCTTTCAGCATTTAAAATTATCTCTTATTTACATTATATAAGCAATTATATAGGCTTTCAAGCAATGCAGAAGAGGGAAAAGAAAAATCCATTTCTACTCCTCACTGTCAAACACATGTTCTGTCTTTTGTTGCTGTCTAAGAACAATTGCTGAATTAACAAAACTGCTGACTGGGACTGGCGTTGTGGTATAGCGGTAAAACTGCCACTTGCAATGCCGGCATCCCATCCAGACAATGTCCAGGTTGCTCCACTTCCAATCCAACTCCCTACTAATGGCTTGAGAACAGCAGTGGAAGATGGTCCAAATGTTTAGGCTACTGCCACCTATGTGGGAGAACTGGATGAAGCTCCTGGCTCCCTGGCTTTTTATGGCTTATTCCTGGAAGTCACAGGAATTTGGGGGATTGAACCAGCAGATGTTAGACCTCTCTCTCTCTCTCTCTCCCCAATGCTGACTTTCAAATAAATAAATAAATCTTTAAACAAGTTGCTCACCAATGGATATATGTATATATATATATACATATGTGTGTAGTATATATTTTTTCTTTATTTTTTAACTTTTATTTAATAAATATAAATTTCCAAAGAACAACTTTTGGATTACAGCTGTGTTTTCCCCCAATAACCCCCTTCCCACCCACAACCATCCTATCTCCCACTTCCTCTTCCATCCCATTCACATCAAGATTTATGTTTAATTATCTTTAAATACAGAAGATCAATTTAGTATATACTAAGTAAATATTTCAAAAGTTTGCACCCACACAGAAACACAAAGTATAAAGTACTATTTGAGTACTAGTTATACCGTTAATTCACATAGTACAACACATTAAGGACAGACATCCTACATGGGGAGTAAGTGCACAGTGAGTCCTGTTGTTGGCTTAACAAATTGATACTCTTATTTATGATGTCAGTAATCACCCGAGGCTCTTGTCATGAACTTCCAAGGCTATGGAAGCCTCTTGAATTCATCAACTCCGATCTTATTTAGACAAGGCCATAGTCAAAGTGGAAGTTCTCTCCTCCTTCAGAGAAAGGTACCTCCTTTGATGGCTGGTTCTTTCTGCTGGGATCTCATTCACAGAGATGTTTCATTTAGGTCATTTTTTTTTTTTTGCCACAGTGTCTTGGCTTTCCATGCCTGAAATACTATCATAGCCTTTTTAGCAGGATCTGAATGGCTTAAGGGCTGATTCTGAGGCCAGAGTGCTATTTAAGACATCTGCCATTCTATGAGTCTGCTGTGTATCCCACTTCCCATGTTGGATTGTTCTCTCCTTTTTAATTCTATCAGTTAGTATTAGCAGACACTAGTCTTGTTTATGTGATCCCTTTGACTCTTAACCCTATCATTATGATCAATTATGTATTGAAACTGATCACTTTGACTAGTGAGATGGCATTGGCACATGCCACCTTGATGGGATTGAATTAGAATCTCCTGGCATGTATCGAACTATACATCTCCTCCAATTCCCACTCTTATTTTAACATGGATCACTTTTCAGTTAAATTTAAACACTCAAGAATAATTTTGTGTTAATTACAGAGTTCAACCAATGGTATTAAGTAGAACAAAAAAAAATACTAAAAGGAATAAAGTAGTAAGTTGTTTCTTGGCAGTCAGGACAAGGGCTGATCAAGTCATTGTTTCTCCTAGTGTCCATTTCACTTCAACAGGTTTCTTTTTTGGTGCACAGTTAGTTTTCACCGATCAGGGAAAACATATGATATTTGTCCCTCTGGAACTGGCTTATTTCACTCAGCATGATGTTTTCCAGGTTCCTCTATTTTGTTGCAAATGACCAGATTTTGTTGTTTTTTTTACCGCTGTATAGTATTCTAGAGTACATATTCCATAATTTCTTTATCCACTCTACTGTTGACAAGCATTTAGGTTGATTCCAGGTCTTAGCTATTGTGAATTGAGATGCAATAAACATTGAGGTGCAGATAGCTCTTTTATTTGCCAATTTAATTTCTTTTGGGTAAATTCCAAGGAGTGGGATGGCTGGGTTGTATGGTAGGATTATATTCAGGTTTCTGAGGAATCTCCAAATTGACTTCCAAAGCGGCTTAACCAGTTTGCATTCCCACCAAAGTGGGTTAGTGTCCCTTTCTCCCCACATCCTTGCCAGCATCTGTTGTTAGATTTCTGTATGTAAGCCATTTTAACCGGGGTGAGGTGAAACCTCATTGTGGTTTTGATTTGCATTTCGCTGATGGCTAGTCATCCTGAACATTTTTTCATGTGTCTGTTGCCCATTTGGATTTCCGCTTTTGAAGATGTGTATTTAAGTCCTTGGCCCATCTCTTAAGTGAGTTGTTTGCTTTGTTGTTGTGGAGTTTCTTGATCTCTTTGTAGATTCTTATTATTAATCCTTTATCAGTTGCATAGTTTGCAAATATTTTTTCCATTCTGTTGGTTGCCTCTTATTTTCCTGACTCTTTTGCAGTACGGAAACTTCTCCATTTGATGTAATCCCAATAGTTAATTTTGGCTTTAACTGCCTGTGCCTCCAGGGTCTTTTCCAAGAAGTCTTTGTTAGTACCTATATCTTGCAGGGTTTACCCCATGTTCTCTAATAATTTGATGGTGCTGGGTTGTAGATTTAGATTTTAATCCATGTTGAGTGGATTTTTGTGTAAGGTATAAGGTAGGGGTCTTGCTTCATGCCTCTGCATGTGGAAATTCAGTTTTCCCAGCACCATTTGTTGAATAAACTGTCCTTGCTCCAGGAATTGGTTTCAGATCCTTGATCAAATATAAGTTGGCTGTAGATGTTTGGATTGATTTCTGGTGTGTCTATTCTGTTCTATTGGTCTATGCATCTGTTTCTGTACCAGTACCATGCTGTTTTGATTACAACTGCCCTGTAGTATGTCCTGAAATCTGGTATTCTGATGCTCTGGCTTAGTTTTTGTTGTACAATATTGCTTTAGCTATTCGAGGTCTCCTGTGCCTCCACATGAATTTCAGCGTCATTTTTTCCAGATCTGAGAAGTATGTCTTTGGTATTTTGATTGGAATCACAGTGAATCTATAAATTTCTTTTGGGAGAATGGACATTTTGATGATATTGATTCTTCCAATCCATGAGCATGGAAGATTTTTCCATATTTTTGGTATCCTCTTCTATTTCTTTCTTTAAGAATTTGTAAATCTCATTGTAGAGAACTTTGACATCCTTGTCTAAGTTTATTCCAAGGTATTTGATTGTTTTTGAAGCTATTGTGAATGTACTGACCTTAGAAGTTCTTTCTCAGCCATGGCATTGCCTGTGTATACAAAGTCTGTTGATTTTTGTGCATTGATTTTATATCCTGCTACTTTGCCAAACTCTTCCATGAGTTCCAATAGTCTCTTAGTAGAGTTCTTTGGATCCCCTATGGATCCCCTAAATAAAGAATCATATCATCTGCAAAGAGGGATAGTTTGACTTCTTCCTTCTCAATTTGTATTCCTTTAATTTCTTTTTCTTGCCTAATGGCTCTGGCTAAAACTTCCAGAACTATATTGAAAAGCAGTGGTGAGAGTGGGCACCCCTGTCTGATACCAGATCTCAGTGGAAATGCTTCCAACTTTTCCTGGCCTTGGGTTTTTCATAAATTGCTTTGATTGTGTTGAGGAATGTTCCTTCTATACCCAGTTTGCTTAGAGTTTTCATCATGAAAGGGTGTTGTATTTTATCATATGTTTTCTCTGCATCTATGTTGATAATCACATGGTTTTTCCTCGGCAGTTTGTTAATGTGGTGTATCACATTGATCGATTTGCGAAAGTTGAACCATCTCTGCGTACCAGGGATAAATCCTCTTGGTCTTGGTGGATGACCTTTCTGTTGTGTTGTTGCATTCTATTTGGCAAGAATTTTATTGAGGATTTTTGCATCTATGTCCATCAGGGAAATTGGTCAGTAATTCTCTTGCAATGCTGCATCTTTTTCTGGCTTAGGGATTAAGGAGATGCTGGCTTCATAGAAAGAATTTGTGAGGATTCCCTATTTTTTGATTGTTTTGAATACTTTGAGAAGAATTGGAGTTAGTTCTTCTTTAAATGTCTGGTAGAATTCAGCAGTGAATCCATCTGGTCCTGGGCTTTTCTTTGTTGGGAGGGCCTTTATTACTGATTCAATTTCTGTCTCAGTTATGGGTCTGTTTAGGTTTTCTATGTCTTCATGGTCAATTTAGGTAGGTTGTATATGTTTTTAAAAGTTAAACTAGTCTATCTTTTGTTTTAAAATATATACTCGCAGGTATGGGCTTATGGTGCAGAGAGTTATGCTGTGACTTAGTTTGCCCATATCCCCTAACAAAGTACTGCTTCAGGTCCTTATGCCTCTGCTTCAAAATCAGTTTCTTGTTGGTCTGTCCTAGGAGGTAGAAGATTATGGTTCAAGTGCTTGTGCCCTTGCACTTGATAATGATTTTATACACATATATAAAATCACAAAATTTCCAGTGCTAACTTTCGTGGGCATTTGGAGAGGGATTCCCAAGGATAGAAGACTACTTTCTCCCTCTCTGTTTATCTTTTTATCTTGCTGATATCTGCTCCTGTATTTTTCCTCAGATGGGACACCAAGTCTGTATAGTGAAAGAGTCTTTCAGATCTGATATCCAAGGGACATGGGAAAACTGTGTCTAACTATTATCTATTTAAAAAGTCCTGGTTGGGAATGGGTATTGTGGTGGAGAATATTAAGGCACTACTTGGGAATCCTGCATCCCGCATCAGAGCGGCTGATTCAAGAACTGGCTTTTCAGCTTCCCATTCAGCTTTCTGCTGAAGCACTTGGGAAGCAGCAGATAACAACTTGAGTACTTGACTCCCTTCCATACACATGGAAGGCTTGGGTGGAGTTCCTGACTCATGGCTTTGGCCTGGCCCAGACCTGCTTGTTGTTGCTAATGGTGAATTATACCAGTGAATAGAAAGTATTCTCTCTCCCTCTCTCCATCTCTAACTCCCTCCCTCTCTCCCTTCCTTCCCTTGCTTCCCTTCCTTCCTCCTTACTTGTGTGTCCTGCTCTCTCTGTCACTCTACATGTGAAATAGAAACAAATAAATAAAATATAACAGAATAATACTTAGAAAAATGTTCTGATGTCTATAGCCTAGGATGGATATGTCTTTCTTATTCAGTTAGGTGTGACCAGAAATAGAGTTCCATGTGCAAAAAATAATATATATCTGAGTAAATTGTAAACAGAAAAAAATAGTGCATTAGAAGTAAAGTCAATTGATGAATTGGATTGTTTTCACTTCTTATATTTTAGCTATATTGAGTTCAGCCAATGACTAACAACAAACAAAGGGAAGTTAAAGCTCATTTTAAAATTATAGATTTTTGTGGGAAATCTAATGTTCTGCATATCTTCCTGTTACAAAATTTACTAAACTCTTTCTTCTTATAGCTTACTCTCTTCACATAGTTTCCTTCACTGTCACCAGCTTCCTTTCTTTCCCTCAGGATTTAGGTTTGTTTTAACAACAGCCTACAGGATCTCCACAGCAACACACACATAATAAAATAAGGAGAAAAAAGGAGTTGCAATAATCTCTAGAGAAATGAAGCATATTCCCCTGTTTATCTTTGCATTCCACAACGTGTTGATAGGCTGAATGAATAAAATCGAGTATGACGAGTGATTTCCATACAGTTTTGAAATACCAGTATTCAACCTGTGATTTTATTTCTTTCCGTAAATATGCCTACTTAATGTGCATGCAAATATGTTTGATTTTATTTCACAGATTTTTATTAGGAGATTAATTTGAAAAAGTATCCAATAAGCATTCAAATGATCATGGGAGTTCTGAAATTTAAATAAAATGTTTCATTGTGTATAGCAATTCTGAATTTCTTCTGTAGCTAGAGTAGCTCATCATTATGTTTCAAAAAGGCAAACTTGAAAGTTCAGTGGCTTAACATAACATGAGTTATTTCTCATTCATTTACCTGGCTATTATGAGTGCTCCTCTGTAATGTGGGATTTAGTGGGGGAGATTCTGCAATCCCTTAGGTACTCAGAAGTCTGTACCTTCAGTCCTCAAATAGTAAAAAGGAGCCAGGAGACAGCTTCCTAGCCCAGTTAACTCTACTGGGATGGGTGCATATCATTCCTGCTTATGCTCCCTTGGAAAGCAACAGTATCACCATCAAATACAAGAAGCAAAGAGACTATCACCCCTACTTGATAAGGCCCTCCCCAATGACAGCTGTGTAATGTGGGAGGGGGACACTGATTTGTATTATAGACTTAATCACCTGTGTCATATTAGCCATTAAAATACTCAGGAAAGTTAAAAAAAGTCTCATCTTGGACAGAGTTAATATATTTCAAATTACATAAAATTTAATACTAACTGGATCTGAAATCCGACTTTACATCCCTTAGGTGAAGTTTAAGACAGTTAAAGGTTTGGTAACACATAGCACAGTTAAAATTTTATTGTGTGTTGTTATGGACTGTAGATTGTCATATATATGCTGATGCAAATGAATGACACATAATTCTTCATTTTACTATTATCTGTGTCAAACTAATATAGCGTTTACTGTAAAAGTATAATAATGCAGTAGCAATACACTAATAAATCAATGCTGTTAGTATACAGGTAATGTTTATAAGTTACAGTGTATTTACCAAAGGCACAGAATTTGAAAATGAAATAATCTATCATGTAGTATGCGGCTTGTGAAACTAAGATAGTTTGAATTCAATTGCACATTCCTTAAGACTTCATTTAAACTAATACCAGATCATATATAGTAACATGTCTTATATAACTCTTCTTTGTTCAATTCTACATTAACAAATTTCTACTTTGGCTTAATCATTTTAATGTTCTCATCTTTCTTATATTTATATCTTTAGATACTTACTTTTATATCTTGCCTCATTATTACTATCTCTGCTATTGATTGGATTTATTTAAAATGACTTGGCTAATTTCAGTAGAAACGCTTTGAGTTAATTGCAATCCACTAGGATTTTGGCTTCCAAACTACCGTATGGAAAACGTTAAATAGACTGCTAGGGAGTGACATAGCAAAAACTCATTAAAACGCCAATTAGCAAACAGAATGTTTCTGACATATTCACTAGCTAAATACATCATAAAATTGTACCTGTATTGCAAGTGAACAAATATCCGGAGCCTTTTTGAATTTCTGGGTTATTTTTAATTAACTGGATGCAGAATAGTCAGGGATATGAAATATTATGTTACTGGGATTTTTCTGAGACCCTGAATGAGTCCTTGGGTCCAGTCTTACATTTGTTTTAGCTAATTTGTTGTACTCTTGATGGTTCTATGCTTATTCTCAAATTTCTCCATCCCCTCCCATACTATTGAATCATGTATATGGAGAAATGTGATCTCATAGTAGACAGAAAGCTCTGGGAGGGAAAGGATACTGTTTTCTTCCTTGGTACCCATCAGTGCTGTATTTTAGACAGTGCTAGTCTATATAGATCCTTCAAGACTTCTGAAAATGTTTCCAGGGTGTTGGAGATGATACCTGGCTAGCAGTTTAGTTGAACACAGGTACTTTCTTTTATTTATGCTATTTGTGTGTGTCTGTCTCTGTGTGTGTGCACATGAATTAGGTGTGTGTATGCAATTACAATGCAACTTATGCCTTTCTATGTTGTCAATTTATTAAAAAACTGATATAAAATATAGAGATTAGGTATTTCTTAAAGTGCAGGGGCTGTTTTAAATACTTATTTATTTGCTTGTTTGTTTATTTATTTATTATTTGAAGGACAGTTACGAGGTAGAATGAGGGGGAGAAAGAGAGTCCATCTGCTGGTTCACTCACCAAATGGCTACAGAGGTCAGGACTGGTCCATTGTGAAGACTGGAGCCCTGAACTCCATTTGAGTCTCCCAAGTGGATTACAGGGTCCCAAGCACTCAGTGCATCTTCTGTTGCTTTCCCAGGTGCATTAACAGAGAGCTGGATTGGAGGTGGAGCAGCTAGGCTTCAAAATGGTGCTCATGCAGGATGACATCATAGCAGAGTGTTTTAACCTGCTATGCCACAATGCATGACCCAAAAGGTCCTAATTTCTTTTTATGCATGGCACTTTAAATTACCAGTTTACAGGGCTGGCGCTGTGGTGCAGTGGGTTAATGCCCTGGCCTGAAGCGCCAGCATCACATATGGGCGCCAGTTCTAGTTCCAGCTACTCCTTTTCTGATCCAACTCTCTGGTATGGCCTGGGAAAGAGGTAGAAAATGGCCCAAGTCCTTGGGCCCCTGCACTCACGTGGGAGACCCAGAAGAAGCTCCTGGCTCCTGGCTTCGGATTGGCATAGCTCCGGCCATTTTGGTCAATTGGGGAGTGAACCATTGGATGAAAGACCTCTCTCTCTGCCTTTCCTCTCTCTGTGTGTAATTCTGACCTTCAGATAAATAAATAAATCTTAAAAAAATAAAAATAAATTACTGGTTCATGTTTATGGAAACTGATTTTTAACCTTTTATAATTCCTTCTGAAAGAGAAATTCTGAATGTTATTTTTTCAGAGAACATATTATTTTCTCTAAATTTTTGCAAATATGGAAAGATTGCTCTTAGTTTTTTACAATGATTATTTCTATTTTTACTTTTTTTAAATCTTTTTTTTTTTTTTGGACAGGCAGAGTGGACAGTAGAGGGAGACAGAGAGAAAGGTCTTCCTTTTTGCCATTGGTTCACCCTCCAATGGCCGCCGCGGTTGGCGCACTGTGGCCGGCACACCGCACTGATCCGATGGCAGGAGCCAGGGGCTTATCCTGGTCTCCCATGGGGTGCAGGGCCCAAGGACTTGGGCCATCCTCCACTGCACTCCCTGGCCACAGCAGAGAGCTGGCCTGGAAGAGGGGCAACCGGGACAGGATCGGTGCCCCAACCGGGACTAGAACCCCGTGTGCCGGTGCCGCAAGGCGGAGGATTAGCCTACTGAGCCGTGGCGCCGGCCTTTTTTTTTTTGATAGAGTGGATAGTGAGAGAGAGAGAGAGAGACAAAGAGAAAGGTCTTCCTTTTTGATGTTGGTTCACCCTCCAATGGCCGCTGCGGCCGGCGCATCGCACTGATCCAAAGCCAGGAGCCAGGTGCTTCTCCTGGTCTCCCATGTAGGTGCAGGGCCCAAGGATTTGGGCCATCCTCCACTGCCTTCCCGGGCCATAGCAGAGAGCTGGCCTGAAAGAGGGGCAACCAGGATAGAATCCGGTGCCCCAACCTGGACTAAAACCCAGTGTGCCGGCCCCGCAAGGCGGAGGATTAGCCTGTTGAGCCACAGCACCAGCCTCTATTTTTACTTTTAATGTTTTTTGCATCAACAATGAAGACTCGAGTTTTAGCTTGCTTCTCTATTCTCTTCCTGCCTTCTCCTTCATCTGCTTTTTAGTCCTCTTCCTGTTTGTTACTTTCTTCTTTACTTTTCCTTTAGGTTTATATTGCCATCTGACTAGTTATTTTTATATGTTTGTTTTTAAGGAAATTCTTTAAAATCTACAGCATTATACTACTTATGCAGTGGTGTTCATCTTGGCAAAGGTTTTGATATGCTTTATTGTGTTTCAAGTCTAAATATTTTAATTTCTATTTGTTCTACATTAGTATTTCTCCTGTAGCTAGGATTCGACAGATGGTCATCTTTCCTGTTAGTGAAAACTCATGGAATCCCCCTAACCTCTGCCCTCGTCTCTCCCTTGCATGGCCAGAGTGTTCACTGGGCACTGTGTGACATGCATTGATTGGTTGTTATGTCTCATTGTGAAGTATCATTCTATCAAAAGCCTGAAGTACTAAGTATTATTTTATCTTTACTTTGTTTTTCTTTTGTTCACTTCACTCTAAATTGATTTCAAGCACTAATCATAGTTAGGAGAGTTATGTACCTTGGCCAGTTTTTCTTAAGTTGTGAATCCCATAGTTTAGACTATAAACAGGGCAATTTATTGATTGTTGGTCATTTGGCCATGGATCTAAATCCTTCATTTATATGTGGACTTATCTACATTAAAACACACATGATAATTTCAATTGTCATTCTCCTGTTTTATTTTTCAAGAAGCTTTTACTCATAACATTCTTTATTATGAATCTTGATGTGCTATGGCTGCACTGAAGAAATAAAGACCTCTTCCAGCTTAGAAAACTATTCCATATCTTTTCTTCTCAAATTTCTAATATGTTCTTACTCATTTTCAGTCCCAGCTGTCTGAACTGTTAACTGGTGCACTAAAAATATCAGAACAATCAGAATTCTGAATATGAGTTTTTGTTTGATCACTACCAATACTAAAATATGTATCTTTAATGTGTTAAAGTTTATCTTCAAAAATATGATTTTAACAAATAAGAATTAAAATGTTACATCATACTTTCAATAACTTTTCTCTGTCTAAATATTTCTGAAGGTATTTATTTGAGTTTCATACATATAAATCTCAAATTACATTAACATTATTTTTAAATATCATTTATTTTTAATCTCTGCTACCATCATTATTATTTTTTCATTCTTTTTGTAGAAGCCTTTTTCTATCAGATGCCATTTCTCTGACTTAAAAACAGAAACAAAAACATTTTTCCGTATCTTATTTCTGAGACTGCAATTGTGCGCAAGAAACTTTCAGCTTTCGCTTGATTAAAAATACAGTTTTGTTTATTTATAATGAGTATTTTCTTTAAAATTCTAGGATGACAACTGTTTTCTCGCATTGCTTTTAATATTCCATGTCAATGCTTCCTGACCTCTGTGATTTATTTGATACACTGAATGGTAATTCTATTTACATTTTTCCATCTTAGGTTTCCTTCCCACATCTGATAACTTTATACAGTAATACTTTTGCATAATTTGAATTTAAAGTACATACGAATACTTTTTGCTGCATATTCTTACTTGGAATATGCAGAACTTTAGGAACATTGCGCTAATATAATTCATGAATTCAAAATAATTTAAAACATTTCTCAGATATTTTACTGTCAATCCATTTTTATGTACACATATTATCTGAGATAACAATGAGATTTATATTAGACTGTTTGATTTTCACATATTTCATATTATCTGTTTTAAATTCATTTTTTCCTTTTGTAATTCAAACTGTAATTTTATTTTCAACCTGCTTTAAACTTCATATTTTTCTTCTGCTGGGAAGCTAACAAATAATTTCTTTTAAAAATGTTTATTTGAAAGTCAGAGTGACAGAGAGAGAGAGGGAAGATCAGAGAAAGAATTCCCATTCTCTAATTCACTCCCCAAATGGCTTCAAGAAGCCAGGACTGGCCTGGGGCAAAATCAAGAGCCAGGAAATCCATTCTGCTCTCCTCCTTGGGAGGAAGACATCCAAACATCAAGGCCATTATCAGCTCCTTTTCCAGATACATTAGCAGGAAGTTGGATTAGAATTGCAGCAGCCAGGATTTGAACTGGCTCTCTGATTTGGGATGCCATTGTCATAAACAGCAGCTTTATCTACTATGCCACAGTGCCAGCCTCAACAAATAAATAATTTATATAATACTTTTCATTTTGATCATTTCCATTTCATTTTTTTATTTTATTAATTTTATCTTTTCTGTATGTTATGAGTGCTAATCTCCTTTATTCACTTAGCTCTGATATGCCTATATACAGTAATTCCAAAATGTTCTTTGTGCTTTACTCATTGTATCTGCTTCTCTTGTGCTTTGTGAGTTTTTGTGTGAGTTTTTGTTTGATTTTTGTTTATTTATTTAATTGAATGCCAGTCATTTTTGGTCAAATAATACTAGAAACTAAAGTAGTTTATATTTATACACAGAAAATTTCAGGTCTTCTCCTCTGTCAAGCTGAGTATGTTTCGAGCCAATTAATTCTGTGACGATGGTGATGATGATGATGATGATGATGATGATTTTGTTTTTCTTAGATTAAGTTTGTTACTCATTACAAACTATTTGAGTTCCAGACTAGAAGATTCTATGTTGCAAGAAATAGTGTTAGTTGCCACTACTTTCAAGCTCTAGCTCCTCCTTTCTCAACTCTTCTGCCCCTCATCCTTGAACAGATATCCTGTGTGTAATACTCACTGTAAGATTCTGTGCAACTTGCTCTCCTTCATTGCAGGTCCAAGGCGGTCTGTATCGACTGCCCTACTATTTCCCTAACTGAAGACAAGCTAGCTGATATATTAATAGTATATATTTCAGTTTTCCTATCTTTCTCTAATATTTGTGCAGAGCTGATATATATCACTGTAGGATGTATCTCAGGTGTTCTATTTTGTCTCCAATGTTTCAGCACAGTCTAGATAGTGAAGTCTGTCTTTGAATCTATGACTACTAAGAGATCACATTGTTATGCTAGCTCTTCGTCTTTGTAAGAGTCATTAAGCATCTCATTACTTCCTTCTTACTCAAGTCTCCTCTTCTACCTCCTATTGTTTCACACATTAGAGAAAGCAGCTGTGGGTCTTTGTTGACAGGATATAATCATATAATTGGACTGTAGTTCAATGCTTTTCTTTGTGATAAGAGCTCTCTTAGAAGAGTATGCTATAAAAGTAAATTTGTTTGGTTTTCTACTGTGTTTTCATTATTGGAGAGCATGAAGAGTCCTCTTGAGACAGAAACATAAAAGTAGATGTGGACTTTATCTCTGTTTCATTTCTGATGAAATCCACATCATTAGGTTACAATTCACTAATTTCTTTGTGTATATTCTGTTCCTTAAATCATCAATAGTACGTGTTACCTATATTTCATCCAAGGCATCTATTTTTTAAAATGTCTTTACCTAGCACTGACTCCATGTATTTATTCATATTTTTGTTTCATGATTTTCACCTATGAATTTTAAGACACAGTTTAATATCTCTGTGAATGTCTTCAGTATTCTTCTTCAAATATTTCATTATGTATTTATTTATTTATTCATTTCAAATGCAAAATGGCAGAGACAGATGTAGAGAATGACAGAAAAGTATCTTCCATTTATTAGTTCAGAAATAGCCACCCCAGCCAGGTGTTGGCCACGTGGAAATCAAGAACCAGGGACTCCAACCTGATCTCCCACGTGGATTGCAGGGTCCTAACTACTCAGGCCATCTTCTGCTGCCTTCCCAGGCACACTAGCAGAAAGCTGGATTGCAAACAGAGCAACTAGAACTCAAACCAGCATTTGGACATGGAATGGTGGGCACTGCACACAGTGGTTTAACCCACTATGCAACAATGTTGGCTTCTTCAGTATTCTCAATTGGTACTTTTTCAGATTGTTAAATAGCTTTATTTTTTTCTGCTTTGAACTTTGTTTTTTTTTTTTAATTGCTATTCAATTTAGTTTTTGAAAGGGAGAAGGGAGAGAGAGAGAGATCTTCATCTACTGATTCTCTCCTCAAACAGCAGTCAGGACGAGGAAAGGCTAAATTCAGGACACCAGAACTTAATCAGGGCCTCTTACATAGGTGACAAGTACATGAGCCATCACCTGCTGCCTCACAGGACACATCCACATGTAGCTGGGTTGGAAATAGAAACAGAATTGGAGACTATGGACTCTGATACGGGATATAAACTGTAATTTCATTTTATGTACTGTCCACCATTGTATTTGTAACAAAAATGATTACCCATGTGGAAATCCAATGACCCATCTTGAATGCACCTATCATTCATTCTTTTTTTTTTAACTATATATCCCCCCAAGAGCATCAATCAGGATTTCCTAACATAATCTGCTATCAGTAGTGCAAATGATTACCTATTTATATCTCTACCTATATGCATATGATGACCATGTAACCCTGACATAATGTGATAATGCTATAGAATGTCAAACCTCAAGGAAAAGCAGGGTGAATAAATGCTTAGTGCAGGGTTTGTTTGCCCTTCTCTATGACTTTCTCTTTATAATGGTAATATGCTGGAGAATGTGTGCAAAGCATACTAGTTAACCTCTTTAACTTTTATTAGTCTTTGACTCAATACTATTACTGCCCACTGTCTCTTGGATAACTTAGAAAACATCTGCTTAATGAAGACATTGGAACTGGCTTTTTAATTTCCTAAAGCTTCCATTAGGTGGAGGTAGCAATTTAGAAAATCTTGCACAAGGTTTAAAATAGCTAAATACTGGTGCAAGATAATGAAATTTTTAAAAAGGTATAAGATAAAAAAAAAATTAAAGAAAAGAGGATAGGTAGATTTTTCAAGTTTATATTCAGATAGTTAGTGACAGAACTTGGCTCCTTATTTTCATGAGATTTTGTTTCAGATTTTCTTTAATTTTCATCATTTGATAGCCTATATTTTAGCAAAGTCCTTCCCTACGTGGGTAGATGTCCTAACCTGTGAGATTTAACTATTTGAATAATAGGACGTAGCCTTTAGATCCAGAATAGGGTCGCAATCCACAAGAAGATGCTCTTTTTTGAGTTTTTTTAGCATAATGGGCACTGAAACTGCAAACTCACTTTACTGCAACAGTAAATGAACGTCCAGAAGAAGCAAGGCAGCTACTGTGAAAATTTCTGCTTGTGTTTTTCACATCCCTTCTGCTGTGATTTTGCCTGTTCAGTGCCCCTGTGGTCTGTGTGACAATGAGCCACACTTTCCTAATGCAGAAAAAGAAATGCATTTCTTGTAAGGAGGAAACCCAAGTGCTTCCACCTAAGACTACTAATGCCCTGTTGCCTGCTTTAAGATGCTGTGCGTTTGGTGAATCAGAGCTTTATGTGTCACCTTACTATCTGTGAACACAGCAGTAGAGAGGACAAAGACAGCACTTACCCAGCACTGCAGCTAGGACAAAGGGAATTCTTTTGATAATGAACGGGCTTGCAGCTTAAGGAAGAGCACTAGAAACTGGGTGGCATGAATAGCTCTACATAATGGTTTCTGAGCAAAGGTGACCAGATGTTCTACTTTGACTGATTAATTTGTTTATTTAGTTAAATATCCTTGTAACTTGACTGCCCATAAACATTTGTCTGCTCCTATTTTTTTTTTTAACCCACTATGGACTGTGCTTGGAAAGGATGCATTTGAATTGAGATATTGTTAGTAACTATATTCCAGCTTATATTTTTTATTTGACATACGCTGTTTATCTAGTGGTCACCCATGAAATCAAAAGATTTTTCTGTGAGAGTTGAGTATTGTGATACAGTGGATTAAGCATCAGCTTGAGAGATCTGCATCTCTTACCAGAGAATTGAGTCCGACTTAGCTTTTCATCCAGTTGCCTGCTATACTCAACCTAGGAGGCGACAGGTGATAGCTCAAGTATTTTGGTCCCTGTCAACCATGTGAGACCCCAGATGGAGTTTCTGGCTACTGGGTTTGGCCCATCCCCAACCTCCTGCTGTTGCAGCCATTTGGGGGGTGAACCACCTAATGGAAGGTTGATCCTCTCTCTCTCTCTCTCCCTCTTTCTCTATCTCATTATATATATATCTATATATCTATCTATCTATCTATCTATCTATATATATATATATATATGCATATGTATTTTAGGGACAACTTATTTTAGGGACACCTCCTGTGTTGTCTCAAGTTAACAAAATATCTGTAGGCATGTGACTCCTATTCTTTGGTAATTTAATTCTGTCATAGTCAACAAAAAAGCAACAGAGAAAGAGTTCATATCAATAAAGCCATTTCCTCATATCAGGAAAGTACAACCTGTTCTTGAAGATTCCAAACAGAGTTCTCCTTCTATTTTTTTTCTGTAAGAATTATTTATTGGTCATTTCTAGCAGGAATACCTAACTTTGAAAGAGGGCATTTGGTTTCTTCATTTTCTGGGGAGAAGTTGGTAAGTGAAAAGTCATTTTGGAATGGATGTTGGATTAGCCAAATAGTTTTGTCTGTGAGGGTTTGCTTTACTTTGGTTTCTCATGCGATACAGCATTCACTTGCTAGGCGATCTCATCCACTTTGGTGTTTTGTTTTCCAAAGACTATATATACAACATACCTCTAAATACCATATCCATATGCACACATACTACACATCTCCATATGCACACATACTACAAACCAGACTCCATTCTCTACATATAGCATATAGTAGATAGTGTGTGCTGTTCTGAATGTCTGCCCATAAAACAACCTTCTCTGACTCCCAACAAACACAATTACAAGACAGCCTATCCCATGAGAAATAGATCAAACGTTTTGAATTTTTAGGCAAAGTCTATACCAAAAGTCTAGGCCAGTCATGGCTCCCAGTTTCCCTGCCCTGCCATAAGGCCCTGTTTATTCATGTCTCTACCATTACTTGACTGTCTCCTGTTCCTGGTTATAGACGTAACTACACTAATGTGGGTGTTGATGTCCTGAAAAATTCTCAGGATTCCAGACTTCCAGCGTCTTTAATTCTTGGCACTGCATCAAATAACACTATGCCTATTACTTTCAAATATAAAAGTGTATTAATAATACTCCCCTGTCAATAACCCTTTAATTGATCATTAGTACTGGGTACAACTATCGCATGAGGCACTTACTAACTCACTACATATTTTTGTCCCCATTGTCTGCCTTGTTTTACCCATAGAACTATTTTCAATTTTATGTTATTCATGCAAATTATTATACATAGCCAGGAGTGTATTCTTAATATATGTATGTGCATATGTAATATATATATATATACATATCTTGTATATATATATCTTATCCTGTATATATATTATATATATGCTAGATTCTATGTATATACATATATATATATATATATATATAAATACACACACATTCTAAGATACTCTGTATCTTATTTACATGTACATTTATATCCTGGTTTTTCGGAAAGATCCACTCTTGTGACCTAATTTTTGTCATTTTCCCTCTCATGGTCATAGCCTTATTTCTCATGTGGTTATATCCCATCCTGTCATGCGCTTTTTGTGAAGCAGATTCATTTAGTACTCTGTTTCTCATGCTGGAATAAAAACAAGTTAGAGGCAGTGAATCTTCTTTCCCTCTGTATCTTCAAGGCCTGGAAGCTTACACAGAGTACACGTTAGAGTATTTGCTCAACATCAAATGGTTGACAATTGGTACTTATTTGGAGGTTCTTTTTTGTATAGTAGAAAAGACCCATATATTGTCACAGGTCTCATATCTTTTAAAGCCTTATATGTTGTTACTGTATTTCTGTTAAGAAGTAAGTAAGAGTTCAAAATTTTGACTCCTGGAAATCTCAGGATGAGCTGTGTATTCCTTCCAGAATCTAAATTAGGCTTATCCACAAAAGTAAAAAATTATTAATTTTGAATTTCTTGTGAGGAATAACTTTGGAAATAGTGCTATCTTGCCATATAATATTTGAAAGATATTTTCTACAAGTCAAAATATTTTAACATATCAGTGATCTTAAAAAACACAAATAATTTTTGCTCTAGGTACTCTAATAAAGATGAAAATTCTAGCCCTCTCTTCATTGATGTCATCAAACAGTAACAAAAATAACTTGTGAGATGGTCTATGATCATTCACAAAGATATGCATATTTAGGTTGGTAGGGGCAATGTAGTCATTTGTTATTAGAATATTGAATAGACTAATGCGACTGATACAATGTGTGAATCAGTTGTCCATTTATTTTCCTCTGATGAAGAATACATTCTGCTTTTCCAAGAGAAAATAGAAGACAAAAATTGAGCTCACAGTAATAATAACATTAAAACAATTAACCCTAAATGTGTGTGGAAGTTTTATTGGATTGTCAATTTGTAGGGTAAAAAATAGTATGCCTGCATACTTTGTATTTGAAATGTACATAGAGAGACAATAACATAAACAATTACTAGAATGAAATTTTTAAAAATAATTGTTTTTTTCTAATTGGCTTTTCATGCAAAAAAGCAAATAAATGGTGTACATATCCATAATTTCATAGTGTAGGGATTTTCCTTTATGGAATAGAGATTGACAATATGTGTTATGAAAATTAATTTAATTTAGAGTTTAATAACTTTGCTTATTATATTATTATTTTGTATAATCATAAACCTTCAATTAAACTCTATATAAATGAATCTGTAGATAAATGATTTTACTATCTATTGACTTTTCCATTACTTACAGTATAGTGTATTTTAATTATGTTTTTAGCAAAAACAAAGACAAGATGAATAGAACAAGTTGAAAAATCCACAGCAAATCCACACATTAGAATAATAAGGGACTTAAAGAGATTCCACTGAGAAAAGAAAAGGAGATTAAGAATTTGTAACATTTTTATCTATGTGGGAAATTACTTTGGTTGCATTTTATAGTTATTATTAATGCTTGAAAATAAAAAAAGACTTAAAGAAATACGTCAACTAGAATAAGTGATGAAATTCAGTTAAGTTCTTGACATTGAACCCAGACTATCTCTTACTGTTTGATGACTTCAGGCAATTTATTTAAGCTCTTTTAATCCCAATATCTTCCCCTGGAAAAAAAAAGTATATATAGGACTGAATTTCTTAGGCTGATGAAAAAAAAATCACATGAGAGACTGTATTTGAAGTGCTTAGCACAAGACTTGGGACTTAATAACATAAAATATTGGCCATATGATTACAATATAAATATTAATAACCAATGTGGTATTTATGTTCAAGTGAACTCTACATTTTAGATTGGCAAATATAATTATACTTACTTGACATAAGATACATTTCATACACAAATCAATTTCACTCACCCACTTATGATCATCTGGGTTTTGAACTTTTAATCCTAATAATGGACATTTTACCTACAAAGAGAAGCATATAAAATAATTTTCTGATATATACTGGATAGACCAAAAGTTTATATTTACCAAATGGAAAAAAGTTTCCAAGATACACAACTTCTATCCAATAGTCATAAAAGTAATCAATCATAAGTGTATCTTGATTTCAGTTTGTTTTTCATTCACACACACACACTTGCATACTCTTTCACATACACACCCAACACTAAACACCACATAGAAAAGACAAGTGAAGGATCAGAGAAATTTAAAAATTATTTAAAGATTCCAATACAATCCCGTCAAGGTGGCACGTACCAATGCCATCTCACTAGTCCATCTGATCAATTTTAGTTCACAATTGATCACACTGATAGGTCTAAGAATCAAAGGGATCACACAAACAAGACAAGTGTCTGCTAATACTAACTGATAGAATCAAAAAGGGAGAGAACAATCCGTCATGGGAAGCGGGATACACAGCAGACTCATAGAATGGCAGATGTCCTAAACAATACTCTGGCCTCAGAATCAGCCCTTAAGGCATTCGGAAATGGCTGAAGTGTCCATGAGAGTACTTTAGGCATGGAAAGCCAATACACTCTGGCAAAAAAAAAAAAAAAAAAAAAAAAAAAACCACCTAAATGAAGGATCTTTGCGAGTGAGATCCCAGTGGAAAGAATGAGGCCATCAAAGAAGGAGGTACCTTTCTCTGAAGGAAGGCGAGAACTTCCACTTTGACTATGACCCTGTCGGAATAAGATCGAAGTCGGCGAACTCAAAAGGCTTCCATAGCCTTGGCAACTCATGACTAGAGCCTAGGGAGATTACTGACGCCATAAACAAGAGTGTCAAATTGTTAAGTCAACAACAGGGGCCACTGTGTACTTACTTCTCTTGTGGGATCTGTCCTTAGTGTGTTGTCCAATGTGAAGTAATGCTATAACTAGTAATGAAACAGTATTTTACACTTTGTGTTTCTGTGTGCGTGCAAACTGATGCAATCTTTACTTACCATATACTGAATCGATCTTCTGTATATAAAGATAATTGAAAATGAATCTTGATGTGAATGGAATGGGAGAAGGACCGGGAGATGGGAGGGTGCGATTGGGAGGGAAGTTATGGTGGGGGGGGGAAGCCATTGTAATCCATAAACTGTACTTTGGAAATTTATATTTACTAAATAAAAAAAAAAGAAAAAAGAAAGATACATAAAACATATCAATAAAGGGAAAGCTCAAATACAAATGTCATTTAGACATCAATTAAATACCTGCTTGGTTGTTCCTTTTGAAAAAAAAAAAGATTGATTTATTTGAAAGTGTGAGTTACAGAGAGAGAGAGAGAGAGAGAGAGATCTTTTATGCATTGGCTCACTACCCAAATGGCTGCAATGGCCAGGGCTAGACCAGGCCAAGGCCAGCAGCCAAGAACTTCTTCCAGGTCTCCCACCTGGGTGAAGGGGCCCAAGGACTTTGGCCATCCTCCACTGGTTTCTCAGGCCCATTAGCAGGGAGCTGGAGTGGAAGTGGGGCAGCTGGTACTTACCCAGTGCCTGTATGGCATGCCTGGACTGCAGATGGCAGCTTAAACATCCTCCGTGCCACAGCACTAGCCCCAAGTTTGTTTCTGAATATGACAAACATAACATAATTTTGTTTATTTAAAATATTTTTGAGCTAATACTAAAGAATAAGTGATAAAAGGATAATAATGTGTGAAAAAATGTAACTCTTAGAATACACAAGGGTCCTATTCAAGAGTGGAAGAGGAAAAAAAAGTCAAGAATTTTGGTAAGAAGAAGATATTATTATGGATTATTTTTCAAGGTTGTCTGCTCCTTGCAGATTTGTTAACTCCATCATGGAATATGTCATAAGGGAAGTATTTTTGAAAGAATAACAGAAGTGTGTGAAAAATATCAATATGATGCATGAGTGTAATCTTCTCCTGCAGATGTTAATTCCCTGCTCACTGCAACTAGAAATCAGGTGCCAACATATCTGCAAATGTTCCTTCCTGCTGGACAGCACACAGGCATTTTGAGAAGGAATCCTGCAACAATCCTGATGCCATGCATATACGACAAACTTTAGTAGAGCAAAAGTCTCTCTAACTCCATGAGGAATGTTAGATGATATTTAGTGCTTTTGAAAATTGAAAAAATAAATGCAGCAATTGGAGCTGAGTGTATACTCTGATGTTGGCAGTGAGATACATGGATAGATAGATGGATAGATGATAGGTAAATAGATGAAAAATGGATAGATGGATAATAGATGATTAGATGATAGGTATAGAAAGATGGATAAGGGCTGGGACTGTGGCATAGCTGTTAAACCATCGCCTGCAGTGCCAGCATGCCATATGGGTGCCAGTACGAGTCCTAGTTGTTCCTCTTCTGATCCAGCTCTCTTCTATGGCCTGGGAAAGCAGTAGAAGATGGCCCAAATCTTTGGGCCTCTACACCTATGTGGAAGAGCCGGAAGAAGTTCCTGACTCCTGGCTTCAGATCACCTGAGCTCTGGCTGTTGGGGTCATTTGGGGAGTGAACCAGCAGATAGAAGACTCTCTTTCTCTCTCTCTCTCTCTCTCTCTCTCTCTCTCTCTCTCTCTCTCTCTCTTTCTCTGGCTCTACCACCCTGTGTAACTCTGTCTTTCAAATAAATAAAATAAATCTTAAAAAAAAAAAATCCGTATAAAAACGTTACAAAAGTCCCCTTCGAAAAATAATGAGAAGAATGGTGCGTAAGACGTGGAGATCTAAAGCTCAATCCATTTAAATTTTCTCATTTGATTTCTGTCTCTTAAAGAATATTATAGTCTTCCTTAATTAAATAAAACTGGGACATTTGTTGTAAATAATTTAATCAGAAGAGGCAACAAGATTCCCAGTCATTGATGATGCAGGCATTTGGGATGTAAACCAGCTGGATGAGTCTCTATCTCTCTTTCTCTCTCTTTCTCTCTCTCTCTCTTTCTCTCTCTCTCTCTTTCTCTCTCTCTCTCCCTCCTCCCCCTTCCACCCTCCCTCCCTCCCCCTGTGTGTGTGTATGTGTATGTGTCTGCCTCCCAATACATTGAAAAGGAAAAATGTAAAACAAGATGGCAAGGCTGAATAATCTGAAAAGAATAAAACCAAGTGTCAAAGATAAATTGAATCACTGATACTGCTGTTACAAGACTAGTTGGGGTGAGATTGAAGGTGCAAAGAGAGAACACAGAGACAGCAAGCAAGCTACTCAGAAACCAGGATTAGCAATGATGAAGACTGGGCTCAGAGTGATGATCAGGGAGATTTTAGTGAGCAGTCAGATCATGCTTACAGTTTAAAGATAGACCCAGAACAATTTAGAAACATATCTAAATTGTGTTCAGACTTTGAACTATCTCAAGAAGAGGAATCTAATGCAACCAAGTCTGCAATGCTTCCAGAGTGTTACAGAAGTTGGTATTTTGTAAATAGGTCAGAAGAGGATTAAATACCCTAGGTTAGGGTTGCAATATTCCAGGGGTCCTTAAGTTCACTCTGACTTTTATTTGGGGTGTGTTTGTGTTTAGTGTGGTGCTTATTTTCATTGGGAGAGGATGTAGCAGGAGCAATGAGATGCTGGGTTTTGACAAGCTCTGTAGAAGTCAATCAGTGGAGATAACGGCGGATCCTGTTCTTGCAGGGTAAGTAGCAGGGGTTAAAGCTTACTCTGATAGTCTTTTAGTTTGAGTTTTGTTTGCTGTGTTCGTGTTTTACTTTTTTGGAGCAAAGACAGTTTCTAGAAAGCTTTTAGCTTGTGAATTTAATTTTAAGGGGATGGGACTTTGGACTGAGGGCTGGGCCGAGGGTGATCCTCAGCCTCTGAGCCTCCCCAAAGAGCTTTGGAGCCTCTGTGCTAGGGAGACATTTTCCCCTCTTGTTGAATGGGCTTTTTCTTTCCCTGATGTATATAATCTCTTAGTGGCTGTGTCCCTCCTCCCAAAACATGTACTGCGCTGTCTTCTGGGCAGTCAATACTTGTGTGGCTGAGTCTTGGCTGTTTTGTTCTCCCTGGCCTTGAATGCTCACTGATATTTCCCACCTGGCCTTGGTGCCCTTTCCTGCAGCCCAGGGCGCAGGACTTTGACCTCTTCCCTTGCCCTTGTATGGTTCACCCTGGGAGGTTAGGGATTGAATCAGTGTCTGTGGGTCAATCCTTGAAGACCTGTTGGAGTTAGGTATTAGTCCCATGTATGATTTATCATTGACACATGATACTCACTACTTAGTTTTCTGGTGTGTGTGATGTTTAGCCCTTGGCCCTGATACCCAACTGAAGCCAGTGAATCCCTTCAGTTATAAACAAAGCTTTTACAAGTCATTTTTGCTTACACTCTAAGAGGGTTAACCTGGTCATCTCAAAGCTAATTAGGAACTCTGATTGGCAGCTTTAAACTTCTTGATTAAAAACTTAAAGTATTAGTCCTTAGTAATAAAGGTGCTCCTCATGAAAAGATTTGAGAATGATGCTAGCTGGTGCTTAGTGAAAGTACTTTGAACTAATGTATGTACCAGTTATTGCCACTTCTTTATTATATTGCCATTTCTGTATTGTATTGAAAAGTTTTCTTTTAAATAAATAGCAGTTTTTCCATGTTGTCAAAAAAAGATAGACCCAGAAATATTTCTCAATGCTCAATGTGAAGAAAGAATATATTTAAATATGATATTGTGCCTGAATACATGGAAAAATCAAATTGTCATCAACTTCGTTAAAACAGGTGATGGGTGAAAAAGATACAGAAGTTCAACAGGAGACATGTAGAATTCAAAATGTCTATTATACACTGTCGTTGAGAAACTGAACAGGCAGTTGTATCGACTTCAAGAGGAAACCTGGAGTAATGATACTGCTCAGTATTCATTGACACCCAAACTGTCAGAATGAATGAGATTATCACTGTATTGGAGAAGTAAAGGTCTGAAGACTACATATTGGAAGTAATCATCATGGTGCCATAGTTGAAAAAAAAAAAAAACAAGAAAGAAGAGTCTGAAAAGCAAACAAGAGGGGTTGGCATTGTGGCACAGTAGGTTGAGCTGTTGCCTGCAATGCTGGCATCCCATAACTGAGTGTCCTATATCTGAGTTCGAGTCCCAGGCACTCTATTCAACAACCAGTTCCTTGCTAATGTGCCTGAGAAGCAGTGAATGAGACCTGTAATCTATGTGGGAGATCTAGATGGAGTTCCCAGCTCTTGGGTTCCCAAGCTTTTGTAGTCATTTGGAGAGTGAGACGATAGATGGAATCCCTCTCTCTCTTTCTCTCTCTCTCTCTCTCTTTCCCTGCTTCCTTCTGTCTCTGTAGCAAATAAATAAAAAAATCATTGGAGGTTGTGAAAGGAGTTGTTGTTGAGTGGTGGTAGCAGATGCCGTGTGCAACAAAGTGTACTGGAGTGTAACAAAGTGCACTGGAATATATCAAACTAGTGGTTTTAAAGCAAGACCACCTGATAGCAACATTGCTGTGAAGATAGTAAGGCATGAGCCAGGAGTTACAGATGTATGTGTAACCAAATGACATACTGGTAGGTATTCTAACTACTGAATTCACTAGTAATAGATTTAATCAGAACAACACTTCACTTCTGCAATATGACACACATTTAAATTCTTTAAAGAAATATATTTTCTCTTAAGTGCAAAGTTTGAATATGTGTTAATTTATGTCTTTATTGGCATACAATAACCATTATGTAGGATTTAATTGAGAAATTGAATTATATAAATTGAATGTTTAATGAAATAAAATCCCTTACCTGTATAATAGGAATAACATTCAAATATTGTAGCATTCCATTCAATATGCTACTTCAGTTTGTGGAGCAATATGTGAAAACACAGGGAGAGTTTTGTGCGGTCTGCTCATTTTATTTTCCAAAGGAAAAGTAAAGGCTATTAGAGAAAGAAAAAATTATAAATGCAAGTTTTTAATCCATTATATTAAAGAAAACATGATTGAGTGTCTCTTTCTGTAATAGATAGTCTCAGTACATGGTGGAACCGTGTTTTTATTAAACTATAGTTCATTTTTCTCCCTGATTCAGAATATGTATTACATTCTTTTAACCACTGAATAACACCTTGATAATAAATCTATTATAGTGCATATTAATCATAAGCAAGTTTTACATAAACAACCTGTCTCATTGTGTTTGTAACTGTTATTTTTTGAGGGCTTTTCTGAATCTTTATATAAACCTTTATTTAAAATATCATTCTCAATTGGATAACTGTTCATGGTTTCCTGAACCAAAGGAATGTATCAGTATTTCTAAGACAGTAATGGTTTCTAATCATTAATCATGGTACAAACTCATATTCGAGCAGCTGTTTCATACTAACCATGACACTCACAAATGAGAAGAAAGTCAAAGGACACAATCAAAAGCCTCTTAGGTGATATTCTCTAAGTATAGTACATGAATAATTATTTTTCATAAAACCTAAAATATGCATAAGTCCTGAAATTCTTGTAATAGTTTTAAACATAGTCTTAATATTCGTGTTTTTTAGGATTGTCAACAAAAGTGAAATCACACAATAGTATGAAAGTTTTTCAAAAAATTCATGGAAGGGGTTGAAGCTGTAGCAGGTGAAGCTGCAGTGCACCTGCGATGTAGTAGATGATGGTTCAAGTACTTGTCCTGCTGCCCTATGGGAGACACAAATGGAATTTCTGGCTCACAGATTTAGTCTTGCCAACCCCAGCTTTTGCAGCCATTTGCCGAATGAATCAGTAGCTGCAAAATTCTCTCTCTCTCTCTCTCTCTCCCTGCCTTTAAAATAAATAAATGTTTAGAAGTTCATGGAAAATGCACACTATCAATAAAACCATGCATGGATTATTTTTCACCAAATAAATAAATTTTTAAAAGTTCATGGGAAATGTACATTATGAAAAAACTATGCACGGATTTTTGGTACCAAAATAAAACTCTTTCAATGCCATTTTCCATGAACTTTATGAAGTTTACTTACATTTATATTGCATTTATACAAATAAAAACAAGGCATCGTTCTCTATAAAAGACATCAGTAATTGGCACGAATTGTTAAGAATTAAAATAATCAAAATCATTCAGTTGTGAATTTTTATAATGTACATATCTTTTATCCTAAACCCTGAGTAATTTTAATGATTAAGTTTAATAAACAGAGTATTATAAAAAAGTTGTTTTCACCAAAAAGACAGTGTTATGTGTGGGTAAGTGACTAGAATATCCCCATTGAGCTACAAATATTCCATTTAAGATGTCACTTAAGTCATTCACTTTAGTAAAAATCAAGTTAAGAACTATAATTCCCTTTTTACAATGAGTCATTTAAAAAAGCTGGACCAAGTCTCTGTATAGCTGTTTCTTAACTTTTAATTCATAAGCTCTAATACTCTTCACGGGATTTCCAGATTATCTGTCACTGTACAATATAATTTGAAAGTGGGAGAACCAAAACGTCCCTCAGAAAATGAAAGCTGGAGAATTCATATATGTATGGAATTATGCAATACTATCATGGCCACCTGCAACTCTGAAAATGTCACAGAATAGAAGATCTACATCAGAGGGAGTTATGATACAAATTACACATAGAACTGGAAAGAAAGGGGCCTATTTTAACAATGGCCCCAAGTTTGTCTCTATTTTGTAACTGAAAATTTTGCCTGTGACATGATGGGGAGAACAACTCTCTTCTTTCCAGCATTGTCTAACATTTTTGTCCATATTAACTCATGAAAAATTCATAGAATTGCCACAACTTTGAAAAGCTTCAATGTACTGAGAATTCTGACTTACTAGCAAATTGGTTTTTGTAAGTATCTATAAAACTTATTTTAAATGTCCTCTTTTATAAGTAATCCTCATTATTTATCAACCTCACCTACTTTATCTTTGCCATATGTGAATATATTAATATATGCATAATAGTACAATATAGATTTGTTATTCATTCTGGCTATTCATTTTATTTACATAAATTTTAGTAATTATTTAATGGTTAACTTTTTCAGAATTCAACATTATAATTTTTAAAGTGTCTCTTCTCTCCTCCTGACTTTTTTTAAAGATTTACTTTTTATTTGAAAGACAGAGTTACATAGAGGCAGAGAGAGAGAGAGAGAGAGAGAGAGAGAGACTCAGATTTTCTATCCACTGGTTCACTCCCCAGATGGCCGCAATGGCAAGATCTGAGCCCATCTGAAGCCAGGAGCTTCTTCTGGGACTCCCACATGGGTGCAGGGACCCAAGGACTTGAGCCATCTTCTACTGCTTTCCCAGGCCATAGCAGAGGGATGGATTGGAAGTGGAGCAGCTAGAACTTGAATCAGTGCCCTAATGGAATGCAGGCACTGCAGGGGGCAGCCTCACCACCACTGCACAACACCAATCCTCTCAACAATATCATTAATAACTGCTTGTGTTGTCCCTAGCTGTTCTATAATATTTGGGCAGTACATGATTAACATATTTATCTGTTTGTAGAGCAATGGACATGTAAAGTTATCTTCAGATCTCTCTTGCAGCTCCTAACATATCCAAGGATGTGTCTTTTTTTTTTTTAAATATATAAGACTTATTTCAATAAACTTTCCAGAAATGTGATGAAGGAATAATTGAAAATGAAAATACTTAATTTCATTAGTTTCTTCCCTTCCTGCTTACACAAGTTTATATTGTTCTTGATACATTATGACTTCCATCCGTCTACAATTACATATTACTGAAATTTACCCAACTATGCTTTTATATGCACTGGTATTATATGATACATTAGTCTAATTTTCATTACTACAACTAAATACTTAAGTAAAGCTACTTAGGATGGAGAAAAGCATATTTTGGCTCACGGCATGCTAGTTCACAGTGCAAGATCTGGTGAACTGATCTTTTGGATGTCTGGTGAGTGTGGTGGGTTAAAATGTCAGAGCAAAGGTAGGTGAAGAATCATGTGGTGATCCAGGAAGTAGAGAGACAAGAAGCTTCCTCAGCCGTGTCCCTGTAGTCTTTATAAAGCCATCAAGATTTAATCAGCCAGCATCACAGCTCAATAGGCCAAACCTCCGCCTTGCGGCGCCGGCACACCGGGTTCTAGTCCCGGTCGGGGCGCCAGATTCTGTCCCGGTTGCCCCTCTTCCAGGCCAGCTCTCTGCTGTGGCCAGGGATTGCAGTGGAGGATGGCCCAAGTTCTTGGTCCCTGCACCTGCAAGGGAGACCAGGAGAAGCACCTGGCTCCTGGCTTCGGGTCAGCGAGGTGCGCCAGCGGCCATTGAGGGGTGAACCAATGGAAAGAGGAAGACCTTCCTCTCTGTCTCTCTCTCTCTCTCACTGTCCACTCTGCCTGTCAAAATAAAAAAAAAAATAAAATAAAATAAAAAAAGATTTAATCATATGGACTCTACACCACCAATCTAATCCAAACTAATTAATTACTCCCAAAGCCCTCACCTTCAGACAGCATACCTGGATAAAGTTCCTACTCTTAATCTATTAACCATTAATATACATCTATTAAACATTAAGGTAAGACTATGAGGACCACATCTTTAACTCATGGGCCTTGTTAACCCATTGTTATCAAGCAATGTTAATGGGGATAATCAATGCTTTTGTATTGAGCAGAGATGATATCTATTAATTTTTGTAAAACATTCAGAGGTCAGAGATGGCATTAATTCTAAAATGATGTCCCTTTTTAAAACTGCTGTTCTCTTTTTTGAAATGCAATGACATGCATTTTTTGCAATTTTCTTTGCACTATATGTGTGTGTGTGTGTGTGTATTTGATAGAGAGAGAGACAAAAAGGGATAGATAGAGCTCTCTTTCACTGGCTTACCTCCAAAATGCCTGCAGTGCCCAGGCCTGGGAATGGCAAGATTCAAGAGCTAGGTACCCATTCCAGCTCTCTAATGTGGTTGGCAGGAACCCAATTACATAAACTGTTGCCTCACAGGGTCTCCACTGGCACAAAGCTGGAGTCAGGAACTATAACCAACAATAGAACTCAAGAACTCTGAAGTAGAACAAAGCCATCTTAACTTCTAAAGAAAGTACCCACGCCAAACCTTACAGTTTAACCTCTTTTGTACATTTTTAAAGGAGTGTCTTTTCTCTTTTATGGTTCACTAATCCTATATTCTGCTTTGTCTAATATATAGATGTTACTTAGTGAGTGTTTCATAGCACTAGAATTTTATTTTTCTTAGATTCAGAATATCAGTTTGATAGTTTTGTTTTTCTAGATTGCATATCATAAATATAAATATTTATCTATTTTCTTTAGGTACTAATCACAGCTCTAAAAAGTTTATGTTGTACCACTTAAATGTCAAAATTGTTAAGTTTTTCTGTTGGTCTCCTTGTATTTGGGCTTGTTTTCTTTATGGTTGATGATTAATTATCAAGTTGTTTGTTTTTCTTTTTGATGCCAGTCATTGGTTATGCAACATTGTGAATTTCTTAATAACATATTCTTCCCTCCAAGTGAGGATGACAATTAGTTTTTTTTTTTTTTTTTTTGGTTAGGCAGTTAGTATAATATCTGATTATTCTAATATCTAAATATCTGAATATCTAAGGCTCAGATTAAGCCTTCTGTGAAGGATGCCCGATTGTTGATTTGCAGTTTTTGTTCTAGAATATTGCTTCCTGGACTATTATTGAAAATCTGAGATTTTTACTAATTCTCTTGGTAGTTCATGGATAGTCTCCAATACCCCCCCCACACACACACACACACCCCTCCATGAGACTATAAACAATCAGGCTTCTTAGTTTCTTACACTTAGTTGCTTAGTTTTAGTCTTTCCACATGAATCATTTATGAATTGAGAACATTCTTGAAACACAAAGCATTGTTGCATAAATATTAGCTCACGTCACTGAATTTTCCTTGTTTCTGAGGTTTTGATCATGTAATCTCTGCTGATTTCATAGGTTTAACATGCCTTCAACATATGTATTTGTTTTTCTAATTGTGCCCCATATTCTTGTTTAAAACTTTTTTTTTAATGTTTTATTTATGTATTTACTTTAGAGACATAAAGACACACAGACAAAGCAGCCAATACTGGTTTGCTCCAAAATGATTACGGTGGTCTAGAGCTGGGCCAAGATGAATCTAGAAGCCAGGAAATCATTCTCATTATCACACATGGGAGGCAAGGACCCAAGTGTTTCAGCCGTCACCTGATACCTCTCAGCCTACACATTAACAAGTAGAATTGGGAGAGGAGCTAGGCATAAAACGCACACATTTTGATACAGGATGAGGGCATCTCAGCCAGCAACTTAACTGCTAGGCCAAATGCCCACCCTTGTGCACATTTTTCTAATTATTTCACTGAGTCATTTGGTTTTTGATAAAGTAATCATTTACAAGTTGTAAATTTTATGCATTTTTTCCTCATTCACTTTTTGTCAACTTGCATATAAAGTCAGGCATTTCTACAAAAATACAAAATATCTTTCTAAGCGTATATTTCATTAGTGAAAAAAACACCCAGAAAACATACATGTGCAAGAAAAAACACAAATAAAACACAAGCTTTTATTCTTTTCCTTTTTTTACTATAATTTCAGCTCTTGTTTAAAGAAACTTTATTTAAAATTGTATGTCTAAAATATGTTTTGTTAACACCTGGTCAAGATTTCAAAAGAATTGATTAAATATTCTACATTTTTCCCTATTAAGTGTTCAAAACCCAGTACGCATAACGCACTTACAGCACTTCTAAATTCAGACTTGAAGTGTTTCAACTTTTCGTGAGTTGCCTGCTGCTAATATCCACTATATGTGAAATAACAATTCTAGTTCTCTTGTAATATTTTATAACTAATTTTAGTTATTATGCCAATCAAAATGTACATCATTAAAATTATCTACAAAATATTTGTAGATTACTTAAAAATGAAAAACATATGAATCAAATGGAATAACTTTCCAATTAATGTCAAAATACACTATATACTTGTTCATCTTATTCTCTTTCATAGTGTTTATCTAAATTAGAATTTGGATGTATCGGTAGTTTCCACCAAGAACTCCATATTTATAAATCAAAATGTTTTGTAGACCAGTTTTCTGTTAAAATAAAACATATTTTACTAAATTAAACAATCTGGAAAGGAATAAATAATTTTGCTGCAATTGTAGATTATTGTTTTTACTGACACATCTCATTGATTTTTCCCAGGATATAAGTTAATAAACCACATTGTCTTAAAACACATTGTAAAATTTGGGGAAACATAGACTGTATTAATCTCTTTTCCTCAAAAACATGCTACTTTTAGAAATGGGGCAGAATATCAACTTCTTTTAATGAAAAATGAAGCAATTTTTCTCAAGTTAGCACTGTGTAAAGTTTTTATTAATATTTTCCAGGCACTTTTTATTTATTTTATTTTTTTCTGAGGAGGTGCTGATGGACAGTTTCTGATCCAGCATCTGCGTTTGGAGAGATTCTGCAGCACATGCATGGATGGCGATAATCTTTTATTATAGAATGGTTTCCAAAATGATCAGAGAAAGCCATAAACTTCTAATTTAATTCCAGAAATATCATTTGTTTTGGTACATTTGAATCAGATAATCTATGCCTCATTTTATGCAGTGCCAGCAACAGCTTCCACTAAAATACATAATCATTTTTTCCCAAGACATTCAGCTCTTCTGAACCAGTAAATTTTATGAGAGGTGGGGTTTGAGGAAGAGTGAGAGATATGGATTTGAAAATATTAAAATCTGGATTTCTCTGATTTATAATACTGTGAATGGTAGCCAAGGTTCATAGTACCAGGTTTATTACAATTGAAAAGCAGATTAATCATTTGTAAAATTAGGAATATGTTATGGAACATACAAGTGATGGCAACACATACCAACGTTGGCATATAAAGCTAAAACTGTTCTTGCTGGTTGGTTTCTGGTTTCATTAAATCATATAAAATGAGTTTTATGAACAGTATTCCAGATGGGAAAATGTTCACATGCCATACAACATCTCTCAGATTTATATGAAAAGCAATCTATAACCATATGCAAATCAGAAATGAAAAAATGAAGCTTCAAATATGCACGGACTGCCTTTAGGTACACAGCTGTATGAATTGATGATTCTCTGCCACTGGGTTTACCTTATGTCACCTAACTTTTTGGCTCCTAGGATGATTAACAGATTATTCTTAAAAATTAAATTATTAGATCAAAACAATATTTTAATCTTTAAATTGATAGCATATAAGACTAACCTATGTATTTATAGATTGATCCAAAATTAAATATTATTTTATATTACCCATGATTTTCATATCCAAAAGTTAAAGGATGTTACAGAGACACATATTTAGATTTATATGTTTTACTTATCATTTTCTAGGACAATAATATCATCATTAATATACAATAATATTCAGAAATATTTTAGGAAAAATTGGTCTTATATTTGTAGAACAGAATTGACTACCATCTATTTTAATGAAAAATTATCTTGCCAAATCAAAGATAATTTATTATCGGTGTTTTCCCAAAATATTTTTCTTACTCATTTAGTGAGATCACAAATAGCACCTGGACTTTCCCCTTCTCCTTCCTCAGTTCTCCTTTTCCCTTCTCCCTCCTTCTCCCTTATCCCACTACTTTCCTTTCTATGAATCTCCTTTTTCAAAACGTAATGAGAACCTAATTTGTTCACACAATGGTTAATTGTTGGCTTGAAAAAATGTGCTACAGACAACAGACCATTTCTTCTTTTCTTTTACAGGAAATGAAATTCTGAGAGGATATGTATACATGTAGATATATCTAAATTCATGCACATAATTTTTATGTGCCTAACTTTTATGTGCCTAAGGTCAGAGGCACCTAGTGCCCATGGGACTTGGAATCTTTCCTTCTGTATAATAAACTGTCGCAAACAGCTCAAATGAAACAGAACCCCCAAGTCCATTTGGATTCTGTTATATATCTTTAGAAAATGCATTACCATTAAAGTATAAAGTATATTATTTGTAGAATGTAGTTTATACTGTCTTTCATATATCCCTAGTAGAAATGATATTCAGTGAATGCCCAATTACACACAGTGTACATATATATATATGTATATATATATATACATACATATTTATATCACACGTTGTAGGATCTATTATCATTTTTAATAAATTTTATAGTGAGAATTCTATTACTGCTTTTAGTATCTTTAACATTTTAAAATCTCTGGATATTCCTGGGGTACTCTATGTATTCTACAATTTATCCTATATTTACACAAATAATCTACCACTCTCTTCAGCATTCTCTAGAAAAATTAAATCAATAATGAATTATTTTCCTGCTTACTGACTCCTTCAGCAAATTCTTGATCATGATGAAATCACAGCAGTATGTAATTATTCCGTAAGTTGGTCATTTTAAAGTTTGATGTCTGGAAGATGCAGCAAGTTTGAAGTTAAAAACATACGAATGTATATTATAATATATACATACACACACACACATTGTGCCGTCTAAAGAAAAGCACAGCAAATTTGAACCATGGACTTGTGTAATAAGTTTTCAATTAATTTTGAAAAAGCACATTTATTTTTGTAAAGAACACAGACTGCAAACTACCACATTGACTAGAAATATTCTATCTAAAGTCATTTATAAAAATATAAAGTCATATATATATATATATATAAAGTCATTTATAACCCTGCTTCTTTCCTGCAGTGTAAACCTTTATGTATACTTCATATTGCCATCAAATGTCATGAATATTTAACATAATTCACGCTTTCCCAACATGCATTTGTTTATTTATTAAAAAGAAATTAAAGGATATTTTAGGTGAAAATGAGCTAGAAATTCTACTGACTAGAAGTCATATTTCAGTTTTTCATATTCCTCCAAACCTGAATTGTATTCTTGACTCTTTTCTCCTTTTTAAAAATTAATTCTAAAAAGTTTAACTCTTCATTGTGCTTCTTCTCAAGACATTGTTGGAGTCCAAACACTTACTTGTTGCCCTTTCTTTGTCATTATATTTCAGCTGCTATCCCAAATTGACTACTTTAACTCACGGTGCCTGCAGTTTCGTGGAATCATAATTATCTGGCAATATCACACGTTAGAAGTAATGGCCCATCAGGAACATGATAACCCTAGTTTCTACCTTAACTTTATCATTCACTTGGAAAACAATTTATTTTTACCATGCTTCAGTTTTCCCAAAAGTAACATTATGCTATATTTTAGATTCATTTGACTCAAAAACTATCTACTAGCAACGCTTTTTGAAATATTGTTTCATTTCTCTTTCATCCATTTTCAGAGACCTGACCATCAGCAGGTAGGACTAAGACCACTGTAATCAGGCCTGGCTTTGTGGCATAACTGGTTAAACCACCACTCAGGAGCAGCGGCTCATAGTCAATTCCAGTCACAGATTTCCCACTTCCAATTTGGCCTCATGCTGATACAACTGAAAAGCCCTGGAAGAGGGTCCAAGGGCTTGAGCTCCTAACACCTATGTGAGAGACCCAGATGGCTTGCACACTCCCGGTTTCATCATGGCCCGATTTGGTTATTGCAGTCATTTGTGGAGTGAATCAACAAATTGAAGATCTCTCTCTCTCTCTCTCTCTCTGTGTGTGTGTGTGTGTGTGTCTATGTGTCCTTCTCTGTGATTCTGCCTTTAAAAAACTAAATATTTTTAAAAATCTCTGTAGTCATCTGGGGCATTTAACTGAAGACACATTATTGCAATAGTTGAGGGAATATTTATATTTTCCCAAACTTAGTCTTACAATTGAAAAAGGAGAGTATCTTCTATATTTTATAAACTGTTAAACATGCTAAGGAAAGTTATGATCTTCCATTAACACCCCTTACTAATTCAGTGTAACTGGAATACAACTTCATCTAAATACATAAACATTTCATTTATATATTGTATAATCAGATTTCCCTATTTAATTTGAAAGTGCACATTGCCATGAACTAGTTAATGATTTCTTGCCAAATAGAGCTGTAAAAATGAATAAATGACTTTAATATTAATAAACCACTTTACACATAATTTGGCATCTCTAAAGCAACTTTTCCTCTTAAGTAGACTATCTTTCTTGCAATTTTGATTTAAAGGGCTCACTTACTTTATTTCTTCACATTAGAGAGCAAAATCAGACTTTACATTTTGTTAAAACAGTACTTTTTTTATAAAACCAGTCTATTTGAATATATTTCCTCTGTATTTTAGAGATTAGACAGAAATTGTCTCCCCAAACCCATGCAAATTTTTACATGCTAAAGTCTATGTTAATGATTGAGGATTTAAAGGTGGAGACTTGATGTAATTATGACATCTGATGGGCGAGCCAATTGGGTGGTTTTTGGGTCATTGGTTCCCTTGCAAGTTAGTTCGCATGGAGAGATGGATGAGTATTTAAGCTCAGTTCAGTCTATCACCTTTGCTTTCTGACTGTCCATGTGTTCACCCCTCCACAACTGTGTTCATCCAATCCACCTTTGCTGGCCTCTATCAGTGCCCAAACGATTAGAGTCACCTGACTTTAAGCTTTGAATCTCCAAAGGGTGAGTTGAAATAAGCCTTTTCATTCCCATGAGATTCCTGTCAGGAATTTTAGTTCATGGAACAAAAAGCTGGCTGATATACTATAATAGCCCCAAATACTGCATATTTAAATTTCTCAAAATATGCAAATAGAATTGGCATTCAGTAAGTTACTTAACCATCTCAGTGTGAAAGTGAACGAAGCCAGGATCTTCCACTGCAGCTTCTGAAACAACAAAATCTGGTTTCCTGAGTCTAGTGCCGATTCCCACTGGAAAAGTAGTCCCATGCGCTTTCACATGGCCATGATTTTCTTGGAATAAAAAGAATATAACATGTAAGTGGTTAATTTTTAATTTGCTGAAATTATATAGTTCTTACAAAGTTACACACAATAAAGGCAGACAGTTTTTATGCTCATTTATTCAGAAAGGAATTAAAACATTTGTCCATATGGATAGTTTCCCTCAGAGATGCACCTGTGTGATCCTTGTACTTATCTTTAGCTATTCTGAATATCTGGATATTTTTGGCAACTATGGTTTGACATCGCTACATAATTTACTTTACATGATTTGCATATGCTGTGTCAAGAAATACTACCTGACTTCATTGGCAGAGCAAAGAAAATATATTTGTTAAGCAGTCTAACATTTTTTATTTTTAAAATTAACAGACATAAAAGACATAATTTTGAGGTAATACGTGATGTTTTGATAGGTGTCTGCATTGTGTACTGTCCAGTCAGGGTCAATATATTTATCTTCTCAAGCATGTATAACATTTTTGGTGAGAATATAAAATATATTATCTATGTTTTTGTTTTTTACATTTACAGTAAATTAAAATTATCTATAGTCATTCTGCATTACAACAGAGTCTCAGAACTTCTAATTCCTCTCTAATTATAATTATTTAGTACACATTAATTAATCTTTCCTCATCTCTCCATTTACCCTTTTCTCCTCAGCCTTTGATAAGTATCAGTATACTTCAAACTTCTTTGAGATAATCGATTTTTTAGTTTCCAGTATCAGTGAGATCAGATAATATCTTTCTTTCTGTACTTGGCTTGCTTCAATTATCATAATAACCTCTGGTTCCAACCATGTTGTGAATGACAACCACTCATACTTTTTAATGGATGAATGATTTTCCTTTCTGTATATGTACCACATTTTCTGTATCCACTAATGAATTGTTAGGAATATCCAAATTCTGAAATAAATATCTCTCTTATGCATTCTTTCATATATACTGAAGTATTAGGAGGTACAGTATATCTCATTAATTTCAGTATTTTTTTCCACGTACAATTTTATAGATGAAACTAAATACACTGGTTTGCTTTTCTGGATATTGAATCTCATGTCCTATACCAACTCTTTTTTTCTAATAACAGGACAAATCCACAGGATTCTATTACACTTGATTCAGGACAAGTGACAAAATACATATGTAATTCTTAGGTCAGAACAATGAGAAGATTTTTTTCTACATATTTTGGTTCTAAATCTGTTTTTATTTTCTATGGATAACAGATACAGAAGGACCTGTTTTTCATCTTTGCGGAATTTTTAAAAATAAGTGCACATATCTTTAACTGTAGCTCAAGCTACATGGAGAAAACTGATCTTAGAGATTGAAGTAAAAACATAGGGAAATTAGAGAAGAGAGATGCAGAGATATGGGATGGTGCTCAAATCTGTAATTTCAGTGCTTTGTTAAACCATATGCATCCCTCATTGAATTTCATCTTTTCTACCTAAGCTAATCTCAATTCTTCTGCAAACTAATAGATGCTAGTCACTCTAATAATTAACCAAAACAAGTATTATGACAAATACTAAAGTTACATATTTTGCCTATTTTAAGGAGTCTCCAAATTAGTTCCTTTCCTCATGTAAGGTCTGAACAAATGAAGAAAAAGAGAAAAGAAGAAAGAAGAAGAACTATATCATCAACATGATTGACAGTGGAAAGTCAAGCTTGGCTATTTCACAAAAGAGTTTAAAATTAGAATTAGAGATAAATCCTCCTGCTCAGGGGTGTGTTTGGCCTCCATGTGTTTCTGAGAAGAAGCTGTCTCTTTAAAAGTTATCCCATATTGGAGTCCAACCACCACTTCCTGCTAATAGGCCTCTTGGGAGGCAGCGGGTGATGTCTCCAGTAATCGGTTCCTGTCACCCATGTGGGAGATCCAGATGGAGTTCCAAGCTGTTGGCTTCTCCCCAGTCAGTCCTGAATGTTGTTGGCATTTGGGGGAATGAATCAACAGGTGGAAGATTCTCTCTCTCTCTCTCTCTCTCACTCTCTCTCTTCCTTTTAAGTAAATGAAAATGAATAAATAATACAATACACCCACAGGCATAGATAAATGATGGATGGATGGATGGATGGATGGATGGATAGATAGATAGATAGATAGATAGATAGATGGATAGATTTCCACTCCATCATCAAAGTCTCCATACTTTCTTTCTGGAGAAATCATTTTAAATGTTAGCTGTGCCCTTACTGAAAGTCACACTAGGTACTTCTTGGATGTGATGTTCATTAAATGATGGATTTATTATTAAAACAAGTTCAAGAAATGATATTTCTCATCAAGCTTTAAAATATTAGTTTCCATTTTGCCTCAGAATGTTTTATTCATTGGCAAAATTCCCAGTCCAATAATATTAAGGGAATAAATTATGTACATTTGGATGGCACTTTAGTGGATTCTTAATTAAGAAATGGTAACCATCATCTGAGGGGACACATTTTATTTAGCAAGTAAAAGAACAGATCCATTAACCCCCATCAATTCCAAGATTTAGCGCTAGGGATGAATTTTAAATTACTTGTAATTATTTTATTGTAGGCAAAATTTTCTTTCAGGATATCTGTGTCTGTGTCATCAGAGGTCAGCTATTTGTTCATATATATTCTGGTGATGAAGGAATTTCATAAAATTGATGGAATATATTAAAAATTTACTCTCTACAAATTTCCTGAAGTAGATGTACGCTTCTGCCCATAAAGAAAACAAAGAAGCAAGAAGCCACAGTCTTGAATGGAGAAGGAAGGAAGTAGTTAATAAAACATTTTTATATGTACTGTGTATCAAGATGGAATTAGTACAGAAATTATTTTTGCTAAATTTTCAGGATTAGGGTCCTTTCTTGTACATATGTAGATATGTACAAAAAGTTAAAAATAGCAAGCATGCCAAAAATTATATTTAGAAGTAATATTTCACTTTTAAAAGTTTTTTCTTACTTACTTGAGAGGGAAAGAGAAAGATTCTCAAACTGTTGTTTCACTTTCAAAATGCTGACAATAGTGGGAGATGGACCAGGACAAAGCCTGGAGACTGAAACTCAATCTAGGTCTCCCACATCGTTTTCTATATCCAGTAGACAAAATGGGAGAGGTATCATGTAGAAAATCAGGCTTGCATTTCAGAATTGCAAACTTGAAAATAGAAAGATCTCTTCCTATTCCAACTAGGAAAAGATAGCATACAGTCTCATCTAGACACATCAGGGTGCAAACAGGGAGACCATCATTCAGTATCTGTATCTAGTCACAGCCACAAGTCTCTTCCATGGAAAGAAAACCAAGAATGTATTGGAGGTCAGCAATTTCCGCCAACAAGCACTTTTGTTCACATAGTTTAGATTTGTAGCATACATGCCTATCCCCATTCTTTCTGATGCATATCCCCATCAGCCTCTCCTTATCATACCTCTGCCTTTCATTGGTTCTGTGATCACTTTACCTTGACACTCCATTCAAAATTTTCTACATTATGAGCTCATATACCTTAGTCCTTCATGATGTTGACGTTGGTATAGCTGCACTGTTCAGCTAGTCATTTGCATATGTTGATGGTTGTCAGGTTGCATATTCCTGCCAAACCCTGACTGTGTAATTCAAATATAAATGATAGCCACAGGTAAATAGCCTGGCTCTCTCCTACTTAAAAAGTGAGACTGGCCGGTGGCACTGCTCGCTAGGCTAATCCTCTGCCTGCGGCGCTGGCACCCGGGTTCTAGTCCCAGTTGGGGCGCCGGATTCTGTCCCAGTTGCTCCTCTTCCAGTCCAGCTCTCTGCTGTGGCCCCGGGAAGGCAGTGGAGGATGGCCCAAGTGCTTGGGCCCTGCACCCGCATGGAAGACCAGGAGGAAGCACTTGGCTCCTGGCTTTGGATCGGCGCAGCGCAAGCTGTGGCAGCCATTTGGGGGATGAACCAAAGGAAAAAGGAAGACATTTCTCTCTGTCTCTCTCTCACTGTCTAACTCTGCCTATTAAAAAAAAAAAAAAAAAAGTGAGACTGAGCTTGGTTCCCTTGGTTCCCCATGTAGGTTAGTGATACAGCCGCCAGTAACCTATACAGTTGAAAATTCTACCTGTCAACATACATATTATTATTTTTAAAGATTTATTTAATTCATTTGAAAGACAAAGTTACAGAGAGAGGTAGAGACAGAAATAGAGGTCTTTCATCTGCTGGTTCACTCCCCAGATGGTCGCAATGGCCGGAGCTGCGCTGATCCGAAGCCAGGAGCCAGGAGCTTCTTCTGTGTCTCCCACATGGGTGCAGGGGCCCAAGGACTTGGGCCATCTTCTATTGCTTTCCCAGGCCACAGTAGAGAGCTGGATCAGAAGAGGAGCAGCTGGAACTAGAGCCTGTGCCCATATGGGATGCGGGCACTTCAGGCCAGGGCTTTAACCCGCTGAGCCACAGCGCCAGCCCCAATATACATATTATTAACCAAATTTCAAAATCCTATCATCATCATCCTGAGCATTTTACTTTTAATTTTATTTTGATTTCTCATTTATAGAGACATCATTCATTGTGTATGTGTCTGCTCTGTATTTGCAGTAGATTTGAGAGTTAACAATAAGTGAGCAGAACCTTCCATACCTCTAGCTCATCTTTCTATATTTGATCAATTTATATAAATTATTTAATTTGTGGATTATATTTGTATGCCTATGCCTATCTATTGTACATATACTTTTATATTGCATCATCTAATTGCTAAATTAAAATACAGATGTGAGTATTTCCAGTTGATATGTACATCTAAGAATTTCTAATACTTATATCGAAAAGTAACTCAACAATTGAACACCCTATCAATCCTTATTTTCTCTAATCCATTTTATGTAAGTCCTAAATGCCCTATGATCTATGTATGTAGATAGCTAGCGTTCTCTGTGCTGTATACAACCAGAGAGTCCTCCTAGGGATGGAAACTAGGGCACTATGAAACGTTTATACAAAGCACAGAATGACCCAGAAAAAAAAAATTACACGATTATTACAATTGTAACCTCCAGTTATTTTAGAGGGAGACAGACCTTAGCTTTTAAAAAAACAAAGTTAAGGCGATCTATAGCATTTCCTGAGACTCTAGGAGACTTCATACCACAGTTAGTAAATTGATCCATGACTTCTTTGTTTCTCAGTGCCAGAGAAGTCACAGAGCTTACTCTTGCCTTAGGGATAGATTTGTGCTCATTTCTCCACTCTCCTAAAACACAGTGAGTGATAACGACAGACATTGTTCCCATGGCTCCTTCTAAAGTGTCTTTAAGGTACATTTTCAGAAAAAAATAACTTTCCCAATCCTGATTTAAACTTAGTGTCATCTAACAGTTTCAAATCATTCATGAAACTTAAACAGTTTCTATTTTCTGAGGTTTAAGGTTGAAATTGCAAGATAACAAATAGAGTACTTAGAAAATGAAGCCATCCCAAACAGCACAAGTATAACAGAACACTTTTCACTTTTACAAATACTTTACACATTTTTGCATTACTTCATATTCTTTTCTCAAATAATATGATGGTAGAATCACTCTCCATACAACTATGTCTTACACATTTATGATAAACTTTTAACTCCATACTCCTAGATTCCAAATTTCTTTTCACATATTTTATGGTGATGTGGCTTTCAAACCTAATGTTCCCTGTGAGTTTGCATGTACCTGTGATTTTCACTCAGAAAGACTCTGGTTCAGTATTTCACTTTGTCTTTGTGAAAACATAAAGCCAAATACATGTCTGCCACTGAGTTGGTATAAATTTACAATGGCTTTTGTTTTCTAACTTTCAAAATTTCCCATACTCTCAGCAAGGAACAGCTGAGGGTTATCATCCTCATGAAGATCTTTTTCTTTTTTTTCTGCAAAATTAAGGTAGATGTAAATGCTAAGTCCTAAAATATAAAGAACAATTCCACTTTTTGCACAATAGCATCATAAGGTAAACAGAGCTTGCATTTAATAAATCTACCAAGTATTGAGGTAATTATTCATATTGTAATAAGTTATTATTTATATTCTTTAAATTATTTGCTTTAGGTCATAAGATTTGTATTAATCATAATCAATATCAATCAATAGCACTTTTAGCAATTTTATTTTTCTTATGTGAATAATAGTTATTTTGCCTATTGAATATATATTTACCTGTCTAATAAATATGTTTATATATTTATTTACATATGCACATATTTGTATTCACATTTTATTATATGCATATACTAGGAAATTTTTTATAATTTTTTTTATTATTAGACAGGTAGAGTTATAGATAGTGAGAGAGACAGAGAGAAAAGTCTTCCTTCCATTGGTTCACTCCCCAAATGGCTGCTACGGCCGGCGCTGCACCAATCCGAAGCCAGGAGCCAGGTGTTTCCTCCTGGTCTCCCATGCGGGTGCAGGGCCCAAGCACTTGGGCCATCCTCCACTGCCTTCCCGGGGCCACAGCAGAGAGCTGGACTGGAAGAGGAGCAACGGGGACTAGAACCCTGCGCCCGTATGGGATGCCGGAACCACAGGCGGAGGATTAGCCAAGTGAGCCACGCGCTGGCCCCCATAGGAAAATTTAATACATATAATTTTAAAAACCAGCATCTGAATAACATTGCTCAAACTTACTTCTTTCTTTATTTGAAAGGCAGAGCTACAGAGAGGGAGAGAGACGGAGATCTTCCATCTACCATTTCACTCCTAAAAAAGCCACAATAGCTGGGGCCTCACCAAGCCAAAGACAGGAGCCAGGAGCCTGCCCTGGGTCCCCACATGGGTACAGTGGTCCAAGCACCTGGGTTACCTTCCGCTGCTTTCCTAGTAATACCAGTAGGAAGCCAGATCAGAAGCTGAGCAGCCAGGAATCGAATCAGCAGCTATATGGGTTTCTGGCATTGCAGGTGGAGGCCCAACCAGACATGCCACAACGGTGGCCCCCTCAAATTTACTTTGACATTCCATTGTTTATTTACTAGTTGATTCAGTTTTTGTTTGTTTGACTCTCTAGTTGTACCTTTCTTCCTTCCCACTTTCTAATACTGACCTGATACTTTTTGAGCATTTGCTCTAAGTTCAGTGTGTAGAAAACACTATCAATAATCCCATCTACAATGTTACAAAGATGAAAAATAAAGAATTTAAGGATAATATATTTTCTGATACTGAAATCATACACAATAATGCAATTGTCAAATATAAAAGGTATAAAGATACATTAAAAATAATTCAAGTCAAACAATAAGAATTTTAATGTTTATCATCCAAATATTTTATATTTACATATAAATGCATATATAATACAATCATAAGTTTTTATATTGGTTTATCCTGAATATCCCCACTTTTTAAGAACATGTGTGTTATTTTAATATAAAGAGTCCCATGATTTATTCTATCAACCTCTTTGTCCTAAATTGTAATTTTGAATATAACTTTGGAAATTACACTAAATTCTTCTTTAGAATATATTTTAGATGTTTATTAATTGTAAGTATGTACTCTAATTACACATACTATGTAAATAGTTGATAATAAATTTGCCAAATTATGTCTCAGAAGTTTTGTGTAATTTCTCAGTGAAGAAATTCAGATCAGAACCAATAGTTTTCACATTTACTAACACATTTTTAAAAGTATTACATGATCATATGATATTTGAATGATTTTCATCTTTATTAGAATGATGGTAGAAAAACAATAAGAAAAACTCACAGGTACCATTCATTTAAGTAATGCAGGCAGAAAGGACTATATATCATAAAGGCAGACATCAAATGAATCTCTAAGATGAAAAGTCCTCCAAGTTGTTCTCCTAGTTGTTGACAGTATAGGCAAGTTGTAGCTCCCAGCTGTGTTATTTCCTAGGGCTTGCCATGTACCCAAGAGAGCTTCTTGGGCTGGTGCCGCGGCTCACTAGGCTAATCCTCTGCCTGCGGCGCCAACATCCCAGGTTGTAGTCCCTGTTGGGAAACCGGGTTCTAGTCCCGATTGCTCCTCTTCCAGTCCAGCTCTCTGCTGTGGCCCGGGAGGGCAGTGGAGGATGGCCCAAGTGCTTGGGCCCTGCACCCACATGGGAGACCAGGAGGAAGCACTTGGCTCCTGGCTCTGGATCGGCGCAGCACTCTGGCTGCAATGCGCCGGCCGTGGCGGCCATTTGGAGGATGAACCAACAGAAGGAAGACCTTTTTCTCTGTCTCTCTCTCTCTCACTAACTCTGCCTGTCAAAAAAAAAAAAAAAAAGAAAAAAGAAAAAGAAAAAGAGAGCTTCTTTCCTGACACTGCTGCTTCCTGGCAGTGAGGCATGCCCAGTGACCAGTTGGCTTGTCAATGTAAAAGCACTGACCTTTTGGTCCAATTTGGTACATCCCTGAAGAGCCACTCTATGTCCAGTATTCTTATTAATATTAAATACAATCCTTGTTATGTTCCAATATGTCTCACTGCCTAACCCTGCATTTTGGCTCATGTAGAGAGATCCAATCAGGGAGAATTTACCAATAAAATTCCTGCATATAGATTTCAGTCTCCAAGTCTTCTGAGAGAATCGCAGTTATGACGCCTATTGTAATCTTGACACACCAATAAACAAAGCGAAGGTGCTTATTTTCTGTTCCCTATGTTATGGTTGAAAAAGAGACTGATGATTCCTGAGAAAACTTTACTTTTTAAACTAAAATTATTACTAGAATTGGTAAGTTATCAAGAAGTAACATAGAAAAGAAAAATTGAGTTAGTCAATGGATCTGGAAAGAAATAGTGCACATTTTCAAGTTTTCTTCCTTTAGTGTAGATCAAGAAATGAATGACCAGCAGTTAAAGACTTATCTGTATATAGTTCTTCCTTTTTTTCAGGAATTTTGTATCTGTTAAAAAGAAAGGAATCAGGGGGAAATTCATTAGGGCAGGCTGTCTCCAAAAAAAAATTCTGGGACCAATCCTCAGTAGAATAACCTATTCAAAAGCTCAAGATATCCTGAATAAGAATAAAATATACTATTAGTTGATGTGACTTGAGGACTTTTAAAACAAGTACATTTTTAAGGATCAAGATAAAATCCATAAACAGGAAATGTAATACATAGAGTTCTGCAAGCTTAGCCTTCAGGCTTAATATCCAGGTAGGAGGTAACCAGTCTCCAACAAATTGTGCATGAAGCATGAAGAATTGTTCGATATTCTATTTGGGAAATATCTAGGTTGGGTAGGGCTATCCATGCTGAAAATGAATAACATGAAAATGAATCAAATAAAAAATTGTGGAGGAAGTATAAAAAGAAGAAAAATAGAAATCACTACTTACCAATATTAAAAGACATAAATCTCTAAAGATAGTAAACTTAAATATTAATAAAAATATAATATCGGAATACGTGATAATACAGAACTAACCAAATGGAAAAAAAGCAAAATTATCCAAATACCAATACATGAGTATGAAAACACAGCAGTGAAATAATGTATTTTTCTAAGTGTGAAATCATACATGGAAATTCTGGGAAAGTGTCAACTAGAGAAAAGTATAAAGATTGGTAGACTTGCTTTCCCTAAATGTGCCAAAGTTGAATGCAGCCCTTTCTCTATGCATTTCCCTCATGCCTGAAAAGTAATGAAATATAATACAAAGTCCTTTATATGTAAAATATTCTAGAAAAAGATAGTTATCAGATACCTAAGAAGTATGCACGAGGCCGGCACCGCTGCTCACTAGGCTAATCCTCCGCCTGTGGCGCCGGCACCCCAGCTTCTAGTCCCAGTTGGGGCGCTGGATTCTGTCCCGGTAGCTCCTCTTCCAGTCCAGCTCTCTGCTGCGGCCTGGGAAGGCAGTGGAGGATGGCCCAAGTGCTTGGGCCCTATACCCGCATGGGAGACCAGGAGAGGCACCTGGCTCCTGACTTCAGATTAGCGCGGTGTGCCGGCCACAGCGTGCCAGCTGCAGCGGCCATTATGGGGTGAACCAACGGAAAAGGAATACCTTTCTCTCTGTCTTTCTCTCTCACTGTCCACTCTGCCTGTCCAAAAAAAAAAAAAAAAAAAAAAGAAGTATGCACGAACATTCAGTGAGCATCTCATTCTCAGCATTTCTATAGACACATTACACATGCTGCAGTAACTTTATTTTCTATTTTCCCTAGGGTGGTTATTGAGAGTCTAATGACTAGTCAGAAACATGAGAAGAAACACCAAGATATTTTATTACACACAAGGAGTACAGAAGATAATACTGCTTTTTTGTCTGATCACTGGATCCAGCAAATAGCTTTCTGTTTTATAAGCCTGGTTGCCACAAATTTTGTTTTACATAAATCAAATATGGAGGTAAGACTTGAGTTGAATCCATAGAATGATGCCTTGGTTTTCTGAATGCATCTGAAGGCTATGCCAAGGTGGCCTCCTTCAAAGATTCTGCCATTAGTGCACTAATTGCCATTTAATCCTGAGTGTTTTGGTTATTAAATAAGCACCACAGAGAAGAGATGTTTAAGATTTATATATTTGACTATGAGTTTTCTTGGGCTTATTATGCTACCACATATCAATTAGATGTACTGATTGTCTCCCAATGATGTCTTCCCGTCTACTGACAATTATTTATCATATTCAAATTTTATTCAAGATTTTTACATATTAGTCATCTCCTGAACCAAACTAAATCACTACCCAACTTTGAATTTTATAAAAATCAAAGTGAAACAATAAAATTCAATAAATTCTAACACATTGTTTATTTTTGAAAATTTATACTTAAACATATCATACACATTCAATTTTTCATTTTAATATTGCAATTTCCACATAAATTTAAGTACTTAAACACTCTGAATACCATCCATATATGATGAAAATATATTAAAGATGTTTATTTCAAAACTATTAACATGTGCAATGCAAGGAACAAAGAGAAAAATATCCAGGGACAGCTCTACTTTGTTGGTCGATTTTGTTGACATACTACTATTTTTTTATGGATACAATATTTAAAAAAACTTTTGATCAACTTCTAAAGGAAATAGTCAAGATTTATAAGATTTTCAGAGCGATTAAATGAGTCTAAAACTGTAACCTTCAAGTATATGAAGGAGTATTATAACCAGCTGCTCTTCATTTCCACTGAGAGTAGAAGACATGGAAATATGTTTAATTCACAGCAGGAGTGATTTAGATTGGACAACAGGAAGACACACTTGACAGGAATTCTTGCTAGACCCTAAAAGAGATTACCAAGGGAAATTTGTAGGCTCTTTTTCCATTTCGGTCATCACAAATAAATTAGATTGATTCTACAGTTACTGAAATGACCGTGAATTCTTGCAAGTAGGTCAAGGAAGTAATCAATGGGACACTGAAGTAATGGGAAGTCTTTTATTATTCTATATCATTATGGTAGATGTTCTGCTATTTCACTCCTTCCTTTTCTCACATATATGACTACTTTTTCCAATCCTACTCTTACATTTCCCAGTCCCACTCTTACCAATAATAGTATGTTCTATGTAAAATGGTCATTTATTTCTCTGTTTCTGCTTTTATGCTTTTTTGTGAGCCATAAAGGTCTACACCACAATGAAAAATATAGCAGGAGATAAAGTGGTGTCATTTTTATTGAGTTAATTTATCTTATATGTCATTCATAATACTAATAGGTACCTGCCATATGTACTTCATTCTGCATATGTTGATTTATTAAAATCATTTGCTAATGCCTTAATAGTGCCTTTCATTTCTCTGTATTTGCACTGCATTCATAATATGGGTCAAGAGATCCTTCACATTCAGAAAACATTCTGATCTACAATTCAACATTTTGGCCAGAGCATTTATTTGAATGGCTTGAAACTCATTCTGAAAAAAAAAAAAAAAAAAAAAAACAAGTGTACTTTTACTTAATTTCTATGCAGATCATCTAGGTTATGTTTTCCTTGCATTTAATAGGAAAAAAACTGATTTCTTTATACCTAACTTAGCTATCCATATTCCTTATCAACTGGATTCAAGGTTGACTTTCTATTTTGAAGGGAGAAGAGGGAGAATGCCCTCAATAACTCCTCCAAACCTGGATAATAAGGATGCTCCTTTGCAGTATCTTTAACATTCTTTCCTTCAAGAATTATAGTCCATTTCATCTTTTCAGCATTGACATATGACCTCTCTTAACCAAGACAATGGCATATATAGCATTCTGAGATTTCAGGAGATGACCCCTTAAGAAGCTCAGTAACTTTTCTTTCCCTCTTGAAACATTGCCAAGAGGTCAACTATATAAAGATGTCACTGGAGGATGAGAAACTCCATAAAGGAAACGAAGGAGTCCAAGACCGCTTGCAGCACTCAACAGCTACATGTGTAAGAGAAGATGCCTGTGACCACTCAAGCCCAACCAAGGCTTCTCAAGACCACAGTGACATGAAAATCCCACATGAAACCCCTCGGAAAAGTCACTCATCTGAGGCCAGCTCCAATTTCTGACTTTTCTTGTCTTAAGGAAGTTAAACGATGTGGTTATATTTCAATGTAGTTTGTTAAACAGTAATAAGAAATCATAATATTGTCATGAATGATATTTATGATTTATAACCAAGGAAACTGTAAAATACATTTTGTTCTTAGGGTTCTCCAGAACTTATAGGATATAGAGACACTTCAAAAAGTGTGTGGAAAATAATATCAAAACATGCTTATTCTGGTGAAAAATTTTTTGAAATTCATGCAGTTTTTCATTATACTAATTTTCCATGAATGATTTGAAGACTTATTTTATCTAAGAGTTTAAACAATTTTGTGACAAAATAAACTTATCTTTGAATTCTGTTTTTACAAACCTTTTGAAACACACTCATATGGATATAATCATAAATAGAGAGAGAGAGGAGAAGCAATTTGTTAAGGGATTTTTCTCAGTCCATTGTGGGAGCTGAGTCCAACAAATGGCTGTTTGTAAACTAGAAAACTAAGCAAGCTTGATAGGATGTCTTATCTCAAAGTCTGAAAGGCCCAGCAATGCGATTATGCAATTCTCTGTCCAAGGCTAAAAGTCTGAGAGCCAGTGTTTGATGTGAGTCTTGGAGTACAGAGGCCAAAGACCCCAGAATTAAGATACATAATATAAGAGATGTGTATCCTGGATTTAAAAACAAACAAACAAACAAAAAAACCAAGAATTTTCCTTACTTCAAACTTCTTATTTCATCCTGGTCCTTGATTAGGTGGTACCTATCCAAACTGAGGGATGATCTTCCCCATTCAGTCCATAAACTCATGCTAATTTCCTACAGAAAAATGCTCTGAGACACCCAGGACAGTTCAACCATACTAATCAAATGCCAAATTGTCTCAGTTTTCCTTTCAACAAAAGGATGGGTTCAGTGCCTATTGAAACATTGAGCATAATTAATGCAAGATTCAAAATAAATATTTTCTTTTTTTAAAATTTTTTTAATTTATTTTTTTGACAGGCAGAGTGGACAGTGAGAGAGAGAGACAGAGAGAAAGGTCTTCCTTTGCCGTTGGTTCACCCTCCAATGGCCGCCGCGGTTGGCGCACTGTGGCCGGCGCACCACGCTGGTCCGATGGCAGGAGCCAGGTGCTTCTCCTGGTCTCCCATGGGGTGCAGGGCCCAAGCACTTGGGCCATCCTCCACTGCACTCCCGGGCCATAACAGAGAGCTGGCCTGGAAGAGGGGCAACCGGGACAGAATCCGGTGCCCCGACCTGGACTAGAACCCGGTGTGCCGGCGCAGCAAGGCGGAGGATTAGCCTAGTGAGCCGCGGCATCAGCTCAAAATAAATATTTTCTAACTTATCTGATTATCTCTTAAATATGCCACGTGGACACTCAGAATTAACCACCACAATGCAGAAGCTTTTTACACTCATATGAAAATACAATGCCGCATTTCATTCTTATGGTATATTAATAAAACCATATGGTTCTATGACAATAAAAAGGAGGGAAAAGACATACTTAAAGGTGAAAACTGGAGGTATTGAATAAAAATAGAACCATGCACCCAATTTGACAGAGATCTCAAAGTAGCATGAACTATTTCATTTATGGCATCCAAATGACTGGATTGACAATGGTTCTCCTAGTGATTCTTTTGACACTGTAGACAGAAAGAATCTCCTTCAATCTGTCACTGTGTTTTCTGAAACACTGTTTTCTCTATGTCCTCGTCATGCTATTTCAATTATCCTTTTTTACCTTCTTCATTAGTTATTGTTTCCCTGACATATCCATCAGAGGCATGAATAGATATTATTCAACAGGATAGTGAAGTCAGGAAAGCAAATAATTCAAAAATGACAGTGGACTACCTGAAGCACTGAGCAATCAGAGAGCAGTGCCAGCTGAAGCTGAATTTTTTCTGTGGAAGAATAGTCCCTGTGCCTGTGTTTCCTAACTCTTGCCCAAGTTTGCATTCTGATTGATTCTATAAACTGAAACAGCCAACATGCCTAGCCGAAAGAGTCTTCTATTGTGTGGAACAAATAGGTAGCAGTGGAGGTCCCTAGAAAGACCAGAAGAAATAGCTCCTTAAGGAAATGTGTAAAAATAGAAAGTGGACAGTCAAGCTTGCCAGTGCAAAAGGGCATGTAACCCAAGAGGGCTATTCTACGACACACGGCATTCAGAAAAGAAAGAGCTGAACTAATGCTTCTCTGCTATCTTCTGGAAAGTAGTTCACATGGAAGCATGTGTTTGGGTGAACAAGGCAAATTCCATGAAGGAAATGAAAATTCAGGAGTTTAGATTTCTTTTTAATGACATTGGATAGTCTTTATTAAATGTGAAAGTGCAAATACATTTAGATATAATCTATGTTTTAGTCAAATTCATTGGTAACCTGCTGCTCAATAGTTTAGCAGATTAATATTATTAAAGATAATTAATAGCAATAATTTACACTTATAACAATATTAATATTTCCATTCATCCAGGTACAGCCCTTGTGAATCATATCTGAGTATTTGTCTACTTTTTAAAGATTTTTATACCATCAGCAAATTTCAAAAGATAATTTTGGTTTTTCTAGCAGATCTGTAAAGACATTTTCTCTGATATATATATTGACCACTCATCCAAATGAGTATAAAGATCTTCACAGAGGCCAGCACCATGGCAAAGCAGTTAAAGCCACTGCCTGCAGTGCCGGCATCCCATATGGGCACTGCTTCAAGTCTCCGCTGCTCCACTTCGGATCCAGCTCTCTGCTATGGCCTGGAAAAGCAGTAGAAGATGGCCCAACTCCTTGGGCCCCTGCACCTGTGTGGGAGACCCGGAAGAAGCTCCTGGCTTTAGATCGGTGCAGCTCCAGTTGTTGAGGCCATTTTGGAGAGTTAGCCAGCCAGCAGATGGAAGACCTCTCCCTCTCTCCCTCTCCCTCCCTCCCTCCCTCTCTCTCTCTCTCTCTCTCTCTCTGCCTCTGCCTCTCTGTAACTCTGCCTTTCAAATAAAAAAAAAAAAAAATCACAGCCTTGCCTCCTGATCATACTCTGCTAATTACAATGTATATTGTTCTTTTCAATCAACGAAACACACTTTGTGGTGAATTCTTAAAAAGCCAATTTTGAATACTTGTTGTTTAGGAAAAGCAGAAAGCAAAACTGAAGAAAAGGATAGTTCAGGTAATCTTAAGTACAGTAACCATTATTATTTAAATTTAGATAGTAGTGAAAGTGAAAGGTTTCTATTGTTAATAATTGCACTGTGCAATAGGCAAAAATCAACATGTTGCAGGCAAACTAAGATGTACCCTCTCCTTTTCTTTTCTTTTCTTTTTTTTTTTTTAATTTTTGACAGGCAAGATTCGTTCCCATTGTTTCTACAATTCAACCTGTGATTTACATCTCCTTGGTAAAATTCAGTATCCTTGTAAATACTACTTAACCTTTGGATACCCCATAAGAATGCAAGGACTTAGAAGAAAAGCTATCATGTTTCTTATTCAGAATTTAGCACAGTGCATACCATGTAATTCATTAAAATTATTTAGATAGTACTTTATTTTTAATTTTTTATTTATTTTCATTTCACTTGAAAGACAGAGAGACAGAAAGAGATCTTCCATCCTCTGGTTCAATCCCCAAATGCAAACTACATCCATGGTTGGGCCAAACTTGAAGCCAGGTGCCTGGAATTCAATTTGAGTCTCCCACACAGGTGGCAGAGGCCCAACTTCCTGACGGAGCACAGTTACTCCTCAGGGTGCACATTAGCTGGTGGATATGAAGTGGAGGGACCAGAACTTAAACCAGGCACTTGGATATTATACATGGGGGTCCAAGCAGAAACTTAACTGTTGTCTCAAAAAACCAAGCCTCCACTACGTTTTTGATAAACAAATTATTTAGCACTAAATTTCCAGCTAACATTTATCCTGGAAACAAAAAATCCGTATATATTATAAAAGTATATAAATAAATAATAAATAAAATCCATATATTGTATATGTATATAATGAGTACTCATAATACAGAAGGCCTTGGTCATGATCCTATTGGTGGATCTTTTTGTAAATGACAAACATTTTATACTTATCAAAAATAATATAAAAAATTATATCAACATAAGAAATTGGATACAATGTCCTATATACAGGGAATGTGACAGAACTCTCACTATTATATGTTGGGTATGGAGGCAAGAATACAGAAATATCATAAGTAAATAAAATATTAAAATTATGAAACACATTTTATTATCAAATTATAGTTTGGAATATCTATTGGCTTTGTATATGTAATTATGAAGTATTTACTGTTTTAATTAGCTATAAAATAAATATTAAATAACTCAGCATACAAACTGATTTTAAATGTAGTGCTTGTATATTTTGATTAGAAGTTGAGAAATTTTAATAAAATTAAGTAGCATTCAAAAATACTGTCTTAAATTGTCAAGTGAATTTGCATTGATGTGAGTAACAAAAATTGCCAAATGCTATTTGTTTCACTCACTGTACTCTTTCAAAACGTGTGATCTGATTGTCATCGGCGCCTCTGATATTACGTATGATGAAAAACGTTTTCTTTCAAAGAACAGCTGCCACAGATAGCTCATATATATATATATATATATATATATATATAGTTGGAAATGATTGTGTGATAGACCTGAGTTATCCATAATAAATGTATCTCATATTAGGAATTAAAATCATACAAAATTAAATTAATTTTCATTGTAAGTTTCTATGGTGTGGTGTGTTCATTCATACTTTATTTAATTAGTTTTAAAGTAAATATAAATCTTAGTCAAAACATTGTTTCCGAAATTTCAATTATTTGACTTTATCCAAGTTAGTGGATGCAAATTTAAGTATCATTTTTGAATCCTCACTTTTATCAGATATAGCAAGGAAATACATTTTCTTATACAAATTCTTTTAGCTACATAAATCTTTGACAGCATGACTGAGTAGTTTTTTTTTTTTTAACTTATCTCATACGTTGAAAAACAACCATTATAATCTTCTTCAGTTTTGAGATAACAAGATCTTTCTGCAAAACAGACACTGAGGAAATAAGCATGGGGCTCACCTGCCTTGTTCACTTCATTCTATCAGTTCTTTGATCTCAGTATCCTTTCTGACCTCCAGAGTCGAGGCTGAAGAACATCTTCAAATTTTTTTCAGCAATGATTCAAAAATAAGCAAAATATTGCCACAAAACCCAAAGCCTGGATACACACTCTCATCTATGTACCCATCTATACTGTGTGTGTATGGAGTATACTTATTAACTGAATTTAATAAAAATGTGAATGCAGTTACAGGAAATTCACTTGACATTTGTTCTTCTGACTATCTTAAATTAGAAAATAAAAAGTCAATAGGAGGAAGGAATGCTATTAAGAAACAGGAATAATTTATGAGTAGTGCACTAACTAGTTGATAGAGAATGTGCCTATTTTAAATATTGACACTACCAGATATGGTCTTTAAAAACATGCCTTGTACATAGGAGGCCTTACCAATTTCAGTATCAAAACATGTTATGCTGTTTATAAATTGGTTTTGCTTTGTATTTTTTTGCCATATGCTGTTTGTTTGTTTTTTAACTTTTATTTAATAAATATAAATTTCCAAAGTACCACTTTTTTGGATTATAGCAGCTTTTTCCTCCCATAACCTCACTCCCACCCACAACCATCCCATCTCCCACTCCCTCTCCCATCCCATTATTCATCAAGATTCATTTCCACTTATCTTCATATACAGAAAATCAACTTAATATATACTAAGTAAAGATTTCAACAGTTTGCATGCACACAGAAACACAAAGTGTAAAGTACTGTTTGAGTATTAGTTATAGCATTAATTCACATAGTACAACACATTAAGGACTGAGATCCTACATAGGGGGTAAGTGCACAGTGACTCTTGTTGTTGATTTAACAATTGACACTCTTATTTATGACATCAGTAATCACACAAGGCTCTTGTCATGAGTTGCCAAGGCTATGGAAGCCTCTTGAGTTTGCCAACTCCGATCTTAATTAGACAAGGCCGTAGTCAAAGTGGAAGTTCTCTCCTCACTTTAAAAGCTTCTGAAACTTGGTCATTTGGGGATCACACAACAAGTAAAAATGAGGGTGAATAAAATTAGTTATAAATCATTTTAATTGAATCTGTGTGTTAAATTTGATGTGTCAACATGTGTTTTCAATTGAGCAAACTGACTGTAGCCCTCAGAGGCACTAGAAATAGTACTAAGTAGAAGAATACACCTAACATACACATGATAAAATATGTATGAATTTATGTGTCAATTCCAAACATAATTTCATTAAAAAGTACTGAAATTATGAAAGGTATTTAAAATAAAACCAAGAGCTGTATTATTCAAATAAATACAAAATTTTGGACATAAATATCAAATATTAAGATAGCTCAACAGATGTCTGTAATAACACAGATTTAAAAATAGGAAATATTTATCTTAGAAACTATTTTTTATGAAGTTATAGGAGTTAGACAGTAAAAAAACAATTTCTAAGCCAAGTGTTTGTTGCTTTCTACATCTTAGTTGAGGTCTAATCCATTATTTCATTGTGTAGATCAAAGCTTAAATTCATGCTATTGTCTTCCTTTATCATATCCCTATGCCCACTATGAAGAAATCCTGTCTGTTATGCTCTTAATATTCAAATTTTAATCTTTTTTCACCATGTCCAATTTCACCAAATTAATCCAAGTATAAATACAGATAGGACTGAATTCAAATAGCTACAAACAGGCAGTTACCCACATCTTCACATTTAGGCTTCTGTTCTTATTTAACGTTCTGCTCTTTTTAAATTCTGAGTAATTTTAGGAGCCCAGCATTTTCATTCTGAACTGGGTCCCCACAATTAAGTAGACAGACTTAAGGGCAAAATTTTCTAGTTATTTTCCTTATCTCTGCTCTTGTTATTATTGGACTCAGCTGAACAGCCCAAGGGGTTCGCCAAAACTTGGTAGATGCTATTGCTCATTTGTCTAAAATCCTCCCACCGTGTCAAAGTCCTGAAATTTGATCTGTGAATTCTTAAATGATCCATCACCATCTTATCGCTGTTATTTTCCTACTGCACTTTCATTAATAACCCCTGACTCAACGGCTGACTTTCCTGTTATTCCTAGACATCCAAACAACAGAATATAAAGGCTCTTAGATTTTGTGATATATTTTTTTTTATTTGTTTAAGTCTGGGACCTGCATTCTCAACCTGGTAAGCATCACCCACAAGAGAGTAGAAAGTGCTTCCTGAAGGGTAAATAAATCACTGATTTGATCGTATTTCCCCAAGAAAAACAATTATTTATTTCATAAAGTAGGTCATATTTTCTGACTTACCAAGTCAGCAAACCTTAACTCTTATTTATTTTGAATTTGACATGTTTTGGTTCACTTAGAATTATCTAGACTTCTCTGATGCATCTGTTGTATCCTGCAGATTTTGTAAGTGAAGCTCAGCCGCACCTAATTCTTCTAAATTTCTGAAATCTGATTATTGTTCCTTCAATCTGTAGAGCTTGAAGCAAAGCCCTTTTGAGCTACATCATTAAAGCAGAAATCTCTTAAATTATACATAGTCACATGTTAACCCGAGTCAGTGTTTTATTGGATCCTCTGGTTTCCATTTGAGCTTAGTTATATGGCTGATGTATTACAGGTCCCCAGTGGTCCAAATCTCTTGGTATTCACATCTTTGTGCAACCCTTTTTCTTCGAGTTGGGCTTGACTCATTGACTCACTTCTAATACAATTAAAAATGTAAAAGAAATGTGATCTACAACATTAGCTAAGATTGTAGCTCGTCCACTTTAGGTGTCTGCTTGTAGTCTCCTGCTTATTCTCCTTAAGCTAACAAGTTGCCACACATTTATCAACCCTATAGAAAAACCTACATGGAAACAACTCAGAGGTGACTCTTCAAAATAGTAAGGAATTGAATTTCTTGAGTACAAAATCCCACATGGAGTGGTAAGCAACCTGTCAAACACCCACATGAGTGACATTGGAAGTAGGTTTTGTATTCTGTTGTCTATTTGTATGATGTTTTAATAAATATTTAATGGCCAGAATTGTGAATATAGTTCCCACACTAATTTTAGTTGCTATTTTCATTTATATGTTGGGTATGTTAACAAGTAAAACAAAAGTAACACAACAAAGATATCTGTCAAATCTTCATGTATACAAGGACTTTTTTGCTGAACTTGATAATGGTCTTATAATATTCAAGGACTGTTTCCACAATTGCTTTTTTTTGCTTTTTACAATATAGACATGAGATTTTTAAATTTAATTTGGACGTACAGTTTTATATATCATTTGAAAATAGACAACGTTATGACAACCCAAGCCATGATTTCTAATACTTTCCAATCGCCCTTGTGATATTTTCCCACTCTGGCTGATTTTCAAGGTATGAATCGAGTATCAGTGATCATGGATTTGAGAAATCATGCTCAGTATCACATCATCTTGCTGCATTTCTGCCATTCAAATACAATGGTATAGACAATCTCAAAAGATTAGATAATATCAAAATGTCTAACATTACAAATGATGAGTTTTAAATATTCTGTTTGTGGTTAATATTTATACAGTCTTAGTGTTACCTTTGCTTCAGTTTTACAATCGCCGAAAATCAATTTCCGAAACTTTGTGTTGCTACCCGTATACAGACAAGATGACTCATCACCCAGAAGTTCAGATGTCAAGACTGATGATGTGACATACAAACCAAGAGCATAAAAGATTGATTACACGGGGCCAGCATCCCATATGGGCAACGGTTCAAGTCCCAGCTGCTCCTTTTCTGATCCAGCTCTCTGCTATGGCCTGGGGTAGCAGTGGAAGATGGCCCAAGTCCTTGGGCTCCTGCACCCATGTGGGAGACCCGGAAGACGATCCTGGCTCCTGGCTTTGGATCAGTGCAGTTCTGGCAGTTGCGGCCAATTGGAGAGTGAACCAGCGGATGGAAGACCACTCTCTCTCTGTCTCTACCTCTCTCTGTAACTCTTTCAAATAAATAAAATAAAACTTTTTTTTTTTAAGGGAAAACACTGGGGTCTGCTGGGTGGCACAGCAGGTTAAAGCCCTGGCTTGCAGCACTGACTTCCCATATGGGCACTGTTCAAATCCCAGCTGTTCCATTTCAGATCCAGCTCTCTGCTATGGTCTGGTAAAGCAGTAGAAGATGGCCCAAGTGCTTGGGCTCCTGCACCCACATGGGAGACTGGGAGGAAGCTCTTGGCTTCAGATTGGCTCAGCTCTGGCCATTGTGGCTTGGGGAGTGAACCAGTGGATGGAAGATCTCTCTCCTTCTCTCCGAATCTCTCCCTCTCTCTGTAATTATGCCTTTCAAATAAATAAAATATTTTTTAAAAAGGACATTGTGTGACTTCAAATGCAATGCATATACTGACTGAATCATGAGACCCATGTTGTTTATATCCAATCTCAAAATAACATTACTTATAAAAGAAGTAAAGTAGAAAGAACCACAATAAAGCATTTCAGTGAAGGAACTGTCTTTAAGTGGATAATATTTATTGCAATAATAAAGAAAAATAAATGGTAAAGCTACAAGTAGTTAAGAACATGATAACTTTTTCTAGACATCAGTGTTTTACCATGATATAGCTAACATTTTTCTCCCAATTAAGTTAATATAATTATTGTCCTTCAAAGTTGCATTCAGGAAAAACTTGGAGAAATAAGGAAGATGAGGGATTTAGGGACAAAGAAAAGCATGCAAACTTTTCTATATTTAATAAAAATATAATTATATTTCTAACCTCAAAAGCACATTTTGCTACTTTAATCCCCTACCTCTTAAACTTATGCCTATTTGACAGTGATGTATTTCCAAAAGTGTTGCATATTCTTGACTTTTTCTATTAAGAGATTATACTCAGGAAGACAGATGGCATAGCTGTTAAGATACCACTTGTGATTCTTGTATCCCTTATCAGAATGGCTGGGTTAAAATCCTAGCTCCACTCCTGACCCACTTACCTGCAAATGTGCATATCCCAAGGCAACATGCAATGGTTCAAGTGGCTAGATCTTGCCACTCACATCAGAGGCCCATTTTGAATTCCTGCCTCCAAGTTTTGGCCTGGCCCAGTCTGGGCTATGGCTGGCATTTGGGGAGTGACCAGAGAGTGGGAGATCTTGGAAGATCTCTTTGTGTGTGTTTGTGTGTGGATGTGTCTGCTTTCAAACAGAATTTTTGTTCAAACTTTGCATTTACAATATATCTAATTTCTAAGCAAATATTCCAGAATATTTTTGACTAAAGTTTAAAAACCAGTTCCTAATGGCAGCCAGGCACTTATTTTCTTTTCAATCATACCTTGATAGACACATTGTTCTTTTTACAATTGCTAATAATGAATCAATAATATCCTGAAATTTGATTAATGTTATTATTGTTGACCAAATGTCAGAGTGAGATAAGAATCGTCCAGAAATGTTATACATAAAACTTATAAAAACATAATATTATTGTTACTACCATATTGTGAGCTTAGGTTAATAAAATAATACTTAAATGTTTGTGGAAATAGAGATAAAAGATAAATTTATTTCAGAACTAAAATATTTTAAAATTCAGGCAAATAAGGAGTAGTCAAGATGTACCTGAAAATTCATAATGTGAGAAAAATTATGCATGAATTTTAAAAAAAGTTAGCACCAAAATAAACACTTTTTAATTCTATTTTTTGAAAACATACCCTTATATTAATCTAAGTTGTCAAGATAGTAGCAATACCAATTATTTATGATATATATGATGATCATTAGTAAAAAGTTGGATTTATGGATAGAAAAATACTTAATGATTTATTTTTATCATTTTAACTAAATGATTATAACATAAAGATGTAATATTTAAGGTTTAACGCTTATTAAGTTTGCCAACTTAAAGTTAATTTCTTCTGCTTTCTGTTCAAATTGGCAATTGAACATTAAAATACTGGAATATTTGTGTTTTATTAAAATATGCTGAATATATAAAATACCACTTAATGTGTAGACCCCTGAATAATAATATATGAAGTTATTCTATGTAGCTTAACATTCAGTCATCTATAAATCAGTGATATTTATGATGTTTATTTAAAAACTGTGGAATTAGGCAAATTTAAATCAGTTTTACACTCTCCCAAATCTTTATTCAAGAAGAGAAATCTTCACACGTATGGCAAGTGATTTGCATCATTGCCAATGAGCGTGAAGAGTAACAAAATTATGTTTGGATATATAAAAATTATTCAAAGAGACAAAATGAAAGTATATATCTGACATGTCTCTAAATTATTGTTAAGTGTGCAGCATCATAAATGCAAAAAAGGGAGAAAATAGTCACTTCTGTAAGGAAAAACAAATTCTCTTTCAAAATGTGCCTATTAAAATTCTAAAGTGTGGTTCTATTTCAAACAGATGTAAATATGTAATCAAATATTCTTTAACTCCACTTACCCCTCAAGTATTTATAAATAATCTAATCAATACTAATTATGTGACAAATGTTAACATCAGTGGACCATACGGCATTATAAGTATCTGCAAATAAACAATAGAATAATAAAGATTCTATATTGAGCATCAGTTCCTTAATTTGTAACTTTATGATTGGTGGTTTTGAGTAGAAGTTGTTAAAAGTAGCATTCTGTTTTAAAACTCACTACACAAAAATTCTTTTTCTTTTAGATTTATTTTTTCTTTTTTTTTCCTTTTTTTTTATTTAATGAATATAAATTTCCAAAGTACAGCTTATGGATTACAATGGCTTTCCCCCCCATAACTTCCATAACTTCTCTCCCACCCGCAACCCTCCCCTTTCCCACTCGCTCTCCCCTTCCATTCACATCAAGATTCGTTTTCAATTCTCTTTATATACAGAAAATCATTTTAGTATATATAAAGATTTCAATAGTTTGCCCTCACATAGCAACACAAAGTGAAAAAATACTGTTGGAGTACTAGTTATAGCATTAAATAACAGTGTACAGCACATTAATGACAGAGATCCTGCATGATATTTTTTTAAAAAAAGATTGATTAATTTTCTATGTAATTTCCAATTTCAAAGTTACAGAGAGAGGAAGAGAGACAGGAAGGGAGAGAACTCCCATCTGCTGATTTACTCCCCAGGTGGCCACAATGGCCCTAGAGTTCAGTCAGGCTGAAGTCAGGAGCCAGGAGCTTATTCCAAATCTTCCATGTGGGTGCAGGTGCCTGAGGACTTGAACCATTTTCCACGCTTTCCCAGGCGCATTAGCAGGGAACTGGATGGGAAGTGGATCAGGTGAAAGCTTAACCTACTACGCCACGGTGCCCGCCACAGCGCCAGCCACTAATGTTTGTCTTTTATATAAGAGTATGTACTATTTTTACATATGATTATATATAATTCTTTTTTAAAATTTTATTTATTTATTTATTTATTTATTTTTGACAAGCAGATTTAGACAGTGAGAGAGAGACAGAGAGAAAGATCTTCCTTTTTCCGTTGGTTCACCCTCCAAATGGCCATTATGGCCTGCGCGCGACGCTGATCCGAAGCCAGGAGCCAGGTGCCCCCTCCTGGTCTCCCATGCGGGTGCACGACCCAAGCACCTGGGCCATCCTCCACTGCCTTCCTGGGCCACAGCAGAGAGCTGGACTGGAAGAGGAGCAACCGGGACAGAATCTGGCGCCCCAACCAGGACTAGAACCCTGGGTGCTGGCGTCACAGGTGGAGGATTATAGCCAAGTGAGCTGCGGTGCCGGCCTACAATTCTTATTTTAATAATGTTCCTATTTTAAAAGTAGTCATGGTAAAAGATGTGAAGTATTTGATACCCCATTGGTGTTACCTTCTGGGTAGTGCACAAATGTTTTCTAATAATCTAAAATCTAATTTGTATTGAAGCTGTTGGTGTTACTTTTATAATCTTGATGGGGAAAAAAAGTTAATATGATCACCTTCACTTAGAGCTGTATGTGGGAAACAGAACACTGGATTTTAGCCTAGAACCCTGGTAAGGACAGCAACAGCCCTGCAGAGATTCTCAGGGCACAAGAATGCCTGAAGACCTTGTTCTCTCACTAGCTGTTCCTGCCACAGTAGTGATCATTAGAATCCAAACAGGTAAATATTTTGGAACAGATTTCCTGGCTTATGTGACCTGATTTAAAAGCACAAACTCCTCAGTAAAGGGCAATCTATGATTTATCTTTCCCCTTAAGCAGTGTTCCTTAAATTTTTTATAAATTTCAAATTTCCACAAATAAAAGTCTATGGCCTAGAGCACAATCATCATTCTAAACACTGTCACAAATCATAGTTAATGAATCATATTCTTTGCCTACAAAATGAGTAAAAATGGAGATGTGAATAACTTGAATTTCTCTAGGGTGAACTTTGAAAGCAGAGCGGAGAAAAAACGCACTTTGCACTTTTTCTGGAGTTGAAATGTCTTGTATCGTCAATTAATATCCCATGTCTCTATATGCATTTAATTGGCATCTAAATTCTTGAAGAGTATTTTATGTTAATTATTTTGTCTTTATCCCTAAGACCTCATAATCAGTATAGGGTGTTTTACCACTTACGATTGTCCTTGAGATAACCTCTATGTAATACATTCAGATAGTTGGTATTTCCAGATACAAAGAATATTTAAGACCCTAAGACCTGACTTAATCTACTATTGTCCACAAGAAGGTAGAATTTATCAACTGGAAAACTCTTGTATTGATTTCACAGTTTTAATTATATTTATACAATTATGATGCTTAATCTTGAAAATAGAGATGTTGAAATGAAATGTGTATGACATTCAGTTATGCAGCTGCTGTGTAATCACTTTAGCATTTTGAGATACTAATTGTAAGTATTTAATAAGTATAATTTTGCTTTAAATCATTATAATCATATTTAATTAGATATGTCATTGGGTTTTTAAACAATCTGAGGGGAGAATTTCCATTCTCCTTTATTTGTTTACTAAGAAATATGAAGATATAATGAATTTTTTCCTGTTAAGATTCGAAGAATGAGTGAGTGCCACAGCTGTGAAGTCATTGCTGCGGAACCTGCTGACAGGTTGGAATGCCTGGTTCAAGTCCTGGCTACTCGGCTTCCAATTCAGTTTCATGCTAGCGCACACCGTGGGAGCAACATGTGTTGGCTCAACCTCAAAGGAAATACAAATTGGGTTCCTGGCTCTTGGCTACAGACTGATGATCAGGCTGTTGGGCATTTGGAGAATAAATCATCAGATGGAAGTTCTCTCTCTCTTTTTTTCTCTCTCTCTCCCTCTAATAAATTGAATCAAGTAATTAAACATTTAATAAGATTTGATTCACTTGCTTTTGTGAATGAATGATATCACCATTCCCCTTTAATTAGGTGGGGTTCAGGACACAGTATCCCCCCAAAACTACAGAAAGATCAAGGTCGTTTCCTGGGTTTCTGCCTATTTCCCCTAAAGTAGATCCTAAAATAATTCTCTCCCCTTCCTCTTAAGCAGGTCATGACAATTCCATTGTAGAGGCATCCTCTGTGTACATGGGGGAAAGGAACACCCTTATCCTCAAAGACACAGGGAATCTGAACATACAGATCTCATGCAGTTCTCCCCAGTAATGTTATCAGTAGATCATAACAAAAATATATGCTCCAATTTTAATACTGCACTATCCATAGAAGTGTATAGTTTTCTCTATGTTTTGAGTCTTCTAAAGGCTTTCATGTCACATAAAAATTTACTTAATGAAGTTGAATGCTTTTATTTTGTTTATCTTGTGTTACAGGTGTGTTGTCCTAGTAATGGGTAAGAAATCTTTGCTCGCTTACACTTTAAGTGATAATTTATGTGTCTTATTTAACAAATGGTTTTCAAGAAAACTATTTGTGAAGCACATTGCAAATTATATTTGTTGATTTTTATTGTAAGTTGCAATACACTTTGCACTACCTCTTCCCCATTCTATATTTTTATTATGGTTGTTTTGGATAAATTTATATTAGTTTACTTAATTTCCAAGAAACAGTTTTTAAAAACCTATTATTTGTGGCATGTCAACAAAGTTATTTGTATCTGAGCATACTGAGCACAGTTTATGTTGCTTCAAACTATGAAAGGAAAACAATGTCCTAGTTTAATTTCTTGGACTATATTACTTTTCCTTCAATTCTGCAGACACTGCTCAAAATTCCCTTCCAAACTTAATACAGCAGAGAGGAAGATGCTTCACCATGATAAGTTTATTTTTCCTTAAATAAACATTTTGGTTCATTCTGCAAGGATATTTCAATAATTCTTCCCACTTAATTAGTACAGAATTCATGAATAGGAGGGGAAAATCCTCTGACAAGAAGCTCCAATGTTCTCTTTTATTTTCCTGTTTTAAGATATTCATAAGGCCAATATTTTTTAATATTTCTTCCTTTAATGTTTCTTTTATTTACCTTCTTAACTGTACAACTTTACAACAATATTATGTGTTGATTTATAGATTTAGCTCTTTTTTTTTTTTTTTTGACAGGCAGAGTGGACAGTGAGAGAGAGAGACAGAGAGAAAGGTCTTCCTTTGCCGTTGGTTCACCCTGCAATGGCCGCCACGGCACCTTTAGCTCATTTTTTATTGACTTTCCTTAGGGACATGATGATTAGATAACTGACTATGCCTTCCTGCTAAAACTTCACATTTTTGATAAGTGATTTGGCAGTGCTAGTAATTTTTGTATTATTAAGTAGCATGTTGTCAAGCACTGTGAGGCATCTGAGATTTATCTTGCCATCACTAATAAGCTAACTTGTAAAATCACATGGAAAACTTTTTCCAGAAACAAAGCAAATTATTTTATTTGCAATAGCAATAGCCAGACATCCATTATTTGTTCTTATCCCCAATCTCCAATACCTACAACGGAACGTAACAAAAGCCACATGATGCCTTCACTCATTTTGAGGGGCTACACAAGAAAAGGGTGCTAACATTAGGCAACCCCTTATTATATAATGCATTATTGAGACACCAGTCTAAACATTGTTCCAGTGAGAGTCATTGTCTCAATTATCCTAGAGGAAAAAAAAAATCTGTTCAGAGGGATCCACTATCTCCATCTTCCAAGGCTGCTTAATATATAAAAGTCTTTGCAAACATAGTGTGGAATAGTTTTAGTGTCTTTGTTCAGAAGGCATGCAAAATACATAGGGATTAAAGGAACATATTCTACCTACATATATTAGTATTTTACTAGTTCAAAGGAAATTAAACATCTCCCTACATCACTGTTTAGTAAAGCAATTAACACTCAATCTTCTCTATCACACTCCCCTCTCCTTCCCGTCAGCCCTGAGGCTCTTATTTCCCTTACTACATTGAAAAGATTTTTGTTATTTAATTAATTAACTTATCATTTTTTTAAATTTATTTGACAGGTAGAGTTATAGACAGTGAGAGGGAGAGAGAAACAGAGAGAAAGGTCTTCCTTCCGTTGGTTCACTCCCCTAATGGCCGCTACTGCTGGTGCTGTGCCGATTGAAGCCAGGAGCCAGGTGCTTCTCCTGTTCTCCCATGCTGGTGCAGAGCCCAAGCACTTGGACCATCCTCCACTGCCTTCCCAGGCCACAGCAGAGAGCTGGACTGGAAGAGGAGCAACCAGGACAGAACCGGTGCCCCAACCGGGACTAGAACCCGGGGTGCCGGTGCCGCAAGCGGAGGATTAGCCAAGTGAGCTGCGGCACTGGCCCCCTTTCTTATGTTTTGAAAGAGGAGAGAATATGCTCTTATCCACTAGGTCACTCTCCAATTACCTGCGGTGACTGGAAGTGGGCTGAATTATGTGGGGAATCGATCCAGGTCTCTCTCAAGGGAGATAGGCGTCCAATTGCTTGACCATCACCACTGCTTCCCAAGGTCTACACTGACAGGAAGATGGAATCAGGAACCAGAGTTGGGAATCAAACGCTGGCACTCAGATTCAGGATGCAGGCTTCTTAAGAGCTATAACAGGGGCCAGCGCTGTGGCACAGTGAGTTAACACCCTGGCCTGAAGCACTGGCATCCCAGCTGCTCCACTTCCATTCCAGCTCTCCAGCTCTCCTATGGCTTAGGAAAGTAGTAGAAGATGGCTCAAGTCCTTGGGCTCCTGCACCCACATAGGAGACCCGGAAGAAACCCCTGGCTCCTGGCTTCTGATCTGCGAAGCTCCAGCTGCTGCAGCCAATTGGGGAGTGAATCATCGGATGGAAGACCTCTCTCTCTCTCTCTCTCTCTCTCTCTCTCTCTCTCTCTCTCTGCCTCTCCTCTCTCTGTGTAACTCTGGCTTTCAAATAAACTAATAAATCTTTTAAAAACAAAGTTATGGCAAATGATGTTTGTTCTTTACAGTCAATTTCTCAATTATATTTTAGTGTGATATTTTGATTCGCAATTTGAGAAAACCTATCTATCCTGTCTCTGTTTTCTTGCAAATTAAATTTTTATTAAAATTATGAAACTAAATATTTTAGTGCTTAAGATTTAACACATTTCAAGGATGGAGAGAAAAAAATAAATGACTGTTGACATTTAAAATGGAAACAAATCATAAGCAATTAGGTATAAAAGCATATAGAGTGTGTATCTGAGGACAAAGTAAAGAAACATGACATCAGTGTAGATGAATTCTAAACCAAGAGGCAGGGATGGGGGGAAGTTGAGAGCAAATTGTTCCTTAAAAGGCTGCAATGCATTCAAGAGAAATTCTGAGACCCTTGTGAGGAGTGTCTGCACAAAGCCATTAATCTTATTCAGCTAGTCAATTTTCCTTGGACAATGCACACATAAGATTTGTTTCATTTTAGCCATCTGGAGCAACCTTGTGCAATCCTTTGTCTTCTGTCTACATATTCCTTATCTATTCCCAGAAGTATCCTTCTTAAAGTTAATCAGTAGACTTATTTTCAGCATACTGTGTCTCTGAAGATGTTTGTAACAAATCATGCTCTAAAAATAGTATTCTCCAAACTATGAGAAATTCACCTGCGCTTATTTAATGCCTCCTATTTTTTGTGTTAAGTCAATGTATGTTCATCATGTAATGATGAAAATTGGCTATCATGGAATACATAAATTCTGCCTAGAATTTGACCACTTTGGAGCAGTATCCAAGACTCATTAAAAGTCAGCATGCTTGACTCTCTCAGGTCTAAAACACTCATATGCTGTCCTGAATCAACTGTACATTAATATCTCTGCAGACCTCTATCAGTCAGTTATAGTACTGGTGTCAGAGACTAAGTTCAAAGGATGGCTTGTTTAGTAGAATGGTAGAAACTACTAGATTATTTTGATAAAATAGATATTGATGCCCAGAATGCTTGTAGGATGTTTGCTGCTTAAAGTCTTTCCTGGAGACATAGAATGGGCTAACATTCAACAGTGTAATGCAAGCCACAATCAACATATTCCTGATTAGTATATTCATATTAGTCTTTTAGCAACACTTGGAGATCTCCCTCAAAATTATGGAAATTACAAAAATGGCATTTTTCTGAACTCACTGGCTTCATAGAAGTGACTAATGAAGAAATAACTAATGTAAAGAAATAATATAATCTTTGTCTCTTCCCACTGAGTAAAACTCTAGCTGACTGGATTATAACCAAAAAGGAAAAAGAAACAAGCTACAAAATCATGAACTTGTAAATCAAGCAGCTGAATCCTCAATGATCTCTCAGGAGACAGACATCAAAGACCATGGACTAAGCTTTAGGGACTTTGGAAAATACATTAATTAAAGACCTACATAAACCTCCTGGAAAGGACCTTAGCAAGTCACTATATTCTGCCTGAATAAACCTCATATTAATCTTTCTATCCATGGACAGAGCTCAAATAGTGAAACTATACCAAAGTTCCTTTGTACAGCAGATGTACCTGACCGTGTCTCAAATACCCTCTGTGAACTATCTCCTCTATTGTTTCTGGAAGGGAATTAAGAAGTATTACTCTTATCATGAAATTAAGAAAACAATTTTAAATGAGACTGTTCTCTTAATCACTTGTATTTATGAAATTCATGAAGTTTGCATACCTTAAATAAAAGGTTTCTTGGAAAAAAATAAAATAAAATGAATGACCCCGGAGAACTTGTGATTTTAGGTTATAATTTATTGTAGCAACAGGTTGTCCTTTCTTTCCTCATGTCCTTGAAAGGGATTTTAATTTTTGTTGGTCTTACATGAAAGACTATATATATATATATATATATATATATATATACACACACATATATATATAATTTCGTCCATTACTACAGTCATTTTCTTAATTTTTATTGTTAATCTTCCCACTTTTTCTAATGCATTTATTAAGCACACTTACCATTTTCTAACATCTACACTATATAATTTAAATCTTTAACACTATTTCCTTATTTTCTCAAATATGATTGCTTCTTAGATTTGCCTTCCACAGTCCTGTTTTTGCTTTGTGAATTCTGTCCTATATTTTATAATATCAGTTTTCATTTCTGTTTCTATGCATGCAATTCATTAGCATTCTATTAATTTCTATTTTTATCTACCTTTTTGCCCTTTTCATTTGAATATATCGTTAGTATTTGCTCTTGCTTCATGGACATTTTCTTTACAATTTTTTTTTTCATGCTGTAATTTCTCAAAAGCACATTCAGAGCTCAGGTCTTCTGAATTTTCTGATATTTGGTTCCCATTTACCTATGATGGTTTGCAATTATTTAAACATATTTTTAAATTTCTTTTTAATGAAAAACAGAGTGGCAGATAGAAAGAAAGAGAGAGAAAGAGAGAGAGAGAGAGAGAAAGAGAGAGACATGGAGAGAGAGAGAGAGATCTTCCATTGCCTGGTAGACTACCCAAAGGAACTCAAGGGCCAAAGCAGGGAGAGCCTGGAACTCCATCTTCATCTCCCATGTGCCACAATGCCAGTCCTGATATTTTAAAATTCGTCTTTTTTTTCTCTCCATTCTACCATCCAAATCCTCCCTGACGCCTTCAGCCCTTCCTTCCTTGAGGTTCTTAATGAAATTATATTTCAAAATGGAGTATTTGGCCCAGCATTGTGGCAAAACAGATGAAGCCACCACCTGCAAAGCAAGCATCCCATATGGGCACATATTCAAGTCCTTGCTGCTCCACTTCTGATCTGACTCCCTGCTAGTTGACTGGGAAAAGCAGTAGAACATGGTCCAAGCTTGGGGGCCCCTGCCATCCATGTGGGAAACTTAGATGAAGCTCCTGACTCTTGGCTTCAGCCTGGCCCAGGGCTGGCCATTGTAGCCACCTGTGAACTGAACCAAAGGATGGAAGATCTCTCTTCTTCTCTCTATGTAACTGAGGTTTTCAAAATAAATAAATAAAACTACACAAACTAAATAAATAGAATGCAGTCTTTGAATGTCAAAGTAATTTAATCAAGAAATGTGTCTGTTAAATAGCAACAAACAAGCAAACAAAAAACCCAAAGAAACAGAAAAACACATATTTAAACCATTTGGCTAGTAGATTATTTTCCCAAGCTAATATACATTGGAATCTAAATAAGAGAATCAGAACATTGCTTAGTGATAAGAATTCTCTGCACTTGACTCCATCCAAACCTCTATTCTAGTATGACTTCCAATAGCTCAAGGTCCCTAGGATTACTGTGCATCCCACTGCCACTCAAAAAAAAAAAAAATAGCTTGGCTAGGACAGGATAGGGCTATGCTCTTTTTTTTTAAAGATTCATTTATTTATTTGAAAGACAGAGTTACACAGAGAGAGGAGACGCAGAGGGGGGGGGTGTCTTCCAGCCTGTGGTTCTCTCCCCAGTTGGCTGCAGAGGCCAGAGCTGCACCGATCCAAAGCCAGGAGCCAGGAGCTTCTTCTGGGTCTCCCATGGGAATGCAGGGGCCCAAGGACTTGGGTCATCTTCCACTGCTTTCCCTGGCCATAGCAGAAAGCTGGATTGGACTTGGAGCAGCCGGGTCTTGAACCAGTGTCCATATGGGATGCCGGCACTTCAGGCCAGGGTATTAACCCATTGCACCACAGCCCCAGGGCTATGCTCTTACAAATACCTTTTCCAGGCAACATCTGGTGATAGGGATAAGGTACCTGAACTCCCTCTTGTAGCAGTTACTTTGTCAAGTTTAAGAAGGCAACCTTTTCCTTCAAATCTTCATTTCCTGGCGGACCTGAGGACTAATTTCTTTGAAATGCAAATATTATGTGACAGAGCTCACTTCCTCCTATTCCTGGGAGGATAAGGACCAGATTCATCCATGCTTCAAACTCACTATTGCATTTTGTCATGGGATTAAACATGGGGAAGCATGTTTCTTGCCTGGATAAGTATTACTTAGCAAACCCAGATGCGCTGATCACAGGGCCACCAAAAACCCCTTGGCTGTAATGCCTTGGTGCATTTTCCCTACCATAAGGCAAACTTTAGAAAGTCTATCATCTTTATTTGTATTTATTTATTTATTTTATTTATTTTCTCCCTTCTTCCTCTCCTCCCTCTGCTCTCACCCTCCTCCTTTCTACCTTCCTGTCTTATTTTTGAGTTCTTGAGATAACATATTTTAAACTTATACTACAAAAAAAAAAAAAATGACTAACACTTCACAGAATGGCAAGTTTAACAAGCAAAAAGTAAAAGAACTTTATTGGGAATGTAGACAATAGCCATAAATAATAATTGAATGGAAAAATAACCATTTCACCAAAATACAGTAAATTTAAGGTAATCGCAGATCACTAAAAATATAGCAGTATAACATTATAAAACCATTGGTTTGACAAAGGTATAAACCAAAGGTTTAAAAAAACTATATTTGCAGCAATACTGATATACACAGATTTTTTTCTTTTTGTTTTTTGTTTGTTTTTAAATTTTTGACAGTAGCATATAAGGGAAAACATGTGATATTTGTCTTTCTAGGTCCAGCTTATTTCACTCAACATAATGTATTCCAGTGGCACCCAATTTGCTGCAAATGGTAGAATTTCATTCATTTTATAGCTGAATAATATTTCATTGTGTATATATATATCACATTTTCTTTATCCATTCATGTGATGATTGATGCCTCGGTTGCTTTTAAATCCTGGCTATTGTGCACAGTGCCACCCATCTTCAATTTCAGGGAAATTGAGTTCTTGGGAACATCTACCAAAATCTTGTTCATGCAGCATCTTGAATGTATCATTATTTACATGGAAGAACAATTAGAAATACATTGATTTTGTTTTCATTTGTCTAACCCAATTCTAGAGTAGCCTGGTTTGTTTCTTCTTCAATGAACTAGCATTCTCCCTAAAATAAAATGATCATTCACATATAAACACATAAATGAACATATACGCAGAATGTCTTGTTTCTTCCTTTATTCTCTGTATGACAATTTTATTGATATCTTGTTAAGATCCATTTCATTAGTTGTTATAATAACAGTCATGTTCAAATACAGTAAAATGCTGTGTTTAAAAATACCTCATCTATAGCAAGAGATAAATTTGCAATGAGCAATTTTGAAATAGAAGGTAATCAGAAATGGAGAAGTATAATGTTGCAGAATTTGACTACTATAATTGATCACTTTTTTCTCAGGGAGTTATGGAAGAAAGGATGAAGAGAAATTATACATTACCTTGTATAGATTTTAACTACTACAAAATCATTGTTCACATGTTATTGTAGGAAATGGTGCATAATTTAAAACATATTAAGCAAAAAAATAGACATGTTGGTGATTCTACATTTTAAATTACAATAAAGATGTTTATAGAACTATCTTGTGAGTTATAGTTTTAATGTTTACGTTAAACACAGACATAAATATAAAAAATTGTGCTCTGTCATAGGTAAATGACAAACATTGCTATTATTATTTTCAGCCAAAGGCTTTTTAAAATTATATATTGGCACCTAGTGCTAGGAGCATGAGAAAAGTACAGGGATAGAAATTATTACTATAAATTTTTACACAAGAACTATTTAATATTCTCTACTAGATAATTTCATAGAAATGTGCTTGTGAGTTATCTGACTTCTCCAGTTAGTATGGTAGTTTCAAATCCTAATTTGTGGATTTTTATAAGGCTGTTAAGCACTAAAGAAAGAAACCAAATATTGAGCTTTGGTAATAATTCAAATAAAACACAGCTCCATTTAGAACTTTGTTCCTATTAATATTTTGTTTTATTAGTACAATATTAGGAACTTTTACAGATGGCAGTTTTGCTCCTGTGCCTTATAATTAACAGTAAATAATGGAGATGCTTATAACCATTTATATCTTCTCATTTTGTTAGCTTGATATATTTATCATTTTCATGGTGTAGTACAAAAACATATAACTACATTTGCATTTATTGGTTACAGTTAAGAGCTACGTGTATTCATAATAATGACAAAAATATATTTAAAACATAGCATTAATTTTAAGAGATAAAGTATTTCTTAAAAATAAGATTTTTTTTTTGCTTTTTTATTGCTTCTAATAGATATCCAAACAGAGAAACAGAGAGACTGAGTACACGATGCTGTGTGTATTTATCAGATCCTTCTCAAAATTACTTCAAGAGTTTCCCTCCCACAGTGTTTTTAACTTGATTTAAGAACATAATTATTCAATAGATAGAGTACTGGGAGAACGAGGCAGGCATTTACACCAGTTATAATAGGGATCTGCCTGTTTTACAGAGGGAAAGACAGTGGAAGGAAGATATTTCTAAGGACTAAAGATATAAACAAGGACCATACGTGTTCATTGTATCTGTAACAGTGAGTTTCCGATCGAGCTGTCTGTGGAATAGCAATATTAGGAGTTAAAACAGAGCTCTAGAAATATTATGTTGGCTCAGGTCATAAAAGTTATTTTAGCATAACTTACATAGTTAGGTCTGAGTTTAAATTAATTTTAATGCAGAAAAAGAAAAAAAAAGAGTAACTGCATTCCTTTCAACCTCATAGAAATGATTCAGAGGATTTAACCTTCAAAATGATTGATTGTGACCTAGTTTGAAAGAACAGTGGAGGGCAGGAGATGCTTTTTATGTAAAATTAGCGAGTCCAAATGTCTCCAGCGTAGCTGCAGTAGAGGAAGCTAGGTCACCCTCCTGAGAAAATGGATGGAAATGTTGCTGCACTTGCACTTTGAGAGTAAGATCAAAAGACGCTACCATTTACAGGGTCAGCTAGGTGAGTGTAATGACTCAGTTTAATGTTGGGTAACTAGAGATGATTTTAACATCTAGAAGCATTTCATTCTACTGGAGGAAGCAGCACTGGAGAACATAAATGCCAGTGAGTGATGTGAACCTGCCAAGCCCCTCTCTTGACAGCCCCTGTGCTATTTTACTTTAGGGAAATACTCCCTTGCCATCATTTTTGCCTTTTCTTTCTGACAGTGAAGGATACATCAGATTTCGAGTGGAATTCAATAAACTTTGTACCACTACTTAATATGACCTTTTCTCTTTCTCAGAGAACACACTGGTGGGTACTACATTTTCTAATTTTCTTCTCTCTGCCTTAGAAAATAGTGGAATTTTTTTTTTTTGCCTTAATCAAAAGATCACTGAGGGTATTGCAAAGAGAAGATCCTGGTCTATTTTCTGTTGCTGTAATAGAATACTACCGATCAGGCAATTTATAAATAAAATGCATTCATTTCTCACAGTCTGGAAGCTAGAAAGTCCCATACAAGGTACTGGCATCTGGTCAGTGTATTCAAGATTTGTCATAATGTGCTATACGGAACTAAGTGGTGAGAAAGCGTGGGAGACAGAAAGAAGGCCTGAGCAGGAGAAAACTAACAAAGCCACTCCCTGGACGATGGTCTTAATCTCTTAAATTCACAGTCACCAATATCTTCACAGTGGCACCTGAATTTCAACAGAAGTTTCAGGATGCCTGTTCAAACCATAGCAGATGATAGCAGCTGCTTTGCATGAGAGGTGGCCCTACTGGGGAAGTGGCTAGCTTAAACTGAAGCAGAAAGGAGACCATTTCTCCTGCTTGGCCCACAGGCTTTAGTTCAAAGACTTAAGAAAAAAAATCTAGAAAATGTGTTTCCAGGAAAGCCTAAGACATACTACTCTGTCTTGCTGTTACATCCATGGCGTCGGCCCTGCCCACATTATAGCCTCCATTTGCTGCTCATTTTAGCTCAGGGCATCTCCCCTCCAACCCTGAGGGATGTGGCTAAGAGCACATACCCTGTTTGTGCTTTACAGACAGACCATAGTGTTGGCTTCAGCATTCCCATTGCCTTCTGATAGCAAATATCATCAGCAACCTTTAAGACCTTTGATATTCCTCTCAGAGCTATAAATTGGTTTTCTTTGCGCTATAATTTTATTTTCAGATGTTGCAAAGCAACAATATATCAAAACAATATCTCTCTCTAAAACAAAATAAAATAGGACAGAACCTAACACAATAAAACGGGAACAATCCATAAAACTTCACAAAATCCACTAGTCCTTAAAAATAGCCCCACGGACTACCTGAAGTTGATTACAAAGAGAAGTCATTTTCTTGCTTAACTGTATCGGGGGGCCCATCCTAAGTCCAAAAGGAAAATCAGAATGACCTGGACCAACAGAGGGGCAGGATGTAGAAGCATATCAACCTGTCATGGGGATTCAGTGTAACATGAACGTTACCGTGCCCGTTGGGTTCACCCAAAGGCTCTCCCATGTCCTGTGATATAAACAGTCATTAAGATACCCTACCACTCTTCTCTGACACCTAGAATGTCACTTATGAATTTTAATATTTCTTGAAAAACTCCAAGTATATTCAAGTTTAGTAGTTATCCCTCTTTGTCTACAAAACCCTTATTCTCATGATTTGCTGGTATGGAGATCTATATGTCTAGCAGCTACCCAAAATGATGCTTCTGTCCATTGGTCCCCCAGTAAATCATAGTTTGTGTGGCGCAGAGTTGTCTGCCTTTTTCTTCAGTCTCTTCACAACTTCACCTCCAGCAGCCTGTTTCCTATAATGATTTTCATAGAATATCTGCCATCACCCTTCCAGTCTTGTGGCTCCTTTACATTTTTTCATAGTTTCCCTATTGCATATTCTGTCAACTAGTCTTGAATAAATTTGAAAATGTATATGGATTAAAAACTAATTTTGATTTTCATTTCTGATCCTTGAGGGTTAATATATATATATATATTCAAATCAATATCTATCAATAAAAACAGCAATAGCAACATTTTAATATAGGATATAAAAACCAGAGAGGTGAAAATGTCAATTGATTATAAGGCTTGCTTATGTTTTCATTAATACTGTGAAATTAGCCACACATGTATATTAGTGGGCTTTTTTTTTTTTTAACCAAACAAGGATGTGATTAAGTTACTTCACTTTATGACAATTAACCATACATTTGCACTTAGGCAAAGCCAGAAATGTCCCCTAGATTTTAGCTTACATACTTTAAAATTGGTCACACAACAGCCAACATTGTGTTGAAGCCAGTTAAGCCACTACTTGTGACTTCAGTATTCCATATTGGAGCAACAATTCAAGTCCTGGCTGTTCCACTTCTGAACCATCTTCCCAATAATGCACCTTAGAAAGCATCAGGTCATGTTCCAATTATAGGGGCCCCTGTCTCCCATTTGGGAAACAAGGGTGGAGTTCCTGAATCCTGGCTTTGGAAGGGACTGACCGAACCAACCCTGGCTATTGCAGTCATTTGGGGAATGAATCAGAAGATGGAAGATAACTCTCTCCTTCTTATTCTATCATTCTTTCAAATAAATAAATAATAAATAATTTGAAAAATTGTCTCACCTCATACTTCACCTAGGAACGTCATCCATCAATCTAAATCCGAGGATGTCACATATCAGAATACAGATACTGGGTAGCCTCATGGAAGTCTGCACCCTGCCTTCTGCAGATTTTGATATTACATTCTTGAAATCATTATAAAATTTGAAAGCTGTTAAGAACTGTAGTCAGAGAAGTCTAACTTGAAAACTTGTGTTATCTCAATAGACATTCCAATTATTTTCCATTTTAAGCTTACTTTAAGTTGGGTTCTCTAGAAACCATCTCTGAGCTGAAGATTTGGGCAATAGCAAGCTGTTAATATCATGGTGTAAAGATATAGAACTGGGCAGCTAGAGACTTTCATCTGCAAGAAAATGAAACCCAGGACTCAGGAAATCAAAAGAGGGGCTTTGAAGCTAGAATGGTCTTCCAAAAGTGATTCAATTGGCTTAAGAACATTGGAAAATTGACTTATCCTGCAGGAGGGATTTTCTTATAATGAGGTTCCCCCTGCTCGAATCAATGGTAAGAAAAGAAGGGAAGGTAAAGATGCTTCAGCTACAGCCACTGCTCTGTTGCCATCCCATAGACAACCCTGACCTAGAACTTCCCATCTGAATCCTGCCAATGAGTCAACTGAACTATGGAAATCTTGATGTAAACACTTTAATATTACAGTTCTTATAAAGCACTCACAAGAACCAGAGCCACTGGTTTTATGAGGAAAATAGGTGCAAAGTAAAGATAATATCAGCATTCATTTCCCTCATGTGTACCTCTGAAAAAAATCTTCATATTTTCTTATCATTCTGTAAAGTGAGCTTCAAGTGCTATTCTTATTTTAAATCTTTCAAATAATTATCATTATCAAGGGTGTATGTTTTGTAATGTTGAAAGTATGGTCCAGGCTACTTTCATACATTGAAGAAAAATCAACATTAAATACACACAATATGTGAAACTTGCAACATTACTTTATGATAATACTTTAGATATCAGTCAGGTAATTGTGATAACTGACAAATATTGAAACATTTAAGCATTTTATTTAGCCTAACCAGCTAATAGCTTTTATCAAAGTTCTTGTTTTCAAACATCATATATTCAGATTATTCATTCTTAAGGAAATATATTAATAAATCCATAATTTCTTATGAATACTGCAAAAATAGCCTATATTAAATATATCAATTCTATGAACTTGACCATATATACTTTGCTAATTGACACTTACAGGTAAGTACTTAAATTCAACAGTTAAATCCATTACCTTAAATAGAAATTAGTTCTTTATTTAATTTCTAATCCTTGTTAGCAGACAATTTGTGACAATTTTAGCCACTAATTATCTCCTTACTTTTGGGTTATCATGGTTTTGTGTCTTATTCTAAATTGCTCTCTTGATTTCATGATAGTTCAGTTATGTCCATAACTGATAATCCTTAGCATTCAAACTCTATTTTAAATGTTTTTATCCTCACTTTCTTGGAACCAACTAGATATATACTATGTGTGTGCGTGTATGTATTTTCCTGTGTTTCCTTTGCATAACACAAATAACTAATTCAAGGATTTTGTTTTAGCAGATTGTTCAGGTCTTTGGAGAAGCACTTTAAAAAAAAAAAAATGGTCTATTAGCCTTAATGACTAGCAATGATGGAGCCTTGTGATTTTAGGAGTTAACCAGCGATAGACATGTAACATAGAAACTCCTGAACACAAATACTAATACTCAGAATTCTCTATCCTACCATTCTTTGTCTCCATCCTTAATTAATAATGTGCAAACTTGGATAATGTCAGGCATGTGATCTGTACACCCCCATTACAAGTTCCCATAGGTGTTGTCTTTCTTTTAGTAGAACTAAAAGATTATCAAATTTTCACATTTTCTAGAAGTTTTCTTTTTGCATTTGGAAAACTAAGCTATTTAAGCTCTAGAAAATAATAATTAATAGGTCTATTTTCTTCTGTCTATATTTACTGATACATCTTTTACATGGAAAATACATCTATCGTTATGTAAATCTCCCCAAGAGAATCACTGTGACTTGGTTCTTCTCAAAAAGAAACTTTTTCTGTTTTCACTGGCATTTGAGAGTTGCTGACGTGTAAAAAATATACTGTAAGACTGAATGTTGGGGGCCCACACTGTGACTTAGTGGTAAAGCTGCTGCCTGCAGTGTTGGCATCTCATATGGGCTTCCTGTTTGAGTCCAGGCTGCTCCACTCCTGATATAGTTCTTTGTTATGGCTTGGGAAAGCAGCAGAAGATGGCCCAAGTCCTTTGGACCCTGCACCCATGTGGGAGACCAGAAGAAATACCTGGCTCCTGGCTTTGGATCCTTGTAACCAACTGGGGAGTGAACAGGCAGATGGAAGAACTCTCTCTCCCTCTCTCTCTCTCTGTCTCTATTTCTCTCTCTTTGTAACTCTTTCAAATAAATAAATAAATCTTAAAAAAAAAGACTGAATGTTGAAATTTAAAAATTTGCTATTTGATTCTATACAATTGAGGAGTCTGAATCCCTGATTTTGAATAACCTCTTCAATAAGGCACATAGATTTAGGTCTAGGAGAGTTCTTCAAAATGTTTGTGAAAAGTGCATAATATGGAGAATTATGCATGAATTTTTAAATGTTGGCACCAAAATCAAATCACCATGTAATTCAGTTTTTCACCAATATTTTTGAGTATCTTGTACATAGCATTTTGAAGTTTTTCTGTTATACTTAATAGAAATTAATCATATTGGGGCAGTGGTTGACATAGCAGTTAAGATGACTCTTGGGACACCTGCATTGCATATCAGAGTGCTTAGGTTGGAGTTCCAACTCACTCCCTATTCCAGTTTACAGCTAATGCAGACCTGAGGAGACACAAGGTGATAGTTCAAGTAGTATGGATCCAAGCTACCCATTGGGGAGGTCTGGATTAAGTTCTTGTCTCACAATTTTAGCCTAGCCCTGCTCCAACTGCTATAGGTATGGGAGGGGGGGATGAACCAAACAATGGAAGAACCTTGTCTTTGTCTATCTCTGATTCTCTTTTTCTCTTATTATCTCTTTTATATTAAATAAACAAATAAACATATTTTTTGACAGAGAGTGGACAGTGAGAGAGAGAGAGAGAGAGAGAGAGAGAGAGAGAAAGGTCTCCCTTTTCCATTGGTTCACCCCACCCCCCCAATGGCTGCTGTGGTAGGTGCACTGCAGCTGGCGCACAGCGCTGATCGGAAGCCAGGAGCCAGGTGCTTCTCCTGTTCTCCCATGGGGTGCAGGGCCCAAACACCTGGGCCATCCTCCACTGCACTCCCGGGCCACAGCGGAGTGCTGGACTGGAAGAGGAGCAACCAGACAGAATCTGGGGCCCTGACCGGGACTAGAACCTGGTGTGCTGGCGCCACAGGTGGAAGATTAGCCTATTGAGACGCAAAGTAAATTAACTATATTGCATTCAAAAACTAAGGCATGACTACAATTTATTTGAAAGAAGTTGCAACAGACTAGAGGACTCAGGGAATGGAGTGCTCTGTTCTTTGTTGTAAAAGAGTGGCTTCTGCAGGGTTCTTGAGTACTCTGGGAAGCAGGATAACAAATGACCATTAGAAAAATAAACGTTTGGTGTAATATAGCCAACTGTGGACAGGGAGGAAATAACAGAGTTGTAAGTCATCTCTGGAAAAAAAAGTTGGTTAGACTCTGGTTTTGATAGAGTGGTTAAAAGGACCTGGCTTCTAATGCTTGTCAGGAGACTTGACAATGAAGTGACGATTCAGCTTTATTATTTGTTATTACGCTCATGAAAGAATATGTCAATGTGCGTAGGCATTAAATTCTAACATATCACTATGCTCATGTTTCATAAAACACTGCAATGTAATCTCATAAACAATGTTACATCTGATTAGTAGTGTTCTGCTTATCAAAGCAACCACATAATATTCTCAATAAAATACTTTTGTTGGTGTTTATAATAACAAATGCCATTGTCTGCTTTAACATATATTCTCAATTCAGTTATATTTCAGACAATGACTCTTTTCAAAATGGAGAGGAACTAATTTGTATAAAATACGCCTTGTAGTATATATTTTTTCATTAGTTCTATGGAAAGCTATATATTAATAGTAGTTAAATCCATCATAAAAGACAATACAAGTATTTTTTAGTCATTCAATTGTTATAATGATGATGAACTGCCAGTGTAATGCAATGAAGATTAAAACAAATGGTCCCCATTATTCAATTTTTTTTTGTTAAAACAAGGTCATGTTGGATTAGGATGAACCCTAAATCCAATAGCTAGTATCTTTCTTACACATCATGTTATGACACAGTTATAGACAGAACCCCAGCTGAACATTAAGGCAGAGATTTGATTGATGTGCATACAAGCCAAGGAAAGTGAAGAAGCTTAGAGAGATGGATCTGATAGATGATATCCAAGAGCCTTGACAGGACAGTAACTTGGCCAATATACTGATTTTGGACATCTAACTTCCTACTGTCAGAATAGAAGTTTCCATTGTTTTAGGCTTCCCATTTGAAGTAATTTCTATGCGCCATTAAGAAAGAAATACATAGGCATTGGAGCTTTAATAGAAGCCAAGATCTGCGTTCTTGAATCCACTAGGAGAGATAGACAAGTAAACCAATGATTATAATGCAATGTGATATGATTTGCAATAGGGTATTGGAGAAATGCAAGACATATCTCATTTACCAGGAGTCAAATAGCACTTCTCGACACAAAACATGTTTGAATAGAAACTTTAAAGATAAATATGTGTTGGGGTGGAGAAGAATTCCTGTACTGGAAAGTGTACAAAGGTGAAGTGGTGTCTGTGGGAGGAAAGGCTTAACATACTTGAAGTGCAAATAATGTACTAAAGGAAGTAAAACCATTTCATTGGGGAGAGGGTGGAAAAAAACAAAACAGGAGGGAGGAGCAGGGCGTTCTCAGCCACCTAAAATTTACATACAAAGAAGCCTTATTTTTACAACAGTTGAGAAATATCCTGAGGAATATCTTTAGCTTTTTACTAATAAAATGAATTGGAGCAATTGAGTTATGTAGGAATCTTATTGTTTTCTTACTCCTTGCACACAGAGTGCATTTGTACACTCAAAACAGAAGAGTTAACTAATTTCAAGCTACCACCTACAGAGACAGACCTTACACCATGCTTCCTCTGCAAGTATTCATAAAATGTGTTTCATAGAATATATTTTCCAATTTACTTTGCAGTTAGGCTTGGCTATAGGACTAGATTTTGGTCAATGGAATGTGAAGATATAATGTTCATGCTTATTAGCTTAGCCCATTAAAACTTTCCAAATGAATATCCCCCATACTTGGAAAACATTTTTTGGTGAAATAAGATGCAATTTATTGTACATAGTAGAACCATATAACAGAATCTATGTATAATTACCCCAATAACACACATAGTTTTAAGTCTGTATGGCATTTTTGATCCATCTGCTACAGCAAATAGAATTACTGTGAATAATAATATAAGCATAAACAGAGATAAAAAATGTAAGCAATGCAAAGAAAAGAGGGGCAAAGAGGAAAAAGAAAAGGAAAAAGATTGGCCTATTGTTGTCTGTGAGCATTTTCTGTAGAGATTTGGTGAAAAGAGAAAAAGAAAAGAGGATACCCAAAACTTAGGAGCAATTCAGAATAAAAGAGATAAAATGGGCAAAATTTAATTCTCCTAATAATTGGAGAGTATGTCTCCTACTCTCTACAGAGTTTTAAAATGTAGTAACTAAACACTGTCCTCTTCATTCTCACATACATTGAACATTATTGCACATTATTAAAATTTGTAATAGAAACCAACAATGTGGCATAGCAGGTAGTTACGCTGCCTGCAGTACCAGCATCCATATGGGTGCCAGTTCAAGTCCTGGCTGCTCCTCTTCCAATACAGCCCTCTGCTATGGCTTGGGAAAGTAGTGGAAGATGGTCCAAGTCCTTGGGTCCCTGCACCTATAGTGGAGACCTGGAAATATCTTCTGGCTCTTGGCTTCATATTGTTGCAACTAAGGCGTCCATCTCTGAAATGTCTGTGGGGTGGACCAGCGGATGGGGGACCTCTCTCTCAGCTTCTGCCTCTGCCTGTCTGTAACTCTGCCTTTCAAATAAATAAATAAATCTTAAAAAAAGGATTTGTAATAAAAAAGTTAATTATATTGTTAAGTGACTTGTAATTTTTTGATAATCAATGGTAGAAAATATCCTAAAAGATGGGAATAACAGCTCAAGTTAGACCTATGATTTTTTTGATGTGGTAATCAAAATATACTTAGAAAGTGGCATGTAAGGGAATCAACAGAATTTTGTCAATGTAAGACTGATAATGTCATTAACAGTACTAAATGTATGAGAAAGGGTGGCCATGATTCTGGGGTCTTGTAAACAATATCGTCATTCTGTAGGATGTTATGCTTTTGGTGTCTGTGGTACTTCAAGGGAAAAGGACCTCATAGAGTTGGCATGTCTGAGAGTGTGTGAGAGAAAAAGAGTAAAAGGAGAGAAGAGAAATATCTTTAAGTAATTAAATCCTAGGGGCTGGTGCTATGGTGCTGAGGCTGGGCCTCATCCTGCAATGCCAGCATCCCATATGGGCAGTGATTGGTGTCCTGGCTATTCAGCTTCTAATCCAGCTCCCATATAAAGCATCTGGGAAAGCAGCAGAGGGTGGCCCAAGTACTTGTGTCCCTGCACCCACGTGGGCGACCTGGAAGAAGCTCCTGGTAACTGGCTTTGCGTCAGCCTGGCTCTGACTTTTGAGGCCATTTGGGGAGTGGACTAGCAGATGGAAGATCTTTCTCTCTGACTCTCCCTGTCTCTGTAGCTCTACCTGTCAAATAAATAAATAAAATCTTTTAAAAAATTAAATCATTGATAAATGTGAGATGAAGAATACCAATTATGGAGAACTAAAGAAACAAATGGATGATCTATCAACCTGGAATGAGCATTCTCATATTTCTTAACCCTTTTCTCTATCATTTCAATGTGATTCTCTTTTAATTATTATTTTTCTTAATGCTACTTGATTTTTAATACATTCCATAGGATCAGTTCCAAGAAGATAGTCATACTCCCCATTGTGTAATTTTATTAAAGAGTTTTATTTATTTATTTGACAGGTAGAGTTACAGACAGTAAGAGGAGAGACAGAGAGAAATGTCTTCCTTCTGTTGGTTCACTCCCCAAAAAGCTGCAACAGCCGGAGCTACACCGATCCTAAGCCAAGAGCCAGGTGCCTCCTCCTGGCCTTCCATGTGAGTGCAGGGGTCCAAGTACTTGGGCCATTCTCCACTGCCCTCCCAGGCCACAGCAGAGAGCTGGACAGGAAGAGGAGCAACCAGGACTAGAACCTGGCGCTCATAGGGGATGCCGGCGCTGCAGGTGGAGGATTAACCTAGTGCGTCATGGTGCTGGCCCCTATTGTGTAATTTTTATGCATACTTCAGGAATAAGCTTGAAAGTTACTTCACAAAATATATTTTCCTCCTAAACAAGTTATACCTGCTCCAGAATATGATTATATTGTGCAATCAATGAAATGATGATGTTATTTTGAAGAAAAAAGGAAAAGTATTAATTACCTTCCTTCATTTGAGTTTTAGGTTAGTAGAAATTGTTTTAGTTGAAAAAACTGAAACATTACAGTGCTATATTTGACCTGCTGCAAATATGGCTTTCGTTTCTCTTTAGATTACGAAACAGTATCAATTTTTCCCTGCGGTACTTCCTATAATCCATCAGGTAAAATGGCTGATGCCAGAAACAAAATTGCCTTGTGTACCTGAAGATAATATAGTCAATCCAGATAGCGTGGAAGCATAACATTCTAAGAACAATTCACTTTCAAATGCAGAAATTTAATGTTATGCTAAAATATATTAAGAAGGAAATAGTTATGTAAATGTGTGTAAATATGGCATAATATTAGAAGCAATTTTAACCTTTATTTTCATTTGTATTGATTTCACTAATATTAATTGAAGAAAATTCCAAATCCAGTGACAGTGTGTTTCTTACTATGTGTCACCTTTTATGCCAAAATTCTTTCAACTCCTTCTTAGCTAAAGAGGTAAAATCTACTAAAACACAGAAGATAAGGGTGATTCATGTCATGTGTTTTACACATGTAGCTTAAAATACACTGCCTAAAATGTTGGCAAGAAACAAGGATATATTTGAGATCCAAATTAATAGAATACTCTTTTGTTTATCGCTTGCCTTTGTTTGTCTTGGTGAACATACTGCACTGTATTTTTATGCCTTCAACCTTTTTAAATTACCCTGCATGTCGCCACGAACGTCCATATGCATAGGAATGCTTCTAAAATATTATAAATGTGATGAAGTGAACTGAAATAAGCATTTCAAATTACACTGTCGGGAGATAAGTGAAAGTCCCTTTCCACATAGCTCTAATGGTAATTGGATCACTAACCCTTGGGGAAATGCTTGTGCTCAATCTTCCTCTGATATTATTTTCAATTCTTCGTGTGCTTTGAGTCCAAATCGCGACTCACACATCTGTGTTTTTAAGAGTCTGTTGAGGAGTCATTAAACCTTTCTGCACCATGCAGTAGTCCTCTGTGCTTTGTTTTCTTTCTGTGTATTATTTACAATGTGGATGAGTGTGGAGCAACCTAAAAACTTGAGGCTGTAGTACATGCAGTGGGTGGACAACTAGTTAGGGAGCAATTGTTTGACCTTTTCTCTCTTTCACTGAAGTGAATCAAAGTGTGTTTCAAATAGTGCTGCCATAAGTCATTTTCTGTATAAAGTCATAACATAAAAACAGTTCACCCCTGAATGTCTTAAGCTAGTCATTCTAGTCTTGATGGAAAGAGTAAATATCAAAAAATAAATAAATAAAAATAAATAAATGAAGAAAGAAATGCTGTGGCTGGCAGTATCCTTTAATAATGTCCAGAGTCCTTGCTGAGATAGCATATTCCCATTTCATGTGCAAGGAGTGACAGATTGCAAGTTGTAAGATTGAGACAATAAAAGAGCTCAAGAAGATACTGTGTTCAGGGATATAAAGGCATAATGCTATTTCTGAACATGGCTGATTGAGAATTGCTTAAGCACAGGAAGTGTCATATATAAAGGAAAATTACCTATAAATTAAGTGAAGGTGACTTTTCTCCCCAGGTCATTTGTGTTTTATCCATAACTTCCTCAGAAAAATGTTAATATAAGCCCACATTAGTACAGGTTCCAGCTGAACTAAGAACCAAAGATACAGATTGTTCTGATTATATTGATAGGAAAAATGATCTGCAGGCAGGTTAAAATGTATGAAGTCCCCAAGATCCTGGAAACTATCAGCTTAAAGTGTGTAGACAGTATTTATTTTACTTGCTTTCATAAACTCTAATGCTAACTACAGGATGGCACCTTTAACTTCTATTAAAATTTTGTGGTGAAATAAACTCGTTGTCTTTGTTAGTCATTAAATGTGATAGTCATTATAGGGGCTGGAGTTGTGGCATAGCTGGTAAAGTCGTTGCCCGCAATTTCAGCATTCCATACGGGTGATATTTTGAGCCACAGCTTCTCCCTGCTACTGTGCCTTGGAAAACAGCAAAATATGGCCCAAACCTTTGGGTTCCTGCACCCATGTGGGAAACCTGGAAGAAGCTCCTGGCTCCTGACTTTAGACACTCCAAGCCTTGGCTGTTGCAGCCATTTGGGGAGTGAACCAGAGGAGAGAAGATCTCTATCCCTGCCCTTCTTTCTGTATCTTTGTAAACTCTACCTTTCAAATAAATAAATAAATATTTTAAAATAAATAAAATAAATATTAATTATAATCCAGAGCAAAATTACAATCAAATTATGCCATAATTATTATTTTAATTTAATCCTTCATTACTGACATATTTACCTAAGTACATCGCAGATTTCTAAAAATGACTAGTTTTAATTGACATTCATACACACTGTGCCAAGCTACAGTCATCCAACAAAAAGTGAATGCTGAAACTATTGTTTACTGAATTACTGAAAACTAAACAATTAACAATTTAAGTCACATTCAAAATTTCAAAAGCAAGATAATTTGCTGGTTTAGCAGAGCAACTTAATTCTATGTGCAATATTTTTTTTCTGTACTAAAACAGAATTGCCAACATATTTATGATACAGATTGATGCAGATTGCCAGAGACTGATCTGTAGTTGGCCATGTGAATGGCTTTGGTTGCTCATCCCTTCCTAGATTTGTGCCTGCTGGTGTGTGGTGCTGCAGCTCTTTCTACTGAAGGCTTGGAAGGAGGGAATATATATTTCTACATCTTTTTTTTAAGATTGATTGATTGATTGATTGATTTGAAAGTCAGAGTTACACAGAGAGAGAAGAAGAGGAAAAGAGAAAAAGAGAGAGGTCTTCCATCTACTGTTTCACTTCCCAATTGGCTGTAACCACCGGAGCTGCACCGATCCGAAGCCAGGAGCCAGGAGCTTCCTCTGGGTCTCCCACGTGGGTGCAGAAGCCCAAGGACTTGGGCCATCTTCTACTGCTTTCCCAGACCATAGCAGAGAGTTGGATCAGAAATGGAACAGCCAGGACTCGAATAGGTGCCCATGTGGGATGCCAGTACTGCAGGTGGTGGCTTTATCTGCTCTGCCACAGCGCCGGCCCCTTTCCCCATCCTTTGAATGTGGATTTTGCCATGTGACTTCCTGAGATCAGATGAATGACCAAGTCCTCTCTGAGCTAAGGGCTAAGGCATAAAAGCTGGTGACTTTCTGTATGTTCTCCTACTCCTCACCCATCATCAATGTTTCCAATACCGATATCTTGAGAAAAATCCCAGGAGTCTCTTTGTTTGTATTTGTATATTTAGTGACTGCCACATATATTCCCAGTGTACACTTATAATAGATGATAATGTTACACTATTGCAGCACCAGACACTCAGTGATATTTTGGGCTTAAAATATCAGTTCAAAAAGCAGATAATATTCTGCAGCAGGTCATGTTTCTTGAGGGAATTTTTTGGGTTTGTCTGTAAATAATGCAATGCTTTCCCTGCTTTATTTTTTATATCATCTTCCAGGAAAGCCAGACATCCATTATATGCTTCACATCTGCTCAGCTTTCCTCCTTAGTAGCCTAGAGAAATCAAATAGTAACTTTTTACCCAAATACAGCCCATCAATGAACCACACCTCTGTAGTATACATACCATTACAAGTTTCCCTCTCCAATTAATTTGAGTTTGACTCATGTAGTCAAAACAACATGGATAAAACTGATATTAAAATTTAATTGAAGGTCGGTGCCATGGCTCAATAGGCTAATCTTCCGCCTTGAGGCGCCGGCACACCGGGTTCTAGTCCCAGTCAGGGCGCCGGATTCTATCCCGGTTGCCCTTCTTCCAGGCAAGCTCTCTGCTGTGGCCAGGGAGTGCAGTGGAGAATGGCCCAAGTTCTTGGGCCTTGCACCCCATGGGAGACCAGGAGAAGCACCTGACTCCTGCCATCGGATCAGCGCGGTGTGCCGGCCACAGCGAGCCAGCCGTGGCGGCCATTGGAGGGTGAACCAACAGCAAAGGAAGACCTTTCTCTCTGTCTCTCTCTCTCTCACTGTCCACTATGCCTGTCAAAAAAAATTAATTGTAGGGGGGCCAGCACTGTATGTAGCTGGTTAAGCTGCCACCTGCAGTGCTGGTGTCCCATGTTGGCACCTGTTCGAGTCCCAGCTGCTCCATTTCTGATACAGGTCTCTGCTATGGCCTGGTAAAGCAGTGGAAGATGGCCCAAGTGCTTGGACCCTGCACGCCTGTGGGAGACCCAGAAGAAGCTCCTGGCTCCTGGCCCCTGGCTTTGGATCAGCCCAGCTTCAGCCACTGAGGCCAGCGGGGGAGTGAACCATCAGATGGAAAACCTCTCTCTCTCTTTTTCTCTCCCTGCCTCTGCCTCTGCAACTCTGCCTTTCAATAAATAAATAAATAAAAATAATTGTAGGTGCAGGCATTTAGCTGAAGATGATGACATTTGTATTCTGTCAGAGTGCCACAATCCTAAACACGGCTCTTGTTTCTGACTCCTGACTCTTGCCAATGCAGACCCTGGGAGGGGACAATGATGGCTCAAGTTACAGTATCCAGGCTACTCATGAGAGAGACCTGGATTCTGTTCCCAGCTCTGAACTTTGGTGTGGCCCGCTCTCAATTGTTGCGGTATCTTGGGGAGTGAACCAGTGGGTGAGGTCTCTCTCCCCCTTCCCTATCTCAAATAACTTAAAAAAATAAAAATAGCAAAAATAAAAAATCATTGCAATTGTTGCTGTGGACTAAAGGAAAGTTGGAAACTCTGTCACCTACACTGAATGTGATTTAAAAAAAGAGAGAGAGCTAAGAAATATGGGGCTGGCACTGTGGTATGCTGGGTAAAGCCACTGCCTGCAGTGCCAGCATCCCATATGAGAGCCAGTTCGAGGCCTGGCTGCTCTACTTCTAATCCAGCTCTCTGCCATGGCTTGGAAAAGCAGTAGAAGATGGCCCAAGTCCCTGGGCCCCTGCAACCACGTGGGAGACCTGGAAGAAGCTCCAGGCTCCTGGCTTCTGATCCATGCAGCTCCAGCCATTGCAGCCAACTGGGGAGTGAACCTTCTTTCCCAGGGCATAGCAGAGAGCTGGATTGAAAAAGGAGCAGCTGAGACTAGAACTGGCACTGAATGGAATGCCAGTGTTTCAGGCCAGGGCTTTAACCTGCTGCGCCACAGCACCAGCCCCTCCAATTGCATCTATCTTGTAAAAGATGAAATTTCATTTTTCTAAAGCTGAGTAGTAATCTATAGTGTATATATACCAGAATTTCTTTAGCCAATCATCAGTTGATGGATACCTGGGTTGATTTCGTTGTGCTGCAATGAACATTGGGGTATAGATCGCTCTTTCATATGCTGATTTCTTTTATTTTGAGTAAATTTCCAGGAGTGGGATGGCTGGATTACATAGTAAGTCTATATTTAGATTTCTGAAGTAATTCCATACTGTCTTTTGCAGCAGCTATATCATTTTACATTCCCACCAACGGTGGACCAGGGTACTTTTTTGCCACATCCTTGCCAAGATTTGTCAAGTAATAGCTAAGAAAGAACTTTTAAGATCAATCACATTCACAATAGCTCTAGCTCCAAAAAGAATTAAATACCCTGGAATAAATTTAATCAAGGATATCAAACATCTCTGCAATGAAAATTACAAAACAGTAAAGAAGTAAATAGAATAAGAGATTAAAAATGGAAAAATCTTTCATATTCATGGATTAGAAGAATCAACATAATCAAAATGTCCATACTACTAAAAGCAATTCACAAATTTAATGTGATCCCAATCAAAATACTGATGACATGCTTCACAGATCTAGAACAAATCATGTTAAAATTCACATGGACACAAAAGAGACCCTGAATAGTTAAAGCATTCTTATACAACAACAACAACAAAAAAAAAGCCAGAGGCATCACAATACCCAGTTTCAAGACGGACTACAGAGCAGTTACAATCAAAACATTCTAGTACTGTCACTAAAACAGACTTGTAGACCAATGGAACAGAATAGAAACTCCAGAAATCAATTCATGCATCTACAACCAACTTATCTTTGAGAAAGTAGCTAATCAATCCCTGGTGCAAGGACAGTCTCTTTCTCAAATAGTGCTGGGAAAACTGGATCTCCACGTGCAGAAGTAAGAAGCTAGCCCCCTACCTTACACCTTATAGAAAAACCCACTCAAGATTGATCAAATACTTAAGTCTATAACCTGATATCATCAAATTTCTAGAGAACATTGAGGTAACTCTGAAAACATAGGCAAAGATTCATGGAAAAGACCTCAGAAGCACAATCAAAGCCAAAATTGACAAAAGAAATGAAGCTGAGAAGCTTCTGCAATGCAAAAGAAGCACTCTGGGAAGTGAAGAGGCAACTGACAGAATGGGAGGAAATATATGCAAAGTATACACCTGAGAGTTAACACCCAGAATTATAAAGAGCTCAAGAGATTCAACAACAACAAAACAAACATTCCACTTAAGAATGGACAAAGGATTTTTCAGAGAAGAAATTCAAATGGCCAAAAACACTTGAGAAAATGTTCAGAATACATTGCTATCAGGGAAATGAAAATAAAAACCACGGTGAGGTTTCACACCAGTTAGAATGGCTCTCATACAGAAATCAATAGACAATAAATGTTGGTGAGGATGCTCCTTTAAATGTTTTCTCTTTAACTAAATTTGGAAATTTGGGAAATTCTTTTTTTTATTTACTTATCTGTTTGATTGAAAGGCAGAGAGAGAGAGAGAGAGAGAGAGAGAGAGAGAGAGAAAGGAAGGAAGGAAGGAAGGAAGGAAGGAAGGAAGGAAGACAGACCACCTGCTGATTCACTCTTCAAATTCCCACAATAGCCAGGCTAGGTGAGGCTGAAGCTAGGTACCTGAAATTCCATTTGTATCTCCTGTGTATGTAGTTTGAATTCAAGTAGTTGGGCTATCATCTTCTGTCTCCTAGACACATTATCAGATAGCTGGACCGGAAGTGGAAGCTGGACTCAATCCAAGGCAGGCAAACATGAGTAATCTGGCACCCATTTCAAATGACAGCTTAACCAGATGTGCCACAATGCCCACCTCAGTTACATAATTCTTACTCTCATAACACCATTAACAGTACTCAGTGTAAGAGTCATCTGAAATATGCATTATAAAATGTGTCTATGCACATAAAATTTCTCAATGACCTAAACATGCCTTTTTTCCTCATTTCAAGGCTTTGTTGGAAATAGTATCATTATCCCACTTAAATATTTACTTTTCTTTAGCTAGAACATTGCTATACTGCATATAGACACCTAACAAGACAAAGACACTGAATTGATTCTATACTCAAGATCCAAACTGATCTGCACAAATAATCTTGGCATTATCTCAGGATGGGTTCTTTATCAATTCAAATATCATAAAACCACAGAAGAGTAAGCCTGAAAATGAATTTTTACCTACATGGAACTACTTATACTATAAAATTCCTATGAAAAAAATCTATTGTACAATTTGTACAAATGAAAAAATATTTACATTATATATATATATACACACATATATCACATATACCTTTAATATAATGAGTATGTGTGTATATGCATACATGATGTGAAAGAGCTTAAAAATTACATGGAAAATGTGCATCATTTCAAACGAATTTTTTCAATTAATTTTTTTAAAGATTTTATTTATTTTATTTGACTTACAGACAGTGAGAGGGAGAGAAAGAGGGAAAGGTCGTTCTTCAGTTGTTTCATTCCCCAAATGGCCGCGATGGCCAGAGCTGTACCTACCCAAAGCCAGGAGCCAAATGCTTCTTCCCAGTCTCCAATGAGGATGCAGAGGCCCAAAGACTTGGGCCATCTTGTACTGCTTTCCCAGGCCATAGCAGAGAGCTGGATTGGAAGTGAGGGAGCTGGGACTAGAACCAGGGCCCATATGTGATGTTGGGACTGTAGGTTGAGGATTGACCTACTGTGCCATGGCAGAGGGCCCTCCATTAACTTTTTGAAGCCCATGTGTGCCATTTGTGTGTAGATATATGTATGTTAGTGCTCTGTTGTGACTTTACTTAAACTTCTTTTATATCAGTCCATTCATTCCCAATCAGGTGTGTGTGTGTATATTTGTGTGTGTGTGTACACACACACATATGTATTTTTTTCAAACATAGGTGTAGACTGGACATCTTCAGCATGGTACAAATTATAGCCCATGAATCCCACCTTAGGCAAAAAGCTTACTTCAAATGATATTGAGTTGTTCTTGATGGTAAAATGGTCCTTCTTGGATTTTTGCCATAGAAAAATATGGTAAAAATTCTCTCACATCATATTCTCTTTTCAACTTGAAGTAGGCTGATACAGTTAAACACTCTCTAGGCTCTTGAAACAGAAAACTTCTTATTGAAACTCAATGACCAAAGCAGGAAATATTTTATAGTCTTCACACTACATTACACTATCACTAATTATGAGGAATAAGATAAATCTCATAATTAAAGAACAGGGATTACATACTCTTTCTAAATGAGAAATCAGAGGATATATTAGAATATACTCTCAGAAATGCACCAGAAGATTGACAATGCCAAGACTCTGAATTTATTTGTTTTGGGGGAAGGGAAGAACATCCTGATCTACTCTCTCTTAACTACTGAGTAGGTTTTGCCTGTTTTACCCTTTATTAATTCAATCTTAGAAGTCAGGGTCACTGATCATTCAGGTATTCTATTACTACTTCTGTCAAACATCCTGGCAGTTTTAGAATTTATCCAACAAGGCCATTTGGACATTTTACCTCCCTTTTTATATACAATCACCTGACATATTTTGGAGAATTTTTGCTCAACATTTTTTTCAAAATCTCATACCAGGGTGACATGTATAATTACAGGAAGTGCTTAATTCAGTGTCTTAAAATAATAAAGCTCAGTAATAATCGTTATGTTTATTAATAACATGCAACTAATTCTAATATATTTTTGGGACTCCACAAGGTTGAACATATGTTAACATATAAAACATCTAGCTATAGCAAATCCAAAAAATAAAACACACACATACACATGCATACTTAAGCAGATGAATTTATGAGAACTAAAGATAAAGTGCGTTTTCTCCTATTCTATCAGTCTAAATAGATAAATAAGTGCATCTAGAATCAAGTTATGAAGCATTGTTGCTTATCCAATTGATCTTTTCCTTATATTCTAGGTACTTTCACAATCCTTAGGGGGTGAGCTTTATGATCCTCAATAGTGGTTTCTAATAACAATGGATCCATTTATGATTTTATAAGGTTATTTATAAATCATCCAGATAAAAGGCAAATTTGGGTTACTTAACTTTGGAATTAACTGGTCTTATCATTTTATATTCTATAGTATGTTGATGTTTGCTTACTTCCTCATGTGCTGACAGCAGTATCATCACTACTTTACAGAAAATCTTCCTGGAATCTAGAAAAATACATACCTGATCTAGTAACTCTGGATTCTAAATTGTCTCTATGTCATGAATTCAATCTTATATAATTATAACTTATATTACAATTCTTTCTTTGTTTTATTTTGGAGACTTCTCTATCTTTATTTTCTTTCAAGAATTTTATTTATTTATTTATTTATTTAAGATGTAGAATTACAGACAGAGAGGAGAGGGAGAGACAGAGAGAAAGGTCTTCCATCTGCTGGTTCTCTCCCCAGATGGCTGTAATGGCCAGAGTTTAGCTGATCGGAAGCCAGGAGCATCTTCCAGGTCTCCCACACAGTTGCAGAAGCCCAAGCATTTGGACCATATTCCACTGCTTTCCCAGGACATTCGCAGGGAGCTGGATTGGAAGAGGAGCAGCAGGGACCCAAATGGTGCCCATATGAGATTCTGGTACCACAGGCAGATCCTAGCCCACTATCCCAAAGTTCCAGCCTTGCAACTCTGTACTGAGTAGAGTCCCAAAAATATATTAGAATTAATTGCATGTTATTAATAAACATAACGATTATTACTGAACTTTATTATTTTAAGACACTGAATTAAGCACTTCCTGTAATTATACATGTCACCCTGGTATGAGATTTTCATAGATAAAGGAATTGATTGAGATTCTTTCACTGAAAACTATCACGGGAAAAGAGGTAGAACTGGGTTGAACACTTTTGTTTGAAGTCTTTTCTCCATTTTCCATTAACTTTTATGCTGTAGAAATCATTATTGTTTGTTTTAGAAAAGGGAAACAATTTCCTCTCCTACTTATATGACCAACATGAGTTTCTATTAATACATTTATGCTGGGGTGGAGCCAAGATGGTGGAATAGTGAGGACGCGTGCTGGTAGTCCGGGAAAAGATAGGTTGATAAAAGAGGAATTACAGTAATTTCAGGGAAAGGCTCAGGGGGAAAAATGCAAAGGAAACTCTTCCTGATCTAGTGGATATGACACAGACGTTCTGCAGGGAGAGCAAGAATGCCTACGGCTCTGAGTCCACACATCTGTGCTGGACAGGGAGGTGAGCTCAGTAACCCGAGACATTGGCGGGGAAATGTCAGACAGAGCCTGGAGGGAACTATGCTTGAAGCCCCGCTGGAGAAAGTTCACAAGACTAACTCCAGGAGAGAAGGGAAAAAAAAAGGGGGGGACCAGTATGGACGAATTTCTCTCTCCGCCCACCTTGCAAAGGCGAGCAAGAGACAGAGAGCAGGAGCCATTCTGGATATACGTAAAAGGTGTGTGATGTCAGGGCTGTGTGCGACCTCAGAACTGTGAGTGACGTCGGACTGTGCGAGACCTCAGAGCTGAGCGTGACAGACCTGTTCCTGCCCTCAGTCAAACAGAAAAACCTGACTCTGGTTGGGGGGGGGGGTGTGTGAAATACCAGGAGGTTAGGATTTAGTGAAAGGGTAGAGCTAATGAAATGAGGCGGGGAAAAAAGAGACGGTGGGTGAGAGAACTCACCAAGGTCACGTGAGTATGCTCCAGAGACACTACAGTTAGGTAACCTTGGCAACCTGGTGGGAGACTATAGGAGAAATTGAGCCCACACTGAGGGCAGCACAAATTCTTTGGGTGGTCTGTGGGAAAAAGCAGATGAATCATATACACACAGAAGCCAGAGATTGGAAGCTAACTACCATCAATTCTGCTCAGCTGTGCGGTATTCCCTCCTGAATTAAAAATAAATAAATAAATAAATAAATAAATAAATAAATAAATAAAAAAGAGAGAGATTTACCACACCTAACCTGAGTGTGTCACCTTTGGCACACCCTTAACCCTGAAGAACTAAGCAGAGCTCTCTGGCCACACCCATCTCAAGCCTCCAAGGCTCCTCCAACAGCAGACAGTCCACTTAACACAGTCATAGTATAACAAGAAAAAAAAAAAGAAAACACTACAGTGAGGGAAGAAGAATTCAAAGAATACCTCAACAATGCCAATCAACAAACACAAAAACCGAGGGAACAAGATCAACGAAGACACTATGACACATCCACATGAACAAAACTCCCCAAGCCAAGATTATGAAGATGATGAGATAGAAGAAATGCAAGATACAGATTTCAAAAAAATTTATGATAAGAGCATTTAGAAGTTTTCAAAAGCAAGTTCTTGAACTACAGAAATCCTTATTGGACAGAATAGAAAATCTCTCTTGTGAAAATGAAATCTTAAGGATGAATCAAAATGAAACGCAGAAACTAGTAGAACAGGAAAGTGTGATAGTGAAGAGAAATCAAAATGAAATGAAGAACTCCACAGATCAAATGACAAACACATTAGAGAGTCTAAAAAACAGAGTCAGTGAAACAGAAGAGAGAATATCAGACTTAGAAGACAGAGCACAGGAAAACATACAGTCAAACCAAAGAAAAAGAAATTAAAAATCTAAAAAACATTGTTGGGAATCTACAGGATACTATTAAAAAAAAAAAAACAACAACATTCGAGTTCTAGGAGTGCGTGAAGGCATGTAGAGAGAGAAAGGATTAGAAGGCCTTTTTAGTGAGATACTAGCAGAAAACTTTCTGGGTTTGGAGAAGGACAGAGACATCCTAGTACAGGAAGCTCATAGAACCCCTAGAAAACATGACCAAAAGAGATCCTCACCACGACACGTTGTAATTAAACTCACCACAGTGAAACAGAAAGAAAAGATCCTAAAATGTGCAAGAGAGAAACGTCAGATTACTCTCAGAGGATCTCCAATTAGACTCACATCAGACATCTCATCAGAAACCCTACAGGCTAGCAGGGAATGGCGAGACATAGCCCAGGTGCTAAGAGAGAAAAACTGCCAGGCCAGAATATTATATCCTGCAAAGTTCTCATTTACGAATGAAGGTGAAATAAAGACCTTTCATAGCAAACAGAAATTGAAAGAATTTGTCACCACTCGTCCAGCCCTGCAAAAGATGCTTAAAGATGTGTTACACTCAGAAACACAGAAACACAGCCATCAATATGAAAGAAGGTAAAGGAAGAAAACCTCCCAGTAAAAGATCAAAGGAAGCTCAAAGCATATACTAGAAAATACCTTTAGGAAAATGGCAGGGCAAAGTCACTACTTATCAATAGTCACATTGAACGTTAATGGACTTAACTCTCCAGTTAAAAGGCGCTGAATGGATTAAGGAACAAAACCCATCTATTTGCCGCCTACAAGAAACACATCTTTCCAACAAAGATGCATGCAGACTGAAAGTGAAAGGTTGGAAAAAGATATTCCATGCCAACAGAAACCAAAAAAAAAAAAAGCAGGTGTAGCCATATTAATATCAGACAAAATAAACTTTAACAGAAAAACTGTTAAGAGAGACAAAGAGGGACACTATATAATGATTAAGGGTTCAAGTCAACAGGAAGATGTAACTATTATAAATGTACATGCACCTAATTACAGGACACCAGTTTATTTAAAAGATATGTAAAGGGACTTAAAGGGAGACTTAGATTCCGATACAATAGTACTGGGGGACTTCAATACTCCACTCTCAGAAATAGACAGATCATCTGGACAGAAGATCAACAAGGAAACAGCAGATTTAATTGACACTATTGCCCAAATTGATCTAACAGGTATCTACAGAACTTTCAATCCTACATCTAAAGATTTTACATTCTTCTCATCAGTGCATGGAACTTTCTCTAGGATTGACCACATACTAGGCCATAAAGCAAGTCTCAGCAAATTTAAAAGAATTAGAATCATACCATGCATCTTCTCAGACCACAGTGGAATGAAGGTGGAAATTAGTGACTCAGGAATCCCTAGAGAGTATGCAAACACATGGAGACTGAACAATATGCTCCTGAATGAACACTGGGTCATAGAAGAAATCAAAAGAGAAATAAAAAACTTTCTGGAAGTAAATGAGGATAACATCACAACATATCAAAACTTATGGGATATGGAAAAGCAGTGTTGAGAGGAAAGTTTATAGCAATAGGTGCCTACATCAAGAAATTGGAAAGGCTCCAAATAAATGAGCTTTCAGCACATCTAAAGGACCTAGAAAAACTGCAGCAAACCAGACCCAAATCTAGTAGGAGAAGAGAAATAATTAAAATCAGAGAAGAAATCAACAGGATTGAATCAAAAAAAAAAAAAAAACTTTACAAAAAATCAGCCAAGCGAAGAGCTGGTTTTTTGAAAAAATAAATAAACTTGACACTCCATTGGCCCAACTCACTAAAAAAAGAAAAGACCCAAATCAATAAAATCAGAGATGAAAAAGGAAATGTAACAACAGACATCACAGAATTAAAAGGAATCACCAGAAATTACTACAAAGAGAAGTAAGCCAGTAAAAAGGAAAATCTATCAGAAATGGATAGATTCCTGGACACATGCAATCTACCTAAATTGAACCATGAAGACATAGAACACCTAAACAGACCCATAACTGAGACATAAATTGAAACAGTAATAAAGGCCCTCCCAACAAAGAAAAGCCCAGGACCAGATGGATTCACTGCTGAATTCTACCAGACATTTAAAGATGAACTAACTCCATTTCTTCTCAAACTATTCAGAACAATTGAAAAAATATGGAATCCTCCCAAATTCTTTCTATGAAGCCAGCATCACCTTAATCCCTAAGCCAGAGAAAGATGCAGCATTGAAAGAAAATCACAGACCAATATCCCTGATGAACATAGATGCAAAAATCCTCAATAAAATTCTAGCCAATTGAATACAACAACACATCAGAAAAATCATCCACCCAGACCAAGTGGGATTTATCCCTGGTATGCAGGGATGGTTCAATGTTCGCAAATCAATCAATGTGATGCACCACATTAACAAACTGCAGAAGAAATACCATACAATTATCTCAATAGATGCAGAGAAAACATTCGATAAAATTCAATACCCTTTCATGATGTAAACTCTAAGCAAATTGGGTATAGAAGGAACATTCCTCAATATAATCAAAGCAATTTATGAAAAAACCACGGACAGCATCCTATTGAATGGGGAAAAGTTGGAAGCATTTCCACTGAGATCTGGTACCAGACAGGGATGCCCACTCTCACCACTGCTATTCAACATAGTTCTGGAAGTTTTAGCCAGAGCCATCAGGCAAGAAAAAGAAATTAAAGGGATACAAATTGAGAAGGAAGAAGTCAAACTATCTCTCTTTGCAGATGATATGATTCTTTATTTAGGGGACCCAAAGAACTCTACTAAGAGACTATTGTAAGTCATAGAAGAGTTTGGAAAAGTAGCAGGGTATAAAATCACTGCACAAAAATCAACAACCTTTGTATACACAAGCAATGCCACGGCTGAAAAGAACTGCTAAGATCAATCCCATTCACAATAGCTACAAAAACAATCAAATACCTTGGAATAAAGTTAACCAAGGATGTTAAAGATCTCTATGATGAGAATTACAAAATCTTAAAGAAAGAAGTAGAAGAGGATACCAAAAATTAGAAAAATCTTCCATGTTCATGGATTGGAAGAATCAACATCATCAAAATGTCCATTCTCCCAAAAGCAATTTATACATTCAATGCGATGCTAATCAAGATACCAAAAACATTGTTTTCAGATCTATAAAAAATGATGCTGAAATTCATGTGGAGGCACAGGAGACCTCGAATAGCTAAAACAGTTTTCTACAACAAAAACTAAGCCAGAGGCATCACAATACCAGATTTCAGGATATACCACAGGGCAGTTGTAATCAAAACAGCATGGTACTGGTACAGAAACAGATGGATAGACCAATGGAATAGAATAGAAACACCAGAAATCAATCCAAACATCTACAGCCAACTTATATTTGACCAAAGATCCAAACCTAATCCCTGGAATAAGGACAGCCTATTCAATAAATGGTGCTGGGAAAATTGGATTTCCACGTGCAGAAGCTTGAAGCAAGACCCCTACCTTACACCTTACACAAAAATCACCTCAACATGGATTAAAGACCTAAATCTATGACACGACACCATCAAATTATTAGAGAACACTGGAGAAACCTTGCAAGATATTGGCACCAGCAAAGACTTCTCAGGAAAGACGCGGGAGGCACAGGCAGTTGAAGCCAAAATTAACTATTGGGATTGCATCAAACTGAGAAGTTTCTGTACTTCAAAAGAAACAGCAGGAGAGTGAAGAGACAACCGACAGAATGGGAAAAAAATTGCAAACTATGCTACAGATAAAGGATTAATAACCAGAATCTACAAAGAGATCAAGAAACTCCACAACAACAAAACAAACAACCCACTTAAGAGATGGGCCAAGGACCTCAATAGACATTTTTCGAAAGAGGAAATTCAAATGGCCAACAGGCACATGAAAAAATGTTCAAAATCTCTAGCCATCAGAGAAATGCAAATCAAAACCACAATGAGGTTTCACCTCACCCCGATGAGAATGGCTCACATTCAGAAATCTACCAACAATAGATGCTGGAGAGGATGTGGGGAAAAAGGGACACTAACCCACTGTTGGTGGGAATGCAAACTGGTTAAGCCACTATGGAAGTCAGTCTGGAGTTTCCTCAGAAACCTGAACATAACCCTACCATACATCCTAGCCATCCCACTCCTTGGAATTTACCCAAGGGAAATTAAATTGGCTAATAAAAAAGCCATCTGCACATTAATGTTTATTGCATCTCAATTCACAATAGCTAAGACCTGGAACCAACCCAAATGCCCATCAACAATAGACTGGATAAAGAAATTATGGGATATGTACTCTATAGAATACTATACAGCAGTAAAAAACAATGAAATCTGGTCATTCGCAACAAAATGGAGGAAACTGGAAAACATCATGCTGAGTGAAATAAGCCAGTCCCAAAGAGACAAATATCATATGTTCTCCCTGATAGGTGACAACTAACAGAGCACCAAAAAGCAAACCTGTTAAAGTGAAATGGACACTGTGAGAAACAATGACTTGATCAGCCCTTGCCCTGACTGTGGATGAACAACTTGATACGTTATCCCTCTTAGTATTTTTTTTGACTGTTCTACTTAATACTATTGGTTTAATTATGTAATTAATATACAGTTATTCTTAAGTGTTTAAATTTAACTGAAAAGTGATCCCTGTTAAATATAAGAGTGGGAATAAGAGAGGGATGGGATGTACAATTTGGGACATGCTCAAGCTGACTTGCCCCAAACAGTAGAGTTAGAAACATAACAGGGGATTCCAAATCAATCCCATCAAGGTGGCATGTACCAATGCCATCTCACTAGTCCAAGTGATCAATTTCAGTTCACAATTGATCATATTGATAGGTCTGAGAGTCAAAGGGATCACATAATCAAGATTAGTGTCTGAAAATACTAACTGATAGAATAAAAAAGGGAGAGAACGATCCAACACGGGAAGCGGGATACACAGCAGACTCATAGAATGGTGGATGTCCTAAACAGCACTCTGGCCTCAGAATCAGCCCTAAAGTCATTTGGATCCAGCTGAAAAGCCCATGGGAGTATTTCAGGCATGGAAATCCAAGACACTCTGTCAAAAAAAAAAAAATGACCTAAATGAAAGATCTCCACGAGTGAGATCCCAGTGGAAAGAACAGGTCATCAAAGAAGGAGGTACCTTTCTCTGAAGAGAGGAGAGAACTTCCACTCTGACTATGACCTTTTCTAAATATGGTCAGAGTCGGTGAACTCAAAAGGCTTCCATAGCCTTGGCAACTCATGACGAGAGCCTAGGGAGATTACTGATGCCATAAACAAGAGTGTCAAATTGTTAACATCAGGAGTCACTGTGCACTTACTTCTCATGTAGGACCTCTGTCCTTAATGTGCTGTACATTGTGGTTTAATGCTATAACTAGCACCCAAACAGTATTTTTCACTTTGTGTTTCTGTGTGTTTGCAAACTGCTGAAATCTTTACTTAATATATACTAAACTGATCTTCTGTATATAAAGAGAATTGAAAATGAATCTTGATGTGAATGGAAGGGGAGAGGGAGTGGGAAAGGGGAGGGTTGTAGGTGGGAGGGAAGTTATGGGGGGGTATGCCATTGTAACCCATAAGCTGTGCTTTGGAAATTTATATTCATTAAATAAAACTTAAAAAGCATTTATGCTGTTATTATTAATATTTCATTTCACATGTCTGTATATAAATGATGTCTAGAACAAAAGACAATTTTCTGGTTGGCTTGTGCATTCCTAGTTTTCTTACCTTTCTCACTTGCTTTGTTTCTATTTATTTGCTGCTCCTTTTATCTCTCTTTCAGTCTAACTCTTGCTGTCATTTTCCTGTTCTTGTTCTCTCATCTTCTGGGTCTCCCTTTCATTCTATTTTTCTTAGATCTGAAGGTTAAACATTTATATTTTTATGTGAAGATTTACTCCTTAGTGTGAGTTTCCTAACACACACTATCACTGGACATCTCAGCCATGAATCGTGACATATAAAAAATACAACACGACCAGGAGATTGTGGCTTCGTGTCTTAGTTCTCACATCAGCATACCTACCCAACAAAGAGGCTTCTCTCACTTATTGCTGCAGCAGCTGAAGGGTTTTTTTTTTTTTTTTCCTCCAGAATAACAAGAGAAAATGCAGAAAACAGGATTGAAGGCGAACTAGCTCCTACAGATCATCAAACAGGAGAAGGAGAGACGACATAAAGGAGTGGCAAAGAAGATGAGAAGTTTTCATTCTGGGTAGAATGAATTAATGGCCACTATAGACAAAAAAAAAAAAAAAGTTGTTTAGGGAAGCTAAAGTCTAGATCATTTCTATTCAGTAGGCAAATTCCTCAAGGTTTCCAAATGCATTACGGCCCATTCCAGATGCTGGACAAGCCACTTATCACCATTGATCAGAGCTGACTTTGAGGGTGTCCTTCAGGTGCCTCTGAGAGAGATTTGAAACAAATGCCACATCCTGGTTCCCCTGTGTTTCTTATGGCTGCTAGTGAACATCAATAATATGAATTTCATTTTAATTTTTCTGTAAGGGATCTTATTTATAGGGCAATTTCCAGCGCAGTGTCTTGTCTCTATGAAATGATTGCCAACTCAGGCAGCCGTTAAAGTTTACTGCTTAGGCCTTCCTTCAAGGTGCAATATGGATATTACTTTCAAAAGTAATTTGGAATACAGAGTGAGAAGCGCATGTTAACTCTTTGCAAACATTCTAATTTAGAGATGGAAATGGTTGTCTTTTGAATTGATGTTGTGCTTTTCTAAGGTAACTAGGAACAGGATTCAAGCTTACTTCTTTCTGACCTTATTTATAAATTAATGATAACTCATTTTCAAGTGAACATTGCCTCACAGAATTAATTGAAGGAAACGATCATTTTATTTCATTTCTGTTTTCACACCAGGACTACCGCCCTCACCCGCACACTGTGATAAACTGTATAGGCTGTCACAGGTTTATTTTCTCTCTCTTCTTGGGAAGGGGCATATATATCCTCCTAGCAGTCTGTTTCCAAACTCTTACACAAAATTAAACCATGAGATTTCCCAGCTGAAACCTGGTTAGTAAAAGGTTCTACTCGGTATGGAACCTGATATTTCAAAGTTCAAATGTTCATCTAAAATGTTGAGAAATCTTTCTATGTCAAAATATCTCTAAACCACACACACAATTTTCCACTGCTAGTTACATTGCTGTCTACATGTTCCTCTTTGTTTCTTTGCAAATATGTGTTAAGATGATCAGAAAAGTTCAACTTGGTCAATTTATGCATGTATAAAGAACTTCTCTTTCCACAGTGATTGAAAGGGAGCAACATGTCATGGCGAGGTCAGATTCCTATGGGCTCATAAAGGTAGCATCTCGATCTTTGTCTTATTAAACTGAATCCTCTGCTGTGCTGACTGCATTCCGTGATGTTTGCTCTGACTTCTCATGTTGGAGAAACTGTATGCAGTTTTTATTTTATATAACAATCCTTTAAGACATGCCTTAACTATGACAAAAGTCACTTTACCCTCTTCTTGATACTTTAGTTAGTCCAAAATTAATAATAAAATGCATTGTTAATATTTCAGAAATATATTCCTGATGAGACCAGGCCATAGCTCTTTGAGACCATGCTGTCAACAATACACAAAAGTCTTTATTAATGCAAGAGAACCCTTTTTTTAAAGTATTTTCCCTCAATGTAATATTCTGATTCTGCAAATTTATCTTTATTCACCCCTAATATATTTAATCATATTGAAGTCAAGGTAATCTTCTTTCACTTTGATCCTAATTGACTATTTTATTTTATGTATTATACTTAAATTAATTTCTAATAAGCTGTCATCCTAATGTTTGGCAAGTATATATTTTTACAATTTTCAAAGAATCAAAAATAATTTAGAATATGACAAAACATGATCTTCATATATCTGCCAGAATCATGCAGTTGCTAAGATAATGAATACAGATTAAAACCCCAAAAAGTGTTTTTGTTATTTACTTCTCATTTCTACATGCCAATTTTGATATATTGAAAAAACATATCCAAATACAGTTATAGCTATATTCTCTCCTTCCCAAGAAGTTAAACTGTGTGGAACAATTAAAGGGGATACAAATTCTGAAGGAGCTGCTAAAATTAAGCTTCCATGACCATACTAACATTTATCGTTATAAGCTTAATGTTTAGGCATAATAGACAACTTTATTGTTAAACTTATACAATTTAGGGCCAGCGCCATGGTTCAATAGGCTAATCCTCCGCCTGCGGCGCCTGCACACCGGGTTCTAGTCCCTGTCGGGGCGCTGGATTCTGTCCCGGTTGCCCCTCTTCCAGGCCAGCTCTCTGCTGTGGCCCGGAAGGGCAGTGGAGGATGGCCCAAGTCCTTGGGCACTGCGCCCACATGGGAGACCAGGAGAAGCACTTGGCTCCTGGCTTCAGATCAGTGTAATGCACTGGCCGTGGCGGCCATTGGAGGGTGAACCAATGGCAAAAGGAAGACCTTTCTCTCTGTCTCTCTCTCACACTGTCCACTCTGCCTGTCAAAAAAAACAAACAAACAAACAAACAAAAAAACCAAACAAACAAACAAACAAAAAACTTATACAATTTAACATGTTTATCCAATTCCTACTCTACTTTGGCCACTATTAGAGGCAGAGTGGATGCCTCAATGACTGTGGGGGGGGGGGGAGGTGAAGAGAGTGGTGGGGGGAGAGAATGACATCTTCATTAATGTTTCAGAAATATAAATGAAGTAGAGATGGCTGTTGTTTTCCCAGAATTATTTTGTGCCTTGGTGGTAGTGTCACTGATGCTGTTGGTGACACGGAGACATGTTTCCCATTGTGATTTTGGGTCAGGATACAGCATGTGCTGCTATGGGTAGTAGAGGCAAGTACTTCAGGGAAACATTCTAAAAAGATATTTTCCTGTTATAAATCATGTAAAAGCACCTTTACCAGCACTTATCTGAACTATCAAAATGTTCTTAATAAAATGCATTTCTGCTCCTTTTAAGCAATTGTGATCTCTCACTTTTCAGCCAGCAATTGCTACTGATAGATACAAATGCAGAGAGAAATTTGATTATCAGCATATGTCACATTGATAAACACAATCTTCATCATTTCTGTAAGGATGAGAGAAACCTGGAAAGTTTAAAGTGAAGAAAGGTAGTTGCAGATAATTGTTAGTATAGGCATTTATGTCAGCTGCTGCGAAAGGGAACATAAACCTGAATAGAATCAAAGGAAGGCATTTTGTCATCTTTGTTTCCATATGGATATGGAAAAAAAATCAAGAAAAAGTTGAGCAAATTGTTGATGTAAAAGAAGATGAATACTGACAGCTGAAACATTTTTAGATATTAAAAATAAATGAGGCACAGAGCAAATAACTGGATGCATTATTTGTGGAGTACAGATCATTCTTTTTTTTTTTTTTTTGACAGGCAGAGTGGATAGTGAGAGAGCGAGACAGAGAGAAAGGTCTTCCTTTTTGCAGCTGGTTCACCCTCCAATGGCCGCTGCGGCTGGCGCATTGTGCTCATCCGAAGCCAGGAGCCAGGTGCTTCTCCTGGTCTCCTATGCGGGTGCAGGGCCCAAGCACTTGGGCCATCCTCCACTGCCTTCCCGGGCCATAGCAGAGGGCTGGGCTGGAAGAGGGGCAACCGGGATAGAATCCGGCACCCCAACTGGGACTAGAACCCGGTGTGCCAGCGCCGCAAGGTGGGAGACTAGCCTGTTAAGCCATGGCGCCGGCCAGATAATTCCTTTTTCAAAAAGATTTATTTATTTATTTATTTGAAAGACAGAGTTGCTGAGAGACAGAGGCAGATACGGAGAGAAATTATTCTTCCATCCATTGGTTAACTCCCTAGAACTTGGGCCATCTTACACTGCTTTCCCAGCACTTCAGCAGGGAGCTGGATCTGAAGTGGAAGAGCTGCGACATAAATCTACATCTATATGGGATGCTTGCATCCTAAGCAGAGGCTTAAACAGCTATTCCACAACAGCAGCTCCCAAATACAGAGAATTCTCATGTGACTCATAAAACAGCAGATATACAAATAGTAACAAATGGATTGGTATAAATTATAGGAAAGTGAGGTAGCTTCCTCTTGATCTCATACATTTTTCCTATAAAGTATTAAGCGTGATCATCAGCTAAAATACAGAGGGGTATGGATATTAGATATGCTATTAAAAGAGCTATTAGGAGGGAAAAACTGGCATATACCTTGAACAATAGAAAATTTATAATGGAAGTGAAATAGGACTTTTTCCATGTTTATTGTAATATTCAACATCCTAGTGGTTAGTTTTCAAATAGAAGCAGACTCTCATTCACGAAACTGTATTCCGGAAAATTCTCCGAATTACCTCACTGTTCCTTTGTGACTTAAAGTGAGTTAATTCATTGCCAAATTATCAATTAATGAAATATGTAATGAACCAAAGTGGCAGTACTGTAAAAAAGACTTTGTGCATACGAAAATGAAACAAATTTGGTGTGTTGGAAAGAGAAAACATTCAGAAGTATGATTTGTCTCCATGGTTCTAAAATTCCATCTTTTAGAACAGGAATATGTACAGAATAAGAACAGTACAAAGAAGTAGCAAATGATTTTGGATTGATGAATGGTGTTCCCTCCTCATCCTTTCCAACTATACATCCTTTGTCAAGTCTTCAAACATCAGAAATTCTGTTGTCATTATTACACAAGACATTCTGAAAGTATAATTTAGTATTTAATCAGATAATACAGTTGTAAACATACAAATGTATTGATTGGTATAGTAAGTTTGCAGGTATGGATAAACATCATGACTACTACATATTCTAAAAGATACTTCTTGAATTTAGATCTTTTTATAAACACTACCTTTCCAAAACTACATGAAAGATTCCAACACATTCCTAGTGAATGGCTTGGTGTAAAAAGCTATTGCCTCGCTATGCTTTTTGTGCTGTAATTGCTTCTAGTGTGCTAGTGAGGAGAATGTGTAGGCAGACACTCATTTCCAGTGCCCCAGTGATGATCTGGAGTTATACCAACACAGCACGATTGTATGGAATCACTGCTGAAAGCTGTTGACTGCACATAGTATAGCACTTTTATGTTTTTCAAAAGTCGTGCCGTCTCTTCTTTGAAAAGTGAAAGAGTATTAAATTGAAACGTATATTCACAACCCAAAATTGAGGAAGCACTTGGCACTTCAGAAGCTCCTGTTGTCTGTAAATCATTTCTAAGAGTGCTCCCTGGCTTTTTATTCAATATATATGTCCAACAAATTTGAGTAATTTCTATCACAAACACATACAATTTTCTCAGAATCAGAATAGCTGAGAATAAAAGAGTGAAAACATATTGCATAAGATCCCAGACCTTGATACACTGAAGATATATTCAACTACATTTATTTTGATTAAAAAATGAGCAAGATTTGGTAATGTATTCTAAAAGTTGAGGATCAAAAATAAGTCACATTTAAGTGACTGATGAACAGCCTGGTTGTGCACAAAGCCTGCATAAAAATAGAAAAGCATTTTTTAAAAAAAATACACTAAACCCATTGGCTATGCTGTTAAAATAAAGTGACTTCATAAAGTGAAAGTTTTTAATCATCTTAAAGTATATATATCTTATTGGATTAAGAGAGAATGTTCAATGAACAATGGAATATCCTCAAGATCAAATTTTAACATCTGAGAATATTGCTGTACAAGAATGGCAGTTTTGACATTCTCTTGAATAAAGCAGAATAAGAGGGAGGAGAGTATATGTAGTAACCATGCATCTTCTGAACATAAAAGCATTGTGCTTCATTGTACTTTTGTTAAAATTGTGCATATATATTTCATGTACAATTTTCAATTCAATAAACATTCATAAGTAATTAAGTTGACATTCTTAATTTGTTGTCACTTTCTGATCTGCTTTCAAATGTGGTATTGTTTTCATTTTCTTTCCTTTTCTCAGTGAATTATCTATCCTTTCTATCTCATGCAAATACTACTGTTTATATCACAGCCTAAAATAAAAGCCAAAACAGAAAGTAGGTTTTCAACTCTCTTCTCTTTCTGTGGATATCCCTTTCTTTGGTTCTCGGTTAAGTCTGCTTTCAATACCCTTTGAACTCCACAATTTATCAAAATGCTCTGTCTGCGTATGTAAGTACATGCCTAGTCCACAGTATCCAACATGGATTTTATTTTTCCTCTTGAAACTGTTTGCTACCAGCCCTTCACATCTCCAAGCTACCCTGGATTTCCTACCAACTCAGGCATGACTTTTCATTAGTCCTATTCACAGGGTCGGCAATGGAAAGCTGAAGCTTATTATTTTATGATTTGATTATTAGTTGGCTTTGCTATATATATAATATATATATATATATATATATGTATATGAGAACAGTGTTTCTTTTTCTCATTTCTAGAATGGTTGATGTATTTCTTATTTGACACAAAGGCTTAGTGTTTCGTGGTTTTCAACATTTGCTCTTACCAGTACATGATAATCCATGATATTTTGATCTAAAATATTTATTTATGAACTTGATATTTATGGTAGCATTTTGAAAATATTTTTGTGATTTAACCATTTTAATCTATTAATATCTACCACCAAATTATCCATATATTAATTTCAGTTATATGTCTGAAGGAAATGAAATCAACAAATACAAGAGGTATCCACACTCCCATGTTCATTGCAGTACTATTCATAATAACCAAGATAAGAAATCAACCTAGATATTTAACCATATTCAAGAAAAAAGTTAAGCAAATATTAAACAATATAATTTAATAAAAATATGCATACTTCTGAGTAATAATAACCTGTATTTCCCTAAATAACATTTGTGCAAAGAAAATATCTAAATTTCTCACTGACATGAAAAGAATTAACATAACTTTACATACTTAAATATATCTATTTTCAATTACCTAATGTTTGTAGTTATCTATTTTTGATATTTTCCTAAAACATTATTGTTATTAAGGTACTTAAGTTACATAGCTTTTTAAACATGTTGTAGTGATAGTTTGAAGTGATAGTTTATTTTATTATCTTTTTATTTATTTATTATCTTTTACATCTTGGTCTCATGTTTGTGGCCCTTCTTCCTTTCCACCACACTCTGTGTTGAAGAACACCAGAACTTATTTCTACCTAAATTTTGGAATCCATTGCCCAGTCTTCCTTTACCTTCCTGTTCCCAGCCTCTAGTAAACATCATTCTGAGTTCAGATTGATATTTGTTTAACTTCCACATAGGAGGGAGAATGTATGGTATCTGTTTCTCTGCAATGGGCTTATTTCACTTAACATAATGCCTCCGGTTTCATCCATTTTGTTCCAAATATCAGGATTTCATTCTTATAGTAGAATAATATTCTGATGTGCATGTACTCCCCATTTTCTTTATTCACTCATCCATCAGTGAACATCTAGGTTGATTCCTTATCTTGGTTACTATGAATAGTACTGCAATGAACATGGGAGTGTGGGTACCTCTTGTATTTGTTGATTTCATTTCCTTCAGACATATAACTGAAATTGGGATATGGATTATTTGGTGGCAGATTTATTTTCTCATTTTTATGTAATCTCCACGTTGCTCGCCATAATGGCTATGTTAATTTGCATTTTCCCCCAACAATGAATAAGGGTTTCCTTTTGTCCATACATTCACCAGAATATATTATTTTTGTCTTTTATAATAGCTATTCTAACTGTATTTTTAAAGATTTAGTTATTTATTAGAAAGTCAGAGTTACACAGAAAAGGAGAGACAGAGAAAGAGAGGTCTTCTACCCGCTGGTTCACTCCCCAATTGGCCACCATGGCTGGAGATGTACCAATCCAAAGCCAGGAGCCAGGAGCTTCTTCGGGGTTTCCCACACGGGTATAGGGGCCCAAGGACTTGGGCCATCTTCTACTGCTTTCCCAGGTCATAGCAGAGAGCTGGGTTGGAGCAGCCGGGGCTTGAACTGGCGCCCACATAAGATGCCAGCACTGCAGGCAGTGGCAATAAGCCACAGCACTGGCTCCTCTAACTGTATTGAAATGCTGTTTCATCATGACTTTGATTTTCATTATCTTGATGACTAGTGAATTCAAGTATTTTTTTCTTATGCAACAGAATAGAGATTCCAGAAATGAATCCTTGCAAATAAAATTTGACCAAACTGCAAAAAAAAAAAAAAAAAAAAAACCACTGGGGAAGTACAGTATTTTCAAACCAGGCTAGGGAGAAAATGCAGTCTCTTCAACAAATGATGCTGGAAGATAGGATAGTTTCATGCAAATATTTGAAACTTGAATCCTACCTCTCTATGCAAAAGTCAACTACAAAGGGATCAAAGATGTAAATGTAAGATCTGGAACTATGAAACTATTAGAAGAAAACATGGAGGAAATATTTAAAGACATTGCTAAAGGGAAATTTATTATCCTCCCACTCAAGCAAAAAAGAAAACAAAGGCTACAAAAGCAATATTAACTCCACCATTTGCGGCAAGTCCGATTGAGCATGTCCCAAATTGTACATCTCCCCCCTCTCTTTTTCCACTCTTAAATTTAACAGGGATCACTTTTCAGTTAAAATTTAAACACCTAAGAATAATTGTGTGTTAATTACAGAGTTCAACCACTAGTACTAGAACAACAACAACAACAACAAATACTAAAAAGGATAAGTTAGAAATGTGCCAGGGGATTCCAATACAATCCCATCAAGGTGGCATGTACCAATGCCATCTCACTAGTCCAAGTGATCAATTTCAGCTCACAATTGATGGCTCTGATAGATCTAAGAGTCAAAGGGATCACACAAACAAGACAAGTGTCTGCTAATACTAACTGATAGAATCAAAAAGGGAGAGAAGGATCCAACATGGGAAGCGGGATGCACAGCAGACTCATAGAATGGCAGATGTCCTAAATAGCACTCTGGCCTCAGAATCACCCCTTAAGGCATTCGGATCTGGCTGAAGAGCCCATGAGAGTATTTTAGGTATGGAAAGCCAAGATACCATGGAAAAGAAAAAAAAAAAGACCTAAATGAAAGATCTCTGTGAGTGAGATCCCAGTGGAAAGAACGGGGCCATCAAAGAAGGAGGTACCTTTCTCCGAAGGGAGGAGAGAACTTCCACTTTGACTATGACCCTATCGGAATAAGATCAAAGTCAGCGAACTCTAAAGGCTTCCATAGCCCTGACAACTCATGACTAGAGCCTAGGGAGATTACTGACGCCATGAACAGGAGTGTCAAATTGTTAAATCAGCAACAGGAGTCACTGTGTACTTACACCCCATGTGGGATCTGTCCTTAATGTGTTATTTAATGTGAAGTGATGCTATAACTAGTACTGAAACAGTATTTTTATACTTTGTGTTTCTGCGTGTGTACAAACTGATGAGGTCTTTACTAATTATATACTGAATTGATCTTCTGTATATAAAGATAATTGGAAATGAAAAAAAAACAACCTGGTGTTAAATTGGAAAATGCATAGAAAATTAATTAATTTAAAAAAATATTATGTAGGATCTCTGTCTTTAATGTGCTGTACACTGTTATTTAATGCTATAACTAGTACTCCAACGGTAGTTTTTTCACTTTGTGTTACTATATGGGGGCAAACTGTTGAAATCTTTACCTAATATATACTAAACTGATCTTCTGTATATAAAGAGAATTGAAAATGAATCTTGATGTGAATGGAAGGGGAGAGGGAATGGGAAAGGGGAGGGTTGCGGGTGGGAGGGAATTTATGGGAGGGGGGAAGCCATTGTAACCCATAAGCTGTACTTTGGAAATTTATATTCATTAAATAAAAGTTTAATAAATGAAAAAAAAGCAATATTAGACAAAATAATTATCTATCAAACTAAGCAGCTTCTGCACAGAAAGAAAAGCAAACAATTAATAGTAGAGTGATACCAGACAGAATATTTGCAAACTATCAAACAAAAGAATATCATTCAGAATATATAAGAAACTTGAAAACTCACCAATTAAAAACATCTATCCCGTTAAGAAATAGATAAAGGATCTGAACAAATATTTTTCAAAAGGAGAAATACAAAGGATCAATGAAAATTAAATAAAGTATGAGACACAGTTTTGAATACAGGAAAATGTCTGTAGTGTCTTTCTAACACTATGTTTGGCTTCAATGTTTTTGTGGTAATGCAGACTATCAGAACACAACTACCATGTTTTGATAAAGTCAAAATAAATACAAAGTTCAGCTGTAGGTACACTGGTAGATATTCAAACTGATGAATCAGGAAACAGCTAGTTTGTATCAGCTCTATAAGTTTACCGTTTTGGCACAGCGCCATGTGGTTTTAGTGTTAGTACAGTCCAACAGCTGTCTAACTGTAACTATGTGAGAAATCATAGGCAGGAAAAATTCAGATGAATAAAGTCAACTCTAGGGACTATGTGGGATTGTAACACATTTTGTTTTAAATCCCTCAAATTTTTTTTTTTACATAGCTATAGATAAACCAAACAAGGTTTTGGACTCAAAATATCAAACTTCTTAACTCTTCACCTCACTATTTTATTTTATTCACTTTAAAATCCTTAAGTACTTAAAATACAAATAATCATATTCCCTTAAGGGTAGAAGTATATTAGAAATCAAATTTTTTAGAATTACAAAATGAGTTTCTTGAATAGGAGTAGACAAAGATGTTTGTTATGTACTTATTACGTTCCCTTATACAAAACACAAAGATAAACATATAAATGAGGATTAAATAATATTCTATTTTTTAAATTTCAATGTCAAATATATTTAGAGAATATATTAATGTTTTCTTCAAGAATGATCTCATTTTGGTCCTCACAATTTAACTATTCATTAATTTTTTAAAAAATTGAATGCATAATTTATGCAGCTGGAACATACGCTTGTTATTCGGTATATGATAATATGTCTTATATCACATTCACATACAAATAATATATAAATGTGAGTATAGAATATGACATATAGAATTGAATCTCAATATTGGTTCTTCAGTTATCCATTGATGGAGCTCACTATCACTAAACAAGAAGTTATGGTTCATTCTTGTGTTTACTCACAAAAAACAATTGAATTTGTCTTATTTTCTTTGTACTCTCCATTTGGTTGTTGCTGATTTTCTATTTATTTATTTAAACTTGTATAGGTTTAAGGTGTACCACATAATGTTTTCATATATGGATTTCTACTTACAGGCCAGTAGACAGAATTACTGATGTAAACTTCCAAGTCAATATCAAATTATATTGCAATTTCAAAGCAAGCATTGCACCAATGTTAAATTTTGATTTGGGGAGCATGAGGAGAACAGAACACAGTTGGAACTCTTTTGAAATAATGAGCAAAGGTTTTTTTTTTTTGTTGTTGTTGTTTTGTTTTTTGACAGAGTTATAGACAGTGAGAGAGAGAGACAGAGAGAAATGTCTTCCTTCCATCAGTTCACCCCGCAAATGGCCACCACAGCTGGTACTGCGCTGATCCGAAGCCAGGAGCCAGATGCTTCTTTCTGGTCTCCCATGCGGGTGCAGGGCCCAAGCACTTGGGCCATCCTCCACTGCCTTCCCGGGCCACAGCAGAGAGCTGGACTGGAAGAGGAGCAACTGGGAATAGAACCCGGCGCCATTATGGGATGCTGGCGCCACAGGCGCAGGATTAACCAAGTGAGCCACAGCACTGGCCCCTGAGCAGGAGTTTTTTTAAGAGTTAAGACAAGAGCTATGGACATCCATGCTTGCTAATTACCCTTACTCTGTGGAAAAGTGATTTTCTGAGATCTTCAGACAGGATAGAATTTTGCAAGCTAGAGCAATTCAGCCACCAAAATTAGGTTCCTATGCTCCCTAATAGACTTTGCCATAAGGGTTCCATCTTCTTGTTTAGTTTTCAAAGTGATAGGTCCCAGATGCTCAAGAAAGATAGCTCTGTGTTGTAAAATTAGGAAAGGATTTTACAAAGATTTGCATCTCAAAAGAGCAGAGGAAGAATTTGCTACTACAAGCTTTCTAAAGTAAATGTTCCAAGAAAAGGGAGAGAAAACTCATTCAGATTCTGTCCAGGTTGGATGATAAACAGGTCTGGAATCTGAAGGAAGAACCGCTCCTGTGGGAAGTTCAGTCAAGCTGCGGGGAACTTACAGGTATGTCGAAGGAGCAGTGTTTCAGTTTCATGGGTCCAAGGGCCTCAGGATAGCATCCCTGAGCCCTTGGTTGGTACACCCAATATACTTGGAATACTTGGCTGGAGAGTTTGAGAAAAACGCAGTATGTACCCTGCTAAAAGCAAAAAACGGAGTGAAAACACTTTGAACTACTCTGTCACAACTCTTAGAGCCTCAGTCTGTTGCCCCCATAAGTTTTAATTTAGGGAATAAAGAAATAGTTTTCATTATTAATGTTCATTCCCACAATCCTGCATTCTACAAATGTCAGTGTAGAAAGTTAGGCCTCTTTAGTATTCATAGTGTGGTGAATTATTCTGGCCAGCTGAGAATTCACCAGAAAGAGTGAATACTTGTTTTTCCCCTGTTACCCAAGGGTATCCAAGGACTTCTGTCTCCAGTGTAAGAGTATATAACAAAAATGAATAGACAGAAATCTATCTGACACTACCATTAGTTTCAAAGTTTTATTCTAGCACAGGGAGCTATAAATTCCTTTTTCTACTTGCAGTTCCTTGATTAAAACATTCTCAATTCTAGGATTTCTGATTTGGGGTTCCTTAAGTCTTGAACTGGGAACATGGGAAAAATACATAAATAATTGCTACATTTGTATCACTCTGACTTATAACTTGGTAATTAAATCATAAAAGTAATTCTTTGAGACAGAATAGATGGTAGGCTATTGACAGCAATTTACCACATCTTTCTCTCTCTCTCACACATACACACACACAGTTGCATCTTTACAAAATAAAGGAAATTCGATAAGCAATCAATACCAAAAAAAAAAAAAAAAACAAAAAACAAAAAACAAAAACCACCACCAAAACATAGGAATAGGAGCTTAATCTAAGAGTTCCAAAGTTTGCCCAACCAATGATATGTTGACATTACAGATTCATAAAGTTCCAATTTGTACAGAATGAGTTCTAAGGAACAAATTTAAGGAATTAGAATTCAAAAGTGATATTATATAAAAACATCTCATGCAGATAATAGGTAATGAATACATTTTATTTTTTTCATTTCTGAGTGGGAATAGTGCTTGCATTAATGAACTATTTTATAAAGGAGATTGGCACAATTACTAGAATTAATGTTAAAACATGCCATCAATGCACAATGAGGTGTAGGTATTGATAATATGCCATGGTATATTAAAATAAAAAGAATTGAATACATCAATTTATGCAAATCACATTATGTATTATTTCATTTTATATTTTCAATTATAATTAGTGACTCACAAGAAAATTTATGTCTTTGCTTCAGTGATCCATGTAGGCTTCCAAACACTGGAGAGATTTATAATAGCTATTCTTGTACATTCAGTTCTAAATTTCTCAATTTGTATATGGAATAGAAGTGATAATGTCTTGAGTCACCAATATGTGATGGATTGATAGAAACAAAGTACATTTTGCAAAGTAACAAATGACTTTCATAAATCCTCACAGGGATACTACCTTGCCTTGGAGATAATCATAAACTTCTTCATACTCAAAACTGCAATCACATAAATTCACAGTCACACTCCTTTACTTCTATTGTTTCACTCCTTGTGAGTTGTTGCAAGCATATGCTCTGGTTCATAGTACTACTTTATCATTTCTGTGTAAGTTATTCTTTATTAAAATTAGTACAGCATAAATATTAATATGAGTACCCTGAGATCAAGAATAGGTAACATAAATAACAATTATGAATAAGGCATATCATTTTCAAAATTACACTTGAAATAATTTGAATGTAAATGTGTATATGAAACAAACACAGAAACTAACTTTTTTCTGTTTTTTTAACACAACATTGATAATACAGGTGAGGTCATTAGAAGGTGTATCTATTATTCTCTTAGAGCATTCAAAGTCAGTGTATTTTAAAAATTCATTTAGATTAGTTTGAGCTTCAGTTAAAATGCTTCACATACATTTTCTACATGGTAAAACAAAAAATTGAATGTATTCGTGAGTGATTTTCAAGAATACTTTTAGGCTATTAAGGTGAAACAAGGATCAATATAATAATTAAGTATAAATGTTGTAGTTATAATAAAAATTTAAGTTGCAATAGGCGAACTATAACATATCAATTTAATAAAATTTAATTAAAATTGATATATTTTAGCTCTAAGTGTTTTCATGTGTTTGTTTTCATTTAAAAGGAGACTTTGAACATTTCTTTTCATTTTTTATCCACAGTCCTCAAATCCATCTAAAATTTCCCTTGGTCATTTTGCTCATATACAATATCTTTATCAATACTTATTGCATTATCCATAATGCAATGTTTTAACATTGAGAGGAATTAGTGCATAAATAGTACCATAGAATCACATATAGCTTTCAGTTGAAAAATAAGGGGCATCGAAAGCACCAGTATTCTAGGTTGTATGGCATCAAACTCTCCTCAAAGAGCCAGCCTTGGCATGTGAAGATTTTTCTCAGTGTGTATTCATAACTAAATATATTTACATGCACTTTTCTATGATATCTTTGAAAAAGCTGAGAGATACCACTAAATTAAAATTTATTTCATAATTTTTATTAACAGAACACAAAGCATCTAAGTTACAGAAAAATAAATCAAAGCCCATATGTTTTTTTCTTACCTATGAAGTGATAAGACTTTTCCCTCTTTTAAACAGAATAGTCAGTCTAGTGATTTCTTCACAGTTTAAAACTAGATTTACCATGTGTTATGACAGCTCCATATATGCACATGAATATTAATAACAACATTATTCGTATTAGCCAAAAAGTGGGAGCAAATTAAATTTAAATCAACTATTGAATAAATAAATCACAAGTAATAAAATTATAAATGAAACAGTTGAATTACATCAAAATTAAAAACTTTTGTACTTCATTCCTTTGTAATCATAACCTCTACTCTACCACCAATGGCTCTACTCCCAACCTGTGTGTACTGATGGTCCTCTTCCCCACTTAATGCTGTATAATTGTTCAAACCTGGTAAATGCCACTCTTAGGATCATTGGTTACTATCCTCACTCTGTCTTTTATGACCTTGTCTAAATATGATCAGAGTCGGCAAACTTGGAAGGCTTCCATAGCCTTGGCAACTCATGACGACAGCCTAGGATGGTTACTGGCACCATAAACTAGAGTGTCAATTTGTTGGGTCAACAACAAGAGCCACTGTGCACTTGCTCCTCATGTGGGATCTCTGTCCTTAATGTGCTGTCCATTGTGATTTAATGCTATAACTAGTACTCAAACAGTATGTTTCACTTTGTGTTTCTATGTGGGTGCAAACTGTTGAAATCTTTATACTAAATTGATCTTCTGTATATAAAGAGAATTGAAAATGAATCTTGATGTGAATGGAAGGGGAGAGGGAGTGGGAGAGGGGAGGGTTGTGGGTGGGAGGGAAGTTATGGGAGGGGGAAGCCATTGTAATCCATAAGCTGTACACTGGAAATTTATATTCATTAAATAAAAGTTTAAAAAAAAAAAACTTTTGTACTTCAAAGAGTATCGTCAATTACGAAAATGTAATACACCGAATATTTCATGTCTATATGATAAAATAATATTGAAAATGAAATGTTGGTACATGCAACAGCATGCATGGGCATTGAAATCATATTGAATGGAAATAATGGTGAAAAAAATCTACTTATTATACATTTCTATTTATTTAATATGTCCAGAATAGATAGATATCTAGAGGTAGAAAACAGGTTTGTCATTACCTGACACTAGAAAAGAGTTAGTAGGGTTATTAGAGAGGGTAACAGCTGAGGATTGAACAATTCTGTGAAAGTAGTAAAAATTGAATTTTACACTTAATTAAGTGAATTGTATGGTAGGCGAATTATAACCGAATAAAGCTGTTATTAAAATGAAGAGTAGGCACTAACTTCTTTCATTAATAAAGTGAACTGATTACAAATCATTTGTGAATGGAATACAAAATTGGGAAAATGTAAGTGCAAATTCACAGTGCAAAAAATGAAGATTCTAAGAGATTAATAGCAAGTCTTGAAGTCAAGAAATTAAAATGTAAGGAGGTATAATTGAAATAATAATGGCACAAATAAATTATTAATTCACAACAGATGACAAGTAAAAAATTAGTTTTAGATTACTTCACTAGAGCAAGCTATGATTATCTACGGTTTAGGTCAACTTGCCTTGCCTTCTAATAGGTGTTCTTTCCGTCTCACTTTTCCTGCTATTTTCAGATCTACGCAACACAACCTCCTGCGTATAAGCAGCCCCCTTTTTTAGTGCAGTTATTTATTTATTGTCTAATTTCTGTAAACATCAGTGGAGATGTGGTAGTCAAAATTGGAAGATGCTTATTGTGATAAACCTTATTCTAATGCAAGCCTGTCACTATCATCTTAGAGACCTAAAGGCACTGTGATGTTGAGTTGTCTCTGCTGGGGGTGGACCTTGTGGAACAAGGGTTAAGCAGCTTATTTGGATGCCCACAGCCCTTTCACAGTGGCAGTTTCAGACCAGGCTGCTCCACTTCCAATCCTGCTAATGTGCTAGGGAAGCAGCAGATGATTGTATCTCAAGTAAACTGAGCCACCTATGGGGTTACCTGGTTGGAGTCCTGGCTCTTAGCTTTGCACTGGTCCAGATGTTGCAGCCATTTGGGGAGTGAGCCAGGGGATGGTAGCCTCTCTCCATTTCTCTCTCTCTCTCTCTCTCTCTCTCTCTCTCTGCTTTTCAAATAAATCAATAAACTTTGGGGAAAAAAACAATTTGTCTCAACTGAAGAGTAAAGTATATAGTCTTCTAATTTTTAAATGGTGTATTAATTTCATGACATGTCCAGTCAGTTTCCTACAATATATTATGCATGAATTTGCCTTATTTTAAAATTATTTCATTTTTAAAAATTAAAAACTGGTAATATTAATACAAATTTATGAGGTGCAGTGTAAAATGCAAATATGATAAAAATCAACTACAGCCACACCACTGTAAACAATGGCATAAACACTGGAAGTCTTCTACATCCTTGTTTCTCACTTACTTTCTCCCATTTCTTAATGCCTTTCTTACCCATTACCTTCAGATGTAATTTTCTATAAAACCTGAGGTTTCCTCTTGTACCTTGCTTCTCAATTTGACAAATAAAACTTACTATAGTACTTCTACTATGAACTGCATTTTCTCTACAAAAATATAGCAAGTTGGGTGTAGCACTTAGATATTTGAAAGTTGCAACTCTATAATAAAGATATGGGGCATCAGAGAATCTTGTTATGTAGTACATAATACATGGCTTGTCCTTCTAGTGCCAGAAACGTTTAGTCTGTTCACTTTCCAAAGGTCTAGAGATTTTCAACTCTAGAAAAAGAGGACAGACATCCAATTTATTAGAAAAATGTCACATTATTTAACTAAAAGATTGATAGAAAATAAAATTACGTAACATTTACATTAATCAGCAAAAGTGCTTTAACAAGTTGAAGGTTTTGACTATTTTATTAATTTACTGAATTTTCTTATAATTTTCTCCATATTCTTAGAAATTAAAACTATAAGCATGTTGAATTATTCATACTGAATAAAGTAGAAATTATAAATCATCTACTTATAAATCATATACTTTTTTTTTTGACAGGCAGAGTAGACAGTGAGAGAGAGAGGGACAGAGAGAAAGGTCTTCCTATTTCCGTTGGTTTACCCCCCAACGGCCACAGCGGCAGGCGCGCTGTGGCCGGCGCACCCTGCTGATCCAAAGCCAGGAGCCAGGTGCTTCTCCTGGTCTCCCACGCGGGTGCAGGGCCCAAGGACTTGGGCCATCCTCCACTGCACTCCCGGGCCACAGCAGAGAGCTGGACAGGAAGAGGAGCAACCAGGACAGAATCCGGCATCCCGACCGGGACTAGAACCCAGTGTGCCGGCGCCGCAGTCAGAGGATTAGCCTAGTGAGCTGTGGTGTAGGCCCATATAAATGTTTGTAAGCAGTAAATCAATTCCAGTCAACACAAATAAACTATTACTTTTTTTTTTTAGTATATTGCCTGGTTCAGTTCTTTGATTCATGAAATCTATAGCTTATATGATCCCATCACTGCAGACAAAAAACAACACATTTTGTCAATATAATTTCTTTAGTACATACTCTGTCCGGTGGAAAGAAATAAGGTAAGCAAGAACAAAATTACAAATAGTTTGAAGAAATCATTTTTATAAAACAGATTCTCAAATTATAATGCTTTAAACCAAGAATAAAGTGCTTAACAACTTAATCATGTGAGGTCATCATACTGGATACCACACAAAGTGATTAAACTAAAACAAGGCCCTTGTCCTGACTGTTGATGTACAACTTAATACTTTATCCCTTTTAGTATTTTTTTTTGTTCTACTTAATACTACTGGTTGAACTCTGTAATTAATATACAGTTATTCTTAGGTGTTTAAATTTAACTGAAAAGTGATCCCTGTTAAATATAAGAGTGGGAATAAGAGAGGGAGGGAACGTACAATTTGGGACATGCTCAAGCTGACTTGCCCCAAACAGTAGAGTTAGAAACGTGCCAGGGGATTCCAATTCAATCCCATCAAGGTGGCATGTACCAATGCCATCTCACTAGTCCAAGTGATCAATTTCAGTTCACAATTGATCATATTGATAGGACTGAGAGTCAAAGGGATCACATAAACAAGACTAGAGTCTGCTAATACTAACTGATAGAATAAAAAAGGGAGAGAACGATCCAACACGGGATATGTAAATATGATATGTAAATAACCTAAGAGAAAAACATGATGAAGTAAAAAAATGTAATTGAAGGATAAAAAAGACTTATGAAATGGTGTAGATTTTTATTTCTCATCAAGACCAGAATTTTTCTTTTTCTTTTACTTAAATTTTTAAACTATTTTAAATTAACTAAAAAGCTAGAAGGATTAGTAAGACACTGACTATATTCTTTGACCTCCTAGGGTGAATACATATTATAATAAGTAGCTTTGGTATGTAATATAATAATTGGCTTTCATTATGATTGTGAGTAATAATGCTGTGAGTAATTGCTTTCAACATTTTCATTTAAAACTAAGTTTTCCTTATTAATTTTGAAAAGAGGATTAAATTAAAATGAATATTCCTTAATTATTATACATTTTAACTAAAACTTTTAATTAGATAAGCTTTAATAGTTCACCATCAATGGATTTAGAAATAGTCCTCAAGTAGTAAGGTTGGTTTCTTTTAATATAATATTTTGAATATGCACTCATGTAATTTTTGCTCCCAAAGAATTGAAATAAGCCATTTTTCTTTGCTGTTAATTCAAATATAAAGTCTCCATTTAAAAGAGTATAAGAATGGCAACATGTCACTGGAAAGCAAACTATGACGGTAATACATTCAAGAGTTTGAGCTCTTTTGATAAAAATCAAAGTATTCATCTACTTATTTACCAAGTAGGACATATAATCCTATTAGAACAGGTAGTTTAAATGAGTGACTTCTAGTCCAAGCCGGTACAAATAAGTCTTTGATGAGATGGTTAGTTTTAAGAGTATCACATTATTCGTAAGGATAATAATAAAACACACACACATACACAAAAAGAAAGAATAAGCTAGATAAAACACTATCCTTTCAACGATAAATTTTAAGTAGCTTAAAATACATCTGTATTAGAAAGAAAATGTAGAATTCAAAATGATATTTTGGAAAATTCATCCCATAATATATTCAGAAACACACGCACACACACTCATATATATATATTACAAATTAATAACACTAATAGTAACAAATATGTTTTTCACATCTTATTTTTGATTGGTAAATACCTATATACATTTTTTAAAGACTTATTTATTTACTTTGAAGTCAGATTTATACAGAGAGAGAGGCAGAGAGAGAGAGGTCTTCCATCTGATGGTTCACTCCCCAATTGGCCACACCGACCACAGCTGCACCAATCTGAAGCCAGGAGCCAAGAGCTTCTTCCACGTCTTCTACTTGGGTGTAGGGGCCCAAGAACATGGGCCATCTTCAACTGCTTTCTGAGGCCATAGCAGAGAGCTGGATAAGAAGTGGAGCAGCCAGGTCTCAAACCAGGGTCCATATGGGATACCGGTACTTCAGGCCAACGCCTTAACCTGTTGCACCACAGCACTGGCCCCACCTAGATACATTTTGAAAATGAAAAATGTATTTTATGATAGTTTATTGTTAATGCACACATATAAAATATTCTTTAAATTAATGTGGTTCCAAATATTTATTTTTCTGCTATAAAATAAATATTTAAGTGTGCTCCTATTTTGCTACTTGTATTAACTATTAAGAAAAATGACATTTTTTATGTGACTCATGTGATCATAGGTATAAATTTTTCACATAAGAATACTTCAATGAAAGATATTCCTGATACTGTGGGAATTATAGCAAGATCCACATAAAGGTGACATGTTCAGACATAGCAAGTACCTAAAGTTTTGTTTCATGAAAAAGATTATTTAAAAATTGCCATAGGCCTCAGAATCAGCCCTTAGGGCATTCAGATCTGGCTCAAGAGCCCATGAGAGTATTTTAGGCATGGAAAGCCAAGACACTCTGGCAAAAAAACAAAACAAAACAAAACAAAACAAAAAAAAACAAACCCTAAATGAAAGATCTCTGCAAGTGGGATCCCAGTGAAAAGAATGGGGCCATCAAAGAAGGAGGTACCTTTCTCTGGAGGGAGGAGAGAACTTCCACTTTGACTATGGCCTTGTCTAAATATGAGCAGAGTCGGCATACTCAAAAGGCTTCCATAGCCTTGGCAACTCATGACAAGAGCCTAGGGTGATTACTGATGCCATAAACAAGAGTGTCAATTTGTTAAGTCAACAACAGGAGTCACTGGGCACTTACTCCTCATGTGGGATCTCTGTCCTTAATGTGTTGTTCAATGTCAATTAATGCTATAACTAGTACTCAAACAGTATTTTACACTTTATGTTCTGTGTGGGTTCAAACTGTTGAAATCTTTACTTAATATATACTAAATTGATCTTCTGTACATAAAGAGAATTGAAAATGAATCTTGATGTGAATGGAAGGGGAGAGGGAGTGGGAAAGGGCAGGGTTGTGGGTGGGAGGGAAGTTTGGGGTGGGGAAAGCCATTGTAATCCATAAACTGTACTTTGGAAATTTATATTCATTAAATAAAAGTTTAAAAAAAATTGCCATAGGCTCACTTTGAGTACATAAACCAGTATCACGAAGGACATTTCCAGTACCATTTTGAGATATATTTAAATGCTCAGAAATGAAATGTCTGTGTATTAATAGTTCATCCATATCAAGCATTAGTCAGACATTGTCTAAATTCTACTCATATTTCAAATATTCAAGCTGCCAAGCCTTCAGAATGAGTTCAAAGGGAGATCTAACTTACTGTCAGAAAAATTCAAAGGAATTTGATTTAGTGACAAGATTGGACTAGAACAACTAACACTAGTAGGAACTGAAATTAGAATCTTAGATACAAGGGCATTTATTAAAATTAATTGGTAATTCCAATCTTGTGAAAACAGAGGGGATGTAAATGTAGGACATAAAAATATAGTGGACAAAAATACAAATGCACAGTAGTTTCTCTTCCAAAATGGTTTTCATCATATTAGAGATCTGTAGATTTTTGAAAATGGAACCAAAAATTTGCTGAATGTGCATTTTATAAATATGCTAATGAATGAAGGTCAATTATAATTAACATTTGTATTCATCTTTGACATATAAACCACACATGCACACACACACAGAATGACTGTAATATTATTTGATCATCAAAATAGGTAGTGATACACAAGAGCAATTATTCTCACATTAAAATTGACATTGAAGTGCTGGGAAGTTGACTACTGTCAGAGTTATGACCAAACCTTATTTCAATGTTATATTAAGTGCCTTTCCTTATTTAGATAATATTGTGTAGGTTATGGATGAATTTTATTATATGGAATACAACATAAGAAAAGAGAGACATTTGAAATTTAAAATATTCAAGTATGTTAGAAAGGAGATACAATCAGATTGACTGTCAGATAAAACAGAAGATAAGATTCAGGTGAATTTCATAAGATTTCCCTTTATTAAAAATGATACAAATATTGAAAACAACATTAAAGACAATCATCACTATAATCATTTCATAAATGAGTTTATTTTCCTGTGTGGTGAAATTAATAATAATATATGCTATTTGGTAATATTTTTAGGTAGTCATGTAATATACAAAATAACATGATGGTATGTGTCATAATAATTTCCTCCCACACACAAGACCAGAAACACTAGATTTAGATTAGATTATGGAATTTAAAATTATTTTTTAGAAAATAAGCTAAGATTGATTATCAAGATAAATTTATTAATAACAGGTGCCCATAATCGATCATATTCTTTTTTTCAAACTGATGAAAGTACACACTGGAATAACTAAAAATGAAAAAAAAATGAGATGTCAGTTTTGGAAGAAATTTGTGTAAAATATTATCACATGACTTTTTTTATGTATACACTTCGAAAGAATGGATAAAAATCAACATTTCTCTAGTAAAAAATATGTTTTAGATATAAAGTGTCATAACAGTTGTCTAGATAAAAATACCATAAAATTTCATAAAAGGATAAACTAAAAAAAAGATTTGTGTATTTGGAAGACAGTAATAGAGAGGGTGTGTGGTGAAAGAAACAGAAAAATAGAAAGAGATCTTCCAACTGCTAGTTCACTTCCCAAATGGAGGATGCAATGGCCAGGGTTAGTCTTACTTAAAGCCAGGAGCCCAGGGTTGGTCATCAAAACTTTGCTGCTGAGAGTCTGTAAGACTTTATTGCTTTACATGTGTGCAACACAAATATACATTCTATATATATATATATATATATATATATATATATGTGTGTGTGTGTGTGTACCAATATGTGTTTTGCATGCTGTGTGTTTATATATAAATAACTTCTGATAATTCGTTACAGATGTCAGCTTGATTGGATTATTGTTTATAGCCCTTTTCTATACTCCTGTGGAAATGTGGTCTTTAGTTTTTACTTATTGAACATTATGATTAATGGTGCATTAAGCCGGTGATTATAAATAAATGGAAAGTATGTGATTGCAAAAATTAAAGGAAAAAGAAAAAGGAAGGAGGGGGCATTGAGAGAGGAAGGGAGGGACCTGCAGCTATCTTCTTAGAACCATATCTATGAAATACATGGAATCTGTTCCCTTAATATCAATAAAAATTAAAACAAATGAACATGTAAAAAAAGGAGAATACCTAGAGAAGTAGTAAAGCACTATTTTGGGGAGTGTCTGTGATGATGATTCCAGAAGACACCATAGAGAGTCTGAGTAGCCTAAGTATGAAAGGGTAGCCCTCAAACTATGTGGTCACCATGCAGTCACTGGAGGCCCGGACAGAGCAGAAACAGACCGACAATGGATCTCTCTCTCTCTCTCCCTCCTCCCCCTTTCTCTCTCTGGGCCTCTGTTCTCCTTGGACATCACCGTTCCAGGCTTTAGGGCTACAGGACTTACACCAGCACCCCAACCCATCCTCTTTGTTCTGATGGCTACACCATGGGTATATCTGGCTCAGAAGTCTTCAGACTCAGACTGAGCCATGCTCCCGAGGTTCAAGGATCACTGGCCATCAGATGCCTGTGGTGTGATCTCTCAGCCTCCATCACATAAATTTCCCTGCAACTGTCTATACCCATGTCTGCACACACTGTGTTCTCTGCTTCTCTGGAGATCCCTAAAATATATCTATTTATGCATATGGGTAGTTTTGTGCTTATACTTATTCTATACATAAATACACGCATATAGATAAGTAGATTGTAGCATGCACACAGAATTGTTTTATTAACACTGTTAATATCAAATATGAAATCCAGGTTACAAAACAAAATGTAAGTTAATAAAATAACAAGTGTAAGGATTGATAATGAACTTAGTATATGCTAAATTCAACCAAAGTACACTATTTTTTTTTAAGTATTAGTTTAAAATGCTTCTCTATGAAAAGTGATTACAACCCTTAGGCAAATGTTATTAATATTTATTTAAAGGATCTCTTCTTTCCATAGCCATAAGTTAGAGATTGTCCTATTTCTGTCCAGTGTTTTTTAGACCCATGTTCCTCTGTAACAGAACAGTCTTATGTCTATTTCATGACTCTAGTATACGTTGCTGATAGTCCTCAGTCTGTCCATCGCAACTGGTTACAGCTAATATTTTGTTATATTTTGATTCAGAGAATGAACTGAGGGTTAATTGCATGATCATAAAATGTTTTTTTCTAATATCAATAGATTTTTACTTATGTTCATTTCCAGCGTGTGATCCTTTATAAAATTAAGCTTTTAAATGATTCCTACTGTAATCTATAATTTTTTAAATTAAACATTTTTTATTTTCAAAAGTTGTAACAATATAACATCAACACTGTCACTACAACACAGAATTCTGTAAAGGTGTGAGCATTATTGTCAGTCTTCAAGGAACTTCCCTAACTCATACTACAATTCTTGTGTGACTCCTGGTCTTTCTATTAATAACATAGACTTAAAATTTAGTCTTCCTAGAATCATTTCTAATTATCCTTACCATTTACAAATTTTAATCAAGTGGAAATCATCTGCTGTTTTAGTCTCTGGATCTCTTACCTTATATTGTATAATCCATAATATTTTGTGATTAAAAGTAATCTTTCTCCAAGAATGATAAAGTCAATATCTATTGATTTTTACAACCATTTAAACTCCTAACGTAAGTGACAAATTATGAGAAACATTATCTCAGTGGTTTTGAAAGGATTTGCTGTTTTTGCTTTTTATGATTTGCTAACTTATTCCCAACTGGCTTGTAACAAGTATTTAACATATTCTAAATCTTACAATTCATCAGTGCAGCAATTTTGTATATTTCGGTTTTCACAATCTTGACATTTTACTAATGCATAAGCACTTTGGAAAAATCAAGTTATGTCAGTTGTGCAAATGCATTCTCAAATGCTAACATAATTACCTTTAACATAATTATTATCCTAAGTCTTAAAATAATTATATAGTGTATTAATATTATCATTCAGTAAATTATTGATAGAAAACTCAACAATGCCCAACCTGCAGTTCCAAAATCCAAAATTTATATAAATTTTGAACCAAAAAATATCTGTGATAAAATTTGCCATCAATTGGAAAGAAAGTATAATATTTGCTTCACTTACTGTCAATTTTCTCATACTTTACTGGAGAAATTTTATTTGAGTATGTTACACAGACTTCCAGCAATATATATCTAATCTTCCAAAGTTTGATAATTCTTTTTTTTTTTTTTGACAGGTAGAGTGGACAGTGAGAGACAGAGAGAAAGGTCTTCCTTTTTGCCGTTGGTTCACCCTCCAATGGCCGCCGCGGTAGGCGCGCTGCAGCCGGCGCACTGATAATTCTGAAGCTCAAAGTATACTTGTCTCCAGGTATCAAATACGATATTGTGTACTTACATGAAAACAAAATAGCAAATCAACACTTTATATTGTATTAGTTAACATACCCATGTTTTTGTAACAAATGTCTCTTTAATTTTAGCAGTGTAAAAATAAAATTTAGGATCAACTTTCCAGTGCAGCTGGTTAAGCCACCACTTGTGATGCTTGCTTCCTATAGCACCAGTTTCTTTGAGTCCTCTGCTCCTCTTTCAGTTCAGCTTCTAGCTAATGCATCTGGAAAGGCAGCAGAGACTATCCCAAATCCTTGAACCCTTGCCATACATGTGGGGACTAATGGAGTTCCTGTCTCCTGGCTTCAACCTGGCCAAGCCTTGGCTATTGTCATCATTTGGAGTGAGCCAGTTGAGTGAAGCGCTCTCTCTCTCTCTCTCTCTCTCTCTCTCTCTCTCTCTCTCTTTCTCTCTTCTCTCTGCCTTTTCCTTTCTTTCTCTGACTCTGCCTTTAAATATGATGTATAATACATATAGTATATTATATATAACTAAATCTTTAAAAACAAAATTTTTTATTAAACATATACATTCAAGATATCTGCATCTAAGCAAGTATCTTTCTGCCATTCCTGCTTCTGGAATCCAGTTTGTTGCTGATGGATTTGTCAAGTCCTAGATCCTTTGTTGTCAGTGATGGAATGGGGTAGTTTATGGAGTTGGAATACCTACCTTCTAAAAGTAATGCTTATTCATATGTTGTGTTCTGTGGGTGATAATAGTGAATTCACGCTGCATGCAAGAAAGAATGGGAGCAGAGTCTGTTTCAACACTCCATTGCAGACTCATATCATTATTATGAAAGCAGAAGCACATATTTTTTGATGGGAGGAAAAATCTCACTGCCACACTTTCTGTTGTTCAATTATGCAATCAACTACTTAAAATGCTATATTTTAACATCCATATCCATAACTATGTTCAATAAGCTATCATTAAAGAATATTATTAATTTTTTGTTATTGTTGGCTTTATCAATGTGTGGGAAAAGTGAATATTCCTTCTCATATTAACTAAGGGAGATTAAAATAGAAATAAGATTTCTCATTGTGCAATTATTATATGTTATGTACTTATTATAAGTTATATAATTATTATATATTATTATATGTGATTATTATATGTTATTTATTAGTGCATGTGACTACTCCTTATAGGATTTTTCAGCCAACTGATGGCCTGTATATATGATGATGGTCTCATAACTTTGTATTATCTTATAATGCCGTGACCATCCTACTTTATGCAAGTACACTCAGTGATGTTCATTCATGATGGAATCATCTCATGACACATTTCCTAGAACATATTCCTGTTAAGTAATGCATGACTGCACATAATTAATAACATTTCTCTAAATGAGGACTCATTGGTTAAATTTGTAGAACTAACTCTACTGAATTACATGAGACAAATCTACCAAATCACTTAAGTATTCAGTAGACACTTAATGAATTGGCATTCCTTGAAACATCCATGTAGATATATCAATGGTATATATGCTGACATCATGATATCTTGAACAGTAAGGTATCTGCAATTTTAAAGATGAGTTTTCTATAATTTTTATTTTGTGAGGATTTGGGATTTTTCTGCTTATTTTATTTTTCTTTCATGTCATTAGGAAATAAAATCTTCCTCTATATCTCTTGATGGAAAATAAAGTGGGTGCATTTCCCATTTTTTCTTCTTTCTCTAGCCAGAATCTAACAGAAGATCAGCTGCAAACAGATGAAGCAGTGAGCAAGGGAGGGATAAGCCCAGAAGGAGCAGGCTCTATTTAATCATTACAGGAGTCCAGCCTAAAGCAATGTAATATAAACTAGCATATATAAAATTTAGTGAAAATATCATCTATAAATAACTCATCTATAAATAAGATCTCAAGTGCAAGTATGATTCCTTTACATGGGAATTTTATCAAGACAAAACAAATCCACTATCTTGGGAGTTAATATATAGTGATTTTGGTGGAATGAAAATAACTTCCTCAAAACTATATCTATGTTTCATCACTCAAACTTATGATAGTAAGCTTGCTTTTATTTTATTGTATTCATTTTAGCTTACTTATCCATTCATTTGAAAACACACATACACACAGAGACAGAGAGAGAGAAAGAGAGAGAGAGAGAGAGAGAGAGAGAGAGAGAGAGAGAGAGAGAGAAAGATATTCTATCCACCAGCCGACTCTCCAAATGCCTGAAATATTTAGGCTTGGTTTAGGCTAATATTGAGAGCCTAGAGGAGTATCTGAGTCTCCAAGTAGAGTGACAGGACCTGAGTACCTGTCAGGAACCAATACTGCCTCCTAGTGTGTGCCTTAATAGGAGACTGGACCTGAAGCAGGGCTGACTCTCATATGAGATGCAGGCATCCCAAGTGGTGATGTAACTGTTGAACCAAACACATACCTCAATCTTAAAATCCATCTTTTTCAGATATAATTAATTTACTTAACTAAATATGATATAATTCCCAATTATGCATGTGGGTCAAAAGTCTAATGATGTGTCTCTACCATAAGGTCACTGGGGAAAAGGGTATGAAGAGGTGTAAGTAAAGGTGAGAGTGATGAGGCCATCAAAAAAAGAAACTCCTAGGACTACCAGGAGCTAAGTAAGGAATCACCCTCTGTCTTCCCAGGAAGTGGAGTCCTGTTGACATTTTTATATCAAACTTCGGACTTCCAGAAATCGTCAGTGTGTGATTAATCACTAATTGTAAACTTAACGAGTGATAAACTTTGCTATTGCTATACTTTGTACAATTTATTACAAAATAATGCATTTTTTTCAGTAATACAGAACAGAATAATTGGATTAGATGATAGAAGTTCTTCATCCCCTTTAACAGTTATCTGTATTTTAAACCAAATTAACTATGGTACAGAGGATATTATTACAGATGATTGTAAAATTAATTCCGTGCTATATATGGGGAAATTTAAATGATAGTAATAGAGAGTAGATTAAATATATTTTTCTCTTTCTTGGCACCTAATGTTTTAATATCAATCTCCAGAATCAGCTTGTAATAGCTATTTTCAGCAAGGTTTTGTTATAAAATAATAAGACCAAAAAACACTCATTCAGTTCCCCAATGAAACTCTCCAAGCTCAACTAACCTAAACTGAAGTATTTAGCTTTGATCCATTACCAGATTATGGTATAATTTTCCTTTTATGTTAATATAAATTTCATTTGAAAACTTGGGTGGGTCTAGTAGTCAAAGTCCACATAAAATGTTCATGGTTTAATACTTCTGCTGAATAGGATTGATCCTAAAGTGACGCAGGGAATTGCTTTGCACATTAAAACAAGCTAGAACAGAATTATCTGACATTTTAGAATGACATGTGCTTCCTCTTTTACACAGAATGATGAGTCTATGGGTAAGATACATTTTTTGTAAATATTTTTAAAATTTATTTATTCATTTATTTGAGATGAAGAGAGAAAGACAGAGTAACAGAGAGACGAGAGAGTGAGATATTTTTCCCAACCACCTGTTCACTCCTCAAATATTTGCAAATCTGGCATTAGGTCAGTCTTAAGTTGAGAGTTGGTACTCAGTCCGCATCCCCAAAATGAGTGGCAAGGACACAACCACTAGTGCCTTGATCGCTGTCTCCCACTGTGTTCATTAACAGGAAACTGGAATCCGGTGCACAGCCAGGACATTAATCCAGACACACCATTATGAGGCACGGATTCCCCTAATCATCACTTTAACTACTGTGATAAGTGCCCGTCTTCAAAATATTACTTAATTTTAGGACATGTATTTGGTGCACCTGTTGAATTGGCACTTGGCTCACCCACATCCCTTAACTGAGTTTCTGTTTTGAGTTCCTGCTCCTCGGGTTCTTGTCTAGCTTCCCAATAAAGTAAATCCTAGAAGTCAGTGATTGATAGCTCAAGTACTTGGGTTCCTACCACCTTGTGGGATACTAGATATTTGAATTTCTAGGTTCTAGCTTCAGCCTGGCCCAGCTGTAGTTGTAAGCATTTGGGGAGTGGGCCAACAGATTGATAAATAATCACTATTTATCACTATTTTCTCTCTCTCTCTCCCACTTTCAAGTAATATATGTATTATATTATTATATGTAATATTATAACATAAAAATATATATTATATTATAAAATCAATCTATATTATATAATATACATTTTATATATACTTATATATACAATATATGTAAGTATATATATATATATTACTTGAAAGTGGGAGATATATATATATATATATATATATATATATATATTTGAAGTTTGATTTTCCAAAAGTGTCTTTAACTTTGTATCTCCAGTGTACATTATAGAATTCTCTTGATTTATATTATTTGATTTTATGGTCAGTCTGTGTAAAATTATAAAGTGACAGTAATGATGGTGGTGTAATGATGTTGATATCTTTTAATTTAATGTGAATCCAAGTTTTGCTTCAAATTAATGTCTTATTTAAAGATTTAAAGGAACAATATTTTTTTTATTTTATAAAAAGAATTATTGTATTAAATGGCTTTGTAGTTTTTTTCATAGTAGTGTTGATTTTTATATCTGTGATGTTTACATTGCAAGCAGTTAGTGTTTTAGTTATTCATTATCTAAATTATTAAATTCAAAGTGTATCAATGGTATTTCGATTAGATACATGAATACAAATTAATCGCATGTCAGAAAAAAAGAGTTGCTGTATGAACAAGCAGTTCTACTTCTAGGTATGTGCTCAATAAAAATGAAAATATATGTCCACACAAAAACTTGCTTACAAATGTTCATTGAAGCATTATTTGTAGTTGTTAAAATTCACATAATGCATGTGTCCATAAATTAATGAATGGATAATTAAAATATGTTAGAGCTATACAATGACATATTATTCAACCATAAAGGAAATCAAAGTACTAATACATGCTACCATATGGATCATGCATGGGAAAATTACACTAAGTAAAAATACTCAGTGACATTTGTATAATTTATTTTCTAAGAAAAGTCCAGAATAGAAAAAATCATAAAGATAAATTATGGCAGGGGCATGGCTATGGGGAGATACTGGGAATGACTTATTATGTATATGATGTTTTTTGAGAAGCATCAGGAATATGTTCTGTAATTAGACAATGGTGATATATGTATAACCCTGTGAGTGTATTAAAACCAATAAATCATACTTCTGAAAGGATGAGGGTGAGTGTTTGGTGTAGTGGTTTAGATGCTACCTGGGATGCTTGTATCCCATATCAAAGGGCCTATGTTCAAGTCTAGCCTCTGCTTCTAATTCCAGCTTCCTGCTGATGTGCATCCCGAGAGTACCTGTGTGATGTGTCCCTGTCACTCACATTTGTGACCAAAGTTGGATTCCAGATTTATGACTTCAACCTGGTCCAGACACTTGAACCTCCAGCCATGACTGTTGCTGGCATTTGGAATGTGAATCAGTGAATGGAAGATTATCTGTCTCCGTCTCTCTCTCTTATTTTTTTTCTGTCTCTTTGCCTTTCAAATAAATATAAATAAATTTTATATTGGGGCGGACAATGTGGTGTAGTTGGCTAAGCCTCTGCCTGTGGTGGCAGCGTTCCATATGGGCATTGGTTCATGTCTTAGCTGCTCCTATTTCAGTCCAGTTCTCTACTACTTGCCTGGGAAAACAGCAGAAGATGGCCCAAGTGCTTGGGTCCCTGCACCTGCATGTAACACCCAGAAAAAAATCCTGGCTTCTGGATTTGGCCTGGCACAGCCCTGGCCATTGCAGTCATTTAGGGAGTAAATCAGTAGATCAAAGACCTTTCTCTCTCTCTTCCTCTCTCTACCAAGTACTACCATTAGTAGTAAAACATATTGTTCTTTTTTGCAAGAATAGAATCATTTAAGCATCATGTCTCCAACATTGCAACCAATGTAAAGTTACCTGTCCACTGTAACATAAAATCATAGACAAGTGTCTGAGTTACAAAATAAAGATGGGTATTCTTCCCTGTTTAATCAACAGTGTGAGTGACAGTATTAAAAATGCAACTTCTAATTCAGTGAAGTGATATCACTAGATACTTTACAGGCAGTAAACAGCAGAAAAAGTAATTAAAGATTGTGCTAAAAATACATGACAAGTGATTTCTCCAATGTATTTTGGTAGGGCAAGGAATACACCTAACATTGGTTTTTGTCTTATTTTAGAAATAATTTTCCATGAAGAGCATAGTTTAAAAATGTCAAGGAAGTGTGAGATCTCATGAACAAGAAATCAATTTTTCCTTGGTTCTTTGGAATGTGAAGTAATTGTCATGTCCAGTTTGATAACTAGTGAAGAGTTCCATCCATTGTGTTTAAACACACAGATGTGATTCCCAGAAATAGCTTTTGGTGATTTTCTTGGCAGTCAAAGTGAAAGACAACATCATAGTCTTAACTTGGAACACTTTTGATTGAGTATATTTAAATTATAGGAAGATGGGCAGAATAGAAAGCGGTCCATGAATCAGATTCAGAAACAAAAGCGGATATGCTATCTATGGGAGCTAATTGTCATAATTTTACCTATGTGTGACTAATGTAGCATTTTTGTCTTCCCAATTTAAAAATCCCTTTTTATTTGATAAATACTATTTTTATATTATTGCAAATGATTATTGGCATGTCTTTGAATACCTTCTTAGACATCTTTTTACATAGGTCAAAAATCTTACACACAGGAATTTAGAATTATTAGATTGAATTATACGATATATTTTAAGACCTATACTGAATTGTGAAAAACCAGTACAAATTTATGTTTTATTGTGCAATTGTGATAATTCCTGTCCCATCATAATGCTGATAATTTTTTATTAATGTATGCTAATTCTGTGAGCAAGAAAATCCTTTATTATATTTATTTTGAGGAGTTTTTAGATTATTTGAAAGGCAAAATTACAGACAGAGAGAGGAAGGGAGAGAGAAAGGGATCAATCTTCCATCTTCTGGTTTACAATCCCAAAGGTTGCAATGGCTGGGGCTGGGCCAGACTGAAGCCAGGAGCCTGGAACTGCGTGTGGGTCTCCCACCTGTGTGTCAAGGCCGCAAGAACTTGGGCCATCTTTAGCTGCTTTCCTAGGCACATTAGCACTGAGATGGTTTGGAAACAGAGAAGGTGGGACTCAGATTGGCTCTCACATGGGTTGCCAATACTTTAGGTGATGGCTTAACCCAATGTGCCACAATATTGGGCTTCAAATCCATTGTTATTATCAATAGTTGTATGAGAGTATAACCTCTGTTTACATTTATTGAAATTTTGTGTTTTCTTGTGAAGATGTCTTGTACAATTTTGTTAATAGATGCCATGTCATTGATTATTTTTTTTTATTGGTGGGAGATAACACACATAAGGGCATATATTGGACTTTAGTCTTACAGCATTATTGGTTTAGATCCCAGCTCACATAATTGATAATTGTCTTTCAACATGACAATATGATAATTCAAGTAGCTAAAAGTTTCTATATCCCCATCAGAAAATGGGATTTGTAAGTATAAAACAAGAATATTAACAGAAACTTATATAATTGAATCTGGTAGTTATAGATATCTCCCAAAAAACCTATGCCTGCACATGTACATATATATGTGCTTTTATTATAGCAAAGAAGCTTATTTATCTGTTTGTATTTAACATTGGGAGGTAAAAGTGATTTGGAGTTTGTTCCACAATGTGGGGAGATGTTGCTATACTGGCACTGCATTTTGAAACATCATTCTGAGTCCCTGCTGCTCTCCTTCTGATCCAGCTCTCCACTAATGTGTGTAGGAAAGCAGTAGAGGATGGCCCAAATGGTTAGGCCTTTGCCACCCATGTTGGAGACCCACATGGAACTCTAGACTCCTGGCTTTGGCTGAACCACCCCTGACTTTTGTGGCCATTTGAGGAGTGAACCAGTGGACAGAAGCAAGCTCTCTTTCTCTCTCTTTCTCTCTGTCTCTTATTGTTTTGATCCCCCCCCTTCTTTTCAAATAAATAATATTTTTACGAAATGTTCTTAAATGGATTTGGATTAAAAGAAGATAAGAATTGAGGGATCTTCAATATATCTTCTCATCCATAAAATACTTAGACTTGTATTAAGCACCTACATTTAGAAGTATTGGAGTCAGTCCTAACTCAGGGCTTCCAGAGATGCTGGGCTTAAGTGGAATTCCTTTGGGGCATGAATGAGGTGTTCTGTAGAAAACAGATATGGCTAAGTAATAAGGAACTGATGCATTTTTAGAGTGTAGTTTTGACTCTTTGAAAACGCATAACCACAAAATGGAGCAGAGTCTTGCTCTGATGCTGGAGATACCACCGAACTAGCAGATATTTAGTCATAAAGATTGTTAAAGGAAATTATTTAATGTAGGCAATGTTGCTTATCCTTTATATTATACATTATAATATTCTCCCAATTCCAATCGAACAGAAATATTTCAATATGTTTTCTTTTTCTTATCTTTTCTTTTTTTTTTTTTTTTTTGACAGGCAGAGTGGACAGTAAGAGAGAAAGACAAAGAGAAAGGTCTTCCTTTTCCGTTGGTTCACCCTCCAATGGCCACCACAGCCAGCGCACTGCGCTGATCCGAAGCCAGGAGCCAGATGCTCATCCTGGTCTCCCATGGGGTGCAGGGCCCAAGCACTTGGGCCATCCTCCACTGCACTCCCAGACCACAGCAGAGAGCTGGCCTGGAAGAGGGGCAACCGGGACAGAATCTGGCACCCTGACCGGGACTAGAACCCGGTGTGCCAGCACTGCAGGCAGAGGATTAGCCTACTGAGCTGTGACGCCACCTCAATATGTTTTCTTTTAATATACATATAGCTTTATTCATGCATGTTAAATATTTGATTTGTTTGGGGGTTGTTTTATTGTAAAGAGAGGGAAATAAACTATAGTTGTAAACTAAGTAAAATATGAATTCTAAAAAATCTCTGCAAGAATGATTTTTATTTGGATGCAGCATCCAATGCCAAGAATTAAGTGGATCATTGTATAAAGGGAGGCTGATTAGCAGTGAAGCCAGAGAGCTACAGCAATGCCCTGGGTGGCTGGAGTTCTTTGAAGAAACAGGAGAGAATCACATCAAAACAATCATCCATAGTAGCTTCCTGTTTCTGATACCACCCATGTTCATTTTCGCCAAGATAGCACTCACTGCTCATCTATAATTAAGCGATCAAACAGAAAAGTTATTGATGGAGCAGTTAGGGTAAGCCAATATTTTCTGTCAAATTCTTTTCCTCTCATAGTGTTTCCTCTCTTAGTTAATGAATACTTTATCTTTGATTTTTCTCATTGTTTTCCAGTGCCACACTGAATCCATCAGCAAATACTATTGTATTTTGCTTCAAACTGTACTAAATTCCAACCACTTCTAAGCATTTCTCCAGGTACCACCTTGTCCATGATACTGAGACATTTCCAGATCTCCCTTTCAGACTAACATCCCTGAAATTCAAATCTACACAATTAGTCAACCTGATATAATGCTCCAATTCTCCAATAAACTAAATCTAAATTCTTAAAATCAACATAGGAAATCCCCAAGGATGTGATCCACAATAGCTTCTCAGTCCTCATTTTTCACCCTTGTACTACTATTATCTTTCTATTTTTTTAAGAACTATTTTATTTATTTGAAAGTTACAGAGAAAGGTAGAGCCAGAGAGAGACAGGTCTTCCATTCTGCTGGTTCACTGCACAAATGACCACATCGGCCAGAGCTGAGCTGATCTGAAGCCAGGAGCCAGGAGCTTCTTCCAGATCTCCCAGATGGTGGGGGCCCAAGGACTTGGGCCACGCTCTACTGCTTTCCCAGGCCATAGCAGAGAGTTGCAGCAGAAGTGATGCAGCTAGAACTTGAGCTGGCACCCATATGGGATGCTGGCACTGCAGGCTGGGGCTTTAACCCACTGTGCCGCTGTGCCAGACCCTACTATTATCTTTCTTCCCACTGGAAGTCAGTGACACAGGCATCCTTGCTGTCCTCACCATCACTAGATATGATTCAGTCTGATGAAATGGCCTTTGCTTTTGCTGGCCCGTGAACACAGAAAGCCCTTTCTTCAGAGACCTGCATAGCTTACATACTCTTAGATTCTGAGCAAATTTACCTTCTTAATGGAACTGTCCCATTCTGTACAATTTGGAACTGAATAGCCATCTTGTATCCTCAGCAGTCCCAGTGCTCCCCTGTCCTGCTTCATATTATTTAATAGTGATATCATTAGGACATGTTTCTGCATCATCTGTTTGATTCTAACAGGATATAAGTTGCATGAGGACAAGATTTTCCCGTTTTATTCTGTGTTGTATTTCTGGTAACAAGATCAGTACTTGGTATACATTGCAATCAATAAGTACCTGTCAATAAAAACTAATAGCAATAGCTAATATTTTCATAACTCTTAATATGTGCTACTCTGTTATAAATGTTTTACTCATATTAAGTTATTTTACATTAATTAGTGTTTAGAATAAATGAGTACATCTTTCTAAAATGTATTTCACTTATTTGAAAAGCAGAGTGACACACAGAGGAGAGACAGAGAGAAAGTTTTCCATGTCTGAGTTTCCCACATGGGTGGCAGGCTCCTAAGCACTCGGCTGTTTTCTCTGCTTTCCCAGGCACATTATCAGGGAGCTGGATTTGAAGCTAAATAGCTGGGACTCAAACCAGTGCTCTGATGTGGGTATCTGCATCACAAGCAGTGGGTTAAGCTGCACCGCGATGCCAGCTCCAGTGAATAAAGATTTTTGTGTATTTAAAGTTTTAGTCAAAGTGTAAATTCTACTATCTGAAATTACAAATTACCTTTTATGTTACAATACAAATGAGCCTTTCTTTCATGAATGTTCAAATCTATCAATCTAATCTTCAAGACTGACATAAGTATTTTGTTACAAAAATTCACTGGGAGAATGTTTAATTTCAGTTGAAAATATACTAAAAATAAATTAAAGAAGTGAGTAATATTATTACAATACACCTCCTTTTGCTTTGATAGCAAAGACAACAAAGATTAAAGTATAATAATGTGTATTATTCAATTATTTCAGAGAAAAAGAACAAGAAACCCAATGAGAAAATAAAAGTTAACAGAATTGATTGGAAACAGTTAAATTTTTTTTTTAACTTTTATTTAATGAATATAAATTTCCAGTGTACAGCTTATGGATTACAATGGCTTCCCCCACCCCCAATAACTTCCCTCCCACCCGCAACCCTCCCCTCTCCCGCTCCCTCTCCCCTTCCATTTGCATCAAGATTCATTTTCAATTCTCTTTATATACAGAAGATCAATTTAGTATAAAGATTTCAACAGTTTGCACCCACATAGAAACACAAAGTGAAACATACTGTTTGAGTACTAGTTATAGCATTAAATCACAATGGACAGCACATTAAGGACAGAGATCCCACATGAGGAGCAAGTGCACAGTGGCTCCTGTTGTTGACCCAACAAATTGACACTCTAGTTTATGGCGCCAGTAACCATCCTAGGCTCTCGTCATGAGTTGCCAAGGCTATGGAAGCCTTCCAAGTTTGCCGACTCTGATCATATTAAGACAAGGTCATAAAAGACAGGGTGAGGATAGTAACCAATGATCCTAAGAGTGGCATTTACCAGGTTTGAACAATTATACAGCATTAAGTGGGGAAGAGGACCATCAGTACACACAGGTTGGGAGTAGAGCCATTGGTGGTAGAGTAGAGGTTATGATTACAAAGGAATGAGGCCCAAGTGCACTAGACAGGGCCTAGAACAAAGGACAGAGTCATTATTAGAGGAGCTAAGAAAGGTGCTGTCTAAGCTACAATGAAGTTTTCTAATTGAGAGGCAAATAGAACCTGATAGAAGGGGCTTGATAATAATCTGGTGGGCTTTAGGCCTTGTAAATTCAGAGGCCCAGACCTATCTATCTCTTCACATGGGGTATATCCTAAGGGAGGTGTGAACATGCCTGTGACTATAGACTTGTAGTTCAGGCCACCGAAGATTAGAGATGGGACACGGGCACTCCCTTGACTTGCATCCTCTGGTCTGCTTTAACACAAACCAGGAGGAAAAGAAAGCTCGGCATCAGAAGCAATGGGTGGCAGACCTATTAATGGCTGATCTGTACAGTGATCTGCCCTCAAGGAGACCCAACAGGCCAGTCCACTGCAGTGGCTTGCAATGTGGTAAGCCTGGGCTTCAGCAGAAGTCAGCTTGTGAAGAGCCCTGGCAGCTCTGCCAAGAGTTGGATCACTGGAAATGGACCTGCCCTGGAGTCGAAGGATGTCCAGGTCAGAGCCACAGATCTTATTGGCTCTAAGCTGAAAAGCCCTTCACTCAGCCCAACTTCCAAAGTGACCACTGCAGCTGAGGGGATGGTCAAGTAGGGTCAGCAACATTGCAGGCAGAACTGTAAATTTCTTGTTAGAGATGCCCCCTGCCTTTACCTGGCCAGCTCTCCTCCCAGGCCAGCCAAGTAATGAAAGTCAACAGAGTGCCTTCCCCTAGGAGGTTCACACCTCCCTTAGGAAACAGTTAAATTAATGTAGATCTTGCACTGCTTAATGGTATAAAACAGTAATGTGATGGTCTCATCCTATTTGGATAGTCTCCTTCTTACATGCTCATCATGATCCTTAAGAGTGGCAGACTTCCTCTTTCAACCGAGATGATCACCGAAGTGGAAGGAAGAGGCAACTGAAGATCCTATGGCAGCACTTGTCACAGACCAGTGGCATTCACATTTCATTGCTGTAGGAAGCCACATGGCCATGTGTCCATTCAAGTGAGTGGGGCAGTGTCACCCTGTCATGTACCCAAGAGGAAAGATATTGGATTGCTTATGGTCAGCATTGATGATTAAAACCCAGGGTGTTTTCAAAAATGAAAAAACAACTAACCTATTTATATTTTAAGTGAAGAATACAGAACCATGGCATTCTTCACACTAGAACTGAATAGATTAATAATATGTATCACTACACATGATTTTATCAACATCCTTACTATCAATTAATGGCAGTGATTATTTCTAAACAAGAACAGGATCAAGAAAATGATTATATCAATAGTATATTACCTTTTAAAGAGTGTGGTTTGCGTTTGAATGGAATAAATTGTATGTCATATAGAGAAAATTATCATATAGGTATGTGAGATGAATGTAAGATATTGGAGTGGTGTCTGTACAGAGTCTAGGATGTTGGGGATCAGGGAGTGACAGTGGATGCAACTGCTGAATTGAGGCTCAGAGAACCGTAGAATATCACAGGTGCAGAGAGAAGTCTACGAAAATGACTTGTAAAAAAAAGTATTATTCAAACTTTTTTTTTTTTTTGAGAGAGAGAGTGTGAGCTAAAGAGCACTCCCATCTGCTGATTCACTCCACAAATATTCACAGTGGCCACAGCTAGCTGAGCAAAGGCTGAAGTCAGAAGCCAGAAAGTCAACACAGTTATCTCCTGTGGATGCCAGTTACCCAGTTACCTGAGCCATCACTGCTGCCTCCCAGGGTGTTGCACTAGCAGGAAGATGGAGCCAGGAGCTGGGTATGCAATCCAGGTACTCTGGTATGGGACACAGGCATCTTTACCAGTGTCTTAACTGCTAGGCTAACAGCTCTCACCTCTTTTAGCTTCTAATATAAAGGACTAGACCAGTAAATTCTGTACATTACATGTGCATCAGTCAACATCGCTGTGATTTGCTCACATCAACAGGAGTCTTCTACTTCTGAGCACTGTATCTCTGATCTGCACACGTTGTGTGTTCTCCGGGAGCTGGGTATGCACTGCACAACCCTAATTCCTGGCTTAGATGAGAAAAGCAGAGTTCAGTGTACTCAGACTAAGAGGCTCATAGTCTTTTTCTATTAGGGACTAGAAATAGGATCATACAATGTCAGTCTGAGGTCTTTCTTCTTGTTGATATAAATTCAGAGAGGAAAATAAAATCTGTATTATAAAGGAGTAGTATGTGAGACAATAGAAAGGGAATGAAAAGATTGTGAGTTCTCAAGGCTTTTTGGTAGCTAGTCACTATCTAACTGATATCCACTGCATACTGGACTTATTTCCTGACAATGATTTATTTTAAAAGTGTATCCTAAAAGTTCCTCCAAAGCACGTGAAAAATGAGTTTTATATCAAAATATTTTTTTTAATTTTTAAGATCTGTATTTAGATGAAGAAAAGCCTTCCTTTCTCCTAAGATGCAAGTCTATGTCTGGAGGAAGCATTATTTTCAGTTACATCCACAGATTAATAGAGTTACGCTTTCTGCATTCAGCCACCATGAAAGATTTATGTTTTTTTTTCCCTAAACGTTAATTTTACTTAATTCAAAGAGATGACCTTTCTTAATTTATTTCCTGCTTTTCATATTCTGAGACATTAATTTTAAAAGTTACAGCACATTTAAACTATAAAAAGAGAACATAAATTGCATTTGTAAGACTGTGCAAAGAAAAAACAAAATGTGACAGCCAAAAATGTAGACTTTTTTCAACAATGCCTAATATCAAGGTTTAGGAAGGAAAAACCTAACTATAAAAAGAGGAAATAATGTAATTTACAAGTAAAATGATGTATCACACTATGAATATATGTCTCCAAAATTTTAAAAGTTCGTACTCTATAGGTAATGAAAAACAGCATAGAGGATTTATACCTTATAATAAATATATATAAATATATTTATATAATATCAATATAATAAATATATTATAATAAATGACAATACATAATAAGGAAAACAAAATTTAAAACAATAATGGGAAATAATGAAACTGTCCTTGCACTAAAATAATTTTTGTTGAGTATACTTATGTCACAACTTTAATGTATTTCAATATCTTGGACAATTTTCCGAGTAGCTTCCTTTATGTCATTCTTTTGCAGAATAAAGCAATAATTTCTATTTCCTCTAACTGGAATTTATATGTAAGAACTTCTCAGTTCAATATTCTCCTTCCTACAAAATAACTCATTAACCCAAGGTGTTCAGGCTATCAATTTCTCTGAGATTAGACTCTACAAGTCATTTAGATTTCAGTTTTCCAATTTAGATGCACATTGTGAATTTCACCTTTAGCCATACTGGAATTCTTTACATTTTTCAAATATGCTGCATATCTCACTATCAGGTTTTTACATGGAGATCTCTTCCCTGGCTTCTTTATAACTCAGTGCTCACTATCTGCCTGTCATCCGTGGCACTGGTGTCCCCGAGGTTTATGCATTATTTCTTCTCCTCTTTGGACTCAGCTTCCTTATATGATCACACTAGTCACTTGCCTGCATAAGGGTACAGTGATGAATCCAGCTCTAACTGTATTTGTGCCAGCTGTCTTCTGAAATCCAGTCCATAGTATCCCAATTTCATTTGTTGCTTGAATGTTTGTGATAGACCTTAAAGTTAACATTTTCAAATCTCAACTTATCATATTCCTTTGTGTATTGGCATTTTTTCTTTTCTCTTAGCCTGCTTTATATAACAATAACTTTCCTGTGAATCATCTGTTAAGCTGCCTCTGTATTTTCCCATTGCTTCTCAATGAGCTATCACATCTTTTTTGTTTCATCTTGTCTCCTAGATATACATTTCTTTTCTATCTACTGCATACATCATCTGTTACTGTTTAAAATTATATCACCTCTCCATAAAATTATCACATTTTGAGATAAACAATTTTCCTAGAAATAAAAATTCTTTAAGTAACTAAACATAAGAAAATGAAATTATAAAATAACTTAAAAATATAGTGTTTTACATAATGTATTTGCATTCTGCTATGAAAGATTAGTATTAGGCCATAAATGTTAATTATCATTAATTATTTTTCTAGTTTTGTTGGTGGGTATTGTTTTTATACTATCAGAGCTTAGAACACATTAACTTTTATAACAAGTACTTAGTTGTGCTTTTAAAATTGATTCAATACAAATGTTAAATCCATTTTGAGGTAGAATTAAATTTACAACTCAGTTCTTTTTATTTGATCTTATATTGGACAACTCAAAGAACTTCCATTTCCGAACAAAGAATGATCCAAATATGATAATTCTATTACTTATTTCAGAGTGTTTGAGAGTCTACATTTAGACTTAAGTCTTTAAAATTGTTATTTTACAATTCATGTCCTTTAGGAAATTGAAAAATTTATTTTCTTCTATTATTTTTGTTGAGAAATATGGATGTCATTGGGTCATGACTTTGTTTTCATAATTTAAAAGCTCAATATTCTAAGATGTCTCAGCATGGATAATTATTTGTCTCCTTTATTCATGCTTGGGCATCATAGGAAATTAGTTTCTTTCTTCTTCCTCCTCTTCTTCTTCTTCTTCTGCTTCTGCCTCTGCTTCTGCTTCTGCTTCTGCTTCTGCTTCTGCTTCTTCTGCTTCTTATTGGTTCAAGTCCTTGGGCCCCTGTACCCCAAATGGAAGACTCAGATGAAGCTCCTGGATCCTGGACTGTGCTTGGCCCAGCCCTGGTTGTAGCAGCCATTTAGGGAGTGAACCAGCATCTCTTTCTCTCCCTCTCTCCCTCTCTCCTACTCCCCCTTTCTCCCTCTCTGCCTCACCCATTCCTTCTCCCCCTCCCACTCCCTCTCCCTTAAAAAATTAAAACCTATATGATATTTAAGAAATTCTGTATGTGTCAGTTGCAAAGATCACAGAATGGTACATGGAGTATTTTGCATATTGTAATTATATTCACTTTCATTATTGTGCTTATGGTTTCATGGATATACAGCTGTGACAGAAGTCACCAAATCTGAAACATATTATCTACAGTTTTTGTCATAATTGGAATTTTAAAATATGTCAAACAAGAAGAAAATAGAGGTGTAATATTTGTATGCAATATTGAGATTTAATTTGTTTATATTTTTAACTTATTTATTTATTTGAAAAGCAAAGTGAAGGAGCAAGAGGAAGAGAAAAGGAGAAACAGGTCTTCCATCCATAGATTCATTCTTCCAATTTCCTGCAAAAGCCAGAGATGGGCAAACTAAAGCTAGCAGCCAGAAATTTCATCTGGTTCTCCCAAGTGGGGGACAGAACCCAAGTGCTTGGAACACTCCTGTCTTCCAGGCATGTTAGCATAAAATTGGATCAGAAGAACAGAATAACAGGGACTATAATTGGCACTTCAATATGGCATTTAGGGTTCCCAAGCAGCAGCTTAGTCCACTGCATCACCATATCCACCCCCAATATTGAGATATAAGAAACTTCTATAGATGCTATAGATGCTTTATAGTAAGTTGTTCTTATTTTGCAAATTCATTATAGCAAATATTGATTTTACCGTGTTTCTATTTTCACCTGATAACCAGTAACTCTTCAAAAAGTAGCTTTGTATTTATGAATTGCAGATATATTTCAGAGACACATATACTATGGCTCATTTCCAACATTAGGATCAAAAAATACCATCTCCTTTTTACCAAATAGAGAAAATGATAAATGCTTATTTCAATTGAATACACTAGTCAATTACATGGAAAGAACATGGTTTAGAAAGCTATAGAGAAAAAATTGTTAAAAGAGAGGAGAGAAAGATGTATGATTATGTCAGTAAAAGTAGTTGGAAAATAAAATACTGTATTTTCAAATGTATACAGAAAAACATCCATGCATACACACAAACACAATAAAATGTAGCCTGGTAATGAAAAGCAATGCACAGAATCAGACACACAATGCCTCACCAGTGTTTGTAAGTAACAAAATAATAATGAGATGCTTGATTTTTCCTTTAGTGTCCATCAGAAATCTGAAGTTAAACATATTTAAAGTTATGTTGTACTATCACAACTATAGGCATGTGGATTTAAATTACAATTATTTTTCCTGTGAGCCACAAAGATTTTCCTTATTGTGTTTCTATTGTTTGGCAAATGAAAAGCATGCTTCTAGCTTAAATTTTAAAGAATCTAAGACCCATAAAATCACTGTAGACACAAAAAGATTATGTTTCAACCTGGTTTTGTTTCTGTGTGTTGTCTCATATATATATATATATATATATATATATATATATATATACACACACATATATATATGTATATATATAACTACTTTATATATGAAGTAGTTTATGCAAGTATATATTTTAATATTATATAATGGAATTTTAACTCAATCAAAGATCTACTGTACCAAAATTCTCTGTTCTGTGTCTGTAGACTTCCATGTTTTCAGCTCTTCCTTTGCTTTCTTTTTATTTAAGAACTGATACATGGCTTTTCAGCTAATGTTTTCTTAATAATGTTTTCTAACCAATATTTGTTAATAGTCTAGTTAATGTTCATGTCACTTGAAATCAGAAATTGTTATTCCCCATTAGTCACTAGTCACCAGATAGTCACCAATCTGTATTTTGATTTTATATTTTAAATAGTAGATGGATAAGTTTGCATAGATTACTTCTATAGGTGCTTTCTCTAAAATTTTATATTTATAGATTTTCTACGGAAGCAAGAACTTGTAATTCTATTTTCTATGGCTTAAATGACCTTCAATTAGTATGAGAAACAACGCTGTTTTAAAATCAAATGGATTTCATCTATGAATCATTTTTACATTGAAGTTCATATAATAAATACTCTTATTTTTTGTTCCTTTTATTCCAATCCAAACCATCTTCACATAATTATTGCATGTGTCTCTGATCCAAAAAAAAAAAAATTCATTCAGAGCAGGGACTCCCAATGTTGCTTATATCATGTGAGGTGAGTAGAAAATTTTGGTGAAAGAATATATAAATGAATCAGTTAATTTATAAGTGAAGTTCCCTCAAGTCAATTAACCGCTTTTCCCTGAAAAATAATTACTTTTTTAAAAAAATTTTCTGACAGGTAGAGTGGACAGAGAGTAAGAGGGAGAGTGAGAGAGAGAGACAGACAGAAAGGTCTTCCTTTTCCGTTGGTTCACCCCATAATGGCAGCCGCGGCCGGCGTGCTGCGACCTGCGCATCGCGCTGATCTGAAGCCAGCAGCCAGGTGCTTCCTCCTGGTCTCCCATGGGGGTGCAGGGCCCAAGCACTTGGGCCATCCTCCAATGCACTCCCAGGCCACAGCAGAGAGCTGGACTGGAAGAGGAGCAACTGGTATAGAATCCGGCGCCCCAACCTGGACTAGAACCAGGTGTGCCAGTGCCGCAGGTGGAGGATTAGCCTATTGAGCTGCGGCGCAGGCCTGAAAAATATTAAAATGTTCTTACAAGTTATGTTTTTACTATGAATAACTACATATCAAAAATAAAGCATTCACATCCAATTTTTAAGAGTTAATATTAGAAAATATTTCTCATTTTGATATGCAATTTTTTCCAATGAGATTTGGGGAAGATATATTTTAGATTGTTTTACATATATCAATTTATGATTAGATATTCTGTTAATTTGGTTAGTTTATAAAGTCAAAACTCAGAAATTGTGCTCTTCATGATTATTCCTAGAACATCAGAAGAGAATGTTTTTTTCCTCTTCCAAGTCCCAACAGAAAAAAAATCATACGATGTGTGTAAGAATCTGTTCATGCTGTATACATGTTGTATATTTGTGCATGTGCCTGTATATATGTGTATATGTATATACACACAGATGATATATCTTATGCTAGAATACAAGCACATACTGTATTGTACTTTTTTAAAAGAATTATTTATTTGTGGGGCTGGCGCTGTGGCGTAGTGGTTAAAGACGCAGCCTGCAGTGCCGGCATCCCATATGGGAGCTGGTTCGAGTTCTGGCTGCTCCACACCCAATCCAGCTCTCTGCTATGGCCTGGAAAAGCAGTAGAAGATGGCCCACTTCCTTAGGCCCCTGCACCCAAGTGGGAGCCCCAGAAGAAGCTCCTGGTTCCTGGCTTTGGATTGGCACAGCCTCCTGACATTGCGGCCACTTGGGGAGTGAACCAATGGATGGAAGACCTCTCCCTCTCCCTCTCTGCCTCTCCTTCTCTCTGTAACTCTGCCTTTCAAATATATAAGTAATTCTTTTTTTAAAGATTCATTTATATATTTGAAAGGCAGAGTTACAGAAAGAGAAATAGAGAGAGAAAGAGAAAGAGAGTCTTCCATCTTCTAGTTCACTCCCCAAATGGCAGCAACAGCCAGAGCTGCACCAGTCTGGATCCAGGAGTCTGGAGCTTCTTCCATGCCTCTCACGAGAGTGCAGGGGACCAAGGACTTGGGCCTTCTACCACTGCTTTCCCAGGCCATTGCAGAGAGCTGGATTGGAAGTGGAGCAGCCAGGACTCGAACTGGCACTCAAAGGGGATGCTGGCACTGCAGGCAGTGGCTTTACCTGCTATCACAATGCCAGCCCCATGCACTGTATTATGCTAATTGTGCAGTATCTTATACCATATTGCCCTATATTATATGTAGATACATACTTTAGTACACATACTCTTATGGAAAATTTAAACAGGCTAGAGAATACAGGATATAGTAGTGCAAGTATGTTGATTTTTTTATTACTTGTTGTTGTAAAATATTCAAGTAAATTAATTTCTAAAGTGTTTAATAATAATTAGAATTTATAACCCTTTCAGTAGAGGTTGACTGGTTGCAACACTCCAAGTTTTTGTTTTATTTCTTATTAAAAATCTAAATAATCTAGTGGCAATCAAGCATAGGAAATAAATAAAATTTAAGGCATATTCCAATCAAAGAAAAATACGAACTTTGTATCAAGGTCTTTAATTTTAAATTGGATTAAGGGTCATGTCAGTTTTTCTATTGATGAAACTGGATAGCAATGGCCACTAACTGCATTTTTTAGCATGAATACAATTTTTATTTCTCTCTGAAGATTTTAAACTATCTGAATGGCAAGGATTATGTCTGGAATACAATTCAGTTTCTAAGTTCTAAGCTGTAATTTTATTTTCTTTAAGATTTTTTATTTGAAAAGCAGCATTGGCCGGCGCCATGGCTTAACAGGCTAATCCTCCACCTTGCGGCGCCGGCACACCGGGTTCTAGTCCCGGTCCGGATTCTATTCCGATTGCCCCTCTTCCAGTCCAGCTCTCTGCTGTGGCCCGGGAAGGCAGTGGAGGATGGCCCAAGTCCTTGGGCCCTGCACCCGCATGGGAGACCAGGAGAAGCACCTGGCTCCTGGCTTCAGATCAGTGCGATGAGCTGGCCGCAGCGGCCATTGGAGGGTGAACCAACGGCAAAAGGAAGACCCTTCTCTCTGTCTCTCTCTCTCACTATCCACTCTGCCTGTCCAAAAAAAAAAAAAAAAAGAAAAGAAAAGAAAAGCAGAATTACAGAGAAAAGGGAAAGACAGAGAGAGAGAGAGAGAGAGAGAGAGAGAGAGAGAGAGAGATGTTCCATCCACTGGTTCACCACCCAACTCCTCCCATCCTCAAATGGTCACAACAGCTGGAGCTGGGCCAGATCAAAACCAGGAGGCAGGAACTTCCAGGTCTCTCATGCGGGTGCAGGGGCCCAAGGACTTGGGCCATGTTCACATGCTTTCCCAGGCACATTAGCAGGGAGCTGGATTGGAAGTGGAATTGCAGGGAATTGGACTTGTGCCCATACAGGATCTGGCATTGCAGGTGGCAGCTTAACCTACTGTGCCACAATACTGGCCTCCAAAGCTGGATTTTAATATGAAAGCTTCCTTCATGTATTCTGAACCAACAGGTAGGTAACAACTTGGTCCTGGAGGAACCACTTCTGTCATATGACTATTAATGACTATTAGTGCAGGATTTCAATTCAGTGAGAATGAGGATGATCCCAGTCTGCACTGATATGATAAATACCTTTAAAATATGTACTGCTTTATCTTAAAATACTTTCAATACAATAGAATCTAAAATTCATATGATTTCAGACAAATAGGAATCCATTTGCTAGAACAAATCCTGATGAAAATGTTCTGCGAACACAAATGCAGAAGTGATATAAATGATTTCATTTACATTTCTTATTAGAAAATAATGGTTGGAAGAAAAATTTTAAAAGTAAAATGAGGAAGCCAATATGTACCTATAACATATAAATATGTATATTATATATAAACATAATTCCATGAAAATCTTCTGAATATAAAATTGCATAAAATAGCAGAACCATTTAATAAAATGTCACATTTGTCCAAAACATGTTCATTTTTTTCGAAGGGAGATCATACCTTATCTTTTAAGAAAAAATATATGTAGACATACACTCACATGCATATTATATATTTATTGACAAACAGTAATTGTACATATTTATGGGGTACAATGTAATATTTCAAAACATGCATGCATTTTAATGATTGGATTAAGATAATTAGCATCCATCGCTTCATATATTCGAGGTTTCTTTGTAGTGTGAGCATTCAGAAGTCTTTCTTCTAGCTATTTAAAAATGTACAATATGTTATTAACTATTGTTACTCGCAATAGAACATCAGAAGGATTATTTACACAATAAGAAAAAACTTTTTAGTTCAATAAAAGTAAAGTTTTCTGAGGCTCGATCGCTCTATCTATCTATCTACCTACCTATGTTTTTTGAGAGAGTTCATTTTGGAGAAGAACCCAAAAATGCTGCATCTCTTGTGAGCATTTAGACATTACCATAGCTTATGAGACATAGATAATATCTTCCACGTAATACATTTAAATGAGGTAATTCTTTGGAATAACAGGTAGAGTGGACAGTGAGAGAGAGTGACAGGGAAAAAGGTCTTCCTTTACCATTGGTTCACCCTCCAAAGGCTGCTGTGGCCAGCACGCTGCGGCCGGTGCACCGTGCTGATCTAAGCCAGGAGCCAGGTGCTTCTTCTGGTCTCCTATGCAGGTGCAGGGCCCAAGGACTTGGGCCATCTTCCACTGCACTCCCAGGCCACAGCAGAGAGCTGGACTGGAAGAGGGGCAACCAGGACAGAATCCGGTGTGCTGGCACCACAGGTGGAAGATTAGCCTATTGAGCCGTGGCACCAGCCTACAGTAAGTTTTACTATTAACTCTCCTAATCCAACTCACTGAGGAGAGAAGTCTTGCATGGGAAGTTAGTGCACAGTAACCTCTGTTGTTAATTTAACAATTGAACACTCTTATGTATGACATCAGTGATCACCTGAGGCTCTTGACATGAGCTGCTAGGCTTTGGAAGCCTTTTGAATCCTCTGACTCTTTCCATATTTAGACAAGGCAATGCACAAAATGGAAGTTCTCTCCTCCCTTCAGAGTAAAATACATCCTCCTTTGATGACCATTTCTTTCTGTTGGGGTCTCACCCACAGAAGTCCTTCACATGGGACACTTTTTGCCACTGTGTTTTGGCTTTTCATGCCAGACATATTCTTATGGGTTTATCAGCCAGACAAGAATGTCTTAAGGGCTGATTCTGAGGTCAGAGTGTTATTGGAAGTGCTTGATATTCTATGTGTATGCTGCTTGTACTGCTTCGCATGTTGGAGAATTCACTCTTTTGGATTCTATTATTATTGTCAAACTCAGTCCTATTTATATGATCACTTTAAAACTTGATCCTATTGTATGCATATTTATTGATAATATAAATCCTATTTTATAGTAGTGTGTAATCAGACATGATTTTATCATCAAAATTATATTGGATGCTAAATTCAATAGTGTTTCCCTGAAGTATGTAGATCTATCTAGACATATAAAATATTATAATTCCTCAAAATTAGTTCAATATTTGCCTACCTTATTTTTTTGCTAATTTTATTCCAAAATGTAACTTCTGCGTTAATAACACAATTATATACTATGTTTAGATTGGAGTGGGCATTTGATTTAGATGTTAAGATGCCAATTAGGATGCCTGTATCACACATTGTGGTACTTGGTTTCAATTCCCAGCCATGGCTCTTTATTCTAGCTCTTTAATGATGCAGACCCTGGGAAGCACTCTCCATGGTTCAACTAATTGGATTCCTGACACTGTCATGGAAGATCTGGATTGAATTCTTTCTTTGAACCTCCTCCCTACCTCCAGCTTCCAGGGGCATTTAGGAAATGAACAAAATGATGATAGTCTTCACTCACTTGCTCTCTGCCTCTCAAAAATTTTCTTAAACAACATGTGTAAATTATATAGTACAACAAGCCTTTAAGATAAATATATTAAAGTTATTTGATACAGTGTGCTTTCACAACATGATATTTATAGTATATCATATGATGGATAATTTATATATTCTAATTCCAATACAATTACAATGCAGCACTACATGGAGCATTACACCTGAGATATTATTATCTATTTCCCAAAGAGTCAATCTTATGTCTTTTTTTCCCTTACATGCTTACTCAATTTTAGATTTGCTGGAATATGCTATATCCATATGCCCATATAAGTATTGTATTAATAGGAATTTAGTATGTTTCTGATAAGGCTCTTTGTGTCTTGGTGGATTTTTATGAGGTGTTGTGAGAGCAGAGCCAATCTACATATCATTACCTGTGATGAGCATCATATGAAATGTGCCCCAACACAAGGTTTAAGCAGTAGGCAATTTTCTCTATACCCTTTTTTCTGACTTTGGAACTTTGCATGGTGAATGTGTTTCTCTTTCTATCTCCTTGCTCCTCAAAAAGTAGAAAATTGATCTGTAACTTTGGCATCACCTATGAGCTCAGTAGAAAAGCAAACTCCCAAAGTCCTTTCCATAACTGCATTAATACAGGTTCCACACATAATATATATGCACTTTGTGCTTTGAGAAATACGGTTCTAACCAGCGATCTTGTCTCTACATGATATCACTGGTTCTTTGGACAAGCCACATTCACTATAAAATATGAAACAAAGTTGCATTGTACTTAGTGCCTTTTTAGTCACTTGTTCAGATCCTTGTTCACTAACTCATTTTGTTGTATGTCCAAAAAAAAATCTGAGTTAAAATAAGGAAATAATGTATTCAAAAACGCTGTTACAAAACCTCAAAATGTACAAGTCTCTCAATATTTAAAAAAAGAATTTTTTTCATTGCATTGTTACAACTTTAATTGCAGTTAGTTTTCATCCAGAGTTACTGAAGATTTTTGAAAGGTGTGACAGGTACATAGGTAACCAATGTGTAGAGTTTTATTGGTGAATGTTTATCCTCGTTGAGTTTTCTGGACAATATCATTCGAATGTTCCTTATCCCTCTGGTCCAGACAGCTTTGTTGAGCCTGGTATCAATGTATACATCTGGGGTGAGGTTCCCATCTCCTTCATGGCAAACTTCCTGATCTCTCTGAGTGCCCCAGGGCTGTGCTTCGTGATGTGCTTTTGAACGTTGAGGATACATACTTGGGATGGCAGAACTTCATCTTCTCTCCACCCTTCGTCTTCTCTCCACCATTCTTTGAAGAAGCAAACTTGTAGAGTCCAAGTGTAAGCTGCAAAGAATCCACAAAGTGTACACACAAAGAACTTTGTGAGTAGTGGGGCAAGTGTTTGGAATTGGTAGACACCATGATCAGATTGACTTAGTAGGGAATTGCTGTCATCAATCAATTTTCAGAATGAGATGCTGTGGGGGTGTTCTGCACTTTAGTGCTTTAGTTTTAATGTTTGAACTTGGCGGCAAGTCAACATTTAGGGATCTTGAAGGAGACTATGACCCTGAAAAAAAATTTGGGTAAGCCAGTGATTATTAGACAAGGACAACCATAAGCACTTGCTCACATGCATCTGTTTTTGGTGCATTACAAGTTATCCTAGACTTCGTGTCTTTAAAAAACCTTATGCAGTTTCTTGGGCCAGCGCTGTGGCTCACTAGGTTAATCCTCCGCCTGCAGCACTGGCATCCCTTATGGGCACTGGGTTCTAGTCCCGGCTGCTCCTCTTCCAGTCCAGCTCTCTGCTGTGGCCCGGAAAGGCAGTGGAGGATGGCCCAAGTGCTTGGGCACCTGCACCAGCGTGGGAAACCAGGAAGAGGCACCTGGCTCCTGGCTTTGGATCAGCGTAGCTCTGGCCGTGGCGGCCCTCTGGGGAGTGAACCAATGGAAGGAAGACCTTTCTCTCTATTTCTCTCTCTCATTGTCTAACTCTGTCAAATAAATAAAGAAAAAAAGAAAGAAAAAAATTAAAAAGTACAAAACCTTATGCGGTTTGCTAATGATTCTGTTGTGGTTGTGTGTGTGTGTGTGTGTGTGGTTTGTTATTTGCTTTTTCATAATGGAGGCTCAGATGGGCTGATTTCAGCTATAATAGTTGCTTATCTGCAGAGAGTTAAGAGTTTGATTTCTGGCTTGACCTTGACTCTCTCTTACTTTCAAGCAGTAGCAACTTTCTGCTGAAGTGGTGAGGTGACTAGAGTATAGCACATTCTGGGACTCTATGGCTAGTTTACATACAAGCAGAATTATAATGGCAAGATAGTATGTTTGTTGTAACAATCACCTGCTGCTAACATCATGATCCAGAAGAACCCTGTTACATGATTAAATCTGAGTCTTGTAAATAAAGGGGGATATTTGACTTTGAATTTCCAGCATTTCACTTGCATATCATGAAGAAAGTACACCATGGTTAGCTCTTGTTGGAATAAGATGAAAACAAATAAGTTTCATGGATCTTTTTTTTTTCTTATACTTATGCAGGTGTGAAAATAAAAGAAGACATCTTTTTTGTCTCCAGGAAAACCAGCATAAAATATAAAAATGGAATCTTATCATCCAGCTTGCCAGAAAAAGTAACTCCCTAACAAAGATGTGGCATTTTTCTATATATAACCACCATGAAATTGGCACCTACCTCTATTAAACAAATTTCTTACTATTTTGTTGTTGTTTTGGTTTGCTAATATGTTTCACATATTCAAAAGCTAAGTTAAAACTGTATAACTATTAACTCATTTCCCAAAGAGCTTTCTTCAAAGTTATTGTTTTTCTTTAATAAATGCAAATTATGTAATTATCTAGTTAAATTTTGACTAGGCAATATTCATTTGAGAAATTGTTGTCCTGTTGTGCAAAGAAAGCATTTTTTCCACCTTTGGCACTTTACAATAAACTCATTCTGATCTAAATTGATTGCTGTGGGATTATCTTGGAGTCATTAAATTATTGCTGTATTGACATCCACTAATGTCTTTAATTAGCAATTTCAAATTCCTGTGTTTGACATTAAATATGAATAGATATAATTTATATTACCCCTATAGCTGTTTATTCAGTTTTGTTTGTATATCCATTGAGTATATTAAACACTTATTTGACATGCTTTGTGCTGAATTCCAGCCATTAGTGTTTATAACATATTCAGATTAGCCTGTTTTGTTTATAATAATGATATTTGTGACATACTCAACCTCCCTGATCCTGCATTAAAATAAAGGTTATATTTCTAGTTTGTTTCATTATTTGAAAATATTGATTTGGATATAAGTTTAAAAGTCTTAAAAATAAATAAATAAAAATAAAAAAGTGGGGAGCAGTACTGTGGTGTAGCGTGTAAAGGCACCGCCTTCAATGCCAGCATCCCATATGGGCACCAGTTAAAGTCCTGGCTGCTCCACTTCCAATCCAGCTCTCTGCTATGGCCTGGGAAAGCTACAGAAGATGGCCCAAGTCCTTGGGCCCCTGCACCCTCGTGGGAGACCTTGAAGAAGCTCCTGTCTCCTGACTGAATCAGCACAGTTCCAGCTATTGCAGCCATCGTGGGGGGGAACCAGCAGTCGGTGTCAGGGCTGACCCACTTCCAATTCAGATCCCTACTAGTGTTCCTGGGAAAGCAGCAGAAGATGGGCCTAGAGCTTGGGCCCCCGCCACCCATGTGTGTGACTCGGATGGAGCTTCAGGCTCCTGGCTTCAGTGTTGCACAGTCCTGGCCTTTGTAGCCATTTAGGGGATGAACCAGTCTCTCTCTCTCTCTCTCTCTCTCTCTCTCTCTCTCTGTCTCAACTCTGTCTTTCAAATAAATCAATATTAAAATCAATAAAAATAGAAGCATCCTTGATTGTTTCCCAAATGGATTTCCATTATGTTCTGAGTATTCCATTGCATGCATACAGGGCTTACTAAGAGACAATCCACAGGATGTGCCTTGCTTTACCACTGGGCTACACATAAGTTTAGTTTGAGTATTTAAAAACTCATTTTCTATGGTTAAATACAACCTGGAAATTATTACATCTATAAGAATATGTAAAAAAAAACCTTGGTAATTCTGCAGCCTTTTTAAGTCTCCAGATTTGGGGTTCATTTTTCACTAGGGTCTTTTTCTATCCTCTCCTGTTGTGTTCCTTTTGCATGGACCATCCTGCTAGAAGATACCTTCACTGCTGTGGCCTTGCCATCACTTATGGCTCTATTTTCATGACAGCACCAGCTGAAGGACAAATCTTTCCCCACACTCCTCATCCAAACACCTTACATTCTTGTTCTTAGTTCTCAAGGAGAAGCAACTACTTATTTACATATGGATGAGTAATATCTATCTCCATTTAAAATATATAAATTACTTTAGGCCTGTATCCTAATTTATTTGCCCCATTTCTATCTCTAGTATATAGAATAGCATTTGATACATAATTTTAACATTTTATATTTTAACATTTTATATTCTCTTGTGGTCTTTGTCTATAAAGTACTTCTGCTCACAATAGGTCTGGAAGAAATTCATCTTGGAATGATCGTAGGCAATTGATGATGATTTATTTGAATCAATGATGAAAATACTCCTCAAATTACTGAACATGTCCAGGGTGCTTGAAAAGTATGAGTGCAGTTCCGAACAATGAATAGCAAGAAGCAACATCAGACTTCAAATACTAAATGGGAAAGAATACATGAAATTGCAAGGTGAATTTTCATCTGCAGAATAGGAAGAACATTGTTAAAGGCTGAAAAACAGAATCAGGTGTTCCAGAAATTTGTGTGTGATAAAGAGTCTTTGAATAAATGTTATTTAGGCTCCTGAACTTTCTCCTATGTCTATCTGAATATTTGCTTGTGAGATGAGATTTAGCAAACATGCTGTTAAATAGGTTTAGCAAAACCTTCCCACTTGCACTGTCTGATCACCCCCGACTTCTGATCAGGCCCCCCATTCTCCACTATTTCCCTGGTCATTGGAGTTTCTGCCACAATAATACATCTTTTGTAGATTCAGTCAGAACCTGCCCTACCTCCCTGATGTTGCCCTTTACTGATTTTCTATTCATGGACCTCCATCCAGCTTCCTGATATATATCCCTGCCTGCTTGTGTTGTATCATGAGTACAGCCACAGCTTATGCCTCCACTGTGAAATCCCTTTGCTATAATCTATACCTATAGCATGGCCCTGAACAAAGTATGACTTACTGTCCTTTAACAAGAAATACTGAATATTTCTTTTCTTGAACATATGATAAAGCATCTATATTCAAATTTAATTTTTATGCCTATAGCTTTGGATATTAAATGGATTGATACTTTTGTAAAGTAACTCCTACAGCTATTTTAGTACCCCTGTCCCATTACACTTCATCTTATTACTGCTTAGTGTTGAGCTCAGAATGTGATACAGGCTCTTCCTGTATGAATATTAGAGTATCTAATAATTATAGTTTAATAAAATGAAACTCAAGGCTGAGATTCATCAACTAGAGAAATGTGGATTTTTTTGTGCAATTTAATAATATCAAATGGCTTCTATAATAATCTTCCATATAAAGGATCAAAAATGGCTTAACTAGGTTCATGTAGGTAGTTAAAAATATGCTGAGAGTGATCATAGGGAAATATGGAAACATTATTTAAATTAAAATTTATCATTCTTTTGTATATAGTAAGAGGTAGATTGACTACTTGATAATATTGAAATTTTTCAGGGTTGGACATAATAATACTGAAGTAGAGATTTAACAGTAATATTTAGGACATTTAAAGATAATTTATTTAGTACTAACAAATCTCCTTTGGTGAAAAACAGTTGTTAATAGTAAAATTAGAGGCCCTCCTAATAAATTTATTAATATTCCATAAATTCTACTAATGTAGTTCCAATACATGTGCATATGAAGTATTATTAAGGAGAGTCCTGAGCACATTTTGAGAAGTGAAGATTCAAGTGTAGCTACTCTAGTTGTAGTGCATGCTGGGAGAAATTGATTTTTCATTAGCTTAATTAGTACAGCAGATGCAAAATTAGCACATGAAAATGTAATGTATAGTAAGAACTTCTAAAAAAATGCTTTGACTGAATTTAAAACTGGATAGTGTGAGTAAAGTGGAAAATAGAAAATCACCAGGATTCAACAAAGAGTTAACTAAAGTTCAAGTGCTGGTTTGCTGATACATAGTTTGACTTTGATAAGGAGTAATTCCCAACCTTATTTTCTCATCCTGAAAGTAGTAGGAGCCCTAATTCTATCTAAAGAATAAAAAGGATTAATATTAATATGATTATAAGTAAATATTCTAAGTGTAATTTAATATTTAGCTGTAAACAATTTATGGAAGGTCTTATCAAGTGAAATAAGGCACAAAGAACAAAAGATAGAAAAATTAGAAAAAAAAAGATTCTCATCAGTTGCAAATAGCACAATTATGTGAATATTAAATCCATCAAACTATCAGAAATACTTAGTAAATAAATAAATTAATCAAGGTTAAATACACACAAAGTTAATATAAAAGAAAGCACTTTTTATATACTAACAATGATGTATAGATGAAGTCATATATAATTTATAAGGAGAAGACAAAAATACAGGCAATCTGTCAGAAGACATATAAAACTTCTGCACTAAAATGTTAAAAACATTCTTGAAAAAAAATTCAGTAAATAAAGATAGGCCATGATATTTAATTACAGGAATTAATATTTTAAAGGTGTCAGTTCACTTCAAATTGAAATATAGAATCAGTGAAACATCTTTCAAAATATCAGCAGAATTTTTCATGTAAGAATTTATAAATAGAGTCAAACATTTATAGTGAAATACAAAATATAAAAAAAAACAATGGAAATTTTAAAGAGCAAAGTTTAAACAGTTTCACAATCATATCCCAGGAATTCTCACAATTTAAAATTAATGTGACAAGTTTATATTGATCAAATAATTTATGTAATTCTAATGGAAAAGAGGAAAGACTCCTAAAACCTGCTAACCCTGTAAAGTCTTCCGCAATGATAATATAAAATTCAAATGGATATTCTTATGAATCTCTATTTGGAAGTATCTTCAAAAGAATTTTTTAATACTTATTTTATTTTAAAGAGTTACAGAAAGAAGTAGAGACAGAGAGAGATAGAGAGGTCTTCCATCCGTTGGTTCACTCCCCGGATGGCCACAACAGCCGGAGCTGAGCCGACTGAAGCCAGAAGCCAGAGGTTTCTTCTGGGTCTCCAATATGGATGCAGGAGCCCAAGGACTTGGGCCATCCTCCCTGCCCTCCCAGGAACAGCAGCAGGGGGCTGGATGGGTAGTTTAGCAGTTGGGGACTGGAATCAGCATCCATATGGGATGCCAACACTGCAGGCCTGGGCTTTAACCCATTATGCCACAGTACTGGCCCCAAGACTTTTAAAAATTATTTTATTTGAGATGCAGAGAGAGAGAAAGAGAGAGAGAGAGAAAGTCTCACATCCACTGGTTCACTCTCCTAAATGCCTGGGGATACAATGCAGGTCCCCACGTGAGTAGCAGGGACTCAGATATTTTAATTATCACCGCTGCCTCCTGGGGTGTATGTTAGCAGGAAACTAGAGTTCAAATTGGAGATAGAAGTTGAATCCAGGACTCATATGTGGACATGCCAACCAGAATCTGGACTGCTGCACCAAACTCCCACTTCTCCAATCTATTGTGTGTTGTGGGCAAGAATTCATAGAGTTTAAATATTCAGAAAATTCACAAAGAGATAACATAAAAATATAATTTTTCAAAAGAAACTGACACGGATTAAGGATCTTATCAACAATACTATTAGCAATAAGACTATAAAATACTAAAGATAATTTAAAATTTTGCCTCCACCTACTTTGTCCAGGGCTTATGATGTCTTTGTTTAGGTACATGAATGCCTCAAACTTCAAGAAACATCCTCGGTAGATGTCTCCATTCTATAACCGCCTAAATTTATGTCCCCTACTTGACACTCAATAAAGCTATATTCATCAAAAATGTGTAGAATGATGTTAACAATCAGCATTCATGATGCTAGGGATTGATTCTATAAGCATGTCCTACATATGGAGTTTACTTCTTAAAAAAAAAAAAAAGAAACCCATAATGCCCTTTAATGATAGATAAGTTATCAATATACCTATGTGAAAATTGGTCAGAGTCATTTTCTTCTGCCCTATCCCAGGAGCAAAGAACAATATTTATTAGGGAAATGAGCCACAAGCCAGTTACTTTGGTTCCTTTATGTGTACATACATAAGAGGATACTCCAGAACATTCGTAACAAAAACCAGAAATAAAATATTAGTGTAAAAAATGAAAATTCAAGTATAGTTTTTCATTGTTAACATTTTTCCTGACATTTTTGAAGACCCATCCTATGTGTGGATTCAAGTTTTTTGCACCAAAGTAAAGTTAAAATTAGCATTTAATTTTATTGCCCAGAAAACTTTTGGAGTAACCTCCTCTATACATGCATGTCACAGGTATATACTACTTTATGCATAGAATTTCTTGTGATGGGCCCTTGAAAAATAATTATGTTAGTATCTGGGCAAATAGAATCATGAGCTGATTTTTGGCATATAAAGGAGACTTATTTTTCTACAATACCCTTTCTAAGCTTGTGGGTTTTGCACCATATGCATTCATTAATATTTAGAAAACAATTTAAGCTTTCATCTTTTGGAGAGCAGGGGTTTGATGCAGTGATGAAGACCCAGCCTGGGCTACCCTCATCACACATGGAAGCACCAGGGTTAGCATCCTGGATCTACTTCCAACTGCAGTTTCTGGCTGCTGTACATCCTGGAAGGCAGCAATGATGACTCAAGTGACAGAGTCCCAGACACCCACATGGGAGACCCAGATCGAGTGCCAGACACCTGACTTTGCCTCTCTCTGTCTTCCTGTCTGTGTCTGACTGCTTCTCAAAGAAATAAAAGAAATTAATAAAATTCAAAAAGTAATAAAACAAAAATTAGAGCATTTAAATTTATAATAAGAGGGTGCTTCAAAAATTTGTGGAAATGCAGTTAAAGGATACACATTTTGTACAATTCTTTTTAATTTTGAATATTTTTCACAATATATAGTTTCTATGTAAGTTTGAAGACCACTCTCATAGCCCATAAATCATTACATAGATTATGTATTGTGACAACTATAATGGTGAGCTACTCAGATCTTCCTTTAATGTGGACCGAGTAGTGAAGGTGAGTGCCATACTTAAGAATCAGGAATCTTCAGAATTGGTCCTATGTATTGTTTTTCCATTGTACTTACCATTCTAGCCAGTGAGGAAAATATACTCCAAAGTTATTCTAGGATAAAGCAACTTCAGTAGTATTCTGGATTGTAGCCATTATGTAGGAACTGGTATATTTGCTCCAGCCAACTAAAAGATTTTAAGCTCTAAAGGCATTCAGTAGCAAAATCTGCTTTTCCTCTTTTTTCTGTCTCAAAATTGTTTAGTGTCTAATATAACCATTAAAATGCCTAAGTTCATTACAGCATCCCATTCTCAAAGAACTCAACTAGCACAACTGCCAAGATTGAAAACAAATAATGACTCAGTCACATTGAAAACATGAGGGTTCTGACCTGCCTGAGCCTATTGAAACCCAAAATTAGGAGACTAGGTTCTCATTGATATAAGTCTGATTTTACACTTGGAAAAGTTTGCAGACTAATATTTGAGATTAGTTTTTCCAAGTATGTGTACCCAAGAGAGCCCCCCTGAGCACAGGTGTGAGGACTTCTGTTCCTTGTGAGAGTTACAGCTCTTGGCTTACTTTACTGATGATATCTGGAAGAGCAGGAGAAGCATGAGTAACACTGCTGTTAATCACTGTGAGGCAGAGACATGGGCTTGTTCCAAGCTTCTGAATTATTGCAAATATGTTATGAAGCAATAGAAAACTAATACTCCAGGAAACCTAGAACAGTGCCTTATAAATACTCAGTGCCCATTCTTCTACCTTTCTGTACGTTGGAACTAGGATGGTTCAAAACATAATGTTATGGTTCACTTAAACAGTGAGTAGGTAGTCACATCTAGAAAACTATGTTTTTGCACAGCTAGATGTTTAGTGAAATACTGATCTCGCTTTCTGCCCACTAATTTGACTCTTCTTTATTACAAATGTAATTATATGTGAGCCATGTAAATGTGGCTTTTATTTTTCACCCTTTGGCATCTTCTATTTAATACATTCTAACAGTAGTACAAAGGGTTCATTAGTTATAAAAATTCAGAGAGATTTTATTACTCAGCATTCAGTATTACAGCAAAGGACATATAATGTCATTAAGCATGCTACTGTTCCATAGTTTCATTATTTCCTCTGGATATATGCTTTATTTGAAATGGAAGGTGTCTTACAAAATATATGTAATGTTTTTGAAAACTAACTACAGTAGAAAATCCTGTTACAATTGTGAGGCTGTAAGAATTCCTTAAAGGATTCAAAAATAAATTTATTTTTTTAAATATTTATATTAAGTAATAATAAAACCCTAATTTAATCTCTTTAATAACATTCCAGTTGGTAATTATACAAATTTTGGAATGCTCAGAGTAAACTGATAGGAACACTTGATCTACTCAACATTCACTGGAGGAAATTTTCTCATGACTCAGGTGCATGGTAAGGAAGTGAAGCACACATTGACAAATCAGACATGATATCTTTGATAATTATGAATAAGCCACAAAGAAGACTGCCTCAGTACACAAGGAATCACTGTGAATGCTGAATTTGAAGTAACCCAGCTGTCTTTAAAGAGATTTTTAACAATTCATTGCAAAAAAAAATATTCATTTTGGTAGGGTACAATTAGTACATCTGTGACCTTGTAACTCTTAATGTATGACTATCTTGTGAAATATAACACTGTTCAGGCCAGTGCCGCAGCTCACTTGGCTAATCCTCTGCCTTTGGCTCCAGCACCCCATGTTCTAGTCCTGGTTGGGGTGCCAGATTCTGTCCCCATTGCTCCTCTTCCAGTCCAGCTCTCTGCTGTGGCCTGGGAAGGCAGTGGAGGATGGCCCAAGTGCTTGGGCCCCTGCACCCACATGGGAGACCAGGAGGAAGCACCTGGCTCCTGGCTTTGGATTGACATAGCACACAGGCCGTAGCGGCCGTTTGGGTAGTGAACCAACGGAAGGAAGACCTTTCTCTCTGTCTCTCTCTCTCACTGTCTAATTCTGCCTCTCAAAAAAAGAAATATAACATATAACATGGTTCAGGGAATTTCCAGTGGATGGGAACTGAAAGCTACTCTTCTAAATCTCCTTCTGCAAATAAGAAAATAGTTAAATATTACTAGGGAGAGAAGCTGTCATATATGATATATGATCAATCCTAAGAATTACTTCATTATATATCGATTGTTGTATACAACTATATATATATATATATTTCATCTTCTATCAAAAATATGAGAAAAACTCTTTAAATAGTTAAGCATCTGTGTAAGCAAAACATTTTTTTCCAAATAATGCTCCTAATATTAGCCTTAGACAGTCTGTGGAAAAGGTATATTCTTTCAAAATAGCTTGAGAGTAGTAGGTAGATCTACTACTGGCTCAAAATTGTCTCCTCTACAACCTTTCTTGACAACTGAGAATGACATGTGACTTATGCTTAAATTAGACCAGATTCTACCATATGACTTTCAACAAGGGGTAACAATTATAAGGGATAAAATGAAATACTTCATGTATTTTGCCATTTTATCACAAAAAGCATCATAAAATATTATCATTTGTATATTATATTTCTTTATTTTTTTATTTGGAGGTGGGGGAAGAAGGGTGGTGGGTTAGAGAGAGAGAGAGATAGAGAGAGAGCAGAAAGAGAGAGAGAGAAAGAGAGAACATTTTCCATCTTCTGGTTCGCTCCATAAATGACCACAAGAGTTGAGTCTAGGCCAGGCCAAAGCAAGAAGCTCAGAATTCAATCTGGATCTCTCACAGAGGAGGCAGGGACCCACAGCACACATTAGCAGGAAGCTGGAATCGGGAAGCAGGAGCTGAGCCAGGGCCTGAACCTCAGCATTGTGATATGGGATGTGGGCGTCCTAAGTGGCATCTTCACTGTCCATTAAGCTTAAGTATTTTAGTTTCAGGGATATAATAATTTATAACATTCGTCAAAATATGTTCTAGGAAACATTTTTGAGGTTGTAAAGTAAGGACACTGGAAAATCCATTCCTGCAGATAAGCAATGAGAACACTGGAGAAGAAATTGTCAAAATGAATCCTCTTTGAATTGTGTGAATTAAAAGCTTGCTGCAATGGGAAGAGTATTTATTCAAGAGAAGTCATTGAATCATAGAACAGCAAACTTCATGGCCACAACTTTCTTTAATCCTGCCCTCTTTTCCCCAGATTCACAGTGTCTTTGTAAACCAACAGCCTCCCCACAGCAATAGCTGTAAGAAGCCAACAAACTGGCAGACACTAAAGAAAAACAATAGATTTGGATATTTCAAAAAAAAAAAAAAAAAAGAAAAAAGCCCATACACGAGTAAATTGTCATCATTTGACCTGTCTGGCAGCTGTCTGAAAAACTGTTCTCCTGTCTTTTCAGTATTTGATGTTACACAGAGCTTACTCTGTTCAAGGGCCCTTTCCGCAGGATGTTTTTTTTGAAACAAATAGTGACAATTGTTTAACAACACAGCTGCCTGCCTGAGGTGATAATACCAGTTGGGGCAAACAATAGCCTGTCCAAAAATTCTTAAAAGGAAAAACTGGGGAATGACTTGTTCATGGGGCACTTTGAAAACCTTTGACATAATCCTAGGATTCCAGAATGCCACCTGCATGTACAGAGATGTGTCCCTACACACGACTTTACACATGTCCAGGAAAAACTACCAGAATCCCAATCTCTGACCACAGGCAAACCTTAAGCTTATGCCCAATAAGAAGGGAAAACAACTAAGGTAGCATTAAGAACATGTTCATTTCACAAACACACACACATGCACACACACATACACACAGCCCCTTGGTAAAGGCTAGAAGATGCGTTGGCTTGAGGAATCAGAGAGAATCTCTAGTGAAGTCTCTGAATGGACAAATAGCAACAAAAAGGCAGTGCAGGGAAACACATGGAATTCCAGTTTTTGATGTTAGAAATGTTAAGTGAGCATCCAAAGAGACAGAATGCCAAAGTCTGTGAAGAGGGGAGAAAAATCTGTTTTCTAGATTTGCTACATTTTATTACTTAAGACATTGTTTTCCAAAAGCTAAGTCAAATGCAAATAAAAATTAAAGAAAAATGCAAACACAAAATGGCACATTATATACACAAGGGAAAATCAACAAGAAAATTCTCCTGAGAAAGCCTAGGATATCAATGAATAAATCTGACACAAACCAGGGATGAAATGATAAAATTTGAAATTAAAAACACATTATAAAGTCTCAAGAGCATATCTGAACACACAAACTAAATAATCAAAAAACTTGAAGGTAGGATAATTGAGGTTATCAACCTGAGAAAGATGAACAGGGTCTCAAAGACATGAGGGCCATGGTCCAAGATATCAATATATTTATTTTATGAAAAGAAGGTAAAGAAATTGCAAGTAAGAATATTTGAAAAACTATGGCCTAAAATTCACAAATTTAATGAAAACCATTCATCTGCATTCATTTGCGTCTCAGAATTTTAAAAAAGTTCAAATAGGATAAACTCATGGAAAGCCATACCTAAATCCATCATAGTCAAACTGTTAACACCCAAAGACAAAAGAAAAAAAGTGATGTGGCTGAATCATCTATAATTTTATTTCTAACAATTTTTCCTTATTACACTTGTAGATTTTTTAAAAAAGATTTTTATTCACATATCTATTTGAAAGGCAGAGTTCTGAGTTGGGGTGGGTGTAGAGACAGAGAGAAAGAGCTCTTCCAAAAGGCCACAACAGCTGGACCTCAACCATTCTGAAGCCAGGAACCAGGCGTTTTTTCCTGATCTCCCATGTGGCTGCAGGGGCCCAAGCACCTGAGCCGTCTTCCACTGCTTTCCCAGGTGCATTAACAGGGAGCTGGAATGGAAGTGGAGCATCCAAGACTCAAACCGGCTCCCATAAGGGAAGCCAACATCGCAGGCGGCCACTTTACAAGCTATATCACAGCGCAAAATCCTAGATTTTCTTTTTCGTGACAATTATATGTATTTATCTTTAAATGCTTTTATTTGAAAGAGAGAGAGAGGGAGAGAGAGCTCTGTTGCTTCACTCCTCAAACAGCAAAAATCAGGGTTCTGCCAAGAATGAGGGTGGGATCCAGGAACTTATGAGTCTCACCAGGGTGGCAGGAACCCTCCTTCAAGAATTACATGAGGCTTCTGAGAGTGCAGATTAGCAGGAAGCTAGATCTGAAAACAAAGCTGAGGCTCAAACTCTGGCATTAGGACACGGGTCATGTGTACTGCAAGAGGCATTTTAACCACTGGGCCAAATGGCATTGCCCCACATCTCTTTTTGTTTTTTGCATCTTATTTTTGAAATAAAATCACACATTCACAAACATATACACACAAAAAACCATTACAAGACATGGTTGAGGAGCTGGCATTTTGGTGCAAAGGATTAAGCTGTCTTCTGCCATGCTGGCATCCCATATTGGTACCGGGCTGCTCTGCTTCCAATCCAGCTCCCTGCTAAGGCACCTGGGAAATCAGTAGATGATAGCTCAAATCCTTTCCCACCTGCACCACATGGGAAAGCCAGATGGACTTCCAGGCTCCTGACAGTGTATTGATGGTGAAATCTTTCAAGGTAATTATGTCCTGGGAGCATTGCTATCTTAGTTATGGCAATAGTACATTGCAATAAAGTGAGGCCACCTTTAGTGCTTGGCTGTTTCCTTGTGTGGCCATTTGCATTTGTGTCTCTCCACGGTTTTCTGATGCAGATGAAGCCCCTCACCAGGACACTGGCACCATGCAGTTTGGATCTCCCAGAACTGTGATTTAGATGAACTCCTTTATAAAACACCTTCACTTGAATATTTTGTTTTAGCAACATAATATGAGGTAAAGCAAGATATAAACAAGGCACAAACATGTAAAAGTATTGGAATTATGCAAATTATATTCTCTGAATAAACTAAATGGAAACTAGGGATGAAGCATGGGACAGGAATATGTGAAAAATAAACCACACCCTATTAAATAACAAATGAGCAAGGAAGAACACAACTGTCGCAAGCAAAATTTCTTCTGCTTCACCATAACATAAAGAAACACCAGCAATAATTTGCTATGATTCTACTGAGATTTAACTAAAACTATTGAATTTTAAGCTGCAGGATGAAATACTTCTTTTCCATTAAACAACATACCCAGGTGTTTAGAAAGTAGAATATGATGAAATAATTCTAGCTTGTAAATTTAGGTTTCTTAAAGTTAAGAGGATATTTTCTGTAAGCCAAAATTTTCATTTAAGCATGAAATGGATGATTTTCCCTTTTGTCAATCCTTTTATTTATACATGAGAAATAAATAGGGATTCCAAGCTTAGCTTAGCAGTATCTTTTTTTAAAAAATTACTTATTTGCATGAACTACTTTGTGCTTTGGAACATATTCAGGAAATGCCTAGGGTTTCATTTTCCAGGGATGATTTTCTCTTTTTTAAATTTTTTCTTCATGGTACTATGTACAGTCTAATGTCTGCCTACACTGAAAAAAAAACTTTTAAATATTTCATAAATAACTACATACATCATATCCACATCTACTCCATATTTAGGATGCGTTTCTTCAATGAGACATTTGCTAGTAATTTTTTAGTACTAAACACAGATTATTCTGCTGAGGATGATTTAACTTTATATATCTATATATTTTAATTATTCCCATTTGAGTAAAGTTTTTTGCATATTTCTTATATATATATATACACATGTATGTGTTCATAAGATTGTTATAAAATCATTATAAATTCACACTCATTTTATTCTTATCTCTATTAATGTTCAAAGAATATGCAATATCTGTTAAGAGTTTCATATTTAATGATCTTTATACTTCCTTGAGAATATTCTTTTGTTTGGGAGTAAATACCTTTTTCCAGTTTCTAGTTATCATGAGCAGCGATTTCCCTTTTTCATGTCTCCATTCTTGCTGCAGCCCTTGCTGCTCTCCACCCTGGTTATGTGATTCTGCTGCTGGGGAGTTTGTGACAACAGCGATGGCTCTAAATTGAAATGACTAACATTCTGAGGTAGGATATTTGGCACAACCACTACTTCATTCCTCCCTTCTACACTGATTCAGTCAAAGAGAATGTGTACTCTGGGAAAGAATATATTCCCATTAAATGCTACATTTTTCTCATGTGTGTTGCATGGACATCCAGTAGGGAGTAGGGAAGCAAGCACTCAGTGAACTCTCATGTCACCTGAGCTGTCCAACATGGTTCTTGGAGTAATCATCTTGGTATTTTTGGTGCTTCATTTTCTGACACTGCTGTTGTTTCTCAATTTGGTAAAAAAATTGGTAAGAAAAAATAACTGTTAATATTTGTATCTAAATATACTTGTTAATAGCTCTGCTCAGCTATACAGTGTCAATGAACTTCTGAAATCTAAATATCATTCAAACATATTCTGCTAATCTTCTTCATATATTTGTCATATAATGACAACTCCATGTGTAGGAGTTAGAGCCCCTAGCTTGCTAAATGCCAGTTTCTCTTCTGTACTCTGGCTTGCTTGCTTGCCTGCTGTATAGGCCTCATCTTGGGCCATGAAGGAGGCAGGCCGGGTCCTTGAGAACAAAGAAAGTAAGCTCCCTTGGGATTTATGGCCCAATGCTTCCCACCAGTGCCTCCCTGTGCCATCTCCTTTGTGCGGCGCTTCCCTCCAGTGCCTCCCCATGCCATCTCCTTTGTGTTGCCTTCCCGCCACATAACGTATATAGCCTTTACATTTAAATGAACCAATGAACATGTTAGGTCCCAATACCTTGCCATATAGAGAGTAAGAAGGATATTATACTGAAAGAAATCAAAGAAATCAAATAGGAAGATATGATGCATTTCTGGATTAGAAGACTGAAAACAGAGGAAGATTGCATGATGAAGCAAGAGGAAGCCAAACCAGCTACTCAGAGGTCAGGCTTGTTCTTTTATGATAACCTATTCATGAGTACTAACCAGGGTCCACGAGAACTGTATCAATACCTTGCTTGGGAACTCCCTCAGTGGCCTGATTACTTTCTACTGCATCTCATATTTAAAAGACCATCTTTCATTGTCACAGGAAGGCCAAGCTTCCAACACATGACACCCTTGGGACAAATCTCTCCCAAAGAACATCATGTTAAACACAACAAGCAAGCCTTGACAGTGTGGTCGCACATCTATTTCCATTCCTACGTAGTCTAATAAAGCAACTAACAGTGCTTGTGATTTTGAGCATTTATTAGTTGCTTCTGCAAATATAATCTTTTATAAAGTCATTTCTGTAGTTCTCTGATCTGTCTTCTTATGTTGACAAGATAGTAAATGAAACAAAAACCATCCTAAACCATCCTAAAATGATTCATACATTAGCTCTTTTATAAGGTTTATTGATTTATTTAAAAGAGTTGAGAGGGCCAGAGCCGCGGCTCACTAGGCTAATCCTCCGCCTGTGGCGCCGGCACCCTGGCACTGGTCCTGTCCCAGTTGCTCCTCTTCCAGTCCAGCTCTCTACCGTGGCCTGGGAAGGCAGTGGAGGATGGCCCAGGTCCTTGGGCCCGCACCTGAGTGGGAGACCAGGAGGAAGCACCTGGCTCCTGGCTTCAGATTGGCGCAGCGCACTGGCTGCAATGCACCAGCCATAGTGGCCACTTGGGGGGTGAACCAATGGAAAAAAAAAGGAAGACCTTTCTCTCTGCCTGTCCAAAAAAAAAAAAAAGTTGAGAGAGAAAGACATGAGAGAGAGAGATCTTCCATCTGTTGTTTACAGGAGATAAGAGGGTACTTCAGGAAGTTAATAGAAAAATTAAACTTTTTGAGGGTCACTCATATGCAAACACTAAATGAACAAAAATTTCACTAAAGCAAATACTTTTAGAAAAAAAGTGGGCTTCAAATAAAAAAAGGTATTAAATGTAGAGATAATTACCCACAGAGTCAATTTCAAATTTAAAAGAACCAAACAACATACTTTGAAGTATATAAATAAAATTAACAATAAGGAGAAAGGATTAGCTACAAAAATGCAGCTTTTTAATGTTTCATAGAATATGTTTATGAGTGAATTTGTAGTGATATGTGATATTTGAACAATAAATTGAAGTAAACCTCAAATAGCTGAATTCATACAAATAATATTTGGAACTATCATATATTATTCTATAAGTTCAGAAAACCAAATTATAATTAAAATAAGCCATGTATCAAAGGAGAGATCATAATGAAAGTTTAAAATTATATTGAATTAAATAATAAATTTAAAGCCGTTTCTCCACACTTGTCAAATCTATGTAAATTAGTTAAGGCAAACTTTGTCCCTTGATTTTATATTTTAAGAAATAATAAAAGCTGGAAAGCAATGAGCGAAGCAATGAGCAAATTATCATTAGGTTATGAGAAATTTTTTTTTTTAGCTTTTATTTAATGAATATAAATTTCCAGTGTACAGCTTATGGATTACAATGGCTTCCCCCTCCCATAACTTCCCTCCCACCCACAACCCTCCCCTCTCCCGATCCCTCTCCCCTTCCATTTGCATCAAGATTCATTTTCAATTCTCTTTATATACAGAAAATCAATTTAGTATAAAGATTTCAACAGTTTGCACCCACATAGAAACACAAAGTGAAACATACTGTTTGAGTACTAGTTATAGCATTAAATCAAAATGTCTAAAGAGCATAAGGATAGAAATACTACACATAGAACAATATAAAATCAGAAGGAAACCTACAACAATAATATATAAATGTTAATTCTATAAAGAATCATGTATTTTAGAAAGCATCATTCATAGTGATCATGATTTGGAAGAAGACAAATGTGTCTCGACCCAAATCCATTTCATTAACCTCTACTTACATCACTTTCCATAGAAATGACACATGACTAAACTAAAACTCTAAGTGAGGTTGAAATAATTCATGCAGTAGGGAATAAAGGAGTTTAGTTAATAAGTAGGAAACAGAGAAAATATTGTGTGAGAAACTAATGTTATAGAAACATTACTTCATGAAATCCAGAATTAATATGACAAAATACAAACTACTCACATTAAGAAAAATTTAAATATGATAATCATGTCTAAAACACTTCAACAGATATGGTAATGGATCCAGAACTGGCAAAATACAAAGAAGTTGAGACCATTAACAAAGAATCCATTCAACCATGTATTGAATGTCTTAATGTAATAAAGCAAAAAATAAATAAAAACATATAAAGATTGGAAATGAAAATAATTTGTTTTAATTTTCAGAACACACAGAAATTTCATAGCAATCTAAAAATTTTTCTTAGAACTAATGGTTATTCAAAGAATTAAAAAGACTGTGAAATAAATAACCCGTATGCAGAAAATTATTGTTTTCATATATTAGAATCCATACTTTTAGAATATGTATAAAATCATATAATACCATTTTAATGAAACCAAAATATATAAAATTTAGAGTAATAATCCTAGAAAAGTTATGAGGAATTTTACATACAGGAATTTTACTTATTAAAAAGTATCATTGAAACAAAACAAAAATAGTCAAAAATGAAGGGGTATAAAATATTTATTAATTGCAAAGTTTAATATTGTAAATGTTTTCATATTAAATTAAAATTATCATAAACCAGAATATCTCCTTGCATTTTTGTGTAAAATGACAGTACAATTCCTTAAATTATATGGAAATGAACCTGGGGTAGAATAGTCTTGAAAAAGCAAAATATGAGTAGCCTTACATTTTAAAATATTATTTCTACTTATAGGGACAGAGAAATAAATTAATGTGGAAAAGGAGAAATTCAATTGAAACACATTCGGGTATATAAGGATACTTCATATTCAACAAATAAACTTGCAGTTAGAATGATTCCATTTCCAATCAGTTGTCTGTACATTTGGTATCAACAGTGAAAAAAAATTATTCTTAAACCTCTATACATTTCAAACACAATAGTAACTAACAGTGGGTTGCCTATATGAATATAATAAGTCACATAATCTTCTAAAAGTTTTGGACAATATCTTCAAGAAATACAAATATAAGAGAACAGACACACACATGTATACAAAGTGCACCTTGTACTTGGAATGGACTGATTGTATTGTTTGGGTGGTTCAAGCGTTGTAGCACATTTAGCAGTACCCAAATGGCCTTTAGTAATTTGATTCCACCAACACCTCACATTACAACATATAAAAAGGTTCTAGTTATAGACAAATATATCCTATGTTTCAAAATCATTTCCAGTTAAGGACTATTGGATTAAACTACATTGAAATTTGTTACCTATTATTTATTAAAATTCATCATAAAGTCAATAAAACAGCAATACATCAAAAAGAGGTATTCAGAGGGCCAATTGGAACCCTGACTACTTTGCTTCCTATCCAGTTTACTGCCAACGTGCCTGGGAAGACTGGAATACAGGTGAGGTGCCTAGGGCCCTGCCCACGTGGGAGATCAGGATGGACTTACCAGCTCCTGACGTTGGCCTGGCCTAGAATTGACTGTTGTGCATATTTGGGGGGTGAGCGAGTATATGGAATATCTCTCTGTCTCTGTATGTTTCATTCTGACTTTTGAATAAATAAAGAGCTGTTTCCAACAATATGCAAAGATGTATATATGCAAAACAAATAAATACAAGAAATTAAAAACAAAATTGAAACTGTATTTGAAGAGAATTCCCAGAAGAAATACAAACGCAAATAACAGTAGGTATTATCAAATATTAGTAAAATATATGAAGAAGCTCAATATGACATTAAACCCTAAAAAAGGCAAAATATGTCAAACGAACTGGACTGTCCATACCAAAAGCCGCCTAATATGCTAGGCTTTTGGTGGGGTCTTGTTAGTGAGGGTTTTGTTTTGATCCAATAAAAGCAATCATATTTTGTATGATTCTTTTTATAAGAAGTTCAAATGTCAGGTAATACTAAGTGGTATATTTTAGGGATACATGTTTAAGTATAAAAAATCAAGAAACACATTACTTTGAAAATCAAGGCAAAGTTAACATCGGGGTGAATGAAAGAGAGCGAATTGGCTAAAGCACTACCAGGACCCTGTATGCTGCCGTTCCAGCTCCTGAGCTGAGGACTGTGTACACAGGGCAGGTTGTGATATTTTGTGGAGCTACATGATCTTTGTTTATTCTTTGTATATACATAGCTTCAAAATATAAAAGGATAACTAAATATTCCTTCAAATCTGATCCACTCTCCAAATGTTACTTCTGTCACCAAATGTTGACTTATCTTTCAGATATTCTGCATTCTATGCCAACATTCATATTTATATACTTTTGTTAAAGCACACATATGATTTTGCATTTTTTCATATAATATACATTACTGGTGATTCTATATTGGCATACATGTAACTTTATCAGCCTTTTCAGAAGCATGTGTATTGCAATGTATATAAGCATAATGTTTAACACAATATATGCTGATGTGCTGCAATAAGGGAGGAAATTAAATTATGGTTACTTATAACACAATGGGTATGCCTCATAGATTAAAATCTGTATGTCATTCTTTTAGCAGCATTCTTCATAACCTTGAAAAATAAACAATAAAATTATGAGTCAAGAGGTATTTTAAGACAAATCTTCACTTCTAAACAAAAAAAAGATAGTGCTTCTAAGCTAGCAGTAATATTGAGATGGAATGCCAGAGCATTTTAACTGAGTACAATAAATCAAACAGCTAGTTTTTAACTTTGCTGATGGAGAAATTTAGCCTGTGACAATTCATCTTTTTCTTCTTCTATATGTTAATATAAAAAAATTATTAAACCTTTACATTTGTTGCTTAGTTCGCGAAGAATGATGGACATATTGAGATAATATTCCCAGACTACCAACTAATGCCTCTCTCTCTTGCTCTCTCTCTCTCTCTCTCTCTCTCTCAGCTTCTCTCTCTATGAGTGTGTGTCTCTCCCAGCCTTTTAAATAAATAAAAATGAATACATTTTAAAAATAGTATTTTTAGTAAGTAAGTGAATGTAATACTAGTTTTAGTTTCAAATAATTATGTAAGAAGTGCTTTCCTCATAAACTGGATTACGCTAAACAGCAGTGTTATCAGTTTGAAGACAGCACTGTGCTTCTGATGAAGACATTACTAGCCCTGTAACACATTTAACACTATCCTTGGGAGCACTCCTGATTGTAGCAGATGTCATTCCTCACTGATGAGGGAAAATTGTTCTGAAAGGAAAACATCCACCCATCAAGAAAATGAATACCAAGTGGAAAAGAGAAATAAATGAATTACTGATTTTACATGAAACAAAATTAAAGTAAAAATGTAAAATTTAGTCCTTTTAAAGTTTGTGTTTTCCCTAAAAAAATAACATTCTTGTTTATAAAAATATTTTCTGGTCTCATCTTCGTAAGAAATGTATCATGAATTTGGAATTTTAGATAAGGACTTATCTTTTACTTTATGTAGACTTGATATAATTGAAAAATGAATAACAAAATTATAGCATATATTACATGGGCAAGTGATTAAAATTTTACAGATATTTAACAGGACAATCCTTGGGAATGATAAAAGTTTTGAAGGCCTTGAAGTGATGTGAAAAAAATAATTGTCAAGAGTAAGTGGAAAAACAACTTTGTCTATGTTTAAATACATGCATCACCAATAGATACAAATGGGGGAAATTTTCTCAAATAATTTCTGCTTCTGGGGATTTAAATTTCTTTTTTTTTTTTTAACAGGCAGAGTGGATAGTGAGAGAGAGAGAGAGACAGAGAGAAAGGTCTTCCTTTTTTGCCGTTGGTTCACCCTCCAATGGCCGCTGCGGCTGGCGCATCTCGCTGATCCCAAGCCAGGAGCCAGGTGCTTCTCCTGGTCTCCCATGGGGTGCAGGGCCCAAGCACTTGGGCCATCCTCCACTGCCTTCCCAGGCAACAGCAGAGAGCTGGCCTGGAAGGGGGGCAACCGGGATGGAATCCGGCGCCCCAACCGGGACTAGAACCCCGTGTCCTGGCGCCGCAAGGCGGAGGATTAACCTGTTAAGCCACGGCGCCGGCCGGGATTTAAATTTCTTTACCTTATGTGTAAGAACTAGTCATAATGTGGGTATGGGACCCAGCATTATAAGCTATCTCTTGAGACACACACATCCCATATCAAAACTCCTGGGAAAACGACTCATCTCAACTTCCTACTAATGTGCATTCGTGAAGGTAGCACATGATGGCTCACATATATAGGTCCCTGTCACCCATGTGGGAGACCCAGATGAAGTCCCTGGGCCCTGGCTTCACACTGGCCCAGCAGTGGCTGTGTAGTCATTTGTGGAATGAACCAGTGGATGAAATACCTCTTTGTAAATAGGAGAAGCATATAAAAAAGCTGTAAAAATATTAATGGTATTTTTAGTAAATAAGTGAATGACATAATAATTTTTGTCTGATGATTAAGTAAGAAAATTCGTCAGCATACAAATTTCTTTCCTATAGGCAGGATTGGAGTAAAAAACAGATAAGAGATGCCCTGGAAATTGAGAGTGCTTGTATGTCACCATTTTTAGGTTTCTCAGAAATCTGAATAAACAAAGTAACAAAAATGCAAATAGATGCAAATGATTTTGCATGCAAACTAACTAAACATCTTGTAAATTTGTCAGTGCTCCAACATTAACACATTTGCTCAAATCAGGTATCCTGCTTTATTAACAGTTAAGTTTATTACTTTATTAACAGTTGCAATATTATGGCAACAGGCAAAATAGCACCAGGCATGTGAGAAAAAGCACTTTCTAAAAAAAAACAAAAAGATTGATGAAAGACAGAGGGAAGGAGGGAAGGAGGGAAGGAAGGAAGGAAGGAAGGAAGGAAGGAAGGAAGGAAGGAAGGTCACCAAAGCTGAAATCATGCCATAGATAGAGATACAATTATAGAAGCGAAATAAAGCATGAGTAATTCTAATACCAGTACTTTCTTACTGATAGTGGAAGATATTTTACTCCTAAAACCAATACAAGACAGATTTTAAAGGGAATAACTGGAGAATAAACAAGAGAGGACTTAATGTGAAAGCAATCATGTAGAATATCAGTAATTTTTATATTAGTTCATGTTCATGCAATAATATTTTGGATGTACTGAAATAAAATCGGTTTTAAATGTGGCTTCTGGAAGAGTTGAGAGGGAGGAAATATGGCAGTCCAATTTAAAAAAAAGAAAGAGACCAGCATAAGTCTTTAACATAGTAAAGGAAATCTTTAAAAAAAAAATGATTTCCAGGATAAAGCCATGGTAAAGAGAAAAGTTGAAAAAAACTATAAAGGTGATAGGGTCAGGCCTGCGCCGCGGCTCAATAGGCTAATCCTCTGCCTGTGGCGCTGGCACACTGGGTTCTAGTCCCGGTCAGGGCCCCGGACTCTGTCCCGGTTGCTCCTCTTCCAGTCCAGCTCTCTGCTGTGGCCCGGGAGTGCCGTGGAGGATGGCCCAGGTCCTTGGGCCTTGCACCCACGTGGGAAACCAGGAGAAGCACCTGGCTCCTGGCTTCGGATCAGCGTGGTGTGCCGGCTGCAGCGGCCATTGGGGAGTGAATCAACGGAAAAAGGAAGACCTTTCTCTCTGTCTCTCTCTCACTGTCCACTCTGCCTTTCAAAATAAACAAACAAAAAAAGGTGATAGGGCAGGTGCAGGTTAAGCTGCCATCTGGGATGCCCACATCTCATTTCTGAGGGCTCTTGAATTCATGGCACTATGTTTCCAATCCACATCGATTCAAATGCACCTGGGAAGCAGCAGAGCAGAGGCTGGTTCATGCACCTGAGCTCCTGCCACCCAGATGGAGTTCTAGCTCCTGTTCCAGGCTGCCCCGTTTCTGGTGCTGTGGCTATTTGCGGCGCAGATCAGTGGACTGATGATCTTTTTCTTTCTCTCTGTCTCTCCCACTGTCATTCTGCCTTTCAAATAAGTGAATAAATAGATCTTAAATAAAGCAATTAAGTAATCAATAGGTGAGAAATGAATTTTAAAAAGCTATAAAGGAACACAGAAAAGGGGAAATCGGCAAGGAACCAATTTAAAAAATATCAGAAATTAAGTTCCTCACTAACTGAGTCACATCTGGATTCACTGATTCAGTCTGCAGTGGGTTCTGATAATGTCTGAACTAGTAAAGTAACTTTTGTTTAAAAGTCTTCATAGTAATTTTGTATTATAAGGGGGTTGGATTTATACAATTTCTTCATTGCTCTGAGTTTCCATAAGTAGGAATTGGTATTTTTAAATGACTTTTGTAATTGGCCAGTTATTTACAGTGGTTCTGCATGTGTTTAGGGGCAATGATATACGCACATCATTTCCATTTAATTTTATATATTTTTATCAACAGTTTTGCCTCAAATTGTATGGGTAACTCCTCAGTGAAAAATATCTTTTTTAATTTTAATTTTCATTAACTTTTAACAGATTCAATGTGATTTGTAGATAAAATTTGAAGAACATAACAATATTCCCTTCCTCTCACTACCTCCTTCCTTACTTCTCCCTCTCATGCTCTTTCCCTCTCCTTTTCTTTTTGCTTTTTTTTTCTTTTTAGTTTTTGAGATAAAATTTTAAAATTACATTATAGTAAAAGAAACTTAATACTTCACCAAATAAGTTTAACAAGTAAAAAGCAAAAAGACCCCAGTTTTGTGGGAATATAGACAACAGTATAAATAATAATTGTTTGGAAAAATGACCACTTCACCCATATACAGTAAATTTTAAATTCATCATAGATCATTAAACTATAGTAGTGCAATATTCTTAATCATTGCCTTTGACATGACTTGTGTCCTAAATACTTGGGGGAAAGATGCATATTGTATTGAAAACAAATTTACTACTCATTTCTTTTGAGATGGTTTAGATTTGACTAAACTTGTTAAATCTCTAAAGAGAGCAAATTCATTACTAGTCAATGATTTCTACTATAAAATAGATATTTATAAGCTAATTTATTGAAAAATAAAGGCATGAAATATTATATCATAGGTTTTAAGATATTTCTACTTTATTTTCATTTTTTTTTACATTTAGAGAGAAAATAAAAAGTGAATAAATGTGGATAAATACTTTTACTTAAATAAGGAAAGTTTTATGTTTAGGAAAGTACATTTTGATCTTGTTAAAAAAAAGCTTAAAAAAGCTAGCATTACATTAACAAAGTCCATAGCTAATGTTCTCATTAGCATTATAACATATTTTACAAAATGAAATATTGCTAAGATTCATAATAATCTATGTATATCTGGAGGCAGTGATTTTTCCTCAAAATGAAAAATCTTTATCAATACCCTGGGACATAACTTCAGAAATGGTCAAATTAAAATAGATAAATGGGGGTCAGGCTTTCAGCTAAAGGATTAAAAATACCACTTAAGTTCAATTTCGGCCTCAGCCTCCAATCCAGCTTCCTACTAATACATGCACTGGAAGGCAGCAGGTGATGTATTAAGCAGTTGGGTGTCTATCACAGACGTGGAAAGCCTAGATTATTTTCTAGGCCTTTACCTTCGAACTGGTCCAACTCTTACTGTTGCAGTATTTTGGGAGTGAACCCACAGGTGGAAGATTTCTCTCTCTCTACCTGTCTCTGTCAGTCTCTGTCTCTCTGCCTGACAAACAAAATGAATATAAATGAAAACAACATTTAAAGAAGAGAAGTGAAAGATGTACAATGTATAAATACCAGAATTGGTTTGAGAAATCCCTAGTATACTAAGGTATTTCCAGTAATACAATTTATCACAACATAGATCATATTTTAGAGCTCAAGTTCATTTCACATTTCTATAATAATGCTGTGATTGAAAACCACTTAATACTCTCTTTTAAGAATGGAATGTGTGTCCCCTCATGTTGAAAATCTAACCCTCAACCTAATGGTCATAGATGTGAGGTCTGTGAAGGGTAATAGGTCAAGAAGGTGGGGATCTAATGATTGAAATGCATGTTTTATATAAAGGACCCTAGAGATCTCTCTTTTCCTGCAAAATAAAAAAAAATCAGCAATTGGCAACATGGAAGTGGGTACTCATGACAACCCAACAAAGCGTGCACATTGATCTTGGACTTTCAACCTTTATAGGTATGAGAAATTGTTATGTGGCACTTTGTTCTAGCAACAAATCATAACCCAATACTCTAACTTTTATTTTTGTACTGCGACAGTGAATTATATTCTTTATACCACTTTATTAAGGCTATGACATTGATAGTTTTCTTCTTGTTTTATTTTGATTCATTTCCATAGCATACTGTTGGAAATTGTTCAGTCTATGTATCAAATTACTTCACTGGTTTCCATCTCATCAAATTTCCTTTTTTCTTTTATTTTTAATTAGCAAATAATTTAGTGTATTTATTAGGTAAAACATTATATTTTGATACATCCAGGCATTATGGAAAGATGATATCAATTTAATTAACATACCCATCATTTTACATAATTTTTGCAGTGAAAATATGCAAAATCTCTTTTAATAGTCCGCAAAAGTCAAACTCCTAAAAGTAGGAAATTCTGGTTACCAGAGGCTGGACATGAGATAAGGACTGAAATGTTATTAAATGGATACAAAGTTGCCATTAGGGAAGAGATATAAATTTTAGATATCTACTGTACACCATGGGGATTACAGTTAAAATAATGTTATGTGTTACAAATTTTCTTTTAATTGATGTCATTTAGTATCTACAAGTTTTAAAATCTGACATTACCAAGTGCTATATATTCAATAAATTTCAGTTGAATAACAATTTCACATCACCTTAATGTCTAAATATATACCTCTTTAATTTTATCTCAGTAATTTCTGATTCCTCTTTAGAGTACTAAGTACTTCATGGCATTATCATTTATAGAAAATCAGCACAATAACCATTTATTTTGTACTTCAAATGATATTTTGCATTCTGATGTAAGACAGGACTATCTTTTTTTGAACTTTTATTTAATAAATATAAATTTCCAAAGTACAGCTTATGGACTACAATGGCTTTTTCCCTCCCATAGCTTCCCTCCCACCTGCAACCCTCCCATCTCCTGCTCCCTCTCCCATTATATTCACATCAAGATTCATTTTCAATTCTCTTTATGTACAGAAGATCAATTTAGTATATACTAAGTAAAGATTTCAACAGTTTGCACCCACAGAGAAACATAAAGTATAAAATACTGTTTGCTAGTTATAGCATTAATTCACAATGTACAACACATTAAGGACAGAGATCCTACATGAGGAGTAAGTGCACAGTGACTCCTGTTGTTGACTTAACAAATTGACACTCTTGTTTATGGCATCAGTAATCTCCCTAGGCTCTTGTCTTAAGTTGCCAAGGCTATGGAAGCCTTTTGAGTTCACCAACTCTGATCTTATTTAGACAAGGTCATAGTCAAAGTGGAAGTTCTCTCCTCCCTTCAGAAAAAAGTACCTACTTCGTTGATGGCCCTTCTTTCAACTGGGATCTCACTTGCAGAGATCTTTCATTTAGGTTGTTTGTTTGTTTGTTTGTTTTGCCAGAGTGTCTTGGCTTTCCATGCCTGAAATACTCTCATGGGCTTTTAGCCAGATCTGAATGTCTTAAGGGCTGATTCTGGGGCTGGAGTGCTATTTAGGACATCTGCCATTCTATGAGTCTGCTGTATATCCCGCTTCCCATGTTGGATCGTTCACTCCCTTTTTTATAGACTGGACTATCTTGGTGATAAAAAAAAACAATTATGTTATATGACATTCCTTTGAGCAATCCTGAAATTTATTCAAACTGACATGTTGACTATTTGCTTAAAATATTTACTTTATTCATATGAAAAGCAGACAAATAGAGAGAGGGAGAGATCGCACATCTAATGCTTCACTCCCACAAATGCCCAAAATGGCCACAACTGGGCAAAATCTAGAGCAAGAAACTCAGTTCAGGATTTCCAGATGGGTGGCAAGACCCAAGCACTTGATTCATCACCTGCTAGTTTACAGGTTGTGCATTTTGAGGAATTTGAAACTGGGAGCAGAACCCAGACTCCAACACAGGGTGCAAACATCCCAACCAATGTCTTAAGAACTTCCCCAAATGTCTACCCATGTATCTAAAATGTTTTGCTTGCATTTTTATGATTCTGTAGGGTCTAGATAAAGTGTCAGAGTTCTCAGTTATTCTACATGGATCTAATTTTATTACACATTTGGTCTATGTAGATTATTTTTTATTTACTCAAATAATATATTTATACTTTTTCCTCTTCTGAACAGGAAGATATTTTCAGAATGGAACATTCCATTAATGTTCAAATTCCCTGGCAACACACAAATTTTCAGAGACTGTTTGGTCTGATAATATAGTTCTTAGTAGTTTCATTCCAAAGTAATACATGTACACAAAAGACATTATTAATTTTGTGCATTTACAAACTACACATCATTTAAAAGCAATGTCATTGTTCCACAGATATATCTAGGTCTCAAAGTGATTGATTGAATTCTGTTTAAAATTTTGCACAGAAGTACAGTATATAATCACATTTTATATTCCTCTGTGCAGAATGTAGTTTTCTAAATCATACTCCATTGTCATGAGCATGTTCATCTTCTGCACAGAACACACTGACTGAAAATAAGATCAAGTCTGCACATTTTGGGAAATAAATTTTTGAGATTACTGCAGTTGGTACTATATATCTTTCTTGTACTTGAGCCCCTATATCTTGCTATTTTTACCACTTTTGTACTTGTAAGATTTATGCTCTTGTGTACTTTGTTTATATTCAGAGCCTAAGTACCATTTGTCCTATTATCATGACTTGTTATCTATTTTAAAAATATAAATAATGTTTTAAACATAATTACAACACAAACTTTTTTAGAAATTAGCTAAAGAAAATCACAGAATGAGGAAAATTGAAATTAAAACAACACAAACACACATCCTTCAAACTAACTTGTATAGTATGTCATAACTTGTCATGACACTAAATTTGCATCCAAGTCTGGAAATGTAATTTGATTGTAGTATAGGCATGATTGTTTAAAGTTATTTACTTACAAATATAGTTCTTACAGCTTTTAATCAATCAATATGTCAGTTTCCTTAAACTTCTAATTATCACCATATAAATTCCTGGCTTTTCTCTTATGAAAGCTGATTATTATAATCAATAGAAATGACATATGCAAAGGAAAATACACATTTTAAGGTATTCTAAAGTTATTTTTATTATTATATTCTTACAAAAACATTTTTATTATCTGATTCCCATAGATTATTTAATATAAAATTACACGAATGGTGGAGGTTTTTATGCACATATTTTGCTAGTACAGATTAGGACCATATTTAGCCATACTCATATTTCCATGAATTTAACTATAATTTTAAAAAACTTTGAGAGGAAGTAGGAGGGAATCACAAAAATACAGAGTATTTAGAAATTTCTCTAAACATTAGGATTCAGGTAGTGCATTTAATTAAACTAAACCATAATTCTAAGATGTATTAAAAAAGATTCCTTTATTTGAAAGACAGAGTTACAGAGGGGGGTGGAGGAGGGATGGAGAAGAAGAAAGAGACAGAGAGAAAGAGAGAGATCTTCCATGCACTGGCTCACTTCCCAAACGCCTGCGTGGTAAGAGCTGGACCAGGCTAAAAAAGGAACCCGGAGCCCCATCTGGGTCTCCCACATTGGTGACAGGGGCAAAGCACTTGGACCATCTTCTGCTGCTTTTCCAAATTCATTAGCAGAGAAATGGATTGGAAGTGGACCAGCTAGGACTTAAACCACTGTTCATATGGGATGCCAGAATCCCAGTAATCTAAGATGTTTTGAAAGACATGTAGTTTGATATGTTGACAAACCACTTAACATTTATTAAGTTATAATCAGTGTTTTAAAGACCTCATTTTGAACTTCTGATTTCAAGAAATAATGTTACCCTGAATGACAGAACAGAGAAGAGTATGTGGAAGGAATCACTTACCTACATAAAATGAAATAGTGCTCATGAATAAAATAACACTAATTTTATATTAGAATTCATATTTCAAAACACATAACCTTGAATTTTGAAACAAAATAGTTTAAGATAAAAAATTGTATTTGCTTCTATGTTTTATACAAAAGAAAAAACTGAATTTTTAGAACTAGCAAAATAAAAGCAAGTTAAGGTAGTTAGAAAATATAAAATATGCTTACTAATGTCAATGTTTAACAATGAACTACAATATGTATTCTATAAAATCAATCTTATTGTTTCTCCATAAAGATACTGTAGTCATAGTTATATGACCACACAAATGAGTTCATCCATGGATTCAATAACTGTTAGTTAATAATTATTATTATTCTTTTCCATTCATTTTATTTGTAACTATTGATAAATTGCAAAAGTATTCATCCATTTGTATATTTATTTTTAATTATTTTTATTAAAATATTTTTTAAAAAATTATTTATTTGAGAGGCAGAGTTACAGACAGAGAGCAAGAGAAAGAGAGGTCTTCCAACCTCTGATTCACTCCCCAAGTGGCTGCAAGGGCCAGAGCTGGCTGATCTGAAGCCAGGAGCCAGGGGGCCCAAGCACTTGGGCCATCTTCCACTGTTGTCTTCCCAGGCCATAGCAGAGAGCTGGATAAGAGCAGCCAGGACACAAACTGGCACCCTTATGGGTGCAGGTAAAGGCTTAATATACTATGCCACAGTGTCAGTCCCTATTAAAATATTTTTAATTAAAAATTATTTATTGGGAAGTTAGAGAAAGAGAAAGAGGGGGGGGGAGAGAGAAAGAGAGAGAGAGAGAGAATATTTTTCATATGCTGGTTCATTCCCCAAATGCCTACAATAGCCAGGGCTAAACCAGAGCATAACCAAGAGCCATGAACTCAACTCAGCTCTCCCAATACGTGGCAGGGACCCAGCTACTTGAGTTATTACCTGCTGCCTCCCAGGATGCACATTAGGAGGCGCTGTGATTTGGGATATGAACATCCCAACCTGGGGGCTTAACTACTATCTGAAATATTGGTCAGTTTTCTACTCATTTTAAAACTAGTTTGGAGTGTCTGCCAAACTTTCTTCCCAGTATGAAAGTTTAACAGTCATTCCCATATAGGATAACTTGACTGGTGTAGGAACTGTTGGACTTGCATGTGCTGCATCACTTAGTGTCACACCATGTGCATCACAAGGTTATAGAACATTACCATCCTCAAACAGGTGTTAATCAAGTACCAGGTATTTCCTGATCTTGTGATAGTCCTTAACCTATATAGGTGAGCAGAATTAACAAAGTATCCTTAATTTTCCTAGGGATTTGGAGTTAGACAGTGAACAGTGCAAAAAATAAACGTGTATTATATAATATTAAATAGTGATAGTTGGTGAACTATATCATCACATGTAATGACACTGAAATATTGACTGGCTGATCAAGAAATCACTTGTGAAGAAGAAATACTTAATAGTAGTGCTTTTTTTTTTCTTCCAACAAATGAAGCACTAAGAACAAAGGTCATAGGTCCAGTGGAAGCAAGATGCTGACACAGAGTAATCACAGAGGGCAATGATTAGATTTGACCAATGTGAAGAAGCTAGGGGCCAGATGAGACTTTTGGCTTTTATTATAGACACCCAGAAAATAATTTGGACATTTTTCAACTGGAGAAGGATGATCTGAATTATATTGTGAAAGATAACTTTCTTTGCTTGTGGAGGTTAGATTGAAAAAAATAGTAGCATCAAGAAGATATTGACATTTTGAGATTTGATGATTATTTATAGCCCTTGCCTCTATTAGTGAGGAATAGTGTTTTTTTTTTCTTTTTAATATTTAATTCTTTACCTAGTGTTGGGTTAATCTTAAGAGTATAAAATAGGCTGAGAACCGATCTTTGTAAAAATTAACAGAAGGAATGGAAAAGGAAGGATGAGAGAATATAGGAGCATAGGTGGGATAGAGGGTGGGGTAGGAAGTATTACTATTCTCCTAAATCTGCACATGTAAAGTACATGAAATTTTTTCACCTTTAAACAATTAAAAATAGTTCACATAGGAGATGCTAATAAGGTTAGCAATATGTTTCAAGGTGAAATGGAATAGATTTTCTAATATATTAGAACAATGCATATAAAACATCTAGTGATGGCACAATGTTTTGAAGCCTTAGAAAATGGCTTCATAATGGCTCAAATTACTGAGTGGAAAAATTACTGGAATACAATGAGTATTAGCAGGATACAGATAAAAAATTCAGATGGCTATTTTACATTCAAGTCAGTTCCAACTGATGCAAGTGTTCATGGATGAGATATCAGCTAGAAATATAAATTTCAACCATGTGCCTATATCCTAGCCTCAAGAAAGTATTTTATGAACTGCTGGTGAGAATGTAAATCAGCACAATAAATGTAGAGAAAAAATAATTGCATACACTATCTCATCCTGTGATATCCCCAGCTCCTATCACACACAGCAGAAACTGTGTCATCAGAAAACATATCATGAAGCAGACATGACAACAGGATGAGTGTAGCAGGTGCCAGTCAAATCTACAACACATTGTCAAGTTAGGTGATGGAGTATTCTAGAGGCCCACTTTTATCTAGGATCCTTTAATGAAGTAAAATAAAGGGAAATAATTATACATTATTTTTTGAATTTCAGTTTTTCAAGGGTTGCTCCATGAGTAATCTATCTTCAATATTTTGAAATGGTGCATGTAGATAAGGCCAAACAAAACACCAACAACAATCTATACAACTGTGTCAGAGAAATGCTAAGGAAGAGATGAGGTGTTGCCAGCATCTTAGACTACATAATATCAGTTGCATCTTTAGGAAGATTACTAAAGTAATGAAAGACATGGCTGAAACAAGAACTGTGGCTGGCAGAATTCGTGGTGTTGTAAAATGTGATCTATATACATCATGGTGCCATTATTCTTTAGGTTAAATCTTAGAAAAAGTCTGATCCATATTTTTGTGAAATAGAAAAATACTATAAAAAGTTAATTGAAAATTTATTAAACAATGAATAATGATATTTTTTCATGATTGAAAAAGCAAATAATGAATAAGGATCATATGCATGAGCATGGATGGTTATCTGAAATGTTAAGTGAAACAAAACATAGCAAGAGGTAGATGGGGAAATATATTTTTAACTTTTAACAATATATGATCACTATGGGTAATTACATATGTGTACTTAAGCATATCCCTAAATTATAAATGGTAACAAGAATTTGATGGTTCTTCAACTGGTTCATGGGAAGTGGAACTTTTTGTATGGTTCAATGGAAATGGCACTTATTTTGGTGCCCAATGTATTGAAATCCATGCATATAAGGGATCTGTAAAAATTCATGGAAAAGTAATGTATTGCAGATATGACCCAGAAGGATGCCGCCCAGATTGTCTTCCATTTATTACCAGAATGTTTTGTGATCTTAATTTCAATACATACTTACTATTTTAACAAAACACCAAAATATTTTATGTCTAATAGAATCATGTATTCACTGCTCAGTAAGGCACTAAACATATTTTCTACTATCTCAACATTAATTTTGAAAGTTATCCAAGGTAGACAATATTCTAACATATCACTAATAAAGAAACAGAAACAGAACATTCAACAAAATTTATTGAAAGTACTATTCTAAATGGTGAAGAAAATATGTAAATCCTAACAACTATGACTCTGAAATTTATGCTTTTTTTATTTGATTAACATTGTACTGTACCTCCTCTCTATTGTGAATTCACCCATTCCTCATTAATCTATTGAAGAATGCAAGATAGTGTTCTAAACTTTTGAGATATTAGCACTGAAAAAGTCATCAGAAAATCTATATTATTATGCAACTGGTATTTTAGTGAGTTTACAATATAATAAGCAACAAAGGAAAGTGAGTGGTAAGTTAGATGGTAGGAAACGCTATGGCAAAAAAAGCAAGCATAGGGACTGGCCAACAACTTTAAACACGTGGTTGGAATTTCATAACAGTTGTCAAAAAGCTCACAAAGATGACATCAGACCAAAGATATGAAGAAAAGATGGGGCAAAACATGCCAATTACCATATTGAATAATATCAAAGAGGATGATGCAGCTGAAAATGAATGAGGAAAACCCACACTGGAAGGGAGAGGCTGACAGAGGAACGGGAGAGTCCACGTGACTCAGGAACTGTAACACATTATAAAAACTCTGGATTTTACAATGGATGAAGTGAGAGTAATTTGAGCGCTTTGCTGAGAAGATTTTCATAATCTGGCATACATTTTAAAGATCTTACACAAATTGTTGTTTTGAGAATGTACTGACCAGGAGGCTTGATTGAGAATTGGAAGATCAGTGTGCAGGTCATTCCAATAACCCACATGGTGAACAATGGTAGCTAGCATCGGGATGCCAGCAGTGGAAGTCGCAAGCAGTGATCAGAATCTAGCTCTGTTCTGAAGATAGAGTATTTGGTGGTGAATTAGTTCTGAAGCATGACAGGAAAATGATTCCCTGGTTTTTGTTGAGTAGCCTTATTTATTTGCTTTTCTAATTTTTCCTAATTTTAAGTCAGATGGGTGTTTCATTGAAAATGTGGCTAAAGGCCCAATCTTCAGTAACCAGAACTATCTTCTATTGTGTTGAGATACTACTGCAGTTGGAGAAAACAAGATGTGAGCTTGGTAAACAACTGCACATAATCTAATTGAATTGTCAGATTTATTAATATAAATGCTATAATACAATGGAGTTGAAAGAAATACAAAATAATTCAATTCTAGAAGGCATGATTTAACATTATTTCCTTCTTAAAAATAAAAGCTATTATTTGTATAGTGATAAAATATATTAAATGCTTTTACATACATTACTTCATCATCCCCACAAATGTAGCAAGATTTACATGATTTTCTCTTTAACATATGAGAAAAGCAATGATATTTAGAGTTTAAGAGTTGCCATGCATGTGGCAGAGCCAGGATTAAATTCAGGTATAACTGAAAGCGATTCTCCTTCAATTGTGCAAACCAATATTGTTCACTGAAATTCTGGACTAGCCATTTAAATTTGATCCAATAGATGTTTTTGATATTTTAAACCAGGGCCAGTTCAAAAATAAATTAAGATTCATACTCTTCCCTTACATTTTGTATGAACATATAGGATTCCAAAATTCCAAGTATTTTTAATCTTATTGTGACCAATGAAAGTGTAACAGATATTTTTTAGTGTTAACAGATGATGTTAAAATGGATTACCAGTTTTTAGATAACCAGATCAATTACTCTCTGACTATATCTAACAAGTATACAGTGGTAAAGTATTTTGGCTCATTTAATCTTACAAAATCTCTCTGGTACATAATTCAAACTCTTTTTCTTTTCTTTTTTTCCCACAAGAACACCGAGGCTGGTATGCATTAATTCATGTCATAGTACAAGAATAGGTAGTAATAAAACACTGGCATTTTCCAAATTGCCAGTATAAAGAATTGTCAGAAGAACATGAGTATTATCTTCAGATTCTCCAAGGGGTTAACCTTTATGTTATCTGTTAGATATGAATTATGCATTCACTTCTCATATTTCTTATGTAGAACTTTGTGCCTTGGTCCTGTTCCTCAGAGTGACCTTGATGTAATCAGAGATAATAGTGTTCTTTACCAAAGACATTAATCAATAACTTTATAATATGAAGTACTATGAATATTTAATAGCTTTAGCTTGAATAATTCAAATCTTGTATCACTAAAAAATAAAGTCAATTTAATGACAGATTCTTATACCCCTACAATTCTATTATATTTACTACCTATTATATTTATGAAAGGTCTTCAAAAATTTCATGAGGAGATACCTATTAAAAAACTATGCATGGACTCAAAACTATTCACTAAATTGAGATTTTCTTTTAATTCAAGTTCTTTCACAATCTTGTTGTAGCATCCTCATGCTATTTGAAAAGGGCATGTAATTGTGTACGTTAGTAACATTAAACATGTTTTGTGAATTTCCTTGTATATACAATTTTCATTTGTTGTAGTTCTCTCTTTGAGTAGGAGCTTGCCTTGGTGAAATGTATCTGTGGGGAAAGTAGGCACAGGAGGCACTTCAAAGATGGCGCCTGCAGGGAAATTAGGCACACATGACAATTCAATGATGGCGCCCAAAGGAAGTAAGGCAGACAGTACCCAAAGTTGGTTACTTCCAAAGATGATTGGCAGCATAGCATCAGGGGAGGTGACGACACTGATGATGAGTGTACAGACATATGGCTGGTCCTGTAAAAAGTTGCCCTGTAAAATGACCTTTTAAGTAATTGGTTGGTCCTTGTGCCCTGCCCAGTAATCCTGTGGTCTTGTGCTTTAAAAGGCTTTGCTATGCGCGCAATAAACCAAGTTCTTGCTTGCTTGACTTGACTCCCCCACTGTGTCTGACTGTCTCCGGGATCAGGAGGCTGGGGAACAGGCAAGCGGTGCACTTAACTTTCTGCGGACCAGTCCATCCTCGTTCGGGTAGACTAAGACCCAGCAGTTTCAAGCATGAAAAGCAGTAGCTTTAATTCACTGGAATATATTTTGTTAATAACATACATTAAAAGTTTAATGAGGAAACTTCAAAGTACTATTTCAGAATAAAAATACAAACTCATAATTGACTAATTGTACTGAAGTCTTAAAAAGATAAATAAAAAAACTCTAAAATTGTAGGCAACACAGAAATCCAATAATTTACCTTTGAAAAGGCCTTGTGGACTTTCTTTAAAATCTAGTATCAACATAAAATATATAGGAGATTCATTAATAAATAGAAATACATACAAACACATGCACACAGCCCTTTTAAGTCATATGAAACTATTGAATTTTTAAAATATTTTAAAAACAGATTAGGACTTCTTAATTCTGATTCACTTAAAAATGCAAATTGTCATTGCCCACTATGGAAAATGAATCTCAACTGTAGAGTGTATTTGTGAATAAACATATAATAATTCTTTTCAATCAATAACATGTTTCAATATTTTTAGTAAAAATTTAATTATATTCAGGAAGCTGTCTTGTAACAAACTGATTTTTTTTTTAACTTTTATTTAATGAATATAAATTTCAAAGTACAGCTTATGGATTACAATGGCTTCCCAGCCCCCACAACTTCCCTCCCACCCGCAACCCTCCCCTTTCCTGCTCCCTCTCCCCTTCCATTCACATCAAGATTCATTTTCAATTTTCTTTATATGCAGAAGATCAGTTTAGCACATATCAAGCAAAGATTTCAACAGTTTGCCCCCACATAGCAACACAAAGTGAAAAAACACTGTTGGAGTACTAGTTATAACATTAAATAACAGTGTACAGCACATTAAAGACAGAGAACCCAGATGATATATTTTTTAAAAATTAATTAATTTTCTATGCAATTTCCAATTTAACACCAGTTTTTTTTCATTTTCAATTATCTTTATATACAGAAGATCGATTCAGTATATACTAAGTAAAGATTTCATCAACAAACTGATTTTAAATGGAATAATCAGTTTGCTAAAATAAGTTTTATTTGCTTATAAAAATTGACTCTGTGTGTGAGAGTAAGAATTACATGTAGAGAACCAACCATGAATGCATCCACAATTCTTTAAGTATGCTAAAGCAGATGTTAGTACTAATTTATGATATGTTGTCTGATATAAGTTCATTGTCAAAATCTGGGAATGATTTCTAATTTACGTTATTCTGAGTTGCATTTTGTCAGAGAAATAATAGTTTTCTTTTAAAATTATTGTTTCTCCCTTTGGATTACATGTTTAATCAGAACAGAATTAATTTTATTCATGCTAGACTTTTATGCCTATATTGGAGCTTTATTTTGAAATAAAACAAACATAATAGCATTGTTACATATGCATTTGTTGCAATAAAATAATATTGCATATCTTACAATGAACTAATACAAATTATGAATGATATAAAATCATAAGGTCCTTAACTAGTGTTGCAAATTGAAGCAAAGAATATAAAAATTAAAATGATAGGAAAAGGCATTTTGGTTATAGAATACCAGGCTTCCCAAGAATATGAGTTGTAAGTGGTTACTATTAATTTTGCAGTGACATGTACTTTAAGTAATTAGCCTCAGATTGCATCTTTTGGTTGAGTATGAACTGATCAATTTATTACTTTAAAGAGAAAGAAAGTGAAGTGGAGGTAAAAGGGTAAGAGTGATGGAGAAAGATGTGTACATGTTCAACGAACAGATGTGAAATAAAGCAAATGAAAACTATTTCCGTCCTCCTTTTTTCACTCCTGTTCTATTTCTATTTAAAAAAGACAGAAAGCAGGCAATATAAATTATTGTGTCATTTTTGCTGTTTTCTTACTTTATAGTACATGAAAAAATTCAAGCTGGAGTAATAAATGAACAGATTTATATGGGCAGAAAGACACATTTTAATCTCCACAATATTGTCTTTATAGAGAAGACACAAGATCTAATACATGACTTCCAATAATGAGGATTCCATAAAGAAAAAACTGACACTTTGTAATGAATAATGATCTAAATACTCACCTAAAGATTTATCTCTTTGTTTCATGTTTTTGAAATTGGACTATATTGTTTGAATCATAACTGATATATATTGCCGTAAACAAGGGGATTTCAAGTCAGCTCCACATGGCCTGAAATTATTTTATTTATTGCAAGAGGAATGTTTAAGACAAGCACCGTTGTAAAAATAGATTTATTGTTTCTGCTGTTCACCTGTGTTATTTCTCCATATATTGCCATTGATATATATTATCCATTCTTCACAGAAATAGCTTGGCTCTGCTAAATTAAGTATCTCATGGTCCTTCTTTGTTCATTTTACATTATAATGTTCCTGAAGAGACATTTATAGTTTGTTCACAAAATTACAGCATATTGTTAAATGAAAACAAACTTAAAGTCGAAATGTTAGTCTTAATATAAAATCCCTTTTTATTTTATAATTTGAATTTTAAGTAAATATATTGTCTTCTGTTTTTGTGGATTTTTTTTCAAGAAAACACAAATTTTCTTGATTCAGTAGATTATCTAAAGCTCCTTGTGCCTGAATAAACACATGACTGCATTTGAAATTGTATAAAATAGACAGTCAAAGAAAAACAATGATAACAAAACTAAGAAAAAAAAACTTATTTTAGGTTTATTTCTTCTACCATTTTAATCTATATTACTGTTACATATTAAAATAACCATTTATTCCTTTCATATATATACTTCTTTCCATGGACAATGGAGAATTTTCATTTGTTTGGGAAATTATCTTAATGTGCAAGATTGTGAATGATAGAGAAATATTAACAGATCCAGTTTCTTCTGAGATAAATGCAAAATAAGCAAATATAAAGTAGAATGGTAAACATATTCCTTAATAGCTTGGAATTTAAAATCAATTGCTGCAAGGTAGTAGCTATTTAATATATGATGCTTAAAATATGCAAAAATAAATATTCTTATCACAGCATTCCAATTTCTGATTACTGGAAATCAGGTGACAAATATATATTACAACATATATAAATATATATACTTAAATACATGTATGAAATCCCATTATCTTTGATATTTTTAAAAGGGCAAAGAGTTTACCTCCATCTTCCAGAAAATAAGTTACTTATCGTTTTTAATAGCTATTGGGTAATTTTTAAAATTGTATACATGATACACAGCATTAAATTTAAGGAGTGAAAGTAAACTTACTGTCCATTAGTAGGATAATGCATTAACATTATGATGTATTCATATAATAAGACTGGTGAAAGCTATATACATCACAACTATAAACTACAAAAATGAATTTTGAGTTAATTAAAAAATAAATATCAAACTTAAACAGTGACCTTTATCCAGGTACAGAAAAAAGGGAAGGATTATGACATAAACTAATAGTCGTGTCCATGTTCCTGAACAAAGAATAAATTTATGGGAATTATTTTACAATATTAATGCATGATAAATATCAGTTAACATTATTACATTATTTTTTTCAAGATTTATTTATTTATTTTAAAGGCAGAGTGGCAGAGGGATGGACACAAAGAGAAAGACCATCTATTCACTGGTTGACTCCCAAGATGTCCACAGCAGTCAGGGCTTGGCCAGGCTGAAACTAGGAGATAGGAACTCCAGCTAGTCTTCCACATTCAATGGCCAGAACCCAGCATTTATCCATCAACTGCTGCCTTCCCAGGCACATTAGCAGGGAGCTCAATCTGAAGTGCAGGGACCACAACTGATACAGGATACCAGTGTCGCAAGCGCCTGCTTAAACCACTGTGCCAAAATGCATGCCCCTGATGAATTATTTTACTCACTTTTATGCATGTTGAAAGTACATAATTATTATTTTAATGAAAATTTCACATTAAGAGGTTTGCTTCAGACATTTTCAGCTCCAATTTAAAGCCTATCCTAATGGTTTCCCAGTGTTAAAAACATTTCATACAAACTCCATTAGACAAACTGTAGATACTCCAAGACATATTATGCCCTGAAGGAATTTCCTTCCATACATGCAGAGATTCTTGGTTGCTATTATCTTTCTTACACATATTTTTTTTTTTTTAGTTTTAATGTAAAGGTTTAAGATTCACATTATGAAAATTAAACACATAATTTTACACATAATCTTACACATAAATCTTACACATAATTTTATAAATCATTTTAAATTGAAAAAACATTCGAAGTATATAACATTTCCATTTACCACCATTTAAAATATTTTAATTGAAATATAAAATATGTACAAAAATGCATAACTTATGCATAGTTCAATTAATTCTCAAATTTCGAAGTGCAGGTCAAAGAACTGCACTTCAAAATGCCTATCTTGGGACTGGTACTGTAGAACAGTATGTTAAAGTCGTGGCCTACAGCAGTGGTATCCCATATGGCCATCAATTGGAGTTCCAGCTGCTCCACTTCTGATCCAACTCCCTGTTAATGTGTCCGGAAAAGCAGAGGTGGAGGGCCCAAGTCCTTGAGCCCCTTCACTCATGTGCAGCACCTGAAAGAAACTTCTGGCTCCTGGCTTTGGCCTGGCCCAGCCATGGCCTTCGGGGCCACTTAGGGAGTGAACTAGAAGATGGAAGATCTCTCTCTCTCTCTCTCTCTCTCTCTCTCTCTCTTTCTCTCTTTCTCTCTTTCTCTCAATTTCTCTCTGTCTTTCTCGCCCTCTCTGTCTCTGTAACTCTGTCTTTCAAATAAATACATTTTTAAAAATGCCTATCTTGCCCTTCTAAATAAGTATTATCCTTGTTTTTAATAAGATAGAGGAGTTTTTTTTTTTCCTGGTTGTAATTTATGTAGGAGTATAGGGCTTGTGTGTTTATTGGCTTGTGTTTGAGTGTGTGTGCTCTTTAAACCAACTTCATATTGATTGATGAGATTCCTTAAGAATGTTACAGCAATAGTTCATTTACTTACTGTGATTATAGCTTCCTGGCTATGAAAATACCACAACTAATTTATTATGTTATTGATAAACAATTGGCTGGCTTCCATTTTTATGGCAAAAACAGATAATGCTGCTAGAGTTTGTATGTCTTCTTGTCTCTTGCTAAACACATGTATGTATTTCCCCTTGGAACTTATAATCAAGCGGAACCATAGTGTAATCGGTACCTACAATAAATAATGTCAAATTTCCATTTTTACCTACCATGTTCTACCTCCACGAAGAATATATGAACATGTGTGTGTGTGATTCACTTGAAGATTTATTGTACAGGCCATAATTTCCCTGTCAAATATCAAATGCCAATATATAAATGAGTCTGGTTTTATATTTTAATCTGTTCTGTTGATTTATTTGCCTATGCTCAATCCAAAACCACACTTTCTGATTTATATTCCAATAAATGTGCTAGCCATTCAAAAAATTGTCCAACCTTTAAAATTCTTGACTTTACCTTATTTATCATATATATCCCTATGTTTGTATTTATATCATGCACACACATATTTATATTTATTTGCGAGGAAAAGAGAGATAGACATTCAGAGAATGAGAGAACTCCCATCTGATGATCATAGCCCAAATGCCTGAACGACTGGGGACTGGGCCTAACTGGACCAAAAAACTCAACCGAGGTCTCCTACGAGGATGGCAGGAACACAAGTACTTCAGTTCCCACTCTGTCTCCCGAAATCCCCAGTAACCATCAGACCAGACACCTGCCTCTACCATTTGTGTTCTAATTTTTTAAAGGTTTATTTATTTATTTGAAAGGCAGAGGTACAGAAAGAGAGAAAGAGAGACAGAGAGCTCTTTCATCTTCTGTTTCACTCCCCAAATAGCCACAACAGCCAGGGCTGAGCCAAGACGAAGCCATGAGCCAGGAGCTCCTTCTGGGTCTCCCACATGGGTACATGGACTCAAGCACTTGGGCCATCTTCTGCTGCTTTCCCAGGCACATTAGCAGGGAGCTGGATTAGAAGTCGAGCAGCTAGACTAGAACCAGCACTCATATAGGATGCCAGAGCTGCAGCCCATGGCTTTAACCTGATGAACCAAAGTTCCACCCCTCTAATTTATTTTATAATATTTACAAGAGGATCCCAGAGGTCACTTTGTTTGTGATTGCACTGACTGTTTACATCAGACTGAACAGATGTACCACTTAGTGATGTTGAATGATTAAATTTAGGAACATGATATTGTCCTGTACTTGGTTCTTTTCAAATGCATTTCAACAAGCTTTACAGTCATTAAGGCAGAGAACTTTCACATTTAACATACATGTACTCAGTTTTTCTTAATACCAAAGTGATGATATCATTTTCCCCATCTTTATTTATTTATGGCATATAGATGTTCAATTGATTTTTTCCAGCTTTAGGGTTATATCCAAGATATTTTAAAAGTCAACTTTATAATACTAATAGTGCATCTATAGATTATTTGAATTTGAATTGATTGTATATTTCTGAATGTTATTTCTGTTAATATTCAATTTTTGCCTTTTCTAAAAATAGGTACGGTAGGAATAGAAATAACCTTCCTGCTTTCCTTTGCTTAGAGAAAAGACTATCAGTTATCAACTCACAACACAGTGGCTATCATACAAAAATTAAAAAAATAACAAAGGCTAGTCAGGATGTGGAGGAAAAGGTACTGTAATACACAGGTGTTAGGAACATAAACTAGTACAACCATTATGGAAGACAGTATGGGGATTCCTCAGAAACCTGAAAATAGATCTACCATATGACCCAACCATCCCAGTCCTGGGAATATACCCAAAGAATATGATAGGAGCATATGAAATAATTATCTGTACCTCATGTTTATAGCAGCTCAGTTCACAATAGATATGGAATCAATCCAGATTTCCAAAAACTGTTTATTGTGTAAAGAAAATGTGGTATACTAACCCACTGTAGGTGGAAATGCAAACTGGTTTAGCCACTATGGAAGTCAGTCTGGAGATTCCTCAGAAACCTGAATATAACCCTATCATACAACCCAGCCATCCTACTCCTTGGAATTTACCCAAAGGAAATTAATTTGGCAAACAAAAAAGCCATCTGCACATTAATGTTTATTGCAGCTCAATTCACAATAGCTAAGACCTAGAACCAACCCAAATGCCCATCAACAGTAGACTGGATAAAGAAATTATGGGACATGTACTCTATAGAATACTATGCAGCAGTAAAAAACAATGAAACCCAGTCATTTGCAATAAGATGGAAGAATCTAGAAAACATCATGCTGAGTGAATTAAGCCAGTCCCAAAGAGACAAATATCATTTGTTTTCCCTGATCGGTGACAACTAACTGAGCACCAAAGGGGAAACCTGTTGAAGTGAAATGAAGTGAAATAAGAAACAATGACCTGATCAGCTCTTGTCCTGACTGTTGATGTACAATGTAATACTTTATCTGTTTAGTATTCGTTGTTGTTGTTGTTGTTCTAGTACTAGTGGTTGAACTCTGTAATTAACACACAACTATTCTTAAGTGTTTAAATTTTAACTGAAAAGTGATCAATGTTAAATATAAGAGTCGGAAAAAGAGAGGGAAGAGATGTACAATTTGGGACACGCTCAATTGGACTTGCCCCAAATGGTGGAGTTAGAAACGTGCCAGGGGATTCCAATACAATCCTATCAAGGTGGCATGTACCAATGCCATCTCATTAGTCCGAGTGATCAATTTCAGTTCACAATTGATGACTCTGATAGGTCTAAGAGTCAAAAGGATCACACAAACAAGACTAGTGTCTGCTAATACTAACTGATAGAATCAAAAAGGGAGAGAACGATCCAACATGGGAAGCGGGATACAGAGCAGACTCATAGAATGGCAGATGTCCTAAATAGCACTCTGGCCTCCAAATCAGCCCTTAAGGCATTTGGATCTGGCTGAAGAGCCCATAAGACACTCTGGCAAAAAAAAAAAAAAAAAAAAAAAAAAAAAGACCAAAATGAAAGATCTCTGTGAGTGAGATCCCAGTGGAAAGAACGGGGCCATCAAAGAAGGAGGTACCTTTCTCTGAAGGGAGGCGAGATCTTCCACTTTGACTATGACCCTATCAGAATAAGAACAAAGATGGCGAACCCTAAAGACTTCCATAGCCTTGGCAACTCATGACTAGAGCCTAGGGAGATTACTGATGCCATAAACAAGAGTGTCAAATTGTTAAGTCAACAACAGGAGTCACTGTGTACTTATATCTCATGTGGGATCTGTCCTTAATATGTTGTCCAATGTGAAGTGATGCTATAACTAGTACTAAAACAGTATTTTTACACTTTGTGTTTATGTGTGGGTGCAAACTGATGAAATCTTTACTTAGTATATACAGAATTGATCTTCTGTATATAAAGATAATTGAAAATGAAAAAAAAATCTGGTGTTAAATTGGAAATTGCATAGAAAATTAATTAATTTTTTTTAAAAATATCATGTAAGATCTTTGTCTTTAATGTGCTGTACACTGTGATTTAATGCTATAACTAGTACCCAAAGAGTATTTTTCACTCCGTGTTTCTGTGTGGTTGCAAACTGTTGAAATCTTTACTTAATATATACTAAACTGATCTTCTGTATATAAAGAGAATTGAAAATGAATCTTGATGTGAATGGAAGGGGAGAGGGAGCGGGAAAAGGGAGGGTTGTGGGTGGGAGGGAAGTTTGGGGGGGGGGAAGCCATTGTAACCCATAAGCTGTACTTTGGAAATTTATATTCTTTAAATAAAAGTTAAAAAAAAAGAAAATGTGGTATATATGTACATGATGGAAAACTACTCAACCATAAAAAAGAATAAAATTGAGTCTTTTGCAACAAAATCGATGGAGCTGTAGAATGTTATGCTTTGTGAAATAAATCAGATGCAGAAATACAAATATATACCTTCTTTGATTTGTGGTAGCTAATATATAGTTAAATCCTGTAAATGTATGAGTGAAATTGACATCTTGATTTAGTTCTTGTTTATATCCCTTCCCAATATTCCTGTGGAACAGTAGTCTCTCTGCTTTTCACTTGCTGTATATTATATTTAATTGAATATTAAGCTGTGGTAGAAAGAAAGTTGAAAGTATGTTATCCCAAAAATTAGAAGAATAAACACAAAGAATGAAAAGGGAGAGAGAAGTACCATTATGTCCTCAAAATTGTATCGATGAAATACATGAAATCTGTTCTCTTTATATTAATAAAAATATTTTTGTATGCTACTCTGATATTTTGGTACTGATTGCTGCAAATATCTTTTTTTAGGTTAAGGGGATTCTCTTCTCTTAATGTATATTTTAAACTAAGAATGATAAAGAAAGTTTATGAAATGTTTTTATTCATGCTTAATTTTGAGATATATATTTTCTGCTGATACAGTCACCATGGTTCATTATAATAACTTTATACAATAATGCTTTGAATTTCAAAGAAACATTTCATTCATGGAGTAAATGAAGCACATTCATAATACATTGTATATATTATTCAAAATCATCAAATTTAGTACACTTTTGTTCTGCTTCTTCCTGATCTTGGCCAAGTTTGTGCAAGACTCATGTACTCATTTCACAGAATTTTTGAAAGAATATACCAGATAAAGTCATGCAGTTTTCCTGTAGGAAGTTACCTACTTGCATGTGTAATTTCTTCATTGCTGTAGGACTATTTGAAATCTCTTTCTTTATCAGTTTCAATAGAAATTGTTTCAAGTGTTTTCCTATTTAGTGATTATGTCTAACTCAAATTTGCCTATTTCGTTATGCATTCAAAGGTATAAATCCAAATATGACAAACTTGAAATAATAATAAAGCAAAACTATACCTAGCTTTGATCTTAGATAATCCTTCTTCATTCATTTCCTTAAAATCCCTCCATCGTGGGTTTTATTTTGTTTTCTGTGCCATCAAACTTTTTGTTGTTTATCATTTAAATGTGATTCAACACATATAAAAATGTACACAAAACTGATAAAAAAAAAAGTGAACCTTATCACTGTGTGATCTAGACAGATCACTAGTAATTTATGAGTATCCTGAGTCATGGTTTTCTTCTTGCATTTATCCTTACTAATTAAAATTTTGACAGCAAATAACTGTCCTCTTAACAAAACTTGACAGAGTATTTTATTTTATTTTATTTATTTATTTTTTTGACAGGCAGAGTGGATAGTGAGAGAGAGACAGACAGAGAGAAAGGTCTTCCTTTTTGCCATTGGTTCACCCTCCAATGGCCGCTGCGGCCGGAGCATCGACAGAGCATTTTAAATATTTTTGTATCAGTTCAAGTGGTGTTGCTGCTCTTTGTACACTGAAAAAAAAATAAATATGAGGCAAAAGCTGTCAACAGTATCATTTGAGCTTAAGTTCAAGGAGAAATATTATGGAATAGTTCAAGATCAGAGTTTAATTGTAGGTTGTTTCTAAAAATCCCAGTGTTACTCGTAAATACTAATAACTGGGTATGTAGCAGCAAAATTTATCTAATACCTAAAAAAGTGAATTCAAATTTGAGTATATGGACTTATGGTATAATCAGTTCCCATCATGTTTTACCATTGAGGGGATCATAGTATGTGTCAAAATACTGTGATTGTTTCACTCCTCTACCCCAAGCACTTCTTCCTGGCAATATTGGTCAGAGTGTATTTGCTGTCAACATATTATTTGTTGTCAATCACCTCATTACAGAGAACCATACCACTAATCACCATTTTGACACCATAGAAAATGAAAGAGAAGATTTAGTAGCAGGACCAGGACTGTGGGGCAGCAGATGAAGCTACCACCTGAGATGCCAGCATTGTATATGAGCACTGGTTCAAGTCCCAGCTGCTCAACTTCCGATCCAGTTTTCACTTAATGCACCGTGAAAGCAGAAAGAAAAAAAAAAAAATGGACCCTGATTAAGCCCCTGGCTTCGACCTGGCCCAGCCTGGGCCTTTGCAGCCCTTTGGGGAGTGACACAGCTGATGGAAGATGTCTCTCTGTCTTCTCTCCAATGCACCCCCTACCCCTGTAAATCTACCTTTCAAACAAATAAATAAATCTTTAAAAAAAGAAAGAAAATTCAGTAGCATAATGCATAATACAGAAGAAACAATAGTTAATTTGATAATATAAAGAATCCATAGGGGTCAGTATTGCGGCATAGTAAGTTAAACCTCCTCCTGCGGTGCAGGCATCCCACATGCTGTTCCACTTGCCATCCAGCTCCTTGTTGAGGGTCTGGGAAATCAGTGGAGGATGGCTTTGTTCCCTTGCAACTGTGTGGGAGACCCTGAAGAAGCTACTGGCTCCTGCCTTTGGATCTGCCCAGCTCCAGCTGGTTGTGGCCATCTGTAGAGTGAACCAGCAGATGGAAGAACTCTCTCTGTCTCTCCCTCTCTCTGTCTGTAATTCTACTTTTCAAATAAATAAGATAAATCTTTTAAAAGACACATTTAAAGGTTGTAACAGTAAATGTAATTTCTGTACATCATACCAATCATTTTTTTTTAGATTTTATTTATTTATTTGAGAGGTAGAGTTACAGACAGTGAGAAAGACAGAGAGAAAGGTCTTCCTTCCGTTGGTTCACTCCCCAAATGGCCACAACAGCCGGAGCTGTGCCGATCTGAAGCCAGGAGCCAGGTGCTTCCTCCTGGTCTCTCACGCGGGTGCAGGGGCCTAAGCACTTGGGCCATCCTACACTGCATTCCCAGGCCATAGCAGAGAGCTGAATTGGAAGAGGAGCAGCCGGGACTAGAACCAGTGCCCATATGGGATGCGGCACTGCAGGTGGAGGATTAACCTGCTGCGCCACGGCGCCGGCCCTGACCAATTATATTTTAATTTTATGTCATTTCTTAATTTATTTGAGAGAGAAGAAAGGAGGTAGGAAGAGGAAGAGATAGTTGAGAGAGAGAGAGAGAAAGAGAGAGAGAGAGAGAGAGAGAGTCCTAGACACAGAGATTCTTTTTGTTTTATTCCCCAAATGTCCACAACACTTGTGATTGAGCGGGGGCTGGAGTCCGGAACTGGGAAAAGAATCCAGACCTACTGTGTGGGTGACAGCAATCCACCCAATTCTTGGATCATCACCACTGCCTCCTAAAGTCTGCACTGGCAGGAAGCTGGAATCAGGGGCTGGAGCCAGAAGTTACAATGGGATGCTAGCGTCTTAACTGATGCTTTAACCAATAGGCTGAATGCCCACTCTCCAGCTGCTTTGAATTGTTTAGTTCTGTTCCATATAATATGATTTTTAATAGAAACAGGTGGTTAAATTTGTTGTTCAGTGTTGTCAACACATTTTTTTTTCCTTCCTGAAGCTCATGACAATGGAAACATTTCTGCAGAGTCTATACAAAGTCACAAACAAAGTCACTGGGCTGGAGCTTGTCATCCAATAATAGACTCCGTCATTTATGAGTTCCCACTTTATGGCACTACTGAAATGCTTTCACCTGAACCATTACAGAGCAACCTGAATTGTGGGGATAAATCTGCCACTGTGTTCTGCATACAGTGACAGATCATCTAAGGGTGAAAGAGTCCCGGGGGAGGAGAGCAGCTTCTATCACACGCCTTCCCCCCTCCTAAGTATATGCATGCCCGAGGAGCATGAAACTCTGATTCCTTACATGGTTATTTATTGGAAGCTGTTACTTCATTGCGTTTTTCACTCAAAATTTGACAATTCCTCCTACAGCGTAGTTGCTGCAGTGAACACACACTCTCCTCTGTTGAAACTGCTGTCAGTGAAGGAGAGTTCATTTCCTTCATTCTGATTCTGAATTTGAGCATCCATGTGTCAGGCATACTGTGAGCATTTTGCATTCATTATTTCATTTGGTTCTTATGGAAGTCCTAGGAAATGGCTATTATCTCCTTTTCAAATATGCCCAGGTCACAGAACCAGTACAGGGTACAATAAAGCCTTCCATCCTGCATCTCTGTAATTCCAACCCCCTTTCTTTTGCTGGGCTACTATGTTTTCCATGAATATGCATCTAATATGTTACTGGCACTGAGTACCTCTGGAATTTTTTTCCTAACATTGTGAAATGTGAGTGCTCATACAGATTTTATGTGTGAGTCATACATATAATTAGTCATGATAAACAAAGAATTTGTATATTTACAAATACAGCCCCATCTGTCTAATATAGACATTATTCAATCTATAGTAACTACTTACCCTGAATTATCTGCTATTAAATCTTTTTGCTTTTCTTTAGGGTTTTATTGGTCTTTTTGCTTGCATTTTCAATTTATATAAGTGAAATTACCATTGACAATCAACTTTATGTTTTTCAGATTCATTAAATTTGATGCATGCAACGGCAGTCTATTCCACTGTTGATGGACGTTTGGGTTGTTTCCAGTATTTTTCTACTATGAACACAGCTGCTGTGGAAATTCTGATTTCATATCTCCTGAAGCACACGTGTAAGATTGTCTCTAGGGTAAATCAGAAGTAGTGAGGATGCTTAGTTATAAAACACGAACATGTCAATGTGGTTAAGTAAAGCTGCATCAATTTGCAGTAAGATAACTAATTATTAGACATTGATGAAAGTGTCCTTAACCAATAATTGATTTTATCTAATTTTGCAAGTTTTACTAAGTCAGCCATTGTGGTTTTCATATACATTTCTGTGCTAACTTTTTTTATTATTCATATTTCATTTTTTGTGAAATCACTGTCTATAAACTTTAAAATTTGGCTATTGTTTTTTTTTAATTAACACATACACAAATACACATGTATCTTCACTCACATATCATGTATATTTCCTCTAGGCACTAGATGTTTATGAGTTTTATTTGTGGAAATATCATCTTTCACTTTGACTTATAATTCATGGTGACTATAGATGAATGTAAGTTCTTAAATTTACTAAATAAATGAATGATTTCCTACCTTTTCCATAAGTTGTGAATCTTCTTTAGTGAGTTATTCCTTATCAAAGTCATAAAATTTTTATTTCATATCTTCTTTTAAAAAGTATAGCTTTCCTTTTCACACTTATGTCACTGGTACATCACAGATGAAGTGTTTAAAGTTTGAGCTTAGTATACACCTTTCTTTATAGAGTGATAACTATTTTTGTATTCCCATTCATTTGCTAGTCCACAACAAGCAGTACTCTATATTTGGATTGTTATGGAAAGTGTTATGCTTATTATGTAGTAAGTAATCTCATCCACAAATTAAGAACAATAAATGAAAGGGAAGTTCAAAAACTTCATTGAAAATTGAATTAAAAGATAAAATAAAAAAAGAGGAGAGGCTTATTTCTAAAGATAAGTTCCAATAAATTCAGGACATTATTGTAAAAGATCACATCAGTCCATATGAAAGGACTGAGAGACCTGGAAATTTAACTGTATCAATGCAGGTTTTTGTTTTTTTTACATTATTGACTAAAGAAAAATGCCTGCTTTAAAGGATGTCTTAATATTGGAAAACAAAAACATGTCTGAAAGAGCCAACAATGGCTATAAGTTGGTTGCCTAATGTTTTCCCATTAAAATCAGTGGCTGGGCACTAATTCAGAGAATATTCATATAATCAGAATGATGGGATACTTTCATTGAGCTAAATTTGTCAATGTGGAATTCAGAGTAACTGCCTCACAAAGTGTTCATGTCCCTATTCCCAGAATAGGCTAATATGTCACATTACATTGTGACGATTAAACAGTGATGGAATTGAGTTTTTAATCTTATGATCTTGAAAAAGGGAGATTGCTCTGATTTATATAGGCACACCTAATGTAGGCACAAAGACTTACAAGTAGAAGTGAGAGGCAGAAGAAAAGCTTAGAGTAATGTGATATGGAAAGTGCTCCCCCAAACATCTGTGTCGTTGTTCATGAAAAACACAAGACTTAGAGCATGGGAACTTGGCATTCCAGAAGCTGAAAAATCCAAAGGGTTGGGTGGAAGCAGGAAGCAACTCACCTTTTGAGTTTCAATTGAAGAACATAACTTTACTGACACCTTAGTTATAACGGGGATAAACTTCTAACACAGAGGGCAGTAAGATTAAATTGTTATTGCTTTAATTCACTAGGCTTGTGGTAACTTATTACAGCAGCAAGAGAAAATTAACACATTAAGATGAAACCAAAATCCTACATTATGCTTTTCTTTGTTCCTTTTCTTTTCTTCTCCATATTTATTGATGAGGAGCTAATGAAAACAATCACAGCACCTGCAGAGTAGCCGGAAGAAATTCATAGTGAGTGGACTTGAAACACTGCCAAACAGCTCTCAAAACTGAAGGATGATCAAACTTATTATATATTTTCCAGCAAACCTTTTCCAAGGGTTTAAGGTAATTTCTTGAGTTTTGTCCACTCACTTTGAAAAATGAAATCTATAATTTGTCTTCTTCAAATTTACCACTCTATAAATTCCACTATTTCCAGTATATTTATCTCCAGGTACTTTTTGTTGCTTTAAAGCTGAATATTGGCTTCTTATTGATCTTGGATATCCAACTGGTACTCAGACTCAACATCTCTGATATTGAGCAAATAACATTCTCTTCTAATCTGCTTTAGCCCTATGTGTACTCTTAATATTGGTTAATGCTTTTAGTATTTGCCCAGCTACTGATTAGAAACCTTAGGGATATCCTTCACTTTCTCGACACTTCCATGTTCATATAGTCTCCAGGACTTTGAGTCTGTCTTTAGTCACCATCATTTGTCACAAATTAGATTAAACTGCTGTCATTTCTAATCTAGGCTCTCATCTAAGAGCTGGCCTCTATTACCCATGTATTTCCCATCTAGACACCCTCATGATGCTCTAAAGCTGCTTTTTCAAAATATTGCTTTTTGATATGAATTTATTTGGAAGTCATCATCAACATTCTGGTGCCTCCTGGCTTGAAATCACCATCAATCCTCCTCTACAGATTACGTGATTGCAGGCTACTTATAGTCTACTTATTTTTCACCACAGCATCTGATAAAGAACTTGCAGACTTTGTATGTGAAATAGTGTGCAAAAAAGTCAGAGTTACAGAAAGAGAGGGAGAGATACACACAGAGAGATATCTTCTAACCATTGGTTCACTCCCCAAGTGGACACAATAGACAGGGCCAGGCCAAAGCCAGGATCCAGGAACCAGGAGCCAGGAAATTCATCTGGATCCCTCATATGGGTGGCAGAGTCCTAAGCACTTGGGCCATCTTCTTCTGTTTTTCCCAGGCCATTAGCAGGTACCTGGATTGGAAGCAGAATAGCCAGGCTCAAGCAGGTGTCCATATGGGATGCTAGTACTGCAGGCAGCAACTTTACCCATTATGACACAATGCCAGCCCTCAATCTGCTCTTCTTAAAAGTCAATTACTTGGGCTGGCGCTGTGACATAGCAGGTTAAGCCACCATCTGCAGCACTTTCATCCCATATAGGTGCTGGTTTGAGTCCTAGCTGCTCTACTTTCCATCCAGCTCCCTGTTAATGCACCTGGGAAAGCAGTGGAAGATGGCCCAGGTCCTTGGGCCCCTGCACCTACATGGGAGACACATGGGAAACACAGAAGAAGCTGCTGGCCCAACCCCATCTATTGCAACCATCTGGGAAGTAAATCAGCAGACAGGATATTCTCTCTCTCTCTCTCTCTCTTTTTCTCTCTCTCTTTCTTCTTCTTCTTCTTCTTCTTCTTCTTCTTCTTCTTCTTCTTCTTCTTCTTCTTCTTCTCCTTCTCCTTCTCCTTCTCCTTCTCCTTCTCCTTCTCCTTCTCCTCCTTCTCCTCCTCCTCCTCCTCCTCCTCCTCCTCCTCCTCCTCCTCCTCCTCCTCCTTCTTCTTCTTCTTCTTCTTCTTCTTCTTCTTTCCTTTCCTCCCTTCCTCCCAACCTCTCTCTCTGTAATTCTTTCAAATAAATAAATAAATCTTTAAAAAAGTCAATTACTTTTTCCTTAAAGATTACTTTTATTTTGTTGTCACATACCATTATTGCTTTTTATTTCATGTTTAATGATTAGTATACCTATTTTTTTAACCTGGTTAAACTGGCACTCACCCAGGACTTAATGGTGAAGAGAAGATACATCTCTTAGCTTTTCTTTTTAGTAAGCAGAATTACATAAATTTATTCATTTTGCCTTCACTTCTATGCTAAATGAGGATATAATAGTTTACAAAGCTAATGTTTCTCAAATTAAGATAATGTTATATCCCAATGAAACAAAAATAAGATGAAAATATCTAAAGTTGAAAATTCATTTATTACATGTAAGCTCTTGGATATTATAGCTTAGCATACTATTGATGATTGGTTGTTTACCCTCATGATTATGTGGCTGTCTGAAGGCCATGGTTCATACCCTTTTAGATTGCATACTGCTAGTTAGGGAAAAGATCAAACTTCAGAAGTCAAAGTTTGGTTTTACTGAATGTATATTGCTTTTTCAGATTATAAGTTTAAAACGCTTTTTTAAAAAGATTTATTTATTTATTTGAAAGGCAGAGGTACAGAGAGGCGGGGGTAAGAGAGTGAGTGAGAAGAAACACAGAGAGAGATCTTCCATCTGCTGGTTCACTCACCAAATGGCTGCAGCTGCCAAAGCTAGACCACTCCGAAGCCAGGAGCCAGGAGCTTCTTCTGGTCACCAATGAGAGTGAAGGTCCCCAACTTCTATACTAATGCTAAATGAGGTAATGTGACTGTGTAAAGGATTGATGGTGGAGACTGGATCAATGATGGCTTCTAGGCAATGGTCTAACAGGAAATCTCTAGGTCATTGAGGATCCTCTGGAGGGAACTGGTGAGAGGGGGTTGATTATGAAGCTAGTCAGGCCTAGCTGTTTTCTGTTTCCTGGATCACAGTGCTATCCTTTCTCTAGGTGAGTTCCGCCATGCATCACTATCATCAGACACCAGACCAGTGCAGCTACCCGGTCTTTGACAGTGAACCTCCAAAATCTTGATCCAAAAAAAAAGAATTAAAAATAAAACAAGGGGTCAGCATTGTAAGGTAACCAGCAAACTATTACCTGAAATGTTGACATTCCATATGGGAACTTGTTCGAGTCCCATTTGTTCCATTTCCGATCCAGATCTTGCCTAATGACCTGGCAAAAGCAAAAAAAGATGATTGGCCCAAGTGTTTCAGCCCCTGCACCCACATGGGAGACCTAGAGGAATCTCTTTTTTTTTTTTTTAATTTTTTTTTTGACAGGTAGAGTGGACAGTGAGAGAGAGAGAGACAGAGAAAAAGGTCTTCCTTTTCCATTGGTTCACCCTCCAATGGCCGCTGCGGCCAGCGTGATGTGGCCAGCGCACCGCGCTGGTCCGAAGGCAGGAGCCAGGTGCTTTTCCTGGTCTCCAGTGCGGGTGCAGGGCCCAAGCACTTGGGCCATCCTCCACTGCACTCCCTGGCTACAGCAGAGAGCTGGCCTGGAAGAGGGGCAACCGGGACAGAATCCGGTGCCCCGACCGGGACTAGAACCCGGTGTGCAGGCGCTACAAGGCGGAGGATTATCCTGTTGAGCCACGGCGCTGGCCTCAGAGGAATCTCTTGACTTTTGGAATTGGCCTGGCCCAGTACCAGCCATTGTAGCCTTAATGGGGTTGACCAGCAGATGGAAAATCAATCTCTCTCTCTCTCTTCTCTCTCTCTCTCTCTGCCTCTCTCTGTAACTCTTTCAAATGCATAAATAATTTTAAGGGGATATTATTTTTAGATTTATTTATTTATTTGAAAGGCAAAGATAGAGAGAGAGAGAGAGAGAGAGAGAGGAAGAGAAGAGAGAGAGATCTTTCATCTGTTGGTTCACTTCCCAAAAGACCACAACAGCTGGAAATGGGCCTATCTGACGCCAGGAGCCAGGACCTTCTTCCAGGTCTCCCACATGGGTTCAAGGGCCCAAGCACTTGGCCATCTTCAGCTGTTTTCCAGGAGCATTATCAGGGAGCTGGATCAGAAGTGGAGCAGCCAGGACTCAAACTGACAACCATATGGGATGCCAGTGCTGCATGCAGTGGATTTAACCTGCTGCTCCAAATCCCAGGACCCTATATCTTCTTTTTTTTATGAATAAAATAAATGATTTTAAAGATGACACTTATAAAAGACAGACAATATTAATTTCATTTAAGGATTTGTGATGCAAATGGATTATAGAATTGATGTATTAGGAAAAACAGAATAAAATGTATGTTGCTAGATATGTTTACCACTAAGAAAGGAAAATTGCCTTTTACAGTGGTAATTGGTACATTTTGCATCAAAAAATAGATTCAGATTAAAAAATATCTAAGAAACATAGAGATGATTTGTGATTTTCCATGAAAAGAAACAATCAGAAGAAATTCTAGCAAAGAATAAAACCTTATATTCTGATTTGAATTTCTTTACTATACCACTCAATGCTTGGAAAAAAATTTACATAGGCCAGCAAATGAAAAAAGGAAGAATGAGGGCTAAGTATTACTTGCTCAAGTACAAAGACAATTTACAGACTTTGTAAAACTGTAGAAAGTAAGAAAATTCAACATTCTTATTTTTTTCTTTATAAAATGAAAAAGAAAAGATAATTTTAAAAAGTCGAGTGCAGAAACTGATTGAGCATGACGATGATGAGAAACTTATTGTTATAGATATTTTAACTATTAAAGTTATATTTTTAAAACATTAAAAGTATTGACATAATGCAAATAATATAAAACTGAGGTTTGTAGATGAGATAAATACTGTGGTTGAGATATTTCTAATTAGCCCATTTTTCATAGTAAGCAGTTAAAGAATCACTTAATTTTTAAAGTTAGAATTCAAAATTAAAATAAAGACAAGATTTTCATATTTTATTGATATTTTAGAAGACACTATGGTGAACAAAGGTATTACTCAGATTTTGTATTTTTTGCAGGTTTGCTTCATTTTTTTGGTAGTTACATTCTACTACTTTTTCCTATATCAAATATGGAAATCTCAGGAAATTTGTTGACTTAGTATTTTTTATTTTTTAAAGATTTTTAAATTTATTTATTTGAGAGGTAGAGTTACAGACAGAGAGAGGAAGAGACTGAGAGAAAGGTCTCCTAACAGCTGGAATTCCCCAGATGGCCATAGTGGTTGGAGCTGAATCAATCCAAAGCCAGGAGCCAGGATTCTTCCAGATCTCCCATGTGGGTGCAGGGGCCCAAGGACCTGGGCCATCTTCCACTGCCCTCTCAGAGATTAAGCAAGGAGCTGGATCGGAAGAGAAGCATCCAGGACATGAACCAGTGTCCAAATGGGATGCTTGCGCTGCTAGCAGAAGCTTAGCCTACTGTGCCACAGAACCAGCCCCAACCTAATCATCCTTTCAAAAATATTGTATGGAGGCATTGTGGCATAGCTATTTAAAACACCTTTTGCGGCCGGCACCACGGCTCAATAGGCTAATCCTCTGCCTGCGGCACTGGCACCCCAGGTTCTAGTCCCGGTCGGGGCGCCAGATTCTGTCCCAGTCGCTCCTCTTCCAGTCCAGCTTTCTGCTATGGCCTGGGAGTGCAGTGGAGGATGGCCTGAGTCCTTGGGCCCTGCACCTGCATGGGAGACCAGGAGAAGCACTTGGCTCCTGGCTTTGGAACAGCGTGGTGCGCTGGCCGCAGCGCACCAGCCGCAGCGCACCGGCCGCAGTGGCCATTGTGGGGTGAACCAACAGAAAAGGAAGACCTTTCTCTCTTTCTCTCTCTCTCACTAACCACTCTGCCTGTCAAAAAAATTTAAAAAAATAAAAATTTAAAAAAATAAAAAAAAACACCATTTGCAATGCTGACATCCCATATTGGAGTGCTTGTGCAAGCTCAGGCGTCTCTGTTTCTGATGCAGTTTTCTGCTAATATACATGGGAAGGCAACCGAAGATGGCCCAGGTATTTGGGCCCCTGCCATCCATGTTAGAGACCAGTATAGAATTCCTGGCTCCTGACATTGGGATGGCCCAGTGCTGGCTCTTGGGAACATTTGAGGATTCGAAACAAAGAAAGATCTCACTCTATGTGTCTCTATCTCAGTTTCTCTCTCACTGCTTTTCAAACAAACAAATAAATATTTAAAAATGTCAAATATTACTATTACTGTCATTGTCACCTCTGTGAAATTTGATCTATGAAAGATGTAATATTTCTTTTGTCTGCTTTATTAATTACGATAGCATATATTATAGGACAACTACATTTCATACCGGAATGTTTAAACATAACTGACCATGAATTTTAAAAGAGAAAGAAAGAAATGAGCTGAAGTCTCTTTCCTGTCTTCTGGGAAAAATTCATAAAATTACACAAAAGCAATAAATTTGTGCTTTTTGAGGTCTATTAATAGCTAAACTACTTTTCTGAAGGCTACTATTCCTGTAGGATTTTGACTTTCATTTTAAGGCATCTTTCTGTTCAGCTGAAGTGTTACTCTAGAACTAAGAGAACATAATGTGATAGGCATATTATCACTATTTGCTAACATTACAGTAGTGACAAAGCTATTATATAATAATATATGAAATATATATGCATCTATAACTATGTAAATATGATATACGATAATGGAAATGAACCACAGGTGCTTTTCTAATATCTAAAATCAGTATAATAGCTATCTGTTCTCTAACCTAGTATAGTCATAAGAATAAAAAATGCTCCTGATTTTTCTCATATCTCAGTGAGATTTCTTTCCCATCTTTCCTTTATAAGCTTTTTCCTTATTCAGTCTGTCCCTTCCAAATGTTACCAAGCCCTAGAGTTTATTCCTCATCTTTTTTCTCCATTTAAGCTCCTTTTAGCAATATCTCATCACTCCACCACAGATATGCCCATATCCATCAAATCTCTATCTGCTCTGGAAATCTCCTCGCACCCCAGAATCATATATCTGCCTGCCATTGATGTTGAAAAGCCATCATGAGCTTAACCTGCATGTAATTCTTTCCCAGGATTTCCCAGCTCAGCAAAGGCACCACAATTTTTCAAACTGCTCATATCTCAAAACTTAAAGTTATTTCTATCTACTCTCTTTTTCTTACATCTCAGCAGTCTATTAACAAATCTTTTATGACTGGACTTCAAAATAAATGTTAAATGCATCCCCTTTTCACATTCAGGTAGTATTATCCTAGTCCAAGCCAGAACATTGCTTATATAGACTTTAGCAATACCCTAATTGATGTTCATTCTTACACACTTGTTTCATAATCGTTATTTTCACATAGCAACTAGAGGACATCTTTCAGAACTTCATTTGACATGGCAGTTAAGATATTACACGGGGCAGCCAGCATTGTGGTACAGCAGGGTAAGCCGACATGTGCAACACTATCATCCCACATTGGAGTGCAGTTTCCAATCCCAGTAGCTCTGCCTCCTGTCCAACTCTCTGCTAATATGCCTGGGAAAGCACTGGACGATGGTCCAAGTGCTTAGGATCCCATCACCGTATGGGAGTCCTAGATGAAGTTCCTGGTTACTGCCTTCAGCCTAGCCTAGCACCTGTCTGTTGTAGTCATTTACAGAGTGAACCAGTGGGTGGAAGATCTCTCTCTCTCTCTCTCCCTCCCTCCCTCCCTTCTTCCCTCCCTGTCTCTCTCCTTCCCCCACCCTGCCTTTCAAGAAAAGTAAGTGAATAAACAACAAAGTTTTGTTACAGTTCCAATTATATGATATTACTTCATTCTTTTCAGCCTTCTTAGCCACCAGCCCACTGGGAAGAAAAGCTAACACCCTTCCCATTGCCCATCATGCATCTGTAATGAGTCCTCTCATTCCCTCTCACTCTGAAATACACTTCCACTGTTCCAGACCCATTGACCATTTTGCTATTCCTTCAATGGCAAGCTTTGTTCTGTCATAAATGTCCAATTGGACCAAGATCCAATTGGTCATGATTTCTTTCTTGGGGAAAGACTCAATGAAGTGTCTGATATCACATATATTTTTTTAGATTGCCTCAAGCATTCTTCTATGTGTTCTCCCACATCTGTAACCAAACTCTCTTCATCGGTCACCTGTTCTAAGATATCATCCCTAATTACCTCGCCTAAAAATTCTCCCTTTTATATACCCTGTCTTATAGGTGACAATTTAATACATGTTTTGTCTCCTCTATATTTGCAATTTCCCTAATCTCAAGAAGGTATTAAGAGAGTATGATGAGCCGACACCGCGGCTCACTAGGCTAATCCTCCGCCTGCGGCGCCAGCACCCCAGGTTCTAGTCCCAGTTGGGGTGCAGGATTTTGTCCTGGTTGCTCCTCTTCTAGTCCAGCTCCCTGCTGTGGCCTGGGAGTGCAGTGGAGGATGGCCCAAGTGCTTGGGCCCCTGCACCTGCATGGGAGACCAGGAGGAAGCACCTAAACTCCTGGTTTCAGATCAGTGCAGCGCGCCAGCCGTAGTGGCCATTGTGGGGTGAACCAACGAAAAAACTAAGACCTTTCTCTCTGTCTCTCTCTCTCTCACTGTCTGACTCTGCCTGTCAAAAAAATAAATAAAATAAAATAAAGAGAGTATGATGAGACAAGAAGAGATAAACTAATATAAAATGGATAAATGGATAACACTAGAATATTGGAGTTGCATTCTTATATTTAGGTCAGATAACGTGGAAGAAATTAGAAGAGATTTTTTAAAGATTTATTTATTTATTTGAGAGGCAGTAATGGCTGGAGCTGGATTAATCCAAAGCTATAGACAGGAGTTTCTTCCACGTCTCCCATGTTGGTGCAGGGGTCCAAGAACTGGGCCATCTTCTACTTTCCCAGACCATCAGCAGGGAGCTGGATCAGAAGTGGAGCAGCCAGGACTGGAACCAGAATCAATATAGGATGTTGGCACAGGTAGTAGTAGGCTTAACCTACTATGCCACAGTGCCAGCCCCAGGACAGATGATTTTATTAGTACCATGGCATAAATGTATTCTGTTTAAAATTAGTTATCCAACTTCATGCTTAGACTATAGAGTTGTCAAAAATTCTTGGCACACACAATATTCAAAAAGAATGAATTATAATGTTAAAAAATTAATATTTTTAATGTTAATTAGAGAGAGATCTTCCACCCACTGCTTCACTCCGTAAATGACTACAATATTTGCAATTTCTGAATTGTTTTTATTAGACTCATGGAGGTTACACCATTTCAAGAGCCTATTTTAGGGGCCAGCACTGTGGCATAGCAGGTAAAGCTGCTGCCTGTGCATCCAGCATCCCATATGGGCGCCGGTTCGAATCCTGGATGCTCCACTTCTGACCAGCTCTCTGCTGTGGACTGGGAAAGCAGTAGAAGATGGCCCAAGTCCTTGAGACCCTGCATCTACATGGGAGACCCAGAGGAAGCTCCTGGCTCCTGGCTCCTGGCTCCTGGAGCTCCAGCCACTGCGGCCAATTGGGGAGTGAACTAGCAGATGGTTCTCTCTCTCTCTGTCTTTCTCTCTCTCTTTCTCTGTCTCTCTCTCTCTCTCTGCCTCTCCTTCTTTCTCTGTGTAACTCTTTCAAATAAAATAAATAAATCTTTATAAAAGAGCCTATTTTAACTTTAAGAATTAGAAGTTACCATACATAATATAATACATGAATATGTATTATATTTAGTTTTCAGAATTTTCTTGTTATTTGATTTTTAGTTGCTTTGGTTGTGGTCGTAAACTCATATTTTGGTTTCTACTTTTAAAAAATTCTGAAGAATCAATTATTTTGACTTTATGTTCTACTACACAAGCACAACAAATTTCCAGAAAACTGAATGATGATAGTCTTGTATCAAATTCCAAAGAGATTCATCGAATTATCTTTTATTAGCTTACAGAATATTTCTTTCCAACTATAATTCAGAATGATGTGAGCTATTGAGCCTTGAACATAGATGTGACTCTATTTAACTAAAATTATCGTTATCAAAACTAGCACATTGTCAAAATACTATTTATCTGTTAAGCAAACAAAAAGTATTTATTCAGATAGTATAAAACATAAATGTTACTAAACTTTATCTATTTATAATGGACTTATAAGTGGAAAAAAAATACCAGTCTCATCAAAGAAATACACTTAAGCTTATAATTTCATTTACATATTTTATAAGTTGTAAATGCCATTTTATGTAATTTGTTTTTAATCATTTAAATTTTTCTATGAATAAAACTAGAATATTTAATTGCCTTATCCTAATTCCCATTATACATTTCACTGCATATCAGTAATTTTCATGAAGTTTTCTTAGAAAAACCTATAGTTTACTCTCTTAGCCTGATTAACATTTGGGACACTTTATGCCTGTGCTGCGGCTCAATAGGCTAATCCTCCGCCTTGCAGCGCTGGCACACAGGGTTCTAGTCCCGGTTGGGGCGCCAGATTCTGTCCTGGTTGCCCCTCTTCCAGGCCAGCTCTCTGCTATGGCCCAGGAGTGCAGTGGAGGATGGTCAAAGTCGTTGGGCCCTGCACCCCATGAGAGATCAGGAGAAGCACCTGGCTCCTGCCTTCGGATCAGCGTGGTGCGCCGGCCACAGCGCGCCTGCCGCGGTGGCCATTGGAGGGTGAACCAACGGCAAAAGGAAGACCTTTCTCTCTGTCTCTCTCTCACTGTCCACTCTGCCTGTCAAAAAAAAAAAAAAAAAACATTTGGGACACTTTTTGAAGCAGACTCATTTTTGACATTTGAAATCTTGCTGATGACCTTTTTTTTTTGTTTGTGTCTGTGTCTCTATTAACTTGTACCAATTAATTAAAAATTAAAGAGTGAAGGAACAAACTTTCAAAACCCAGATTTTTCAAAGAAATATTTATTTCAGAAATTTAAGGAAATTAATTAAATTTTTAGAAAGAATATTCTAATATCTGATCTCTAGTGTATTGCATAAATGTCCAAATGTTTTCCTAGCTTATACTTGGTACAAACATTTTCTGGTTTCCCAGGTTAAATGTGAAATAAGAAATATGACAACAAAATAATAAAAATCTTAGAATATGAAAAAATCTAGCAAGTTTATTTGCAAACCCCAGACATTAACTTTACCTTGTGTGTCTGCAAAGTATTGTAGTATAGTATGCACAAAATATAACCCTTTAAGATATTGAAATAATAACTATGATTGCAAGTGTGATAAACACATTAGGTGTTCACTAATAAAATAAGATGCTGTGTACCCATTTCCTAGACTATTAGTTGAACCATTAATTGGTTCAATATGCCTGAGCATTCCTAGTCATAATGACCAAAATATTCCCCCAATAAAACATTTCGTGGTGGGCTTCATATATGGCTATTTCTAGAACAAATAAATTCTGCTTTCACATTCAGGATCTTATCACACTTTTTATTTATTGTTGATTTTTATTTCCCTTTCTAAATTATGTTCTCATCATTCTGAAGTGACTATTTTGAAATAGGCTTTGGGCAAAAAGAATATATTAATGGAACCTCAAATAAATGTGCTGAATGTTTAAATATTTTGTTTGTGAATACTTTTTACAAATATGCTGTACTAATGTGACCAAAAGGATGAGGGTGATGGTCAATATTTGGGTCCTTAATAGACAGTCTGGTCATGCGCTTCATTGGAAGGAATTTTAACAGCTATGCCATACCGCTTTTTTGCTGCTTCCTTGTCATTCCGTACTGAAGGCTAATATGTGTTGGGTTGGGGTCATCTTTGTGGCTTAGCAAGTAAAGCCATGACCTGTGTCCCTGGAATCCCATATGGACCCTGGTTCAAGTCTCAGCTGTTCCACTTTCTATCCAGCTCCCTGCTAATGGCCTGGGAAAAAGCAGCAGAAGATGTCCCAAGTAACTGGGCCCCTGACACCAGGTGGGAGACCCAAAAGAAGGTCCTGGTTCCTGGCTTAGGCCAGGACCAGCCTCAGCAGGAGTATCCATCTGGATAGTGAACAAGTGGATGGATGTTCTCTCTGTATTTTCTTACCTCTGTATAACTCTTTCAAATACAAAAATAAGTAAATATTTTTAAGGTTTATTTATTTATTTGAAAGTCAGAGTTAGAGAGGGAGAGAGAGAGAGAGAGGTCTTCCATCTGCTAGTCCACTTCCCAATTGGCCGCAATGGCCAGAGCTGTGCCAACCTGAAGCCAGGAGCCAAGAACCTCCTCGGGGTCTCCCACACAGGCGCAGGGGCCCAAGTACTTGGGCTGTCTTCCACTGCCCTCCCAGGCCACAGCAAAGAACTGGATTAGAAGTGGAGCAGCTGGGACATGAACCAGTGCCCATATGGGATGCCAGCACAGCAGGCGGTGGCCTCACCCACTATGCCACAGTGCCGACCCCTAAATATTTTTTAAAAAGTTGTGTTGGGTTGGTTCCTGAGACAAATTCTTTCTAAGATACTTAAAGAATTTTAATGTTATACTTTTGGTATAATTTTCTGGGGTATATGTGGAAGGAATGTTATATCAGAACAAAATTTGTGCCTTTCTAGAATCCTGGTTCAGGTAATATTTTAACCATGATTCATTTTCATACGATTTCTTAGATTACAGACAGTGTATAGACCAAGGTTGGACTGAAAAACACAGTGTCCATTTAAAGCTTCATTTTATTATTATAAAAATAATAATGAAAATAACCAGTACAAATTTATTCTAAAATATTCCAGCAGCATATTCTAATGACCCTTTGTCTATTCATTTCACTGCTGAATAATCTAGGAAATTATATGATTTCCTTGCCTCTTTCTCTTACTTCTCTCTTCTTTCAAATCCAAACTTATTCTTATTTCTGTTCATGCCTCTTCTCTATTTAAAAGTCATCAGTTACTCTCCATTTCCTACAGAGTGAATGTCATACTAGTTAGACGTTCAAAGTCATTTGCATTCTGACTCCAGGCTGCCTCTTCAGTCATGTTCCCCATTAAGAACACTCTTTTCCAATTGTACTGAACTAGTGGGTATTCTTTTAGCCAAAATTATGCTTTTGTGTACCCACAGTTCTGTTTCTACATTCCCTCCTAATGACATGCATTATATTTACTTAATCTGTATACTTAAGTGCTATTTACCACACTGCCCTTGTGTCATATGCAGTGGCCTATGTGGATACTTTGTAGTTACCCTTATGTGATGCAATTTATCCTTCAATTGCACAAAGCCTATTTTCTTCCATTTTTTTTGCTGTATGACCTATATGTCAAATTCTTCTCATGATGAATAGATCACTTGTTCCTTCTCATTGAAAATATGTAAGAACAAAATAGATATTAGATGGAACAGCTACAAAAGGCATTACACCATTATTTTGTGCCTGGGGATTTAGAACAAAAAGATAGCTGTGTGCCTTTTGACTCACTTGACTCTCTATCCTTAGGTGATTTCACATATTTCAGTGACAGAGTTTCCATCTATCAACCCACTGTCTTCCTATTTCTCTTTCCTGGATTTTTAAAGTGTGCACTTTTGGAAATGTTGACTTAAAATAAAGCCAATACATTTTTAAATAGCAAAAAATAAAGAAAAATAATCAAATGAAGATACTTTTTCTCCAACTTCTTCTACTCATTCTATTGGTCTTACAAAGCTGCCTCTTCTGCCAATCTGGAACTTCCTGGTGGACACTGGCTCCTTAGCAGTCTCTACATAAAACAGAAATATAGTTTGTGAAAGTGAAATCCACATGCATGTTAATTTCTTAACATTATCTGTAGACCTACATGAAACTCACGTGTCCAGTAAAGTTGGAAAAGAAATTGTGTATTTCCCTATGTGCTTTGGAGAGTAACGATGGCACGCTATGTACTATCCTGCTCCTCTCACTGTTGCCTTCTTGTACCCACATCTTATCACATAATCAACTAAGATATCTTTCTTATAATTTGTAAATTCTTTTTTGGTCTTAACTTCTCTTTTTAAACAAAATAATCAGTTCTCTTATCCATTAAAACTTGACAAACTTGCATGAGATTTGGAGATTTGGTGCTTAAATTCCACATATTTGCTGCTCCTCAGTTGAGATACTTTGGGGTATACATTATACAGTCCCCAGAGTTTCCTGGAGAAACTGACTTCCAGATGCACACAATGGTGATTTAATAATACACATTTTTTGCTTTGTGTTTTTCTTTCCACCTTATTGCTTTTCCATTGTTACATTGGATCACTTCCTATAGAAAAAAAAAATTGCACTCAACTTGCTGCTATCTTTAATTTGCTGATGGGAGAATCCACACCAAGAAGTCCTAAGACTTCTTGGTCCCTGAGGATGGACATTGGCAATCAGATTGCAACTTTCCAGGCAGTAATAAAGACCACATTTCTGATAGTAAGCGCTAGCATGCTGACGTGCTTAAGTTCTCAACATGTTGAAAACTGTGAATTATGAAAGAGAAGTGATAGAAACATATGTAATGAGCACTTTACAGATCATGTAAGAGGGGCAACGTTGTGGTGGTGCAGATTAAGTCATGCTTATACTTCCAGCATCCCACAGTGGAGTGCTGGTTCAAGTTCAGCACCTTTGCTTCCTGTTCCAGTTTCCTATTAATGTACATCCCCGGAAGCTCAAGTACTTGGGACCTTGCCAACCAAGATGAAGGATTAGAGTTCCAGGAGAAGGGGTTAGAGTCCCAGGTTCCTAGCTTTGGCCTGGCTCAGCTCTGGCCATTGCTGACATTTAAGGAGTGAATCAGTGGATGGAAAATACCCTCACCTCTTTCCATTGAAGCAAATGAAACTTCATAAATAAGCATTTTATAAAGTGTGGTGTGACAAGAGTAATGGAGTTTTGACTTTTATTTATTTACTTGCATTGAAATTATAAAGAAATATATATATATATATGGTATATATGTAATATATATATATATATATGTACCAATTCACAATGAAAAAGTAACCATCTAATGGTAATGATTCTCAACTCAGAGCATGATTCAAAAACAATGATTTTATAGATTCACTTAAAGAAATTTGACTCCAATAGTTGATAGGTACTAATTGTAATAGTAATTGGGTTACAAAGGAGCCAAATGTCTCAGCCCTTGAAAGTCATCTATGATAAAATCAACATGAGAAGGAACTGACTATTAAGATTTAATATATGAAATCTGTGTGGGCTATTTTGAGAATATGGAACTCCAGAATGTCACTTAACTCAAGGTAAGTAAAAGTCTTTTCTTATTCCAAGAAATCATTTTAGGTAGACACCCTGAAAAATGATGACAAATCCTCCCAAAATCACCTCATAGATTTTCACATTACTTCTATACTAATCACTACATTTACTATGATATTGGGCTCACTGAGATAGAACTTTCTTTGTTATAGAAAGGAAGAAGTTATTACACAGAGATATGGAAGACTTATTCAATCACCATTGATCAAATTCTAGAGAAAACATCTAGTGAATTTTGAGAGTATTGAATACAGTAGGCAGAATCTAAAACTGTATTAGTCTGTTGATAGGCACAGAAACCACTTCAGTTGTAATAAACCGGCAGGGACACCTGGGTCAGTCCTAGTTTACACATGGATGATTCCTTAAAGCTTGCAAAATATGACCTACAGAAATTGATGGGTTATCAAAATTGTCTTATTGATATCATGTAAAAAGCAGGAATATTAGAATGGATTTATTATTAGTACAAAAAATCCTATCAGTAGATTATGTTCCTCTGGAGATCACAGAAAATTTTCTTTCATTCAGGTGATGTAGAATACATTAGTAATCTATATGTGAAGTGTGATTATTAATGTGAATTTCAGTGGTGGCTGGCCCATGCCTGCTGAAGTGAATGCTTAAGGAATGATGGTGAGGAATTGAACGTCATAATTATGAGAAATAACAGAGACCAGGTAGAAGTTCACACACTTTAAAGAGAAAAGGAACACACTTAAGATAAGGACAACAAAATAAGAATGAAAAACAGGGGCCTTGACCTTAGTGAAAAAAACCATGTCATTCCTAGGGTTCAAGTAGATGAAGTGGTCATTAGACCCATAAAACAACAATATAAATAGCTAAAGTCTATGAACAAAATGTTTGTATCAGTCCTATCCATATTTTCAGATATGAAGTAGTTCTCAGATTCAAAACACTTCCATTGAGGAGAAGCATATATTCTCTTGAGGAGTAATCTTCAACCAGCATCACTGTAAAGATATGAGGCACCAATTTCCCTAGTTATGGCATAAAGGCATGTAAATCAATTTCCTAAAGGAGCTGAATATTGTGAAAAAGGAAAATTACAATTTTTCTAAGTCCATTAGATAAAGGACATGAGCTAATGCTAATACCAGTAGACTCCCAAAACACCAGCGGGACTCCAGCATAAGAAACTGAGATTATTCAAGCCATTAGATCAGTATATATATATATATATATATATATATATATATATATATACTCATAATCAAATGCTCATTTCCCTCGGACATTGGTGCATAATTAGGATGGGTATCCTTAGCGGCTTGAAGAATTCCCATATTTATTTCTTATGTTTGAGAGTAAGTCATATTAGTATAGAAAACACCAAGGGGGATACTTTGAAACTGTCTGCCCTTCTGTCTTCATAAGTAAATAGCAAACTAGAAGCATGCCCTCTTGCTGAATAGAATGAACAAGATTACTGATATGTTCAAAAACTTAAGAAGTAAAGAACTGCTGGTTCTTGTAACATACCAGTTTAATTCATTAGTCAAGCTCTGGGGAAAAAAAGCAAACAAAAACAATAAGATGGATTTTTGCAGAAAAGAATTGACTAGAATAATGTAACCAAACCATAACCAAACAGCAGCTGTTCTGCAGCATGTAGTATGATTAATTAGGATAGCTCAAAACACATTCTAGTTTATGGTGTAGTGCTATTGATTGACAAGTACAGTTCTTCCAATCCCTATTGAGAACAAGCAGGTGCATTTTTCATCCACCTGACATAAAAGTAGTTCATATTGATGACTCTGCCCTAGAGACATATGAACTCATTTTGGCATAAATGTAATTTCAATATGTAGATATTCCACAGAAGACCACTCAGATACATTCTACTTATGGCATGATATAAATCATTCTTGGTAAGCAAAGAGTGGCAGATAGTCTGGATGCCCTCATAAAATTCATATACATGAGATGATGTAGAGATAAAGCTTATAAGATTCAGAGGGCTATAACCAAATTCACTGGTGGATTTGGGCAATCTGTTTGTGAGGTGCATGCTGGAAAATCAAGATCATGTCACTGTTCCTTGTATATTCTGTTACAAAGAAAGAGGAACAGCACATATTAAGCTTCTTTAAATTTCGGAGAGGGTAATAAGATATTTTCAAATATAGGCTGTATGTATTAAACAACTTGCTTGGTAACCCCTCAGTTGAAATGGGAACCAGAACTGCAGAGGAATCAATAGCATATTCAGGCTGCAATAAACATGGTCCTGGTTATTGGTTCGTTTGTGTCAGAAGATCCTAAGGTGCTGGATTTATTTGTGGCAGATAAAGGTGCAGTGTACAGTTTCACAAAGGTCTTACTAGGAGAGTATCAGTGATAACTCTGGCCACCTAGGGTTCTGGAAGAAGATCATGCTGTCCTCAACAGAGAATAGCAGACTTTCTGAAAAGTAGATTAAAAACTATAAGTAGTTTATAATAGGACTGCACATGATTATGTGATCAGAAGTTCAAATCAAGAATGTATAGTCAGACCCAGGAAGTTACCAATTAATAGACAATGATACCAATCCAATCCATCATACAATGGAAATAGTACAAATGATATCAGTATGGAAGAGGTCCAGTGGATGTTGGTGGATAACATAAATAGATTAGACCCCACTTCACTTCCTCTCCTGCACTGCACTGATGTCTCTTCTTCGCTCCATATCTTTGGCCTTGTAGAGTTTTCCTCTGAAAAGCTGACAGAGGTGGACAGAAAACATAGACCAAATATATGGATGATGGATAGCTAGATTGGTGTAGGTCATACAGTGGACTGTTCCTCTATAACCTACCTCTGGGATTTTCCTGCAAAACAATGGTGAACAGAATCCTCCCAGTGGGCAAAGTTTGAATAATACATCTGAAATCTACTTTGAACAGAGAAAAAACAATGTGGAGGGAAGGTTGACACAGACTGGTCATTATATAGTCTGCTTAGGGACATGAAAAGGCAAGATTTGAAAATTGGAGAAAGGTGAAATAGGCAAATGTTTACAATTTTTGCATCTCAGACTATTTAACATATTTGTCACCACAAATATTTACCAGTGCTTTGTGGTGAGAACATTTAAAGTCCTCTATAATACCTACTTTGGAATGTGCATTACTAGCTACAGTCATGCTACTACATAATAAAACAATAGATTATTTACAAATGCCAAACTGTAATGCAAAGAACACAGGTCCAGAAAGATTAGGTTTGCATTTGGACAGGCCAACGAACACCTAAGGAGCCTACTGCATATTCACAGTTCTTTAGTCTCATGGCAGCCTGTGAGCACACACAGAAAGTCTAACTCTCGTGGTAGTGGACAGTGGCAGTGGGCAAGCACACAGAGAAGAGCCACACTCTTTATATATATATGTGTATATATATATATATATATATATATATATATATATATATATGCTTACCGACACCAGTGGCAGGCAGCCAAGTGGCTATACAGCAGGGGTTTATCAGTTCCTGGACTGGTGGTAGTGACAATACCGAGGAGATCTGGTTGACTTCATTTTCACAATACTCCAGTACACCTCCACTTCAGGGTTTCTCACTTTACAATCTGCACATCAGTTATCTTCCAAGAGGATCACTGTGTTAGGAGTATTGAACATTCCATGCAGATTCCACAGCAACGGTATAAGTTACAGCAGTGAACTATGAGTGAGCATTCCACACCAAATCTAAGCCAGTGCAAATGGGTCCACACAGAATATCCAAATCATGGCTGGGGTTTATTATATTTTCCTCAACTAGAGTCTTCACATGGATCCAGGTGTTGCCCCATAACAGTTCAGAAGAATTGCATCCCTTCAACAAAGTCCAGTTTTTGTCAGTGTCTGTGGTAACTTTCCAAGTTAGCCCAATTGCAGAGCTAGGTAACTGGGTGCATCCCCAGCAAGCCAAGTGATTGGTTACAATTGCAAAGGTGTCTGCACAGTCCACCAGAGTATTTGCAGCCACTAGGCTAAGGGCAAGAAAGAGGGTGGAGTCTAGCTTTCCCTGAATTTCAACAGGTAAGATTCTAACAAGGGGGACATTAATTTTTGGCCATGTAGACCCAATATAGCCATTTGGTACCTAGATTTATAAGCCATATACATCAAGAAACAGCACATTTTTGTTACTTTAAGATACCGTTTGTGTTATTATGCTATGAAACACTGGAAAACTAACATACCTACTTTACCTTTTCCTTCTATATTGTTCTCTCCATAGTTAGAGAAGGTATCTTTTCAACATTCTGCTTGAAATTCTTAAGTTTTTTCACTGTTTACTTTGCAATCCTTGCATCTAAATGTTTGATACAAACTCCTTCGTGTTCTTCTTTCTCAGTCTCATCTCCATATACACTGCCCTCCATGTCAACATGATCTTTACTTAGATTAAAATTATTCCTGCTTGCATTTTTGTTTATACTATTCCTTCTATCAGGATAGAAATTCTCTGTTTACCTGGCTAAATCTTATCTCTTACTACAGCTAAATTTTCAAATCTTCTTAGGTAGTTTTAAAATCTTGTACCTGGTGCATACCCCAAAATAAATAACATGTCTCAAGATGAAGTGCTAGATTGCTTTTATTGCTACGAGGTGACTCACATATACAGGGTTAAGAAATATTAATATACCTAAACTAAACCATATCTCAACATTGTCACTCAGCTTATTATGTGACATTCATTAGCTTTAGTGTTTACATATAATCTGCTGGATGTGCTCTCTTCAAACAACTTAAAAACCTAGGAGCTATAGTATATCACTTGCTGTTATAAAAGATGAATCATGGGGCCAGCACTGTGGTGCAGTGGGTTAAAGCCCTGTCCTAAAGCGTCGGCATCCCATATGGGTGCTGGTTCTAGTCTCAGCAGTTCTTCTTCTGATCCAGCGCTCTGCCATGGCCTGGGGAAGCAGCAGAAGATGGCCCAAGTCGTTGGGCCCTTGAACCCACATAAGAGACCTGGAAGAAGCTCCTGGCTCCTGGCTTGGGATTGGCACAGCTCTAGCCATTGTGGTTATCTGGGGAGTGAACCAGCGGATAAAAGACCTCTCTCTGTCTCTGCCTCTCTGTAACTCCGCCTTTCAAATAAACAAGTAAATCTTTAAAAAAAAAAAAAAAAAGATGAGTCACTTCATATTAGGATACACTATAATTTCTTATCTATTTATACTGATTCTCTGACTTCACTGCATTTTAAACATGACTTCTACTACATTCTATCATTTGTCCATAAGTAAATTAAAAAATATACTATGCATATTGGGCTCTAGGCATTGGTCCTGGAACTGGCAATATACTATTGGGAACAATAGTAATTGATATCTAATTGTTCTTTAGTGGATTATGATGAGTGTATTTGAACCTTTTTATATTCAATTAGCCTTAGTAATTCTAAGTAGTTCTGATATCTTTATATTCTCATTATTATGTGATTAACTTAGCCCTGGTTAAGAGTAATGAGCATGATTTTGATGTTTGGGATTAACTTAATTGAAGTATTCTGATTAGGGACACAGGTGGTATTTAACAATGTTTTAGTCAACCTTACTTTCGTCAGATGAATTTTGTCAAAACATTAAAATGACAAAGAAGAATATTTATAACCTATACTTACACAGGGCACATTTTCCTTGCTAGACACACTACTTACATAAAGCTTGAGTTCAGTTCATATGAACCTTCAGAGAGTGAAGACTTTTAAATAAGTTTTCATGAAATCTTTTCCATAATTTCTTGGTTGAACATGTTTAAATAGAGGAAACATTGAATTTCCTAAAGTTTAATTCTGATTTCTTTAGAATTAAAAAAGCATTTCATTTATGTATATGATTTATTTATTTCAAAAGCAGAAAAAGAAACAGAGTGATCAAGAGAGAGAGGGATAACCAATGCTGCAGCTCACTAGGCTAATCCTCCGCCTGCGGTGCTGGCACCCCAGGTTCTAGTCCCGGTTGGGGCGCCAGATTCTGTCCCGGTTGCTCCTCTTCCAGTCTAGCTCTCTGCTGTGGCCCGGGAAGGCAGTGGAGGACGGCCCAAGTGCTTGGGCCCTGCACATGCATGGGAGACCAGGAGGAAGCACCTGGCTCCTGGCTTTGGATCGGCACAGCGCGCCTGCCGTGGTGGCCATCTGGGGGGTCAACCAATGGAAAGAAGAGCTTTCTCTCTGTCTCTCTCTCTCTCTCACTGTCTAACTCTGCCTGTCAAAAAAAAAATGGTAAAAAAAAAAAGAGAGAGGGAGAGAAAAAGGGCGGGGGGTGGAGAAAGCACTCACATTCACCGGTTCACTCCTTATATGCCCTCAAAGTTCAGAGCTAGGATGGAATGAAGCCAGGAGCCAGGAACTCAATCCATGTCTCCCAGGTGGGTGGCAGGGACCCAACTACTTGAGGCATCACCTGCTGCCTCTCTTAGTGCACATTACTCGGAAGCTGGAATCAGGAGCAGAGCTGGGACTTGAATCCAAGCACCCTGATATGGGTTGGAGGCATCTCAACCAACATCTTAAATACTAGGCCTATGTGGCCCCCAAAAGTTTTTGATAACTGTTTTGTTTAATCTTTCTGAAGTCAATCTTTTTTGAGTTTACAGATTTTTCTTTGCTTTCGTTCTTTATCTGGTATTAGTATAATCATAAAAAAATGACCAAGAAGGAAAGAAGGAAATTATCCTCCAAACATCTTTAAGATAACTAATTTTATTAATTTTGCCTCCTTTGATGTTATATTTGGAAATAAAAACTTGACATTAACAGGATTAAGTAATCCTTTCAAAAATCTCTTAAAACCTGTAATTTTACATATTTTCTCTTACAAAGATGAGATTTTCTATAAAGTTAAGAGAAAATATATTTTTCATGGGCATTTGGATTAAGTCAAGTCACTGCCACCAGATAAATGGCATTTACTCTATAGAGCACGGAAGTTGACCCTCATATAAGGCTTTAGTTTACAGTTTTAGCTTTAGTTACCTGTGTTCAACCATGCTTAAAAATATGCAGTGGAACATTATACAAATTAAAATAATAATTATTGTACCAATATATTGATAGAATCTTTATTTTGTTTTTAGTTGTTGTTGTTAATTTCTTCCTGTTTCTAATTAAGGAGGTGCAAAATCCTCCTTGAGCACCTAGGGCTACTGACACCCACAGTCCATGCATTTGCTGCACCAGACTTCTCAATCTGACATTTCCCTCGGCCTGTCTAGAGACATGGTGGGCAACTAGGGCACTAAGTCCACAATCCAAAGCAGGCTGTTTTCCTTCCTGACAGAGCAGCCAGATAAGAGTCCGAGGTGTCTGGATATATCCATGAGAAGAAAAAATAAATTATGCACTGAAGATCTGAAATCGGACAAGACCCGCTAAAATTCACACTGAAATGTGGCCCCTTAAAGTTCCACAGAAATGCTAGCCGGGATGCCACATGTAATACCAGAATTTGGGGTGCCTTACAATTTCACCATGGGCATATTACTAAATCCCCAATATTAATAAGCCCGAGAGGGTTCTTGCCTAGTATTTAGAGAAGAATTCTAAATACCGGCACAGATAAACGAGGCAGCATGGTACGTTTTAAGCTTTTATTTAGTAATAAAGATACATAAGAGAGTGAGAGCTTTATTTAGGGGAGAGAGGTGAATGGGGGTTCATACCAAGCACCAGGAACCAGCCATGTGGATGAGCATCTAGGCCAGGAAGCCTAGAGCACATGGCCCGAAGGCCATGAGCCCTGGAGGCGCAGGGCTACAGCAAGCCCTGTCCTAGCAAGAGGCTAGGGAAGAAGAGCAGGGCTGGGTACACTGTGCCTCAGGCTTTTAACCCACTCCAAAGGGGAGTGGTCAATTAACCTGATTGGCTGGTGGGCACCCCGGTGCAGCCAGGTAGGGGAATGAGGCCACACAAGGGCATGGCAAAGGCAGCAGGTAGGAGCATGAGGTCACATAGGGGTGTGGTCTTCCAGTTCACAAATCCGATCAACTCCAACCTGTATGCCTGCCTACTTCATTCCCCCCTCAGAGACTCCAGACCTTAATCTTAAGGGGATGTTGATGGGCGTTGAGTCTCCATCTTCTGTAGATAGTTCCTGCTGATTAGGGGCGCAGACCCTGCCTGTTCTCGGTCTGGGAGTCTCTGCCTATCTCATCTAATGAGTTCACTTCACGAGCTGGATCTCTTTCAGTCACCGCCATCCTCAGTGTCTCCTGTATGGTCATCATTATTCTCAGAAGCTGCCGGGCTCTGCTGGGTTATTTTAGATATAAATGAAGGTCCACTGTCACTCTGGAGTAACCGTGGGAGTCCAAAGCATGGCACGATGTCTTTCATCATGGCTTTAAGCACCTTGTGTGCTTTCTCTGTTCGGGTTGAAAAGACCTCTATCCATCCTGTAAAAGTAACAATAAAGACTAGGAGGTACCTATAATTACTAATTGGGAGCATATTGGTAAAATCAACCTGCCAATCTACACCTGTTTGTTCCCCTCCTCTGCACAGGAGTCAACAGGGGAGGTGGCCTAACCTGGGGAGGGTTATTCTGTAAACACAGTGGCCAAGAGCAAGTCATTTCCTTTATGACCGTATTTAGTCCCTTTTCTCCAAAAGCTCGGGAGACCAGTTGTACTAAGGTATCTCTTCCCAAGTGGGTAGAGTTGTGTATCTCCTTTATAATTTTCCATTGAGTGGCCATTGGTAGCATAATTATGATTTAGCATCCACCATCCATTTGCGTTTTTAGTATAGCCTCGCTGTTGGGCCCATTCATCTCAGGCTCCGTATAGTGAGGTTCCTTAACGACTTCCACAGATTGAGGTATAAGGGCCCTTTCCAAACTTTCCTGTGTAGCTGCTCTATCTGCTAATGCATTTCTCTGGTTAACATAATTATCTCCCTTCCGATGTCCCTTGCAGTGGATGACAGCCAGTTCTAAAGGCTCCAGTACTGCCAGGATCTCTTTTCCATATTTAACAGGGGTCAGCAACCCCCTCTCTTTCCAGACTGCTGCGTGTGCATGTAACACAAGTAAAGCATATCTGGAATCCATCTATCTATCTATCGATCTATCTATCTATATTAACTCGCTGACCTTTTCCCAGTTGTAAAGCCCTAGTCAATGCAATAAGCTCTGCCTTTTGGGCTAAAGTATTGTGTGGTAGTGCTTGGGCTTCTATTGTCTGCCTTTCCAACTCCTTGCTTCATATAGCTGCTGCCATCAGTAAACCATTCAGCATCTGGATTTTGCAGGGTCCCATCTCGTAGGTCTGGCCTACTAGAGTACACCTGCCTACTTCAGATCTACCAAGGGAAGGTAAACTTCCTCAAATACAGCAAACTAGTTAAATCTAAAATGGATACCTGAAACTCAAGAAGATCAGGTTCCAGAGACACTTGAGGTGCATCTGGTGAAGATGAGCATAAAAGAAGATCTCCATGGGTCACGGAGCTGCAAGACCAACCTGAAGTGAAAATAAGTTTGTTGTTACTTTCTCCTACCCTTGTTGCTGCTGGGAACACCTTGTAATAAACTCTTTAATAAGTTTTTTAAAATATAAAATATTAACATTATATGCAGCAGTAAGCAATTGCTAAGCCAATTTTATACTCAGTGATGTGGTATTATTTTTAATATTTGAAAATCAATGTGATTCAAATAACAGGACAAAGGAAAAAAAACTCATAAAGTCATTTCAACTGGTGAAAAGAAAACATTTATAATATTCAGCATCTGTTAAGACATTTTAAAAATCATCCAGCTAAAAATAAATGTTATTCAATTGAATAACAGTCATTTAAAAAAAGTTAATTTCATATTCTATGGTAAAAGACTTAGCATTTTCATTTTATAATTTGAAAAAAGGCATGGGCATTTCACTCTAAAAACAACTGTCCCGAACCATATAGCATTGTATATAAAGAAAGAGAGAAATAGAAAAACATACAATAAGTTAAATAAGTGATCTTGGCCACTTCACAAATTACACAAGGCCAACAGAAGAAAAGGAAATTGTGTTTTTAGATTCCATAATGAAAAATTTGGAATATAAAATTAAAGACATTATTTACAAGAGCTCTTCAATAAGTTCATAAAAAATATATATTGTTATTTAGTTCCATTTTTGATGAACTTTTTCAAAGACCCTTGTAAAATAGTATCAAAACTAAAAACTTAAGATTGCATTTGACAAAATAACTGCACTGTAATTTATAAAATATTGTTAGAACTTTTTCAAGAGTAAATAAATTAATTATTAAGCTAAAAGTATTAATGGTGCACCTGATTTCTCACCTGAATTTATAGCTTCACTATAAACCAAACCAAGATCTTAACAAGAAATTTCATAAACCTAACAAACATAAATAAAATCTATTAGAAATTTAAGTGGCCTAGAATAACCAAAGTTATTTGAAAAATAATTTAATGTTTGGTGACCCTTAAATATTTAATTGGCTTAATTGAATTGTTTGGTCTAAGCCTGTCACTGTACATATTTTCACTTGGCTTTAAGATTTTTTTTCTATACACAGGAAACTGTAGTGTAATTAGATGTGTAAACAGAATCTAACCTACACAAATCATTTTCAAATCAGGCAGACGCAAGACCAAATTGTCTCTGTGCCTCACATCTATTTATTTATTTGTTTTAACAGCAAAGTGACAGATTGGGTGGGGGCAGAGAGAGAGAGGATCTCCCATCAACTGGTTCACTCTACAAAAAACTGCTACAGCTGAGACTGAGCCAGGCTAAAGCCAGGAACCAGAAACTCCATCCAGGCCTTCTGTGAGTGGCAGAAGCTCAAGTACCAAAACCATCATCTGCTGCCTCCCAGACACACTAACAGGTTGCTGGATCTAAAGCAGAGCAGCAGACACAAACCAGCACACCAATATGGGATGTAGGTGTTCCCAGTGACAGCTTAACACAATGTACCACCATGCATTTCCCTTTTTGTCTTGTTTCTGATTTCTGTTTGTTACTTCCATTTCTCTATCAACATATTCTACCCATGTGGTAGTAAAATGTACTTTGAACCATTTTGGTGCAGTTTCCCAATACTTTTAATGCAAATAAAGCCAGTTAAAATCTAAAAGCCTAGATTTGGGGGTTAGTGTTATAGCACAATGTGTTAAGCCACTTGCAACACTGGGATTCCATATGGGCACTGGTTCAAGTCCCTACTACTGCACTTCCAATCCAGCACCTTGGTAATGGCCTGAAAAAGTAGTAAAAATTGTCTAAGAGGTTTTTTTGGGAGACCCAAAAAAAGCTACTGGCTCCTGGCTCCTAGCTCCTGGCTCCTGGCTTCTGGCTTCTGGCTTCAAGCTGGCCAATCTCTGACCATTGCAGCCATTTGAGGTGTGAATCAGCAAAGATTTCTATCTCTCCCTGTCTCTCTTTTTCTGTAACTGTATATTTCAAATAAATACATACATCTTTTTAAAAAGCAAAAAAATAAAATTCTATATGTGTTGTAATTTTATGATATGAGAAGTTTCAGAACTTAAAATAAGACTTTAATAAGCATTGGCATAAGTGCACTTAGAGTATTTAAATTATATTACAACAAACAATGTAAAATCTAAATTAAGAATGATGTGTCATTATAGTGATAGCTTCTTTCCTTTAGAAAATCAGTATTCCTTACATTTAAAATATTATAAATATTATGCTTCAATTGAGTTTCATATGCCTGGATGGTCTCTCTTGTTTTCCCTGAATACCTCTTTGTCACCATTGTATCAGGCCTCTCAAACATAACATGAATGTTAGCTATATAAAAATGGCAGAGAAGTGTGACCTTATTTTTCTTTAACACCATTAGTAGTCATACTTCCTTTCACACATGCTCATCTACCACTAATCCAGCAGTTGGCCAAGTAGATCAACTGCCCTGAGTACTGCAAGCTGCAAATAGCATAGGGAAATAATTGTGGCAAGAGCAAAATAGCCTTTGAAGGGGCAGATTAAGTAGCCAGAAAAACATCCAACTCATTTTGCTTTGCAGTATGAACAACTCACTTTTAATGGAAAATATAAAATATCAAAACAAACAAACAAAAAAACCCCGCCATTCTATTAGGTTATAGAAGATAATTTTATCAGCAAAGTGCTGAATTGTGCATTTCTCTATTTTTCATATACATTTTCAGAGTTTGGTTATTTCTCCAAATCTTGGGAACTAGCCTCTCAAATTTCCAAATAGTGCTGTCACAAGATTACTACAGAAAAAAAAAAAAAAAGCTGTTTTGCCCCAGGTACCTTCATGCTGTCCTCATTCCACCACTGCAGGTTCTGACCATCTGGCAGATTGCTTCTAAACAGTGCCAGTGTGCTGTCTGTCTCATCCATATCCCCAGGGCTTATCTTGAATAATTGCTCATCCTAAGCAATAATAACACCTCTTGAGGCCAAGGATAAGTTGTTTATATATCTGTACTGCTCCTAGCATTATCCTAGCATTTAAATTGAAAAATTAAATAAGCATTTTACAACTTGCTATTAACTACTGCTCAATATACCAGTAACCTGTAGGTATGTAGGCCACATACTACTAATGCAAACCACATGAGACTATTCTGATTATTTTGTTCTGATGAACACTATTAACAAAAAGTGATCTATTGCTTCTGGTGAGGAGATTAGGTTAGATTATGTTGGAAATGTTAGGACATGTTCGCGTAACAGATTTTCCCTTCAGTGAGAAAATTTTTTGAGCAACGATATTGCTCAGTAATTGAGCCCAGATTCATGGAATTTTAAGAGCAAAAATGAGAGTGCAACTAAGAAGCCAATGTGCCCTGAATTTTCTCACTCACTTAGTTCTCTTCTGCTTAATAAAGTAAATCATAAAACCTGACTTCATGTGGCTAAAAAGCTCTATAAATGCATATATCATAGAGAATGAAAGGATGTCCCATCCAAAGTTTGAATTTCTTTAAAAATACTTAGGGAAAATAAATATTGACTTCCATTCTTTATATTTTTTTGATTGAGCAGATATGTGATATTTGAGAAAGTGCTGTCTGAACAGTGTCTCAGCCTGTTTGTGCTTCTATATCCGATATCTGCAACTGGCTAATTCATAATGAACGAGAGCTTACAGTCTCACAGTTTGGACGCTGGGAAGTCCAAGTTCAAGGTGCTGGCATCTGCTGGGCCTTCTTGCTGCATCATCACATAATGCAAGGCAGAAGAGCAAAGAGAAGAGCCACTTCCAAAGCCTTTTGATAATGCCATAAAGCTATACGAGATGCTGGGGTCTTTGCCACCAAAATACTTCCCATCTATTTCTGCTTTCCAATCCTGCGAGGTTACATTTCAACACGAGTTTCGGAAGAGACTCAAACCTCGGCCAACAGTAGAAAATCATCTTATCTATAAATTCTGACAGCCGAGGAGGAATTCAGGCCATGTCACAACAGAGTGAGTGATTTATATTCTTTCCCATAACAGTATTCCTGTTTAGATTTAATCTGATGATATTAAGCTCACACTACCCAAAATATGACATCTTGACATTTGAGAAAACAGCAGAAGCAGAGCTATCACTCTTAACTTCCTTTTTTCTCCTCCTTGAGCCAGGTCATAAAACCTAGAAAGAAGGTTTTGGTCTTCCAAAGCAGGTTGTAAGACCCTCATGTGAGATGCACCCACTGAACTTGCAAAGGAAAGAAATGTCCTTATCTATGAAAACATTCAGAGCCAGCGAAGTATTTGAACAAACAGACCTGAGCCCCCTCCCTGCAACTTATGCCCACTAGATCATAAATATTTTGTCCAATCAGACATCTCGCCCTACATTAATCCATTTCATCAAAGTTACCATAAAACTTCCTTGATTTTTTTCTTCATTTCAGTAGGCTCCTACATTACATAAAACTTATATGAAATATATTTCTACGTTTTTCTGGTATTCATCTGTCTTTCATTATAGTGATCTTAGATATGAACTTAACAATGAGTGAGAAGTAAAACAAAACAAAACAAAACAAAACCTTTTGTTCCCTACAAAATTAAATGCTGGCAGTTTGCCACTTGGTTCTCATTAAGTTGTAAAATTTATTACCTATGAAATGAGCTTGAAGTCAAGTAGACGAGGCTTCACATATAACATTCTTTTGCCTCACCTATCACACATATACATGCACACACATACACACATGTCAGTCTCCATCTACTTAGCTGATAAAACTCCATCAAAAGCTCTGTCAAGATAGAATTTCGAATTGCTCAATGTAGTTGAGTATTTGTAGTGACAAATACTGGCAAAGATGTGGGGAAAGGGGCCAGGGCTGCAGTGTAGCAGATAAAGCTATCAGCTGCAGTGCCGGCATCCCATATGGGCACTGGTTCTAGTCCCGGCTGCCCCACTTCCAATCCAGCTCTCTGCTATGCCCTGGGAAAGCAGTAGAAGATGGGTCAAGTCCTTGGGCCCCTGCACTCCTGTGGGAGACCCAGAGGAAGCTCCTGTCTCCTACTTTCGGATTGGCACAGCTCCGGTCATTGTGGCCAACTGGGGAGTGAACCAGCGGATGGAAAATTTCTCTCTCTCTCTCTCTCTCTCCCTCTCCTCTCTCTGTGTAACTCTTTCAAATAAATAAATAATATTTTTTAAAAAAAGAAATTATGGTGTATACACACCATGGGGTACTTCTCCACTGTAAAAAAGGAAAGAAAGGAAAGGGAGAGGAGAGGAGAGAAGAGGAAAGGAGAGGAGAGGAGAGGAGAGGAGAGGAGAGGAGAGGAGAGGAGAGGAGTCCTGTCTTTTGCAACAAAATGGATGCAACTGGGAACCACTATACTTAATGAAATAAGCCCAAAAAGACTGATATAAGTTTTCCTGATCCGAAGTAACTAATATAGTACCTAAAATTTAATGTATCGAAGTGAAATAGACATTTTGAGATTCAATGATTGTTTAAATCCCTTGTTTCTTCCATTGAGGAACAGTGTTTTTGTTTTTGTTTTTCTTCTCTTCATACTACTTGTCAAACTCTTTTACTTAGTGCGAGGTTAACTATACTATCAGTAAGTGAACTAAAAATCTATCTTTGTGAAAATTAAGAGTGGGAATGCTAGAGGGAGTGGGAGGAAGGCTTGGAGAATGTGAAAAGGAAGATGGGACAAAGTATCACCATGTTCTTAAATCTGTATGCATGAAATGTTTGAAACCTGCATAACAAATAAAATTTAAAAAAAGAAAGTTATTCTGTATATCCTTTTGTAGTTAAATTTTTAATTCCATTAATATTATACAGTTATTGCTCCATATCCATGGATTCTGCCTCTGTGAATTCAATCAATCCAGGAATAAAATATTCAGGAATAAAAATTGCATAATACAGCACATAAGCAGATTGGTTTTCCTGGTTGTTCTCTAAACAGTAGTATAAGAAGGATTTTTTAAAAGTTCATGGAGGGGCTGGAGCTATGAAGCAACAGGTTAAAGCCCTAGCTTGAAGAACCGGCATCCCATATGGGCACAGGTTCAAGTCCCAGCTGCTCCACTTCTGATCCAGCTCTCTGCTATGGCTTGGAAAGCAGTAGAAGATGGCCCTAGTCCTTGGGCCTCTGCAGCTGCATGGGAGACCTGGAAGAAGCTCCTGGCTCCTGGCTTCGGATCAGCGCAGCTCTGGCCATTGTGGCCAATTGGGGAGTCAAACAATGGATGGAAGACCTCTCTCTGTCTCTCCTCTCTCTGTCTAACATGACTTTCAAATAAATCAATAAATCTTTAAAAAAATAAAAGTTCATGGAGAGTGCATGTCATGATTTTGTTTCACAATGTTTGTCTTTTAATCCCATTTTCCATGAAATATTTGAAGTACCTTAGTGTAACCACTTTATATATAACATTTACATTATATTAGGTAATATAAGTCATCTAGCTATATCTTAAACTATAGGGAAAGACGTGCATAGGTTATATGGAAATATGACAGCATTTTATATAAGAAAATTGTGCATCCAATTTTGGTATCCATAGGGTAGGAAGAAGAGACCTGGAACTAAAGTTCTACTACGGACATCAAGGTACAACCATAATTGATTTTAAAACACTCCATCGGCAATATGATCAGAAGTCTGGGTGACTGCATTAGGCAATAATCTTTTCTGAACAGCCACATTACCATAATTGCAGTGACTACATTGTCTAATGTGTCAACTCTTTTAGCAAATTCACCTTGATTTACCTTTTATGTAGGTAGCATAAGCACTCTAATAATTACATTATGTCTAAAACTAGTAAAGACTTATATCACTGTAATATTATTTACAACCATTAATTATAAGATACAATTAGCTAAAATTAGAAAAATTAGAAAAATTTCTTCAACAAAATCTAAATTCATATGCCTGCAGTCAATATAAAATGTAAAAATGGAGACCAAATACTTAATCTAAATTGAACACAGAGAGATGGTCATCAGGCCCCTGAAATAATAGATCTATTGAGTCACTGCTTTGTTAATGGACTAGAGAAATAGATTACAGTAAAGTGGAAATACAGCAATGTGCACTTATGAGGATATTCAAACGAAATAGTGTAGAATAAGTAATGTAATAAGCATAGGATTTGAAAAAAGTCAGTATTCTCAGTTTTTAACAACCACAGTTTCATAGAGCGTAGAATAAATTCTTCCACCAGTATTACCTTACCATCTACCATTTGATTCCACAAACACTAGATAACCACATTTTAATGTGCTTTATAAATATGCAGCAGTAATATTTTTTACTTTTCCCAATATTTTCAGATTATAGTAGGTATCAGAATATTTTTATTTCATAATAATCATAATTTGTATACAAACATTTACATATTACTTTTTGTGTTCATATTGGCTTCATTTTGGGCCTATGAAAGGGAGAGAGAGAAGGTCAATGGATAGAGATTTTCTTTCTGCTGGTTCATTCCCCAAATGGATGAAAAATCCAGGGATGTACCAGGCCCAAGCAGGGAGCCAGGATCTTCATCTTGGTCTCCCATATTGGTGGCAGGAGCCCAAGCACTTGGGCCATCCTCTGCTGCTTTCCCAGGCACATTAGCAGGGAGCCGGATTAAAAGTGGAGCTGCCAGGATTTGAACCAGCATTCATATGGCCTGATGGTGTTACAGATGGAGGCTTAACTCACTGCACCACAACACTGGCCCCAATAAATAAATCTTTAAAAAATTTTTAAAGAAAAAAGAAACTGCACATTTGGAGATATGCACATCTAATCCTTACAATGAAATTGGAAAGCATGAAACAGATAAATAATATTTTCTGCAGACTCAATTAAAATTATTGCATATATATATATATATATATATATATATATATACCCAGTAAGGCGAATATACACCAGAGCTAATATATACATGCATATAGATATACACACATACATGTATATAATTATACATGTATATATACATAAATACATATATCTACATATACATGTATATTAATATACTTACATAAACATTGATGATAATTCATAATACATTAATTATACATAAGAAATTATTTTGAAAGTAAAGAGAAATAAAAAATTTCATTACTTATAGTAAAATAGTATTAGAATCTTATAGCCTTCTGTAATATTGATTCTGTATTTTGTCATTGCTAGATATATACCTTCCCATTTATACATGTCTGTAAATGAAATGCATCTTAAAGTCAAAGGTATACTCAAATTGCCACAGACCAGGTGGTAGTCACAATCAGACTGCTTGTGAGTGCCTGCTCATGAGTTAATTCTTGCTCTTTCTGAAATGTAACTAGACACTCTGAAACTTCTGAAGTCTCAAGTATCAAACACCAACAAACACTGAGGGTTAGTCGAAATCAGAGCACAGGTCCCCTTTACTTGTATGTGAAGCTGTTTATTGTCACCTTTCAATGAGGTCAAAAAGCAAGGCCTCAAGTCTTGGATGACAGATATGAATGTAATGGGAAAAACTCAAAGACATCATCAAGCACTTTTTAAAAGAAATTCTGTACTGTTAACACAACTGTAGCGCAGAGAGGATACAGAAATGATAACACAGACTCCAATATTCAGGTGAAAATATCATTTTGAAGATTTGGGCTCTGTTAGTGAAAAAAAATTGAGGAACACATCCACATATTCTCTTCAGTAAAGTTTTCTTTCTACCCATACACAGGAATAATTACATCAGTAATTATAAGAATAATTATGTGATGGAAATTTAACTCTAAATAACACTAAATGAAAAATTTCATCAAATAAAGTATTACAAATTCATATTTGCAAGAAAATACTGGGCCTGTGCATTGTGCATTATGCTCTGCATTGGTGCCAGCTTGCAGCTCTGGCATCCCAGGTTCAATTCCCAGCTGCTACATTCTCCAAACAGCTTCCTGCTAATTCTCCTGGGAAAGTAGTAGAAGATGGCCCAAGCTCCTAGGCCCCTGCATCCATGTGAGAGTCCCCGAAGAAGCTCTTGGCTCCTGGCTTCAATCTGGCCCAGCCCCTGTTGTATCAACCATTTGGGGTGTGAACCAGTGGATGGAATCTCTCTCTGTCTTTTTTTTTCTCGGTCTTTCCTTCTCTCTTTATGTAACACTACCTTTCAAATAAATAAATGAATATTTTTTCAAGAAAAAATAAAATATTTTCTTGTAGATAACTTGTACTTTTAAAAAAAATTTCTTAGCCCTAAATAAAATAATTTATTTTAATTTAATTTAATTTATTTTAATAAAAATAATTGTCTAAAATTTGACAAAAGATAATTTTCTATTACTTGTATTTTTCTCTCAAGGAAAAGAATAGTTTTAAATTCATATTATGCCGGCGCCGCGGCTCACTAGGCTAATCCTCCACCTTGCAGCGCCGGCACATCGGGTTCTAGTCCCAGTCGGGGCACCGGATTCTGTCCAGGTTGCCCCTCTTCCAGGCCAGCTCTCTGCTGTGGCCAGGGAGTGCAGTGGAGGATGGCCCAAGTCCTTGGGCCCTGCACCCCATGGGAGACCAGGAGAAGCACCTGGCTCCTGCCATCAGATCAGCGCGGTGCGCCGGCCGCAGCGCGCCTACCGCTTCGGCCATTGGAGGGTGAACCAACGGAAAAGGAAGACCTTTCTCTCTGTCTCTCTCTCTCACTGTCCACTCTGCCTGTCAAAAAAAAAAAAAAAAATTCATATTATGAGTACAATTATAGTAATGAAAAAACACAAAAAGGAGTCAGAATATTATTACTATTATTGTGCACTAATATAGACTTCCAATTATCACTTAAAAGATCTAAAATTTGAGACCCACGCTACAGCATAGCAGTTAAAGCTGCCGCCTGCAGTTCTGACATGCCATGTAGGCACTAGTTCGAGTCCTGGCTACTCTACTTCCAATCCAGCTCTCTGTTATCGCCTAGGAAAGCAGTGGAAGATAGAGTAATGCTTGGGCCCATGCTACCCACGTGGAAGGACCTAGAAAAGTTCCAGGTTCCTGGCTTTAGATCGTTCCAGCTCCAGTTTTTGCAGCCATTTGGGAACTGAATCAGAAGAGGGAGGACTTCTCTCTCTCTGTGCCTCTGACTCTAAGTAACTCTGCCTTTTTTCTTTTTTTTTTTTAACTTTTATTTAATAAATATAAATTTCCAAAGTACAACTTTTGAATTATAGTGGCTTTTCTCCCCATAACCTCCCTCCCATCCACAACCATCCCATATCCCACTCTTTTTCCCATTCCATTCTTCATCAAGATTCATATTCAATTATATTTATATACAGAAGATCACTTAGTCTATACTAAGTAAAGATTTCAGCAGATTGCACCCACAAAGGCACACAAAGTATAGAGTACTGTTGGAGTAGTAGTTTTACTACTACTAATTTACTAATTCGCATAGTACAACACATTAAAGACAGAGATCCTACATGAGGAGTGACAGTGGCTCCTGTTGTTGACTTAACAATTGACACTCGTATTTATGATGTCAGTAATTACCTAAGGCTCTTGTCATGAGCTGCCCAGCCTTTGGAAGCCTCTTGATTTCAACAACTCCAATCTTATTTAGACAAAGAAATAATCAAAGGGGGAGTTCTCTCCTCCCTTCAGAGAAAGGTACCTCCGACTTTGATGGCACATTCTTTCCACTGGGATCTCACTCACAGAGATCTTTCATTTAGGTTTTTTTTTTTTTTTTTTTTTTTTTTTTTTTTAGCAGAGTGTCTTGGCTTTCCATGCCTAAAATACTCTCATGGGCTCTTCAGCCAGATCCGAATGCCTTAAGGGCTGATTCTGAGGCCAGAGTTCTGTTTAGGATATCTGCCATTCTATGAGTCTTCCTTGTATCCCGCCTCCCATGTTGGATCGTTCTCTCCCTTTTTAATTATACCAGTTAGTATTAGCAGACACGAGTCTTGTTTGTGTGATCCCTTTGACTCTTAGACCTATCAGTGTGATCAATTGTGAACTGAAATTGATCACTTGGACTAGTGAGATGGCATTGGTACATGCCATCTTGATGGGATTGATTCAGAATCCGCTGGCACGTTTCTAGCTCTACCATTAGGGGTAAGTCCGAGTGAGCATGTGCCAAACTGTACATCTCATACCTCTCTTATTCTCACTTCTATATTTAATGGCAATCACTTTTCAGTTAAATTTATATGCCTAAGAATAATTGTGTGTTAATTAAAGAGTTCAACCAGTGGCATTAAGTGGAACAAAAAAATACTAAAAGGAATAAAATGTAAGTTGTTCCTTGACAGTCAGGACAAGGGCTGATCAAGTCATTGTTTCTCATAGTGTCTATTTCACTTCAATAGTTTTCCTTTTAGGTGCTCAGTTAGTTGTCACCGATCAGGGAGAACATGTGATATTTTTCCCTTTGCAACTGGCTTATTTCACTCAGCAGGTTCCTCCATTTTGTTACAAATGACCAGATTTCATTTTTTTTTACTATTGTGTAGTATTCTATAGCATACATATCTCATAATTTCTTTATCCAGTCTCCTGTTGATGGGCATTTAGGTTGATTCCATGTCTTAGCTATTGTAAATTGAGCTGCAATAAACATTGAGGGGCAGACAGCTCTTTTATTTGCCAATTTAATTTCCTTTGGGTAAATTCCAAGGAGAAACAGCAGAGGAAACTCTTCGGAACTAGTGATTCACAGAGGACCTGCATGGAGAGCGTGGGAGCCCAAGTTCAGGACATCAGCGGCAGAATCAACACACCAGCGCTGGAACGCAAGGTGAGCCGAACCTCAATAGCCCGAGACACCAGTGGGCAAGTGGAAAGAGGAGACTAGGGAGAACGAGACTTGAAACTCCGTGGGGAAAAGTTCACCAGGCTAACTAGAAGAGAAAAAGGAAAAAAAAAGTGACTGATACGGACACGAGTTTCTCTCTCTCCGCTCACCCCTCAAAGGCTAGCAAGACAAAGAGCACGCACCACATACGTCATAAACAGGGCGACCTCAGGTCTGCACCAGCCCTGAGCCTAGCAGAAAAACTTGACTCTGGGGGGAGGGATGAAATAACAGGAGATTAGCATCTAACTTGGCAACCCAGTGGGAGACTGCAGGAGAACTGGAGCCCACACCAAGGGCAGCAGAGATTCCCTGTGTGGTCCTTGGGAAAGAGCTTCTGATCTCTGGCTCTTGTGGGTATATCATTCACCTGCTAACTACCTCTAATTACGTTCAGCTGTGCGGAATTACTTCCCTTTTGAATCAAAAAAAAAAAAAAAAGAAGAAGAAGAAGACAGAAAGAGAGATTTACCACACCTAACCTGGGAGTGTCACCTTTGACACACCCTCAACCCTGAGGAACCAAACAGAGCTCTCAGGCCACACTCATCTCAAGCTTCTAAGGCTCCACCGAAAGCAGACAGTCCACATAATCTAGAGCCATAGTGAACAAGAAAAAAACACCACAGTGAAGAAACCAAATATCTCCAACATGCCAAACAACAAACGCAAAAACCGAGGTAACAAGAACAAGGAAGACACTATGACGCCGCCAAATGAAAAAGACACCCCAATTCAAGATTATGAAGTTAATGAGATCGAAGAAATGCAAGAAGCGGATCTCAAAAAATTGATAAGAACATTAAGAAGTTCTCAAAAACAAATTCTTGAACTACAGAAATCCTTAATGGACAAGATAGAAAATCTCTCTCATGAAGATTCTGGTTATTAATCCTTTATCAGTTACATAATTTGCAAATATTTTTCCCATTCTATTGGTTGCCTATTCACTTTCCTGACTGTTTCTTTTGCAGTATAGAAACTTCTCAATTTGATGTAATCCCAATTTTTAATTCTGGCTTTGACTGCCTGTGTTTCTGGGGTGTTTTCCAAGAAATCTTTGCCGGTGCCTATATCTTTCAGGTTTTCTCCGATGTTCTCTAATAATTTGATGGTGTCATGTCATAGGCTTAGATCTTTAATCCATGTTGAGTGGATTTTTTTGTAAGGTATAAGATAGGGGTCTTGCTTTATGCTTCTGCATGTGGAAATCCAATTTTCCCAGCACCATTTGTTGAATAGACTGTCCTTGATCCAGGAATTGGTTCTAGATCCTTGATCAAATATAAGTTGGCTGTAGATGTTTGGATTGATTTCTGGTGTTTCTATTCTGTTCCATTGGTCTATCCATCTGTTTCTGTAACATACCTTGCTATTTTGACTATAAATATCCCATGGTATGTCTTGAAATCTGGTATTGTGATGCCTCCAGCTCTGTTTTTGTTGTACAGTATTGCTTTAGTTATTTGAGGTCACCAGTACCTCCATATGAACTTAGGATCATTTTTCCATATCTGAGAAGAATGTCTTTGGTATGGTGATTAGCATCCCATTGAATCTATAAATTGCTTTTGGGAGAATGGACATTTTGATGATATTGATTCTTCCAATCCATGAGCATGAAAGATTTTTCCATTTTTTGGTATCCTCTTCTATTTCTTTTTTAAGATTTTCTAATTCTCATCATAGAGATCTTTAACATCCTTGGTTAAGCTTATTCCAAGGTGTTTGATTGTTTTTGTAGCTATTGTGAATGTGATGGATCTTAGCAGTTCTTTCTCAGCCATGGCATTGCCTGTGTATACAAAGGCTGTTGATTTTTGTGCAGTGATTTTATGTCCTGCTACTTTGCCAAACTCTTCTATGAATTCCAATAGTCTCTTTGTAGAGTTCTTTGGATCACCTAAATAAAGAATCATACCATCTTAAAAGAGTGATAGTTTGACTTCTTCCTCCCCAATTTGTATCCCTTTATTTTTCTTGCCTAATGGCTCTGGCTAAAACTTCCAGAACTATGTTGAATAGCAGTGGTGAGAGTGGGCATCCCTTTCTGGTACCAGATGTCAGTGTAAATGCTTCCAACTTTTCCCCATTCAATAGGATGCTGGCTGTGGGTTTTTCATAAATTGCTTTGATTGTATTGAGGAATGTTCCTTCTATACCCAATTTGTTTAGCATTTTCATCATGAAAGAGCATTGTATTTCTCTGAATCTATTGACATAATCATATGGTTTTTCTTCTGCTATTTGTTACTGTGTTGATTTGATTGATTTGAAAACTTTGAACCCTCCTTGCATACCAGGGATAAATCCCACTTGGTCTGGGTGGATGATCTTTCTGTTGTCTTGTTGAATTCATTGGCTATAATTTTATTGAGGATTTTTGCATCTATGTTCATCAGGGAAATTGGCCTGTAATTCTCTTTCTCTGCTGCATCTTTTTCAGGTTTAGAAATTAAGGTGATGCTGGCTTCATAGAAAGAATTTGGTAGGATTCCCTCTCTTTCAATTGTTTTGAATAGGTTGAGAAGAATTGGAGTTAGTTCTTCTTTAAATGTCTGCTAGAATTCAGCTGTGAATCCATCTGGTCCTGGTCTTTTCTTTGTTGGGAGGGTGTAAATCTGCCTTTCAAATACATAAATCTTTTAAAAAAACCTGAAATTCAAAATGGAGCATATATTATGTTGTATTTTAAACATTGAGTTATTCATATTTTAATGAGTATGAAAATAATTATTTTACTAATTATATTGTCATATTCATCAACTATTAATTTCAAGAAACATGAGAAGCTTGTTTGTTAAATTTTTATATTATAATTATATCATAAGACATTTAATTACAGCTACTATCTCAATAGCCTGGTATTTTGTTACAATATTTATAAACGTTAATTTAAAGAACTTGTTAATACATTGAATTTTCAGGAACACAGTACATGCATGATAATTACTACAACACAATTCTCATGTTAATGTGATGTTAATATAAAGAGAACAAATTTAAAGTAGTTCATAGATACAGTTTGAAGAATATAATGATAATTTAATCAGATGAAAGATTTATGCTTTGTATTATGTACATATATGTGTCTAGGCAAAGCTTTATTTTTCTTATTTACCATTATATCAAGTATTTAAAATATTATTTACTGCTATATTTAATTACATTTAACTAATGTATTTTTATCACTGTAAGGAAAAAACTCCGCATTTGTATATAGCTTAATTAAAATGACTAATAGTTTCTACACATACACTCAGTTCCAGTTCCAAGCCTTCCAGTTTCTTGAGAAAATTACTTCTAAAATACATTGCTATCAACAGAAAACCAAGGAAAATTTTAATCCTAAAAGAAAATTGATTATATACTGAATAAATTTGATCAACTACTTATCATTCAAGTTTCCTCTTCGAGTTTCTTGAACAGTTTCAGAGCCTGTGTGCCTTCCTTCCTTCCTCTTTCTTTCTTTATTTCCTTCTTTCTTTCTTTTTTTGTTTCTTTCTGTCTTTCTGACTTTTTCTCTCTTTTTTTCTTTCTAGGGCATGCAGAGATTTAACAGAAATGAAGACACTTTAAGAAGTGACATAACTAGTGATTTATCTTTTGCAGGCTGCTTATTTTCAGAGCTTGTGTGGAGAGCAGAATAAAGCCAGTGCTATGTCAAATTGCCTTGATTTGCCGGATTGTCTTTCTGCACTGCTTTATTTTCCTAGAGGTTGACCATTCTTAAAGTTAAGCAATGTACTATAGGGAACCAATACAGAAAAGCTTTCGAGGAGCCAGTTCTTCAATGTCAACTCAAATTCCTCTGTTGGAAGATTTAAGCAGTATTGTGTGTCCCAATCTGCTGTTATTTCTTTGCTTCCCTGTCTTTTTATTTTGCACTTTGTGTCTCTCTCCACTAATGAATCAAGTCAGTGAGAGTAAAGCAACTTGAGTTTGCCTTCTCTGTGTTCCAAAGTTGGTCATTCATTTCAATTCCACAAACGAATAGGTCAAGGTAGTGAACAGAAATATATAATTTTATTGAAAGAATGCCTTAAACAGGTGCAATATAAAACATGCCAAACAAAGATAATGGGTTATTAACCCAACTGTTAGAGTGTAAGAATTGTCAGAACACAGCAAACATGACAGAGTTTGTATCTGGGTTTTCCTGTTATATCACTGGAGACACTACACATGTATACATCAAAAAGTTTGTGTAAGATGAAATTACAAATTATTTTGGTGCAAAAATTTAAATCCATACAGTTTTTTTCCCATAATACTTACCTTCAATGAATGATTACAAGATATTTCATATGTATATAAACAAACACTTCACAGATTTTTTTTTTTTTTGCAAAAACCTTCTCAACATGCATGTGATAAGTCTTCAAGGTGGTCATGGAAAATTAAGTAGCCTTGTTATGTACCAATATTTAATTATCTGAAAAAGGAATCAATAATGCAATCACATTTCCTTTAGCTACAAAAATAAATAAATGCAATAAAATATCTAGGAATAAATTTAACAAGATAAAAGTTCTCTGCATTGAAAAATATAAATTTATAATGAAAGAAGCTAAAGAAAACACAAATAAATCAAAATATGCACAGGTTTATTATTTGGAAGAAAAAATATCGTTAAAGCACCCACACTTCCCAAAGCTATTTGTGGATTCATTATAATCTCTATCAGATTACAAATATAATTTTTCACATTCATAGAACGTGAAAAATACTACTAAACTTTTTAATTGACTCTAAAAGACCCTCAATAAAATTTTCAAAGCAACATTTAGTAAAAAGAACAAAGAAGTAGGCATTACACTATCTGACTTTAAACATCTATTAAGAAGTTATAGCCATTAAAATAACGTAATATTGGCATATTGGAACAGAACACAGACACTAGAAGTGAATTCACTTATCTATAGTCAACTACTGAGCTTTAACAAAGTTGCTAAAAGAACATAAATTGGAAAAAGGTTACACTTTACATTAAATGGGGCTGGCAAAACTAGATATCCACATACAGAAGAGTGAAGCTAATGAAACTGGTCCCAAACCCCCATCTTCCTCCACATACAAAACAATCAAAATTGATTAAAAGTCTAAGACTTGAAATTTTGCATCTTATAGAAATATAAGGGAAATGTTTTGGGAAATTGAAATGAGCAAGACTTTTTTTTAGATAGCACCCCAAAAGCACAAGTAACAAAAAAAAAATTGACAAATCACACTTAAATGAACTAAAAAGCTTCTGCACAGCAAAGGAAATAATGAAATAAGTGAAGAGACAATGTGCAGAATGAGACAAATGATTTGCATGTTATCCTATGACAAAGGGTTATATATAAGGGACGGAAACAAATAACAAAAAAAAAATTCAAGTTAAAAATGGACAGTAGCGGCTGGCATTGTAATGTGGCGGGAAAAGCAGTCACTTTCAATGCAGGCATCCCACATGGGTGCCAGTTTGTGTCACAGCTGTTCCATTTCTGATCCAGCTCTCTGGATGGGCTCTCTAATGGGCTGCAAAAAGCTGCGGAAGATACCTCAAGTGTTTGGGATCCTGCTACTCTCGAGGGACACCTAGAAGAAGCTCCGGGCTCCTGACCTTGACCTGGCCCAACCCTGACCATTGCAACCATCTGGGGAGTGAACCAGCAAATGGAAAATTGATCTCTCTCTGTCTTTTCCTCTCCCTCTCTCTCTAACTCTGGTTTTTAAATAAATAAACCTTAAAAAAATAAAAATAGTAAAGATTTCATCAGTTTGCATCCACACAGAAACACAAAGTGTAAAAATACTGTTTCAGTACTAGTTATGGCATCACTGCACATTAGACAACACATTAAGGACAGATCCCACATGGGATGTAAGTACACAGTGACTCCTGTTGCTGACTTAACAATTTGACACTCCTGTTCATGGCGTCAGTAATCTCCCTAGGCTCTAGTCATGAGTTGCCAAGGCAATGGAAGCCTTTAGAGTTCGCCGACTTTGATCTTATTCCGCTAGGGTCATAGTCAAAGTAGAAGTTCTCTCCTCCCTTCAGAGAAAGGTACCTCCTTCTTTGATGGCCCCGTACTTTTCACTGGGATCTCACTCACAGAGATCTTTCATTTAGGTCTTCTTCTTTTTTTTTTTTTTTTCTTTTGCCAGAGTGTCTTGGCTTTCCATGCCTACAATACTCTCATGGGCTCTTCAGCCAGATCCGAATGCCTTAAGGGCTGATTCTGAGGCCAGAGTGCTATTTAGGACATCTGCCATTCTATGAGTCTGCTCTGTATCCCGCTTCCCATGTTGGATCGTTTTCTCCCTTTTTGATTCTATCAGTTAGTATTAGCAGACACGAGTCTTGTTTGTGTGATCCCTTTGACTCTTAGACCTATCAGTGTGATCAATTGTGAACTGAAATCGATCACTTGGACTAGTGAGATGGCATTGGTACATGCCATCTTGGTGGGATTGTATTGGAATCGCCTGGCACTAAGTATATACAGAATCGATCTTCTGTATATAAAGATAATTGGAAATGAAAAAAAAACCTGGTGTTAAATTGGAAATGGCATAGAAAATTAATTAATTTTTTAAAAATATCATGTCGGATCTCTGTCTTTAATGTGCTGTACACTGTTATTTAATGCTATAACTAGTACCCAAAGAGTATTTTTTCACTTTGTGCTGCTATGTGGAGGCAAACTGTTGAGATCTTTACTTAATATATACTAAACTGATCTTCTGTATATAAAGAGAATTGAAAATGAATCTTGATGTGAATGGAAGGGGATAGGGAGTGGGAAAGGGGGGGGTTGCAGGTGGGAGGGAAGTTATGGGAGGGGGGAAGCCATTGTAATCCATAAGCTGTACTTTGGAAATTTATATTCATTAAATAAAAGTTTTTAAAAAAGTGAATAAAAATGAATTAAAAACTAAAAATAAAAATAAAAAAATAAAAATAGATAGTAAAGTATCATTGTGCTCTTAAATCTCTATGTATTAAATACATGAAATTTGTTCACCATATATATGTGTATATATATATATATATATATATATATAAGAAAAAAGAAATAAAAATGGACAGTGGATCTAATTAGACATTTCTCAAAGTGAGGCATACAAATGGCCATTGGGTACATGGAAAAATGTTCAACATTACCTATCATTAGGGAAAGCAAAGAAAAAAGCTCAATGGGAGACCACCTCATTCATGAAACTGTTAATTTTCAAAAAGATAAGAAATGCTGGTGAGAATGTGGAGAAAAGCGTATACTTTCACACTCCTGGTAGGAAAATAACTTAGTACAATCATAAGAAACAGTACGGAGATTCTTCCAAAAACAGAAAAATAGGGGCTGATGTTGTAGCACAATGAGTAAAAGCACAGGTTTTAGTGTCAGCATCCCATACTACAGTGCTATTAGTTCTAGTCCTGGTTGCTCAGCTTGTGACCGTTTCCTGCTAATGCATGAAGGATGGTGGCAGAAGATGAATCAAGAACTTGCATTCCTACCAACATGTAACAGATCAGGATGGAGTTCTGGATTCTGGCTTTGGCTTGGCCCACATCTAACTGTTGCAGGCATTTGATGAAGTAATCAGAGGAAATAGAAAATCTCCCTCTCTTTTCTCCCTCTCTCTTCTCTCTCTCTCCCCATTGTTTCATTCTGTCTTTCTCTCCTTCCCTCTCTCTGTCATACTGCCTTTCAAATAACAAATAAATACATTTCTATAAAAGAAAAAAAACACACTAACAAATAGAAATACCATATGACCCAGTAACCTCACTACTAGGTGTATACTCAAGGAAAGTGAAATCAGTCTTTTAAAAAACATATGCATTCTCATATTTGCTATAGTATTATCCACAAAAGCCAAGACATGGAAACAACCTGCGTCTTGAATGATAAAGAAAATGTGGTACATATGTACCACTGAATACTACTCAGCTGTAAAAAGGATGAAATCTTGTCATTTACAACAACATGAATGGAATTGGATGTCATATGGTAAGTACAATAAACCAAGCACAAAAAGACAAGTACAGCAGAATGCCACTCACAAGTGACATCTAAAGATGGTGATCTCAGAGAAGTTAAAAGTATAATCATGGTTCAGATTGGTGCTGTGGCACAGCGGGTTAGGTCACTGCCTACAGTGCCAGCACCCCATGTGGGAGCTGGTTCAAGTCGTGGTTGCTCCAACCCAGCTCCCTGTAATGCACCTGGGAAAGCAGTGAAGGATGGCCCCAGTGCTGGGCCTCTGCACCCACGTGGAGAATCTGGATGAAGCTCCTGGTTCCTGGCTTCTGCCAGGCATGACCCTGGCCATTGTGACAATTTAGGGTGTGAACCAGCAGATAGAAGATTTCTCTCTCTCTTTCTTCCTGTCTCTATATTTTTAACTTTGCCTTTCAAGTAAATGAATAAATCTTGGGTTAAAAAAAGTATAGCCATAGTTACCAGAGGCTGGGTTTACAGTAAGGAGGGAGAAATGGAGAAAGATTCTTTAATGAGTACCAAGTGGCAGACAGGAGAATGAAGTTCTGGGCTTCTATTGCACAAAGGAGTAACTGCAGATAATGTCAATGCTTTGTATAATTCTAACAAAAACTATAGGGTAAGAATTAGGAAGTTTTCACCCTAAAAAATATTAAATGTTTGAGAAGGATATTTACCTTGAATGGAAATTGGAGCATATATACATGTATCAAAACAACACATTGTATTCCATAAATAAGTACAATTTTCATCAATATGTTAATTGTAAAAAATCCTTTAAAAAAGAAAAAAAAACCCTTCAGTGATTATGGATTTATGTTCTCTGAGTTTCTGTTTAGAATATTAAAATTAATTGAATACATGAAAATTGTCAATAAATATAAGTTTTGTGATCAAAACATGAAAAGCTTTCCATGAACTCCAGACTACATGGAATCTCACCTGTCTTTCAACTTGGCCCACATGTCATTTCCTTTAGCACATCATATTCAAACAAGAATGGGTCTGTTATCAGGAATAACATCATATCTGCCTTCTTTGAATTCTTCTCCCATCTTATGTTTTTATTATTTTTTAAGTTTAAAATGTATTTTTTGAATGAGGAAGAGAGAAAGAGAGAAAGGGAGGAAGAGAGAGAGACTCCTCCATCTGCTTGTTCACTCCCCAGATGGTCACCAAGAACCTGAAACTTCATCCATGTCTTCCACGTGGCAGGTAGGGATCAAATTACTTGGAACATCTTCCACTGCTTCTCCAGGTGCATTAGCAGGGAGCTGGATAGGAAGTGGAGCAGCTAGGACTCGAATCAGTGCTCTTATGGGATGCCAGTATCCCAGGTGATGGGATAACCTACTGCACTACAATGCTGGCTCCACAACTTTGTAAATTTGTTGCCCAAAAGTGTGATGTAGATATTTGCAGAGGTTCTGGGAAAAAAGTGTTTCCCAGTTTTTTGCCAGATGCTAGGGCTTTTCTTTTCCTTTATGTTTTAAACCAGCAATATCATATCACTCTGTCTTCTTCCATAATCACTTCTCTCTCTGACTATCCCCTTCTGCTTCCTTTTCCTACTTTTAAGGACCATTATTGTTACATTGTACACACATGAATAATCTAGGGTAATCTCTCTACTTCAAAGGTCAAATGATAACAAAACTAAAATTTCTCTGTAACCTTAATCATTTTTGTTCAGTATTCAAAACCTGTGAGAATTTTCATGCAGAACTTATCAGGAGGCTGTTATATTTGGTACTACATTTTAATTTTAGAATACATTTGGAGCTAGCATCTAGTGGAGTGGCTGAGAAAGAGTTCGGAACACCTGTATCCCACGTCTGAGTGTGTGGGTTCAAATCTCTGCCTCTGATTGCAGCTTCCTACTAAAGTGCACCAGGAAGGGTGACAGGCAATTGTCCAAGCAATTAAGTTCCTGCCATCCACATAGCAGACACAGAGTTCTGGACTCCTGCCTTCAGCTTGGCTGAGCCCCAGCTGTTCTGAGCATCAAAACAATGAACCAGCAGGTGGAAGATCACACTCTGTCTATGTTTCTCTTGTCCTCTATTTCTTTCAAATAAATAAAATAAACATATATATTTTAAGTGCAGCTAATGTTTACGAAAACTCACAAAGCTATATATCTATATATTGCTTATTTAATTATAACTACATTATGCAGTAATGTTGCACTTAAATAGTTTAAACACATAGATAAAATTATGAGGAATATTGTATAATTGAATAGTTTATGAGTAGTAAATATTAATTTTATAGCTGGAAAATATATATTATTCTAAAAAGAATAGCTAAATCTTAGAGTTCAAATAGCATATCTACTTAATCATTCATAAAATTTAGAGTTTTTCATTGTCCTTAACTCTCCAAGATTTTATTTTTATACTGTTAAAAATAAACTTAAAAAGAAATTTTGATAGTTTATTCTCAAGAAAATATAACAGTAGTATAATAGTTCATTGTATTTTAAATTTTCTAGGCACATATTGTTAAAAGCCTCTTTTTATTCAGAAAAATCTGATCTGATAACTCATAAGATGAAACACCATGTGCTTGTTTTATATTCCTTGGCATTTCCTAATTTATAGTACCTGTTAAGTTGCAAATTTTATTAACACATACATCAATAGTGCAGTCTTTAACAAGATTAGAAAGATGTAAAGATAACTCTATTTACTATTGATGCTGTGCTTTCCGCATTTGTTAAGAAAACATAATCTAAAAATCCATTAATTACATTGTTAACAAAAGAGCATGTTAAACAAAAACAAAAACACAACAGAGTTTGTTCTAAAAGTGGTAAATGCAGATAATAAGTTGGAGAAAATAATAGCATATATTTATGTAAATTCAAATTGTATTATCTTCATTTTCGTTTTGGAGTTAGACTAATTACATCTGCTAATTCTTTTGACAGCACATTTTTCCCCAAAACAAACACTGATACTAATTAGATATATTAAAGAATTCCAAAGATAAAGTGGTAAAGTCTGATAACATAAAATGGAATAATACAGCATGAAAATATTCTACTTTTCTATCACCCTTTGCTGTTTCTCTAAACCCTTGAATTTCATTAAAGTAAACATAATATATATTTTGCATGTTCTATATTGAGCTAATTATAACAGTTGTAGAAAATAACAATATAAGTATACTATTGTCTAAAAATGGTAGTTTGATGGTTATTTTTGTGTGTTAACTTGTTTGAGCCATTGTACTCGGTATTTGGTCAAAGAGTGCTTGTTAGTTAAACAAACATTTAATTCAGTAGACTCTGTATCAAGCAGATGTGATAAGCTTCATCCCATCAATTAAATGCTTTATCAGGTTGAGATTCCCCAACAAAGAAGAAATTATGCCTTTACACTCCCTTGGGTCATGACACTTCAAATCAACTCTTCTCTGGGTTTCCAGCCTGCCAGCCTAAAATGCAGAGTTTGTAGACATTAATTTTGTTCATAAATATTCTTTTTTTTTTTTTTTTTTTTTTTTTGGACAGGCAGAGTTAGACAGTGAGAGAGACAGAGACAGACAGAGAGAAAGGTCTTCCTTTTCCGTTGGTTCACCCCACCAATAGCCACTACGACCGATGTGCTGCGGCCAGCGCACTGCTCCTATCCAAAGCCAGGAGCCAGGTGCTTCTCCTGGTCTCCCATGCGGGTGCAGGGCCCAAGCACTTGGGCCATCCTCCACTGCATTCCCAGGCCACAGCAGAGAGATGGACAAGAAGAGGGGCAACCAGGACTGAGTCCGGCGCCCCAACCAGGACTAGAACCCGGGGTGCCGGCGCCACAGCCGGAGGATTGTCCAAGTGAGCCACGGCCCCGGCTCATAAATATTCTAGTTCTAGTTTTTCCAGAGACTTGGGATAGTATTCCCAGGTTTTGTTGTAAAGTCATTTATGGTCATGTAAATCTTGATCAAATTAAATTTGAGTACAAGCTTGGTTCAATTAGAAGTGAGTAGATAATTTAAAGGCCAATGCACATTTCATTCAGACTTTATAGGAAATGGGAACAGATCTTAAAACTCAGTCTGGGTCACTGGATCCCTTCATCTATTGTTGTCCTATACCAAATATATAGCGTGAGTAAGAAAAAACTATTAACTCACAGATTTTTGCATTGTGCATTCATTTAGCAAACCCTTTCCTCTTCCAAATACTACTGTTGATGATGCTAGCTTAAAATATTGAAGTTAAAATGGTCTCTTATTTCAGAGAATAAAAGGTTCATATAATGAAATACATATGTAGTAAAAATTAATTATAAAGAAGCAGTGAATATAGTTTTAAAAAAGTAGATTCAGTGGTCAGAATGGTTTGGACAAAATATGTAATTCTCTTTAAGTTTGTTTGTTTGTTTGTTTGTTTTTTCATTCAAGAGGCAGACAGAAAACATCAAACAACAAATAGAGTTCTCATCTACTAGTTCACTCCCCAAATGCCCACAACAGCTGGGACTGGGCCAGGCAGAGGCCTGGAGCTTGAAAATATTCCCAGTATCCCATGTGAGTAGTAGGACCCCAATAATATCACTTTCTGCTTCCCAGTGTCTGCATAGACTGGAAGCTGGAACTGGGAGCTGGAGTCCATATCAAACTCAGTTACATGTACTTGGTACATGCCACCTTGATGGGATTGCATTGGAATCCCCTGGCACGTCTCTAGCTCTACCATTAGGGGTAAGTTTGAGTGAGCACGTGCTGAACTGTACATCTCCTCCCTATCTTATTTCCACTCTTATATTTAACAGGAATCACTTTTCAGTTAAATTTAAACAACTAAGAATAATTGTGTGTTAATTAAAGAGTTCAGCCAATGGTATTAAGTAGAACAAAAAACACTAAAAGAAATAAAACAGTAAGTTGTTCTTTGACAGTCAGGACAAGGGATGATCAAGACATTGTTTCTCATAGTGTCCATTTCACTTCAACAGGTTCCCTTTTAGGTGCTCAGTTAGTTGTCACCGATCAGGGAGAACATATGATGTTTGTCCCTTTAAGCAAATTCCCAAGTCTATGTAAACCTGAAGATGAATAAGACAATAAGATCATAAATATATACTGAGATTATTTGTATTTGTGATTGCAGTGGAGTCTTTGAAGTCATTGATGTAATTGGATATGGGAAAAATATATTAGATGAGAATACAAGCTGGTATAATCTCTTGTGAACCAAAGACTACTTATAGTGTATGATTAAGCATGAGATCTTATAGAAATTAGTTCCTAACTAAATTTTAACCCATTTGTCTCAGTATGTCTAGACCACTTACATTCTCACTGCAATTTACTAGGATTTTATAAAATTTAAGAAAACATAAAATAATTTTGGAATTTATTTTTAAAGAGGATTCAAGGATAAACTCCTAGAAAGTGCTCTCCATAACAAAAATAAAAACAAATCCAAATGAACAAATAATAATAATACACACGAAAATCCTACAAATATCTTATTTCTTGTGAAAGTGCAAGAGATCTCTCCACATTCAAACCTTCAAAGACATAAAAGTGATGGTTGCTAACACATCCTCATTTAATTATCCACTTCAACTGGCTCAATAGACAGATGGGACTTAGAGAATGACAGTAAATAATCATCAGTTTAATTGGGTGGTGAATCTTGTTACAGCTGCAGTCCAGATGTGGTTTCCCTACTGGGGAAAATTAATAAAGCTAGTTATATCCTGCTTATCTATTGATGGGATCAGTTTTCGTCCTCCTTTGTGACAGAAACTAGAAACAAGAAAAGGAAATGTTTTCAAAAGGCAGTGAGAAAAGCACAGATTTTAATATGCCCCTGATAATCTCTCTCCACTTGATTTCTGCTTGAAAAATAAAGTTTCTAGAAACTATAATCACTCACTATCTCAAATAATATTACAGAACCCACCTGCCTCCCCTTCAGTCTACAGGATATGGTTCAGTTTTCTGAAATGGCAGATAGTACTGAACTCTATATATACTGTGTTTCATCTATATCTACATATACACACATACTGTATGGTTTCATTCATAATTTAGGTACAGTAAAAAATTAAAAATAGTAATAATAAAATAGAACAATCACACAATATATTATAACAAAATTTGTATGATGGGGTTCTCTCCTCTCTCTCTCTCTCTCTTTCTCTCTCTCTCTCTCTTTCTCTCTCTCTCTCTCCCTCTCTCTCTCTCTCTCATCTCTTATCTAAATTCTCAGTATCACAACCCATGCACTTTGGGCCTATTATTAAGTAAAACAAATGTTACTTAAGTAAAACAAATGTTACTTGAATACAAGCATTGCAACACAGTGAAAACAATTCTGAAAAGTGGCTTCTAAGTGACCAGTGGCCAGGTAATATTTACAGCATGAAAATCATGGATGAAGGGGATGATTGATGTTCAAGTGGGACAGAGACCTATGAGCCAGATTTCTTCATGCTAATCAGAATCACACCCATTTTCAAACTTAAGATTTATTTCTGCAACTTTACATGTAATATTTCTAGAGTGTGGTTGACGATGAACAACTGAAACAATGGAAATTAAAACAACAGATAAGGGATGACTACTTAATCCGATCAAAATATTGATGATATCGTTGCTTTAGAACCTGAAGAGTAATTGTTCAGTCCTTCTTTGTTAAGAGGTCTAGGATTAAAACAAGTGACATAAAGGAAATTCTTCCTTGGAGGAACCAGATCATTAGTATTTTGTGCATCTAATGGTGTAGACATGTTGAAATACTACTTTTTTTTTTTTGAGGTAGACAGATAACAATGTATTTTAAATTATGCACAGCTTGTATGTTTTGAAGTATATATGCATTGTGGAATGGTTAAATCTAGCTAGGGAAATAATATACTTCATATAGTTATTACCTCTGTGGTGAGAGCAGGTAAATACACTGTTTTTTTCATAAGAATATAGTATATCATTATGAATTATAATCCCCTCATTTTACAATAAATCTTTTGAAATGTATTCCTCCTTCTAGCATTCTTTAATCAAAATTTTCCCCGACCTTATGATCCCTAACCAGCACAGGATTTGTTAAACAGTAATCAACTCTCTATTTCTATGAGCTCAATTTTTTAAAATTCCACTTTTGAGAGGCATCATGTGGTATTTTCCTTTATTTGTCTGGCTTATGCAGCACCAACATCCCATATGGGCCTCGGTTCATATCACAGCTGATCCTCTTCCAATCCAGCTTCCTGCTAATGACCCGGGAAGACAGTGGGAGATGGCCCTTGTGTTTGGTCCCTGCACCCGAGTGGGAGACCCAGAAGCTCCTGGCTCCTAGCTTTAGATCAGCTGGTTCCAGCTGCTGTGACCATTTGGAGAGTGAATCAGCAGAGAGAAGACTTTTCTCTCTATATCTTTCTCTCCCTGTCTGTAACTCTACCTCTCAAATAAATAAATAAAATCCTTTAAAAAATAAAATGAAGCCATTGTGTCTTACTTCAATAAATACTTTGTTGATTTCTTTATTTCTTTATTTAATTTTTGACAGGTAGAGTTATAGACAGTGAGAGAGAGAGACAGAAGGAAAGGTCTTCCTTCCGTTGGTTCACCCCCCAAATGGCCGCCACAGCTGGCACTGCGCCGATCTAATGCCAGGAGCCAGGTGCTTCCTCCTGGTCTCCCATGTGGGTGCAGGGTCCAAGCACTTAGGCCATCCTCCACTGCCTTCCCAGGCCACTGCAGAGTTGGACTGGAAGAGGAGCAACCGGGACTAGAATTTGGCGCCTGTATGGGATGATGGTGCCGCAGGCGGAGGATTAACCAAGTCAGCCGTGGTGCCGGCCCCTACTTTCTTGATTTTTAATAACCAGCTTTCTATTGGCCCCTGTGCCATTTGAAACCCAAGTGAACATGAAATTCAGGGTGGTAGTTCTAAAGTTAAATGAATCGACCCAGTCCTTAAAACAGGCTTGATTTATTGACAAGGCCAACAAGGTGTGCAAAAAGATGGGGTCTGAGAAAGCTGAAAGTCCACATGGGCTGCTTCTGCTGATTCTTTACGTTCCTACAGTGACTTCTGCTGAACTACCCTACGCCTTTACTACAATGGCAGTTATATTCAACCAGCTGATTGAAGGTGAGAAAAAAAAAATAAGTTTGGTAAACAAAGAGTTCTGGTTAACTTATTCCTGTCAGCCAGGAACGGTCTGCTGCAACTCGTAGCCCAAATCATTAGAATACAGTGGACTGACCTACCTTTAAGCAGTACACCTCACACCTCACACTCATATTCTGCAAGGCATGTAAGTGTACATGGTAACAAAGACAGATAAATTCCCGTCAATACCTGAAGGTTTGATTTATTGGGTGACTGTTGAACTTAAAGGTGGGGGACATTGCTTTTATTTTAAGATTTATTTATTTATTTAAAAGGCAGAGTTAACAGACAGGCAAAAGCAGAGGCAAAGAGAAAGATATGTTACATCCCCTGGTTCACACCCCAAATGGCTGTAGCAACTGGAACTGGGCAAATCCAGAGAGAGGAGCTTCTTCAGGGTCTCCCATGTGGCTGCGGGTCCCCAAGGACTTGGGCCATCTTCCACTGCTTTCCCAGGCCATAGCAGAGAGCTGGATCAGAAGTGAAGCAGCTGGGTCTCAAACTGGCAGCCATACAGGATGCCTGCAATGCAGGCAGCAGCTTTACCATATACACCACAGTACCAGCCCCTGGTTGGGGACATTTCTAAATAAAATATTACTCTAGCATGTTTCTATAGTGAAGACAGTTTAAATAAGACATTCATTAAGTTCACTTGACATGGATGTGGTTTAATTGAGGATGCTTTAATGGAGTGATTTTGCAGAAGGACAGTTCTTTGCTTCCTACATCTTATCACAACTTGATGAGGGCAGCTATTTACTATTTTTTTTTTTTATCTAAGAACACAACTTTATTGGAAATGAAGAGGGCCGTGAGAATGAGGGCTAGGAGTCAGGCTCCGTGGCAGGCAGTGGTTGCTCGTCCTCAGGGAGACAAGCGATGAGGCTGGCCAGCGTGGCAGCAATGTCGCCCTGCTCCTTTCCCTGCCTCTGCTGCCTCTCCTGGACCGCAGACGTCTCCTGTAGGTGTGGCACCTTGTCTTCCCCACCCCAGATGCCTCTTCCAGCAGGGCTGGGGGAGCAGAGCGTTCGTCTTATACAAGTTCCTGAAGAGGCAGCCCAGCCGAGGGCTGTCCCGTCCGTCTCCAATAGAGGCAGGACCTAGGGGCCAGACTGCTCTCCCTCTGCCCCTAGCTATTCCACTTCCAATAGCGGCCTGGGTTCTGATTCTGGCTCAGGCTATACCTTGGGAGACTCCCGAGGGGGCAGAGCCAGAGGCTGGATTGTCAGGGGGAGGACCCCTACTTCTACCTCTCCTCCTGATGAGCCGAACTCCAACTCTTCTACCTCTTCCTCCTCCTCCTCCTCCTCTTCCTCTTATTCAAATGCTTTCTTCTCCAATTCTCCTCGAACTCTTCTTCAAAATACTCTACTTCGTTCCCTTCCTCTTCCAGCAATATAGTCCACTGCTATTGTGGGAAGCAGTATTTTTACTATCATTAAAATAGACAACTAATCTGAACCAACTAAATACCACTAATAGTAAATGCACAACTATAGAACTATCCATCATTGCCTGAAGAGCTAGCAAATAGTTAAATATCCCATTGCTTTTACAGATTAGAGATAATATTTCACAGAGGCTTCACATAGGCCTTAAATCAACTCAAAAGATTTTTTTTTTCTGTGATTACCAGTTTATTTAATACAGGAACAAAGCAACATAAATACTGTAAAATCTCTGAAGATTACATTTAATGACAACTTATCAACATTTGCTCTTGTTTGTTAAGACTCTGGGTGCAAATGCTTTAGATATTTAAGTGTTAATGAATGGTTTTGGTTTCACTATGTAAAATCAAGGATTCAGGGTAAATTCTTGCCAGTGCCTTGGAGAACAGAAGTGTGAAGATGTCCAGTTTTAAAGTTTTAAATAGTTATATATTGTTAGATGATGAAGTTCATTAGTAAATTCAAAATATGTACTGAGTACATACTAAGTAATAGACACTTCAAGATGTTTAATTGCTGAAAAATAAACATCAAATAACATTCAAAGTTCCACATCTGTTACAATAATGAAAATGCTTGTTTCACACAAATTTGGGGGAGGTTTATCATTGTAGCATTAGTTGCATGATAAAAGTTCATTAAGTTTATAAAAGCTACCATCATTTTCCAAGATTCATCTATCCTATGTGCAAGCGAACTGTGACTACAGCAGAAATCATTGCCCTGTTCATTCTAAGTCTTTGATGCTGGCATAAACCTCCAGAGTCCCACTGTAAATCCAGCACTGCTCTAACTTACTTTTGTAGAAATAGGCAATGCCAATGACTTCAATTTGGCCTTTATTGTCATATAAACTTTTATTCCCTATGTCATGAAACAATGTGAATCCTTTTCCAGTTTCTGATTATGTTTATTGAAACTATACATTCAGAAACTGGGGAAATCATAAAAGAGTGGTTTGGGGAAACCAGGGTCCACTGTAAAATAAACTAGGTAAAGAATCTATTGATTATCCCTTGACCTTCATAAATACCTACTTTGGAGAATATATGACATTTTTGGTTTGGAAATTATTTCAAATTAGAGTCAGGACCCTCTGAAATGATGCTTATTTACTATTTGCCAATGTTCAATTCCCCTGGTAAATGGTCTCAGCTTCCTTTAGGATTTACTAAAAGTAAAAGTGAGGACAAAAATCGGCTATGAGGCAGAATGCTTCTGCAAGAGGATATGACTTCTGATTTATTCAAAGACATCTGGAAACTGGAACTAATTGTGATAAATTGTAGTTATTATGGAGAGTCTAGTAACATTATTTGTACTAGATACAGGTATCTCTATATGTGCAAAATAAATTCTGTCTTCATAGGTTACCTAGTCACTTAAATTTCTGGATTATGGGTGAACCGGCCAACATCAAATTTGGAACTTTTCAAAGTATATCACATATATTGGAATCATTCTTTAACAGAAAGAAAGAGAGAGGGAGGAAAATATCATGGTCACCTAATTGTGTCTACTACCTACATTAATTCTGTTCCCTTTATATTAATAAAAAAGTAAAATAAAAGCAAAAACAAAATTGAACAAAGAGGAGTATTTCTTTTTTCTATTGACACAAAGCAACAGTTATGATGTTTGAGTGACTATTCCATTTTTACATAATGGTGTTCAAATTCATGACATTTTCTCTGCGTATCATATTCTTATAAATATTAGATGAATTCTGTCTCTCTGAGTAGCTATCAGAGTGATTATGATGATACTGATTATTGTTATGTTGATGGTGAATATGTATTAATTACGAGTTATGTGCCAGGAACTATTTTCAAGCTTTTATTAATTGTCGATTTCTTTCCTAAAATGTGTAAAGTACTATTATTATCCGCATTTCAAAACTAGAAATAAATAGTCTCAATTTCCTTTTTTTTTTTTTCACAGATATCAGAAGTAGATTTTCCAGTCTAGTGCTGACTTACTAGTAAATATAATTTATCATCTATTGGTTTATTTATACTCAAGTTGCTTTTAGATATAGTACATGGCCATTATGTAGTACTACCACAATGTTCATGGGCAAAGGATTAGAAAATAGGCTTATCTGAGTGCAAATTTCTCTTAGAATCAAAGGACATTGAGGGTCTTCAGGACACTCAAGGAAAATGTACATTATGAAAAAACTATGCATGAATTTAACACTTAAAATATTTAATTATTTTTATTTTATTTGAAAGATGGAGAAAATTGAGACTATTTATTCCTAGTTTTGAAATGAGGATAATAATAGTACTTTACACATTTTAGGAAAAAAAATCGGCAATCAATACAAGCATTGAAAATAGTTCCTGGCACATAACTTGTAATTAATACATATTCACCATCAACATAACTCCCAAAATGCCCACAACAATCAGGGTTGGGCAAGGCCAAAGCCAGGAGCTGGATATTCAATCTCACTTTCATGTGGGTGGCAGGAATCCAATTACCTGAGCCATCATTTAATGGCTCCTGGAGTGTACATTAGAAGGAAGCTGGATTAGAATTGGAGGATCTGAGACTCAAACCAGTCACTCCAATATGGGATGCAGGATCCACAAACAGCATATTATTGAATAGCTGCCCCAGAATTTCATAAATTTTGCCCCCAAATAAACATTTTGTCAGCTTATTCTTTTTTGAGATAATTTATTTTTAATTTACATTTTAGTCAAACACTTAAAGCTCCAGTAAACAAAGAGTTAAACAAATAAAAACAAAAAGTAGCAAGTTCAGCAGGAAAATAAGCAAAAGCTATAAACAATAATCACTTGAAAAAAACGTTTAGGGGTTGGCATCGTGGTGTGACAAGTAAAGCTGCCACAAGCAAAACCGGCATCCCATATGGATGTCAATTTGGGATCCTGCTGCTCCACTTCTGACTCAGCTCCCTGCTAATGGCTTGGGGAAAGCAGCGGCAGATCACCCAAGTGCTTGGGCCCCTGCCACCCACATGAGAGACTGGAAAGCAGCTCCTGACTACTGGCTTCAGCCTGGCTTCACCCTGGCAGATGGGGCCATCTGGAGAGTGAGTCAGCAGATGAAAAATCCCTCTCTCTCTCTCACTCCTCTCTCTCTGTAACTCTGAATTTCAAATAAATAAATATTTTTAAAAAGATGTTCAATTTCACTCAAAGTAAATTTTAAAATAGTCACAAAATCATTTAAACTATAGTAATATGTAATTGCTATTAATTTGACAAAGATTTAAAACAAATTTGACAGAACAGTTTTTTCAACAAAACTAACAGGCATTTCTTTTTTTTTTTTTTTGCTTTTGCTTTTATTAAATTTCATGTTAGCTGCCTCTTTATGGTATTTGTCTTTCTGTGTCTAGCATATTTCACTCAACATTGTGTCCTATGGTTCCAACCATTTTGCTGCATATGATAGAATTCCATTCCTTTTTAATAGTTGAATAATATCTCATTGTAAAGTTATACCATATTTTCTTTATCTATTCATCTAATTAATGATGGTCACCTTGGCTTCTTCCATATTTTCACTGTTGTGAACAGTGCTGCTATAAACATGGTGGCACAGGTATCTTCTTGATAAAAAGGTATTCGTTTTTTGGAGGGTATACCCATCTGTGGAATTGCTGGATCATATGGTTAAGTTTATATGTACTTTTTAAGTGAATCTCCATACCGTTTTCCAAAGGGGCTGGTAAATTTCCATTCCCACCAATTGTATTAAACATTTCGAAGATCCATTTTTTTTAAAGATTTATTTTATTTATTTGAAAGAGTTACAGAGAGAGGTAGAGACAGAGAGACAGGTCTTCCATCTGCTGGTTCACTCCCCAAGATGGCCGCAACGGCCAGAGCTGAGCCAATCCAAAGCCAGGAGCCAGGAGCTTCTTCCGGGTCTCCCTCGTGGGTGCAGGGGCCCAAGGACTTGGGCCATCTTCTACTGCTTTTGTAGGCCATAGCAGAGAGCTGGATCAGAAGAAGTGCAGCCGGGATTAGAACCGGCGCCCATATGGGATGCCAGGGCTTTAACCTGCTGGGCCACAGCAATGGCCCCTTTCCCCTAACTTTTTGAATACTTTCATAAAGCATAGATAATGTCACCAGCATGAAAAAATAGGAGCCCTCAGATCTTAGTTTATACCCTAAATTGTAAAGTTTCAAACAAAAATGTATCTTTCTAAAATCCTTACAAAATAAAGTTATTAATGACATGACACAGTTTATATGAATAACTAAATGGGAATATTTTTATATACTTCTAATATAAATGTTCATCTTGAAAATGATTAAATTAATAATTGAGGAAGCATGTCATCAAATATCCAGAATAGATGCCAGCACTGTGGTGCACAGGACCAAGCAGCAACTTGCAATGCCTCCATCCCATATCAGGGTGCCAGCTTGAATCCCTACTATTCTGCTTCTACTTCACCTCCTTGATAATGCACCTGGGAAGGCAGCACAAGATGGCAAAAGTACCTGAGGCCCTGCCACTCACAAGACAGACAAAGTTGGAGTTCCAGTCTCCTGTCCCAGCCCTATCTATTGAAACCATTTGAATAATTAATCAGCTGATAGAAAATTTCTTTCATCCACTGTCTCTCCTTGTCTCCTCATCACTCTGCCTTTCAAATAAATAAAACAATACTTTTAAATAATCTAAATAGATTAGCTACATATAAGGAATTAATATATATATTTGAATCTGATTATATAAGGCATAAGGGAAAATATATTACAAAATTGTGGTTATATAACATGTTCAATTAGAAATACAAGTTAATACTTGCCACTGAATCTAGGGAAAAGAATACTTTCTAAAAAGCAAGAAATCATAGTTTGATCATTTTTCACTACTTATGAAGAAATATTCTTTAGTCATATAATTTGTAGTGTGCACTTTATGGTATTTGGAATCCTACCAAAATTTTCAGAGTTAGGACAATGTCTACTACAAAATAAATGTATACTGTTTAACTGGGTAGGAAATGCTATAATATGCATGTTGAAGAAAGATTGTTAATAGAAATATCTGACAGGATTATATGGTATATTAAATTATTATGAATTAAGTAAGACAAATCTATACATGTGTACACTTTATAAATTTTGTCCACTTGTTAAATGAATAGAGCACATAAAAATCAGAATTAGTGGTGAAAGCATTTTTATCTTTGAAAATATATTGTTCCTTATGTAATATAAAATCATACTTTAATGACCAATAATTTTGCTACAGAAACTATAGATAAATGACTTTTAAATTTAAAAAAGGTTGTATCTACCAACTTTTCTTATGTGTTATTGTTCACTCATTAACAATATTAGACTAGAGGCCGGTTTTGTGGCGTGGAAGGTAAAGCCGCCATCTGTGACGCTGGCATCCATATGGGAACTGATTCATGTCCCAGCTGCTCCATTTTCAGCTCCATGGTAATGGCCTGGGAACAGCAATGGAGGACTGCCCAAGTGTTTGGGCCCCTGCTACCTATGTGGGAGACCTGATGAAGCTCCTGGCTCCTGGTTTCTTTTGGCTCAGTCCTGGCAGATGAGGCCATTTGGGCAGTGAAACAGTAGATGGAAGATTCTTTCCATTCTCCCATTCTCTGTAACTCTGACTTTTAAAATGTGTAAGTATTTTTAAATTAATAAGTATTTTTAAAAATAGAGATAGAGAGTATTATAGGCATGGAAAGCCAAGATACCATGGAAAAGAAAAAAAGAAGAAGACCTAAATGAAAGATCTCTGGGACTGAGATCCCAGTGGAAAGAACAGGGCCATCAAAGAAGGAGATACCTTTCTCTGAAGGGAGGAGAGAACTTCCACTTTGACTATGACCCTATCGGAATAAGATCAAAGACAGCGAACTCTAAAGGCTTCCATAGCCCTGGCAACTCATGACTAGAGCCTAGGGAGATTACTGACGCCATGAACAGGAATGTCAAATTGTTAAGTCAGCAACAGGAGTCACTGTGTACTTACATCCCATGTGGGATCTGTCCCTATTGTGTTGTCTAATGTGCAGTGATGCTATAACTAGTACTGAAACAGTATTTTTACACTTTGTGTTTCTGCGTGTGTACAAACTGATGAGATCTTTACTAATTATATACTGAATTGATCTTCTGTATATAAAGATAATTGGAAATGAAAAAAGGAAAAACCTGGTGTTAAATTGGAAATGGCATAGAAAATTAATTAATTTTTTTAAAAAAATATATTATGTAAGATCTCTGTCTTTAAGGTACTGTACACTCTTATTTAATGTTATAACTAGTACTCCAACAGTATTTTTTTCACTTTGTGTTACTATATGGGGGCAAACTGTTGAAATTGTTACCTAATATATACTAAACTGATCTTCTGTATATAAAGAGAATTGAAAATGAATCATGATGTGATTGGAAGGGGAGAGGGAGCGGGAAAGGGGAGGGTTGTGGGTGGGAGGGAAGTTTTGGGAGGGGGAAGCCATTGTAACCTATAAGCTGTACTTTGGAAATTTATATTCATTAAATAAAAGTTTAATTAAAAAAATAGAGATAGAATATCATGGCTCTTTCTTTCTGCCTTAAAACAAATTAAAATAAATGAATTTAAAAACAAAATATGGAATAATTTTAAATGCCCACATTACAAAGAAATCTTGAATATATGAAGAGTTATTTTCAATTACCGTGCCCTTGAATATGAACTGCATTTGGTGATTCACTTCCAAATAATAGAGTATGGAAAGAGAAACATAACAAATATATGGTGGAGAAAATTCACACGTACCATCTTAAACAAGTATTTGAGACTATTATCGCCAGTATCAAATTGTCATCAGTTTCTCCAATATGGCAATCAGAAGAACTTTTCAACCCTGATAGCTCTTAAAATTCCGTTCTATTTTCTGATCATGAGAAAATCTTAGTAAAACTCACCTTAAAATACCTTCTACAAATTCCTTACTAGGACTTTTTAAAATGTCAAGGTTATGAAAGACCTGGAGCAGATTTGGAAGCTGGCACAAAACCGAGTACATCATCGACAGGATTCTGGAAAAGAAAAATATTAATGAAATGTCCAGTGATTTCTTTTCTGTAATTATGCCTATGAATGCCAATATGAAGAGTCTCAGATCATAACTCTACCTTTATAAGTTATATTAGTATACATAAAATCATATTTGATTCCCTGGGAAGAAATTAAATTGATAGAAGAACTAAAGAGAATACTAGATATTGGGTAAAAAATTAAAACATTTATTAGGGTCTATAGCTTCTTAATATAAATGGATATTGTGAATTGATATTAACCATAATAATAGATCTTCTAAGTTTGACTGATAGGTATACATGGATTTTCATTGCTGAATATTACAAAAAGGGAAAGAATGTTTCAGTGGGCAATTGAACTTACCTTAGTAGGAGGAAATAGTGAATTTATATCCTGAAAAAATTACTTTCTAACTGGATAAACTTAAGTGGCACATTTAAATTCTGTAAACTGAGTTCCTTATTGATAGGTTATAGGATATAACAATATCTCCTAAGCACTCATGATGATTAAATGTGGTACTGTTTAAACATATTTAGATTCAGAAAGAACCCAACAAATATTTGTTACTGGTTGTCCTAAAATATTTTCATATCTGCTGTTGGAAAAACTACTTGAAAGACAAATCATAATGATGTGGATAATAATTAAATATCAGTCACCAAGCTTTATTATAGCAGTCTTTTATCCTCAAAGTCAGTCTTAGAAAACGGAAAATCCTTACCTCAATCTATATTTACTTTTTCATTGCAAATTTGTACACATTTTACTTATTACAATTTAGAATTTTTATAAAATATATTTTATAATAAACTCTGAGTAAAAGCCTGAATGTAAGTATAAAATGATTAATATGCATAAGTATCTAACTTTTAGTTTCCTAAATTACTAACTGTCCTGTTTAACCTCACAGTAAAATATGTTTAATTAATATAGAAATTAGTTAAATAATACATTTTATAGGCATGTGGGTTATATAAAGCAGACTTAAAACAATATGAAATCAGGAGAGATAGTTTTGAAATTTTCATAAAGATTTCAAGACAGGTGTAGAGTGGAAGTCATGATTTGATTGTAGATATATGGTGAAAAGATGAGCCAAGAAAGTTTCTGGTGGAACAACATTACAGCAATAGGGAAAAACCAGCACTGAGGGTCTGATGAATTCAGAATGGCCGAGGAATACAGATGACTTCAGAGGTACACTAACAAAAATAGATAAAATAAGTCAGTGGCAGGTAGAGGAGAGAGTGTGTGCAAAACATGCAGGACATTTTAGGTCACTTACTAATAAGAGACAGGATATTATTTTAATTTTATAGATAATGTCCAATTTTGAATGTCCACACTACAAAGAAATCTTGAATATATGAAGAGTTATTTTCAATTACTGGGTCCTTGAATATGAACTGGATTCAAACCCTTTGCAATAATCATCTCTTACCAACAGGGGACACATTGAAAAATTTTCAGTAGATGTCTGAAACTGGTGGATAGTACAGGACCCTGTAAATACTATGTTTAGTCCTACATACAAACAGTGTCACTACACAGTATCACCGTTAATCTGGCCTCCCTCTGTTTTGTGTACTGGTGCTTCTCTCCCATCACTACTCTTGTATTTGGGGCTATTTTATTTCAACAATAAGAGTCATCTGGTAGTCAAGAGGACTATTAACAGACTAGTATGTGTTTAGTATTTGTGGCGTGGATAGGTTGGACAAAAGGATGCAATTTAAGTCCTCAACAAGATGAAATGTTATGGGGTGAGATTTCATTACACTACTAAAAGCATCTTGAAATTTAAAATATATGATTCAGTTCTGCAACTTTAGATTTAATATTTCAGCTTAGGGTGGGCATTTGGCACAGCAGTTAAGAGGGCCACACCCTTTGGGGCTGGCACTGTGGTGTAGCAGGTAAAGCTACCACCTGCAATGCCAGATTCCCATTTGGGCACTGGTTTGAGTTCTGGCTGCTCCACTTCTAATCCAGCTCCCTCTTGGTGTACCTGGGAAATCAGTGGAAGATAGTACAGGTCCTTGGGCCCCTTCACCCAGGTAGGAGACCCGGAAGAATCTCCTGGCTCCTGGCTTCAGGTTGGCCCAGCTCCAACCATTGCAATTGTTGGGGAGTGAACCAATGGATGAAAGACGATCTCTCTCTCTCTCTCTCTCTCTCTCTCTCTCTCTCTCTCCCTCTCTCCCTCCCTCTCCTTCTGGCTCTCTCTAACTCTGCCTTCAAATAAATAAATAAATCATAAAAAAGATGGTCAGTTCCCACAAAGGGGACCCTGGTTTGAGTCCCAGCTCATCCACCTCCCATCCAACTTCCGGCTCCCACTTATAATGGGAAGCAGCAGGTTGGCCCACTCCACCCACGTGGGAGACCCAAATTGAGTTCTTGTTTTTGGCTTTAGCCTGCTCCAATCTTGGCTATTGTGGTATTTAAAGAGCAAACCAGTGATTGGAAGATTACTCTTCTTTTGTCTTTCTGACTTTCTCTCTTTCTGCCTTTCAAATAAAATGTAAATAAATACGAAAAATGTGCATATTGACTTTGCAATTGGAATGATGGGAAGTGACATTGAAGAGAAGAGTGGACTACTGTACCTCTGCTCTTAACCAGATAATCTGGGTGAAGAAATTAAACCTCTCTTTGTTTTAGTAGCCCCATTTTTAAATTGTTATCAGTATATTGCTAACATCAGAGGCGTTTTATTAGCTGTTAATTTACAAGTAAAATGGAGAGTTGTATATTTTAAGCAGGGTGGTGATATAACCTGACTTAAGAGTTTACTCTGACTAGTGTGTTGACAATACTTGATGGGAAAAAACCACGAAAGACTAAAACAGGAACACTAAGGGAAGTATTGTAACAATTCAGGTGAGAGCCAGTGAATGTCTTGTTCTAGTAGTGGAGGTATTGAGAAGTTTCAGATTTTATGCATATTTTGAAGAAATACCAATAAGACTATGTTACTGATTGGATATGGAATATGAGAGAAAATGAGGAATAAAGACTAACCTTAGGATTATCCACCTGGGTAATAGAAAGGATGGGATCATATGGAATATGGAAGAATGGTCAATAGGAAAAAAAAAAAGAGAGAAAAGGAAAATCAGTGAGATTTGAAAGTAGAAAATTTGAGGGTGTTACCACACCAGGACTGAACAGCTGGACACAAATGTTGACTGGACAATTGGATATCTGTGACCAGTGTTTCAGAGAAGAAATGCAGCTTATGATATAAATTTTTATTTGTCAGCATTTAAGGACTGGTGCTGTGGCATAGAGGGTAAAGCTGACACATGCAATGCCAATATCCCATTTGGATGCTGGTTTGAGTCCTGGCTGCACCATTTTCAATGCATCTCCTTGCTTATGCATCTGGGAAAGCAGCAGAGGATGGCCCAAGTCGTTGGGCCCCTGCATCCAGGTGGGAGACCCGGAAGAAGCTCCTGGCTCCTGACTTTGGATGGGCTCAGCTCTGGCCGTTGCGGCCATCTGGGGAGTGAACCAGTGATCGGAAGACCTCTCTCTGGTTCTACCTCTCTCTGTAACTCTTTCAGATAAATAAAATAAATCTTTGAAAATAATGTCAGCATATAGATGAGGTTATAGCACCACTCTGCTTAAAATATACAACTCTCCATTTTACCTGTAAATTAACAGCTAAGAAAACCACAAAAGTATGAGTTCACACAGGTGTTGAATGTAGATAAGGACACACTCACATATACACATGCACAGAATATATGTGTGTATAGTGCATGCATATATTGTGCACAATACATAAGAATACATGACATTTGAATGAATATGTGTGTATTTACTTGAACATAACTGTTGCACTGACATGTTTAATAACAGAGTCTCGTAGAAAATCTCCTTAAAAATGTAGTATTTCCTATAAAGAAATAAGTAAATGATCTGAAATCATACAAATTTCATCTTAGCCAACTGAGCCATGTGGTATAATGCTTGGTAGTGGTAGATGTTTGTATAATAGAGAATGCTAGTATCTATTCTAAATTACAGCTCATGACATGAAAGGACAAATTGAGCAAAAGGTCAGTAGAGCAGAAATGAGCACAAAATCTCTCCTGGTGGGAAGCACTGAGCTGCCACGGATGTCATGGTCAGCTTCCTGAGTTGCTTCAAAGTGTCACCATCTTCACCATCAGCTGCAAAGACAGCCTCAGAAATCGTCAGCTAGATGATTCTGATTTCCTAAAGAGATGCCTGAAAATAAGAAAAGCCACCTACTGTTTCTTGGTTCACTGCAGAGAATTTGTATAAGGATGTGCAGAGATTACAATGTCAAAGAGAAACATATAACCTAAGACATTTTATCATTTTTTTTCTGGAAGATAGATTATAAAATAGGAAAAGAATAGGAAGAAACTGTTCATTTTGAGGGTGGAGAAAAGCTTTGTTTCATGAAACAAACCAACAATTGAGGATTAACTAGCTAGCACCTGAACACATATGGTAGCATTGAAACCTTTGAGATTTTCAAAAAAGATATTGTAAAATAAATGTACACACACATGCACATACACAAACACCCATGCTCTCATTTAGCAAGTCATTTATTTTGATGAGCATGTGAATACTACTAATACTATGATACATAATACCTTGTCAATCTCTTAATAGCAACATTTATTTAAGAATGTGTAGAGGACAAGAACAAGACAGTCACAAGTAATTATTTTTACCTCCAAAAAAAAAAAAAAAAAGATGTTCAGGATGAAGTACACTTTTTTTTTTTTTAGTAATGCATGTAGTGCTCTGCAAAAAAAAAAAAAAAAAAAAGAAAAAAAAAAAAGGAAAGAATTGGAATCGGGGGTGGTGTATTCAATCTAGAAGCCTTACTGAAGAGTGAATTGAAAAGAGAAAGAAAGAAAAAAAGAGGATGATGTAGTAGGAGACCTGTGAAGATATTGAAATAGTAATGGTAGAGTACTGGGCTTTCAAGCTTACAGTATTCCTAGAGAGGAGGTACTATGAAAGACCACTAGTAACAGTGGTAAAGGAACTAATTATATCCATCACCGGATAAAATCAAGTTTGCCTTTTGCCATGACTCTGTGTGGGGGGAAAAAAAAATTCTCACAAGAAATCAAAAGATTAGCTCTGCAAATTTGACATGTTTGAACAGAAATTTACACTACACTTAAAATATCAGAATGTCCCAAGCTGAGAGAGTAGCAATTAAAAAATCATCCTGGTGTGGTAAAAACCCTGGGAGTCTACAAATCAATGCAAAATTGCTCTGGAGGGACACATTAGTCTATGTAGGATTCATAAAAGGGAGAAAATCTAAAGAGATCAGATTAAGATGAGCTCATAAGCTCAAAATCATAAATTACAAAACTCACTGTAAGTGAAAGTCAGCAGTCACAAGCATCAGGAGAACTCGAACTAAAACCTCAAAGTCTACCTTAGGAGTGTGAGATCTTAGGATGACAGAAAAATTACACACATGTGCACACATACATATAGCATAAGTGTGTTTAAAGGATGAAAGAGATAAGAGTGCATTCTGGTTAAATGATGTTAAACTTGAGAAGACAGAATCTTAATTCATCAGTAGGAAAAGCCAAGAAGGAAGTTAATGTACCCCCACAGAGCCTCTAGAAGCCAGAGTAATTGGCAGTAAATTCTGAAAGGTGAAAGAAGGTGACTTTAAAACCAAGGGGACTGGTTGAAAGTCTAATTGAGAATAAATTATACCTAAGTATCCTCTCCCCACTCCACAAAGGCAGGAAATTGCAGCTTCCTTACTTAAAAGAAGACTGAAGTATTATATTCGCAAGTTTAAAATAGAAATTCTATTGCTTTGGTGGAAACATTGAGGGTTAGAAGGGAGATTAGACAATTAAGACAGGGAATAAGGGATAGAAAATGTCTTCTATTATTTGATAGTCTGTCTGGGAGACAAATATTCAGGCAGGAGATGGAACGTGGACATTAGATTCTCTAAAATGTATGATGAACCCAAGACAAAATGGAAAGAAAATATGTCATCAGCAGCAATTTCCACACAGAGAAGTGCCAACAGTATCAGCCTACAGGAAAGGACTCAGTGGGCAAGTACCCTTTTTGTACATGACAATAGTTTAAAATCACCAGGAAAACAGATAGTATTCAAAACAGAAACTGAAGCAACATGCCAAAAGGAAGCAACTTGAGAGAATCAGTTTAGGCATGAAGGAAAAAAAATACCACTTTCTACCCTTAAAAATGAGGTAACTCTGTATAGATCAAAGAAATCAAACATGAGTATCATATACCTTTCATATATATGAGTATAAAGTATTCATGTTACATATAATATATAAAATATACCTTAGACATTAGGTGAACTTAAGTTTAATATGCAAAGTCATTGAAAATGTGAAAATGGACATTATTGTTTTATTCCAGAGTTTAAGGAGAAAACATTGTTTTTCATCACAAATTAGCTGTAGCCTTATCACATGTGCCCTAGATCAAGCTAAGAAGTTTATTTCTGTGGTAGCCCTAGAAGAGATCATCTAAGAAGTCTCAAGAGAAAATGTGAATCGCTAAGATAAGTTACTGGCTTCAAGCTGCTAAGGATCCACCAGAGGACCAGGCTATTTCTAGTTAGTGACTGAACATATTAGTGATACATGAACTAGGATATTCCTGCTGAGTAAGTGACCCCTGATAATGATGTATCTTTGTTCTTCAGCTTCACTCTTGCACAATATTGTTTTCAGAACGTCACTGCAGATTTTGCATTTTCTATCCAGTTCTGCTTGTTTCTTGTGTCTTGATTAGGGGTTGCCCCCACTGCTGCTCCCTTTCTCTTCTATGCTTCACAGAATAGAATTAGGGAAAATATCATTTGAAGTGAAAACAAATACTTTAAGACATATAAAAGTTGAGAGAATTTATCTATGGAAAACCTGTACTAAAGGAAATCTCAGGGCCAGTGTTTGGCAGAGCAGCTGAGACCCCTGGTTTTGAATCCTTGCTGTGCTTCTGATTGCAGCTTCCTGTTAATCTGCACCACACCCTGGGTGGCAGTATAGGATGGTGCAAGTGCTGGGATACCTACCTCCCACCTGAAAACCTGGATGGAATGCCAGGTATTGGCCTGGGCTGTTGCAGGCAGGCATTTGGGGAGGTATGCAGTGGATGGCAGATATCTGTGTCTCTCTCTCTTTCTCTCTCTTTCTCCTCTCTCTCTCTTTCTCTCCCTCTCTCTCTCTCGAAAGCAAATCTCAAAGTAGTTCTTCAGGGTTAAATAACAAATTATCAGATCAAATAACTGCTTCTACACAAAAGAAGCAAGAGCATATTAAGTTGATTAATAATATTTATAGAATATCTACATTTTAAAGATGGATACACTTGCCTTATAAGTTACTGTGAAGGTCATATTAAAACATTTGACATTTATTAAGTATTTTTTTATTTCTTTCTTTGTCAGTTTTTCTTCATGTATTTATAGCTCTACCAGTAGGTACACACACAGGATGTTCTTCTTCAGGAATTGATCCTTCCATACTTAAAAATGTGACTTTTAAACTCTAATTATATATTTTTAATAAATTAATTGGAAATACTTATATATTTTTCAAAGAAAAAGGGTTTTTAATTAAGAGCCAAAAATTTGACACCAGACATCTCAGTAGAATCAATGAAATATAGGGAACAATGGAAATACACCATTTAAGCAGTATTACAATTAGTAATATAAAACTATACCAAGTAATATATATATATTTTTTCTAAAATGACGATAATTTTAAAATCCTAAAAGGAGCAAAAATTAAAATCTTTTTTTTCACCAGTCTACATACACTAAAATTCAATTTTATGGAGTAATGGAAAAGAACCTTTGGTACATTGAGGAACTGAGAACAAAATTCTTTCAAGAGGATCAGAATGTCAAGAGTCAAAGTTGAAATTTTCAACTTATTGTGATAAAAAGAAGAATGGGTAGATAGGTTGAATTCAACCTAAAGATGAATTAACTGAGATCTATTAGACAATACTAGGAAGACAGTAGGATAAAGGGAGCAAAGAAAATTATCTTCCACTTTGCATTTTAAATTATCCTGACTGTGAAAGTGAGTGATTGCATGAGTTGAAAAGTATCATTTGTTTTCCCAGATGTGAACAGTTGAGAAACAAGAGCAAGTCTGCTGGCATTTTGATCCAGAGGAGGTAGCTAATATGATGTCCCTTTCCCACTCTTTTCTCATTATACACCTCCTGGGAAGAGACATACCCTATCAGTTTGGTGCTCGGGTGGTTTTCACCCTCCAGCCACTGGCCCCATCTTCTAGCCTGCCTTCACTTCCCCTAAGCTATAAAGGCCTCCAGTCTCTTCTACCTTCCTGCATTCTGGCCCTCCCTTGGCACTAATTGAAGACCCCACCCTCACCTTTAAACCCTGTCCTCCCCTCAATCCAGCCATCTCTAGATTACACATCTCTTTCTCATTACTGCATTGAGAACATTGAACACATATTACCCCATCCCTCAAACATTCAGGAAGATCCCCTTGTTAACCCCTCTGTTTTACAGGTGGCAGCTCTGTCTACATTAAAGAATCAAAAGGGGAGGATGTGCCGTGGTGTTGACCACCAACACAATCAGGGTTGGACCCCTCCCTTCGAACACTGCAAATCAACAGGCTGAACTTTATGCCATAACCTGTGCCTTAATGCTGGCAAAACATAAATCTATCACAGTTTATATTGACTCCAAATATGCCTTCCACATCATCCTATCCCACTCAGCAATCTGGAAAGAAAGGGGGCCTTCTCACCACAAACGGAACAGGCATCTCTAATGCAACCTACATAACTTTTCTCTTAGAAGTGACTCAGCTACCCAAACTAATTGGAATTGTCCACTGAAAAGCTCATCAGACTGATAACTCCCTTGTCATGACAGGTAACAGTAAGGCAGGCCAGGTGGCATTGTCTCCCTTCCCTTCCAACTCATCTGCTGCTCCATCCACTATACTGATAAATTACTCTCACGACCAACAACCCCAACAGCCCTCCATTCATATCATTCTATTTTACCTCCATCACTTGTTTCATCCTAACCTTCTATCTTTACTATCATTTTTCAAGCAATGTCTCCCTCACATGCCACAGAATACTAAATATTTTCAGCAACTTATCTTCTTGTGTTCTATATGTCATCAAGCAAACCCTAATTCTAACCTCCACCCTCCACTGTTCCCTTCCCATCAAGCCAGAGGGCACCTGCCAGCCTCTGACTGGCAAATTGACTTCTCCCATTTGCCCCAAGTATGATACTTTCATACTTGGTGCTGGTAGATACCTTCTCTGGATAGGTAGAAGCCTTCCTGACCACTAACAAATGAGCACTAACAGAATCCAATATCTTAATTCTGTAGATCATCCCCTGATTTGGGGTCCCAGCCTCCCAGCATTCAGACAATGGTCCTGAATTTACATGGCAAGTAATGCAACTACTGAGTAAGGCACTCAACATCCCCCGACATTTCCATATCCTTTATCACCCTGAGTCCTCAGGAAAAGTGGAAAGGACAAATCGTACCCTAAAAAGTATTCTAACCAAACTCTCCCTTGAACTTCACATAGACTGGGCTGAACTACTGCCACTAACTGCTCCATCTGAAGGCTCTTCCTGAGAGACCTCTCAACCTTTCACCTTTAAACTAATGTATGATGTCCCCTGGTTCCTCTGCCCATGTACCCACAATACCCTCATAATTCTGAACAGAATTATGAAAATATGGACACCTATTGCCCAACTCCAGGTCCAACCTCAGACAGCTTCTCTCCTCTTACAGTGGGAGATGAGGTGTTCCTATCCTCTTCAAACCCCTCCTTGCCTCCTACTACCACCAAGCTATAGGCCAAGTGGACTGGAACTTACCGGGTTATTCTCACTACTCCTATGGCAGCAGAGTTACAGGGATCCCCCACTGGGTCCACTTCGCCCACCCTAAGTGTTCCTCGCCCCTACTCAGTATACAGCTACTTCCACGGGCACTCACAGTCAAGTTTACCCAGACTCAAACTCCACTACCAATGGTGCCCAAAACTCAGATCCTTCTGTTCCTGATGAACCTGCCTCCAGAAAACGGTGACCACCCAGCCATGCACCATCTCTAACACCAGGTAAGTGCTGATCCTCTCTTGTACTGCTACCAATTCTTAATACAACTGCTGTGGGAGAATGTCAAACACACTCCTTGCCCACCCACCCCTCTCGGCTCCTTTCAGATGAAGATTTATACCTCCAAGGAACTTTCTCAGATCTCACTCCCTTGGAGATCTACACTTTTGCCTATCTCCTCTTACTATCTCATTCCTTCCACATGCCAAGATGAAAGTCCTAGTGACCTCCTCACTCCCTCTTCTGTACACCAGGATAAATTTCCTGATAATCTCGTCTCTTCTGCTCTTTTGTGTCTGCCTAGCATCCACACTGGACCCGGGAACACGTTACACATGGCAATTCTTTTCCTGAATTAACTTATAAACAAGGGTTTAGGTTATCCTATTATAATGTGGAGAGTCATCTAGTAAGCATAAAGTTACAATTCAAAAACAAATAATAAATAAGCATTTCCAGTATAACATGGAGAAGGAAAATTCCTAGGAAAAATAAAAGTTGAATGAGTATAGTTTTGTTATCAATATAAGATTCTTTCTCAACATTTCCTTATACCATTTTTAGTAGAAAACTGTAAATGTATGGAAATTTTGTTCTAAACCAATAATACATTTTAAACATATATGAATAAATTTCATTTATTCATATCATCAAGGCTTTAGTTTTCTCTTTTACTTTTTCTTAAATATTCTGCTACTTATTTTGATAGTTTCAAAATATAAGTGTAATTTTTATCTTTAATTAATTAATTAAAAAGAATGCTATAAGAGACATGCATAAATATTTACTTCTGTGTTTAAAAAAAGCTGAAAGGTACACACCAAAATAAAGCATAATTGCAAAAACAAAGACATGTTACCTATTTTCATCTCACACATTAAATCTTTTTTTAAATATGTTTTCATGTAAATTTCTTTTTTAAAGATTTTATTATTTATTTATTTGACAGGTAGAGTTACAGACAGTGAGAGGGAGAGACAGAGAGAAAGGTCTTCCATCTGTTGGTTCAGTCCCCAAATGGCTACAATGGTCAGAGCTGTGCTGATCTGAAGCCAGGAAGCTTCTTCCCACCCCCTATGTGGGTGCAGGGACCCAAGTACTTGGGCCATCTTCTACTGCTTTCCCAGACCACAGCAGAGAGCTGGATTGGAAGAGGGGCAGCCGGGACTAGAACCGGCACCCATATGGGATGCTGGCATCACAGGCAGAGGATAAACATACTACTCCATGGTGCCGGCCTCACACATTAATCTTGACTTACAAAAGATCATTTGGAGTTCTATATCTGGTGTCAAACAAAATGAAGTTAAACTAAGTGCATTGGATAGTAGGTGGTGGTGATTTTTTCTCTTATTTTTGGACAGCAAACATTACAATATCCTATGAATGGTAATGGAATGATTCCAAAGTTGTTGTTCAAATACATGCAAACGTGGCACTTAATCCTCTGGCCCCATCTGCCAAAATTAACTTGTCTGACATTCATGTACATTTTCAAGTTGAATACCTCACATTGTGTCTTCAGAACTTGCTACAAAATCCTCTGCAGTTATCATTTTATGAAATAGTTACACACCCTGAAAAGTCCAATTCCAGCTGTGGAAATACTATATCCGTTCAAAACCAAGCTGTTTCAGATAATTTTTTCAGTAGAAATAGTGCATCATAAGGTAGCCACAGACAGTTATTTTTAGAAAACATTATGTTACTTTAACGTATTCAGTGAACAAGATGGGAAGCCTTACCTCCTAAAGAGCATATTAAATACCACACAAATGTTTCTAATTTTTCTTGTATAGTTGCTTCGATGCCTTAGTTTATCATTTAAAATATGTTCTAATAACACTTTCACACCCTTTGTCTCATTGATGCTTACCCGGTATTTTGAGGTTATCTGTGTGTCATTAACACCAACCATATTTTAAAAGAATAAACCAAAAAATTGTGAGGTATAAACAGATTTCTATGATGACAGCAGGAAAATTTTATTGTAGGAACTGTTCCTTTCTAGGAAATCTGTTGTCTCTCTGTTTTAGAAATAAAGTAGAAAAAAACCACTTTTTTTGAGAAATATGTGCATAAAATGTGGATAAGTTTTTTAAAATCTATACTGCTAATAGTCTATATTCATTTTCTTGTTTACTCTGTTTATAGTAGCTTATAATTGAGCATATGGCAATATATGCTTTCTATATTCTTATATTTCCTTTATGGCTTGCATTTTACCTATTATGTTATAGTGGCTAATCCTCTACTACTATTTCTAAGTTAATAACAGATGTATGAACAATTATAGGAAATTAGTAAAAATAATATGTAATTAAATGTGTGTGGTACAATGCTTCACACGTTGTCTTTATCAGATCTGCTTCTGTGCCATTTATTTATCCTAATTTCATTAATCCAGGAAAACTTTTTGAGCATTGTTTCATGACATAATCTGTATAAAGGTTAGAAATTTAAAAAAAAAATCATTGGGATGTTGTCTAATCCTGGCAACTTACTGAAAGTCACTGGAATTCAACTTGGTAGCATGATACGTATGCTGAAAGCTGCAATTGAATTGTAGATTATTCCTAAAGTGTACAGTTCTGGGAGTATGGGGGGCATCAAACTCAATTAGAGAGATGGTTATGTGAAGGGAGAAGAGGAAATATTCTTAATAAGGAAGGTCAAGAAAAGCAGATGAATTGGAAGAATATAGCAGAGTGACTTCTAAAACCATCCACCTAAGTAGAAGCCCCTGGAAACCAGTAGATAGATAGATAGATAGATAAGTAGATAGATAATAGATAGATAGATAGATAGATAGATAGATAGATAGATAGATAGATAGATTCTATTCAGGAAATATACTTGGAAACTGAATTAGCATCTATAGTTGATTACAAGGGAAGTGAACAAATAGAGTGAAAAGATAAAGAAATGGCTAGCAAAGGGAAAGCTAAAGAATCATGGAATTTAAGAAACACAGAGAGATGATGAAAGAAAATGTAGAAGAAAAAGCCAGAGCTACTTCCAAAGTGTTTCACAGGTATGAAATTTCCAAATGTGTAGAACTGAGGAGTGAAAATTTTTCAAAGAGGTCAGTACATTTATATAAGGATTGAAGATATTCAAAAATTCCAGTAGTGAATCCCTCAGCAACTTTAGAAATAGAAAATAACAGATTATCAGTCCTTTGCATGAGAACTCTCTGGGATAATGGAAATGCAGTCTATCTAACATGATAGCGACTAGTCAGTGAATATTAATATACTGGAAAGTGGCTAGTAAAACTGATAACCTAAATTGAAGAAAATGAATGTTAGTGATTTTAAAAAATACTTCACATGACTAATGGCTGTGATATTGGACAGTGCATCATGGCATCCTCTCAGACTTTCTAACTCTTTCCATCCTGAGAGCCTTGGTCTCTATTTCTCCTTTGTCTCTTTCTCTAATTTTCATTCTTTATTTTTTCAGAAGTTTGGATCATTTTCTTAACTAAAAGATGAGAAGTGTACTTCAAGTGAAACCACAAAGCATTGATCTTATTTGTAACATTAAGTCCAATTCATGCAGCTCCAAGAACTCCAGACTAGAGCTATTTGAATCCTTTGTTGATTTGCATGTGATGAATTCTGAGATTTCTCTCTCTCTCTCTCTCTCTCTCTCTCTCTCTCTGACACACACACACACACACACACTTTTCAGTTATTAGTACCAAATTCTGCAAATACAGAACACTTCATCACATTTTCATTACTTTTGAAGTGAATTGAAAGCAAGGAATTATTACAAATAACTTTACATTTGTACAATGTGAACCTTTATTATCTGCTTTAATTCATTTTTAAACTTTTTTACCTTTATTTAACATTGTTCTTTATCATGGTAAGAGCCACTCAGTTTATGAGCTATAGATTTCTTAAGTGCACAGACACCTATACAAAATATGAAGATCATAAATAATTTTGAAAATACAACACCCTCGAAATGACAAAGAGTATTGGTAAGAAATATTGACAAAATGAAGGTCTAGGAAATTTATTTTTTAAAACTTTATTTCAAAATGAGAGTTATATAGAGAGATTTTCCATCCATTGGTTGTCTCCCCAGATGGCAGAGGCCTAAACAGTCAATCATCCACTGATTTTCCAAGGCCATTGGCAGGGAGCTGGACCAGGAGTAGAGTAGTCAGGACATAAACAAGCACACAGATGAAATGCTGGCATTGCAGGAGACAACTTTACTCATTACACAACACTGATTTTCAAAGGCCATTGGCAGGGAGCTGGACCAGGAGTAGAGTAGTCAGGACATAAACAAGCACACAGATGAAATGCTGGCATTGCAGGAGACAACTTTATTCATTACACAACACTGAATGTTGGTCTACGAAGTTTCTGAAAAAGCATTCAAAATGATCTTCACAAATAAGCTCAGTGAATTACATTAAAGTACCTAAACAACTAAATAAAACCATGTAAACAATATACAAACAAAATGAGCAGCTCCGTGGACAGACGGAAATCATTGAAAAAAAGTTATGGAGATGAAGAACACAAAGATTGAAATAAAAAACATCACAGAGCACTTCAAAAGCAGATTTGTTCAAGCAGAAAAAAAATAATCTGTAGGCTCAGAGACACATCTCTTGATATTATCCAGTCAGAAGATCATGAAACTGAGAACGAGTTAAGGAAAACTGTGATTCTCTGGGAACACCATCATGGATTATCAAGTGTACAATACAGAAGGAACTAAAGGAGAGTGGCCACCTAATGCCAAAGCCTGATGAAAGCAGATGTAAAATTCTTCAACAAAATCCAATAGTGAGTTAAATAATGTGTTTAAAGGACCATATGCAACAAGATGAGATTTTTCCTGGGGATACAAGGATGTTTCAACAGATACATAACCGGTGCTGTGGCACAGCGGGTTAAAGCCCTGGCCGGAAGCACCGGCATCCTATTTGGGCGCTGGTTCTAGTCTCAGCAGCTCCTCTTCCAATCCAGCTCTCTGCTATGGCCTACGAAAGCAGTATAAGATGGCCCAAGTCCTTGGGCCCCTGCACCCATGTAGGAGACCCAGAAGAAGCTCCTGGCTCCTGCCTTTGGATCGGCACAGCTCTGGCTGTTGCGGCCATCTGGGGGAGTGAACTAGTAGATGGAAGACCTCTCTCTGTGTCTCTACCTCTCTCTGTAACTCTGTCTTTCAAATAAATAAAATAAATCTTTAAAAAAAACCCAGATTCATATCAGTGATACAATGCAATTGCCGATTGAGGCACCTAAATAATGATCATATAAATAAATAAAAACTATTTGACAAAATCTTTCCATAATAAAAACTCAGCATCATTTCATGATAAAATAGCCATAAACTGTCAATAAATTACATATATATGAGATCCAAACCAATATATCAAAGGGTATATATGGGAAATGCAGCTAACATTATACTCAATGGTAAAAACCTGAAAGTTTTTCCTCTACAATTGGGAATAAGACAAAAACACATACTCTTTGCCATTTCTATTTCTTACAGCCAGAAAAAAATTAGGTGAGAAAAAAAATTAAGGGCCTAAATTGTAAGTGAAGAAGGTAAATTTTCTTTGCATGTGAAATCTAATAACATATTGAGAATCCAAAGGACTCCACCAAAACACTAATGAACACAATAAAAATTTAAGATACACAAATTATATTCAAAAACCAATTTCATTTTATATATTAGCAGTGAACTATCTGAGAAAGCATTTTAGAAGATATTTCTCTAATAATAGCTTCAAAAATATTCAAGGGCTTAAGAATAAATATAACCAATAGATGAAAACCTGTATACAGAAAATTTTAAAATATTGATGAAAAAAATTGACACAAATAAATTGCAAGCTTTCCTATATTCATGGATTTGAAGAATTAATGTTGTTAAAATGTCCATGTTATCCAAAAGTAACAATGAAATGTCTATCAAAATTGCAATTCCAAATTTCATGGAAATTTAAAATATCTAAGAATTCATATGGCACTTTTAAAACCTCTGACTAGGCAAAGCAATATTGATAAATAAGAACAATGCTGAAAGCATCACACTCCTTATTTCTAACTATATTACAAAGTTGTATTAATCATAAAAGTACAGTAGAGGATAGAAAACAGACACACAAATAAATAGAATAGAGGGTAGAGAAATAAACTCACTTATGTCTTGTCAACTAAAGTTGACTAATGCTTTAAGTATACCCAAAGAAGAACTGATAGTCTCCTCAATCAATAGCATATGGAAAACTAGTATTTCAAAAATGAAAAAAGAGGCTGGCACAGTGGCTCACTAGGCTAATCCTCCGCCTGTGGCACCGGCACCCCAGGTTCTAGTCCCAGTTGGAGCGCCGGATTCTGTTCCAGTTGCTCCTCTTACAGTTCAGCTCTCTGCTGTGGCCCTGGAGTGCAGTGGAGGATGGCCAAAAATCCTTGGGCCCTGCACCTGCATGGGAGACCAGGAGAAGCACCTGGCTCCTGGCTTCGGATCAGCGCAGTGCGCTGGCCGCAACACGCAACACTCCAGCCATAGCTGCCACTTGGGAGGTGAACCAACGGAAAAAGGAAGACCTTTCCCTCAGTCTCTTTCTCTGTCTAACTCTGCAAGTCAAAAAAAAGGGGGAAAAAAGGAAATTGAACCTCTGTCTTACACCATTCTCAAAATTAACTTGAAATGAATTAACTTCTTAAATTTCAGACTTAAAAACCATAAAATATCCAAAAGAAAAGAAGACAAAATACTCCTTGGCATTGATTCTTTTTGGATAGGAAGTCAAAACCACAGAAACAAAAACAAAAACAGATAAGTGAATCTACATCAAACCAAAAATTTTCTGCAAAGAATCAATAATGTGGGCCGGTGCCACGGCTCACTAGGCTAATCCTCCACCTATGGGGCCGGCACACCGGGTTCTAGTCCCGGTTTGGGTGCCGGATTCTGTCCTGGTTTCTCCTCTTCCAGTCCAGCTCTCTGCTGTGGCCCTGGAAGGCAGTGGAGGATGGCCCAAGTGCTTGGGCCCTGCACCCGCATGGGAGACCAGGAGAAGCACCTGACTCCTGGCTTCAGAGCCAGCCAGCCACAACACGCCAGCCATAGCGGCCAATTGGGGAGTGAACCAATGGAAGGAAGCCCTTTTTCTCTGTCTCTCTCTCTCACTGTCTAACTCTGCCTGTTAAAAAAAAAAAAAAAAGAATCAATTATGTGAAACAGTAAGGAACATATTTAAATGACACAAATTGTGATATTATTTTCCCAAAGAAGGACAATATCTTCCTTACTCTTCACCCCCTTCAAAACTATCATTTACTATTACTGAACTATGAGAGACAGTACTCCAAAACACTTTTTTTTACATAGTCTGATAGGTGATAGAATTAAATTTCATCGTGGAACTTTCACTTATCTTTGCCTTCCTTAATAATGACTCATACTCTTAAAAAAGATTTATCTTATTTATTTGAAAACAGAGTTACAGATGGCTGCAATGGCCAGGGCTAAGCTAGGCAAAATCCAGGAGACTGGAGCTTCATCTGGGTCTCCCACATAGGTGCAGGGCCCCAGGGACTTGGGCCATCTTCCTCCCCTTTCCTAGGCACATTAGCAGGGACCTGAAAAGAAAGCGGAGCAGCCAGGATTTTAATCCGAGTCCATATGGGATTCCAGCATCGCAGGCAGTTACTTAACCTGTTACTCCACAACACTGGCCCCATGACGCCTACTCTTGGTTTCTAAATTCATTGCTGCTCACATCCTGGAGTGATTCTTGGTTATTTGACAAAATAATGTCCATATTACTGGAGAATAAAAATCTAAGTTCCAAAAGTAATCTCATATTTTCTCCATTACCACAAATCTTAATTACTGAATAATGTAATTGATGTTGAAGAACTAAAACTTCCTTCTAATTCATGCTAAATATTAACCCCAACTATTCCTTTCCAACCCTCTCCGTATGTCCAGATGGGCTCATTAATGAAGGCCAAACATCTCAGTTATGCTGTATTTTATATCTGATCACATATTTATCAAAACCTCATGTAAACATTCCAAAAATTTGGAATTGACAATCTTTTGTCAATCTATGACATGTATTCTAACAGAGTGCACTAAAATATATTGTATGTATACTGCGCCCAGCAGAGTCATCTTGAAATAATTTCATATGCATCATTTAATGGCAGCTTGAGCTAATGGCTTTTGGATGGCATTTCTTCTTGCACAATATATAACTTCTCTGTGCTCATAATATTTGTTTTCAAGAGATTCAATGCTTTAAAATATTAATGGTGCTTGTCAAAATTTTATGGTGAGTTACCAAAAATTTAAAATATATTCATAAAGTTCAAATTATTTCTAACTCTGCCTGCATTTATGCTCTCAGAAACCAGAAACCAGAGACCTGTCTGCAGAGTTTTTCTGCCTTTGTAATATTTTTGCAATTTCAGCCTTTATAAAGTGGTAGCTATAATCAGTACATTTTTCACTGGTATAAGATAAGAGGAAGAGAAACACTGTTAGGTATAGCCAATTACACATTTTGAAAAAAGACTGAGTAAAACTTTATTGGCTCTGTTTCATTTTAGGCTACTAGGTTTATTTTAAGTGATATAAATGCAGAGAGCCTGAGCTGTGGTGCAGAAGGTAAATCTGCTGCTTGTGATGTTGGCATCCTATATTGGAGTGCCAGTTGGATTCCCAGCCACTTTGCTTCCCAACCAGCTCCCTGCCAATGCACATGGGAAAGGCAGCAGACTGGCCCAAGTTCTTGGGCCCCTACCATGCACATGGAAGACCAAAATGGGGTTTCAGGACCCTGGTTCAGCCTGCCCAGCTCTGGCTTATGTGACCACTTGAGAAAAGAACAAGCAGATGGAAGACTTCTCTCTCTCAATCTCTGTGTGTGTATGTGTGTGTGCGTGTGTGTATGTGTGTGTGTGCCTTTTAAATAAAAGTAAATCTCTAAGCACTTCAGGTGACCCTTTTAATAGCTTTGTTACCCATGCATTCGCATCACATTCTTTATATTTCCAGAAGATGAATAGCTGAAAATTAGAAGTAAAGTGAAAACAATTTCTCTTCATTTATTAAACTATTTCATTATTATTTTAAAATTATTTCTAGGTAGTATAGTAATGAGTGGTAATTGAGAAAATGATACCTTTTTCATAAGTAGTTATAAATTTAATAAAGATGTTAGTAGAAAATACCAGAACAGTCAGGCATTAAAAACTATGGGATTGTATATTTCCCACTGGTGTAGGAGCAAACCAAATAATGAATACCTTGAGGCGCTGCTACTCCATTCAAGGTGTTCCCAATGCAGTCATCCTAAACATCATCAAACTTCATGCCAGGATAAGCATTATCCTAGTTTTAGAAATGAGAAAATTGAAGTTCACAGAAATGTAGTGATTTTCTCAAGGTTGACTGGCAACTTAATGGCAGAATCAGGAATAGAAAACAATTTTGTACTTCAACCTCAGATCACTCTCTTTTCTAATAAAATTGTGACTTATGTACAGTTGATGTTCATATACTTTTTCAAGCAAGACAAGGATATAGAATTCATATGAGATCTCTATGATAAAAATGATGAGTATCTGCTGCTACTTTAGACAATGCTAACATAAATCATTAGTGTGGCATATTCGGCATATTGGACATAATTGGTAAATGGAGGTGTTCCTTTATACTAGCAATTGTTTAAACTAGTGCAGTTTTGTATTTCTGTTAGGGTGTACTTTTTAATTCTTATGATAACATCTGAAAAAAATAAGGTTTCAAACATCTTATTTTGAGAGTAACAGAGAGATAAAGAAGCAGAGAACAGTCATGAGAATAAATCTCCACATTGGAGAAGATCACACAAAAGTAAACACAAAGTCGTCAGCGTGTTGTACCCTCTCCACCAAGGCTGAGGATCAGGGATTGCCCCAGGAAGACAGAGACATAAGAAAGCAGTTAGCTGATAAGCAGGCATTAAGAATGCAATTATAAATTTGAAGTTGTTTGTTTTTCAGTCTATGTCACCCTGTTTTAACATAAATATGTGTGTATATATATATATATATATATATATATATATATAAACACTTTTTTAAAAAGAAATAATCAGGAGCCAGTATAGTGGTACAGGAGGTTAAGCCACCAACTGCAACACCAGCATCCAACATGAGTGATAGTTTGTATCTAGGGTGCTCTTTTTCTGTTCTAGCTCCCTGTTAATGTGCTTGAGAAATCAGCAGTAGATGACTCAAGTACTTGGGCCCATGTCATTTACATGGGAGATCTGAATAGCAAAAGAAAAAAAAAAGTAACTGAGATATGTTCAGTTATAAAAGTTCATTACAGTTATATTACTGTATGCTTATTTTGTAAAGCAATGCCAATTCAATTTCATGGTCATGCCACTTGTAAAATGGTACAGTCCAATGAATATTTAATAAATAAATGGATTCATGCAATCAGTTACTGCTTCTGTTTATATGAAAATGAAAATGATTTTCTGCTGATATCAAGTGATAATTAGTAAAATTGAAACTTAATCCCATACATCTATAAATGTAAAACCACTTGGGGATTTCTATATACCCTGATTATTTAAACATGGTACTTTTACATGGCATATTTTTGAGCATCTACAACAAACTCATGGGCCCACATAGATATATACATAAACATGTATAAATATGCAAATATATACACCAAAATATATTTACATATATTCATGTGTAAGTATAAAAGTTCATATATACATGAGTCAATACCTAGACAGTGAGCTAGATGGCGATATAGCACATGAATATGCAATTTACTTTAGGATAAATGGATATGCTATGTTGGATATGGTTTTTTTCTTATTAAATAGAATTATTTGTAAACATATGGGATACAATCTTCCATCATCACAAGCCACTTATGAAATGGTACTGATAATAAATGAATAAAGTTTTGCAAATAAAATTTGTGTTATGCTCTGTAGAGTTCACACTTTTTGTTGGACTTACGTAATTAAAAATAAAACTTCAAAAATATTCTAATATTTATAGTAATGCACTTTGCTGAATTTTTAAAATATTTTACTTCTTATCCTGTTTACATAATTTACATATTTCCACCTATTTCTATAATTAACAGAAAACCAGGGGGCTAATGCTTAATTCAATATAATATAATACACTGAAGAGTAGATAATATTCATTTAAATAGTTTTATTGTTATGATAGTCACAATTTCAGGTTTTATTACTGAAAAAAGATTATCATGAGAATAATAGTAAGTCAATTTCACATTTTACAAACCATCTGAACTCTTAATGAACAAACTTAATAGCAATTTTAATTTATTGAATCAAATGCAAATATGCAAAGTATATCATGAATAGAAAATAAAGAAAAGGGATGATGAAGACAGGTTAGGGTAGACTAATACCATTCATTCAGCAGTAAGACATTCATTTGTGCAGACCTGTTTTCTTAATAGAATTTTAAATTATACAATAACCTCTCTAATATTTTTTCAACTATCTCACTGAACATTTAATCATTCCCAACGTTATTTTTACATACTCAGTAAGATTTCCAGTTCCATAGAATTTCTAGACCTTGTTTTCTAACACTGTCAACAGAGACCAGAAACAGTTGGCTCTATACTTTCATCATGTTGGATGTCAAAAGCCAACGATTTTACACTACAGAGTAGGAGGTGTGAAGTTTTTTTTTTTTTTCTTTTTCATGCATTTTGTTACTCTTGCCACACTGAGCTTTATTCTCCAATGGACTCTAGACTCAAAGAAGACTTGTAAGTATCACATTTAAACCACTTACTGCAGCCTATTAAGCAGTCTAATGAATTGTGGAGTTGAAGTTCAAGAACTGACAAAAATCAGGAGTTTTTGTGCTTAGCTTTGTTCTTAATTTGAAATTTTAGTCTGTTGAGAATCTTACAAGAGGGATTTCTGTCTTAACTAGCAGCTATACAGTATTTAAGAGTCTCAGAATCATTACATTGCATTTAACATAATATAATTTTATATTAATTCTGAAATGTGTAGCCAATATAACAGCATATGGCTTATAAAACTAAATTTCCCCAAGATTAAAATGCGATTGAAATCGTTATAAATAATATTTTGAAAGCAATCAACACATTTTTTTTTACTTTTCTCTAAAAGAGTAATTCAGGAAAGTAAAATTAGAATGAATTGCTTATAAATTAAAAAAATAATTAACTAGAATTAAAACACTTTTCACTTTCTTTTTGGTGTCTTCAATGAATTATGCATCTTGAATTCTTGTGACTTTTTGGTTTTTTTTTCTTTGTTTTTACAAATTTAGGTTCAACTGTAAGCTTTCCTACATGAATCAACCTTGATTACCTAGACTTTTTTTTAAAAAATTATTTATTTGAAAGAGTTAGAGAGAGAGAGAAAGAGAGAGAGAGAGATGCACACACACATACACCCCAGAATCTTCCATCTGCTAATTCACTATCCAGATGATCCCAATGGCCAGCATCAGGCAAAGTTGAATCCAGAAGCCGGAATCTTCATCTGCATCTCCTTCATGCATAGCAAGGGGCCAAACACCTGGGTCGTCTTCCACTGCTTTTCCAGGCCGTTAGCAAAGAGCTGGATCAGCAGTGGAGCAGCTAGGATAAGTGCCTGTATTGAATGCCAGGATGCTGCTATTTCAGGCAATGGCTTTAAGCGTTACCTTACGAATTACATCATTTGATTGTAGTTTTTGCATTGGAATTATGCAACAAAATTATGGACTGAATTTTTTTTCCAAGATTCATCAAACCCCAATGCCTAGTACCTTTAGCATGTGACTGTATTTGAAGATAAAGACTTTAAAGATGTGATTAACATAAAATGAAACTGTTCCTGCTAATCCTAATCCAATCTAATAATTGTCTTCACAAAAAAAAAAGTAAGTTTGGACAAACCACGAGATATCTGCCAGGCACACGTATAGAAGAATAACCATGTGAGATACAGCAAGAAGGCAACCATTGCTAAGCTAAGGCAAAGAGCCTCAGCAGAAACCAATCCTAGCTACATCTTGATCTTTGCCCTTCAAACTCCAAAACTGTAAGAAAATTAACATCTGTAGCTTCTGTGACTCAGTCTGTACTATTTGTTAAGGCAGCTCTAGCAAAACTGCATGAATAGTAAGCATGAGCTTTCGCATTTTGGAATTTAGACTAAGTCATTGATCGTTTAGGACAAAAAGTTCTAGGGAAAATAGTTTTTTCATCACATAGCAAATTTATTTTCTCAGGGGATAGAAATACAGATTGGTTCACACAACAATTGCAATAATGAAATACCACCGAAAACAATGGCTGAGGGAATGGAACACATTTGATTAGTGCTTCTTCAATTTCCTCTGATTAAATCACATAAGAAAAGAGAGAAATATGTTTGCTTAATGCCATTCTGAACTCTTTATATTGAGTCTGACTTAGCTATGATAAATACACTATAAAATCCATATCCGGTATGATTAATGGTATCTCATGTTTATTTTTGTATGTCCTTTAAAAATTATTTATTATTTCATTTGTAAGAGAGATTCATTTTACATCAGCTGATTCATTTCCCATGCTTAAAACAGCTCAAACTGACCCACATTGATGCCAAAAGCCAGGAATTCAATCTGAGCCTCCCATATGGGTGTCAGTATCCAACTACTTGAATCATCCCCTGCTGCTTCCCAGCAACACATTAGCAGAAAACTGGATCAGAAGTAGAAGCAGGACTCTAACTCAGACATTCAAACACGGAATGTGAACATCCAAGCAGTGTCTTAACTGCTCTACCAAATGTTCGCCCTGTGTCCTGAAAGTATAATTTGCAATGTGTTTGAATAACCAGTAAAACATATATTTAAATAAATTTTATTATGTGTATGAATAGTTTTATTATAATAGTTTTAAAACAAACAAAATACCTGTCCCCCTCAACAGAGAGAATGTATTTCTTTTCTACTGTATTTACTAAGTTCTTAATATAGCAAAATTAATTCAATTTTACTTAAAAACCCATCATTATTCATTTGTCCATTCATTTATTCAATACCGCTCACTGATCATTTTCTATGTACATTTTTTTTCAGTTTGTGGATAGAATTTTGGTCCAACTAGAAGTGCCCTTTAACCTCTCAGATTACAAACCAAGTAGAATAAGTAGCTGATGTAACATTACTTTTTTCTTTGACACATGTCATAGAGTTTTCAAATTGTCAGTATTTAGTAAGAACTCATAATTAATAATTACCTAGTTTGTCATGCAGCTTAGGAAACCAAATATATAAACAAAAACCTTAGTTATGCTGTAATGGGAGAAGCCACAAATTCTGAAGCATAGCTTTCATTCCTTCGCTGTCTAGATTTGCTTTGTAACAGTTTCATTATACAGAGCAGGTTGCCTAAGTAAAGTTTAAAATGTGTTTCCGTTTGTGTAGATCCTCATTGCCAGCACCCACTTTGAAGCTTGATTTAAAGTCAGATCATAAGAAGTCTATGCCATATGACAAGCATGTATTAAGAAATTATTATATTTTTATAATAGAAATAGAAGTTTTGAATTTGTTCAAATAATAATGATATCAGAACTCATAAATCAGAATGACTTTAAAAGAAATCTTGGGTTTCCGATACTGTGCTCATAGTTGCAAATCTAGCTGGTAACCATTCTGCATTCTACTTAACAAGTACATGAACTCTTTATTAAGAGAAAAGAAACTTACTCTATCCACCAGGGTTGAATGCAGTATCTTACTTGGCCATCTGGTTCTAGTCTTGATGTTCCAGTCATTATAGCAAGATTAAAATGTGACAGTTTTTCTTTGTGCAACTCCATAGAGATTGTTTTGGTTCATTTTTCTTGCCTCACATTGTGATGTGGAAGTCGGTTGTTTATATTTGTGTGGGTGTGTGTATTTAAAGTGTCATGATCTATATGACTTTATTACTGGAGGGCTTGGGTTTCTTTTGTGGATTTTGATATTCCACAGAATAAGAGCTACTTTCAATATGCATAGGTCTGCTCCTGGTCCTTTTCTGAAGCAGTTTCAGTTTTCAAACTTTTTACCAGTAAGAATTTTTATAGTGAATTTTTACATGGGATCTGAATGGTTAAAGAGAAATATTTATCACCTGCCATTTTACATTAATTTTGATACTGAGAAAACGTTGAATATATTCTGCAGTAAAACTATAGTCAAATGATTTAATCTATAGGGAAATAAATCTTATCTTTTTAAATAGTTATTACACAATGGATATAAAGTCAAAATATTATTCTGTAAAATCATTGGACATAATTATATTTTTTGTGACTAAGTCTTCAATACATGGCCGTGTTCTTTTGTTAGTTTTTAGCTGTAGAATATTGGTTTTGTAATTTAATTTTATTTGTAAAAATGTAAAACTTTTTATATCATTCCAAAAGTGAAAAATAAAATAGCAATTAGAAAAAATTGGCAAAAGTTAACATTTAATTTACAGGATAATAAAGGTTACAGGCAAAAAGCTATATATAAAGCATGAAAAGGTCTATTACACAGATGTACACATCTCTGTACAGAGATCATCTTAGTGTTTGCAACCTCTGTCTCCTATGTTTGTTAGCCACTGAATTGGGGATGGGGGCGGGTAGTCTGCACACCAACATCTAAAAATGTCCTCTTAGAGACATCAATTATTCCCAAGTAAAATCTTTTCATATTCATTAAAAATTGCCTTTATAACCCACCTGAAAAAAGCAGTAACACCTTAATGCCTTAGAGAATAGAGGGCAGCACTCAGGAATTAAATGGAGTGCTCAGATTTCGCAAGGAGACAGGTAAAGCTCAAATCGCAAGTACATGAAAAACTAAAAACCAATGTCTATGGCACTGATCACAGACGAAGGAAAATCAGAATGTTCTCACCCAGCACAAAGCACAAAGGAGAAAAGCCTGTTGGACCTCAGAACCACTGACCCAAGGAACAGGCTGGAGTTGCAATCCCAGCTTGACTGAAGAACTATCAACTTCGCTGTTTATTTCTATCCCTGTTCTCTCCAATCTACAACGCCCACTCTTTAAAGGAAATACTTGGGATTTTTGGAGATTTATTTATGTATTTGAAAGGCATAGTTTACATGGGGGGCAGAGGGAGGGGGGGGGAGAGAGAGGGGGAGAGAGAGAGAGAGAAATCTTCCATGTGCTGGTTCATTTCCCACATGGCCACAATGGCTGAAGCTGGACTGGTCAGAAGTCAGGAGCCAGGAGCCAGGGTCTCCCACGGCAGTGCGGGGGCCCATCCTCTGCTGCTTTCCCTGGTGTATTAGCAGGAAGCTGGATCAGAGCTGGAGCACCCAGGTCTTGATCCAGCACCTGTTTGGGATGCCAGCATCACAGATAGTGTCTTCACACTATGCTGCAAGGCCAGCCCTGGAAATAATTGTTTATGAATGGGCTTATTCAGTATTTACTGAATTCGTATCTTTATTTATGTATTTGCACATTTCTCCCCATATCTAAGAAACATTGCAAATAGGTGTACAAACTGTTTATATTGTCTCCACAGCAGCATTTGAATGAAAATATGACTCCCTATCATTGAATAAAGATTTTTTTTTCATGTAGCAAACTTATTCAACTAGGATCTTTCGTTAGATAGTTGATATGTTATCAATTGTTTGAAGTCACAAAAATGCCAATAAAACAACTTTGCATATATTTTTGTAGATATAGCATATAGTACTTTGCAAATCTATTATTGGTTTATTAATTGTAATATATTGGTCTATTTGTCTATAGATTAGTTATGGAAGCTAAGTTGTGAGTGAGAAGATCAATATGTTCATTATTTTGTGTTTTTAAATTAATTATCTAATTAATTATTTTTATGGAAAACATTTTAGGACTTTAAAAAACAAGAACTTCAACTTTTCAGAGTTTAAATATTCTTGAGCCCTGCACAATATTAGTGAGTCTGTTTAACTTCAACTCATTAAAAGCAGATTTTTTAAAACATCTTATTTATTTATTTGAGAGGTAGAATTACAGATAGAGAAAGGTCTTCCATCTGCTGGTTCACTCCCCAAATGGCCGCAATGGCTAGGGTTGGGTCAGGATCAAACAGGAGCCAGAAGCTTCTTCCGGGTCTCCCAATCAGGTACAGGGGCCCTAACGTGGCCATCTTCTACTGCTTTTTCAGGCTATAGCAGAGAGCGGGATCAGAAGAGGAGCAGCTGGGAAAAGGATGCCAGCACCACAGGCAGAGGCTTAGCTTACTATACAACAGCACCGGCCCCTGGAAGCAGATATTAAATGAGGGCTAATAACACATCTCATATTTGCTCTGGCATTCTTTTTAATGAATAAATATAAAGTGAAAGGCTTATGTATTTCATGTCTATCACTTTAAGAACCTAGCTGTCCTTCCCCCCACTCTCTACTCCTTCCTTTTTAATTTTTGTGATAGTATATTCTCAATTCACAGTAACCATCTTAATCCTCCACAAAATAAAGAATTCAACAAGTAGAAAGCAGAAAGGCCACTGTTTCTCAGGAGTATACACAAGGGCTATAAACAGTATTCAAATTTCAAGATGTGAATTTTACTCAAATACATTAGTTTTTTTTTTTTTGTAATCTCTATATTAGCTACCACAAGTCAGAGAAAACCTATGCTATTTGTATTTTGTGGGTTGACTTATTTATTGTTCTTTTAAAAATTGTTGTACTTGTTCATGTTCTGCAAGACAACATGATAAGTCAGCTATTTTCATAAAAAGTGATTGATGAGATTTTAATTATTTGGAATTTAGTCAAATTTATGAATCACATTTCTGACATATTGCCATTTTTATAAAGTCCTGATAAAGACCCTGGACCTATTTTTGAAGCTGGTTTTGTGTGTGTGTGTGTGTGTGTATATATATATATATAGATATAGATATAGATATAGATATATATAGATACCCTGTGAAGTGTTTCACATTTCTTTTTAAGATTTCATGTATTTCTGCTTTGTAATAGTTATATCAGTTGTCACTTTAAGTTTATAATAAGTCTTTTAAAACTTTATGAAAATGCATAATGTGAAATACTTTAACACATATACTAACTTGTTATAACATATCGGAATAGGATCAAGCTCTCCTCATAAAGAAAGATAAGACATCAGTTTGAAAAGAACTCCTATAGAGCAAAGTGAATTCTGCTTAACTTGACTCAAAAACAAATATCAAATTCATGATGGAGCATGGGTCAAAAGTGATGAAATAACTGAAACAATGTAATTGTTGTGGGAACAATACCTATAAAGAAATCACAACTTTACAAGCGGAAAGTTTGTTTTAAGAAGGGATAAGACAATGGTGAAGATAAAGCCCAGAGCGACAGGTGTTCTACATCAATTTGTAAGAAAAAAAATAATCTTGTTCATCCCCTAATGGAATTTGAGGAATCGATAATAGCAGAAATAGTAATCAACACAGAGGACTTGTCAGTGCAATTTACACAATTACAACTGAGAAATTAAAGTGGAGCAAACATTGTCCATTGGGTGCCAAAAGTATTGCATCTAGATCTGCAGCAAATAGGAGCTGAACTTTCAGTGGACATTTCCAACAAGTGGCCTCAAAACTCTGAGGCATGTCTTCTAAGAATTGCAACAGGACATGAAACACAGCCCTTCCGAGGAGATCGTGAAGACAAAACCATGACTGCCAAGAAGTAGAAATGGACCAGTGAAAGCCAAAGCAAATTAGACAGGACCAAACATCACAGCAACAGTTTTTTGGGGATGTTTGAGACAATTTGCTTGCCGACTTTCAGGAGAGTCAATTCATTCAATCAACTTGGTTGAGAGTTTTTGGAGAAAGTTTATCCAAACCTTAGCAACACACACACACACACACACATACACATACATACTATGTAGAAATATTCAGCAGAGAGTCCTTCACCATCAAGAAAATTCTCCTGCTCATTCCTGCCATCAGACAGAGAATTTTATGAGACTTTTCACAGGAAATCATTAGGCATTCACCTTGCAATTCTGATTTGGCTCCTCCAATGTCTTTTTGTTTCCTAATCTTAAGAAATCTTTACCCGTTTCTCTTCAACTAGTAATGTAATAAAAACTGCATTGACACAGTAAAAATTACAAGTCTCAGTTCTTGAGGGATAGACTAAACAGCTAGTATCATCATTTATAAAGTGTGCTGAAATTGATGGATCCTATACTGAGAAATAAAATTTGTATTTTTAGTTTGTATGATTTCATTTTCCATGAACCTTGTAAAGTCCACTTTCATATCCATTCATTTATTGTTTATTTATAAAGGACATTCATTTTATAAATTTCAATAATTTATTTCAATATATTGTCTCTATTTTTGTGGTTTCATGTCGGTGATCACTATAGCTTTATTTATTTTTAAATTATTAAGACTGACACTTTCTTCTTGTTAGTTGCATTATTGCTAAGGCTTAGTAAAAATGCCCTTGTCATAATGTATATCTTTGTCTTATTCTTAACTTTATGACAATAGGAATTTTGTTTCTAGCACATGAAAAACAAAAGAAGTATTGTGTTTTTCTCCTGGAAACATAGTAACTACATTTTTATTTTTATCTGAAAGTAGTTCAAGAGTTTACAGGAAATAAATTTTATGAAAAAAAGTGCAAGATTTCAAAATCTTTTCCCCAAAAAGTTTTATCCTATAATTCCTTTTTTTCTATTGAGTATTTTAAATTTTGAAACCTAACTTATCTGAAAGTCAGCAGGTCAAGGAGAGAGAGAGAGAGAGAGAGAGAGAGAGAGAAAGAGAGAGAGAGAAACCGCAAAGCAGATCTTCCATTCACTGGTGCACAAGATGACCATGCTCTCTTCAGAGATGGGAAGTGTGGATCGTCTGAGAAATCAGCTACTCTCGCTTCAGAATCTGATGACTTGAGGATGACACTGGCAGCTTGCCACCTGGAACCAGCAGAGTCTTGAAACTGCTGCAAGATAAATAAGACTCAAATGGGGCCGGCAGTAGGAAAGCATGTCTCCAGGGAAGATCTGTCCGAACATTTTTACACCACACTGCATTTCCAGGATGAATTTATTTCTGTAATCTTTTGGAATAAATTACTTTCTATTTTATCTAGGGAAAAACTGCCTGCAGCAAGTGGGGCTGGGGTAAGCCAACTCCAATTCTATAAATTCACCTGGTTCTTTCACATGGGTGTCAACACCCAGGAACTTGACTCATCACCTCCTGCCTCGGAAGGGACACATTAACAGGAAGTTAGAACAGGAGTGGAGCCAGGGCACACACTCAGGCACTCTGATATGAGATGTGTTTGTTCTATGTGACTCTTTAGCACAGCCTTAAGGATTTCTTGGGAGGGCTACTAAACAAAACAAAATAAAAAACAAAGCAAAACAAAAAAAGCTTTAATTGATTTTGTAGCTAGGAAAGATATTGGAAAACAGTGACTGATAATCTTAACAGTGTATTAGTTACCATGCTATGTGCTACTATAAATATTGTTTCATTATTTAATTAAAATGATAAATTTATTACTGATTATAATTGGAATCTGAAATTATAAAGGGTTTTTTTCAAACATTTTATCTATTATCCACAGAGATAATTTTTAGTATATGAATTAAAGTTAAAGAAAAGGTACTCGATCTTTCCTAACTCTGAAATATAGTATCTTAATGTCTGAAAGATGAAAATAATTTACAACCGGTTATGGATGCTCCTTTGAACAGTGATAATCCTGGAAGAATGATTTCCTAAATATAATGAGTATAAACTAAAGCTAATGCTGTAGGCTTATTTATTACTTTTATGATCTGATACATGTATTAATTATTAACATTTACCTTCATTTGTAACTTTGGTACAGTAAATGTTGTATAAGTCCATCCAGTTTTTAGAAAACTAGAATTTGTGAAATATGATATAAACATAGCAATTATCATTAAAATAGATGTTGTTTATCATGCTGTAAGTAATATATTCTCAATTTGACAAAGAATTTTACATTCCATCTCCCTATTCTAAATAATTATAATTTTCATATCATTATATGATGAAGCTTAAATAGTAATAATCAACATAATTTGTTTTCTTCTGATTTTAAAGTCAGTGTTTTTGAGACATAATTTACATAAAGCAAATTTCACACTTTTAAGGTTTACTTTTCTATGAATATGTAGTTACTTTTCTCTTCCATATTAATGTTGCCTGATGTATCACAAAAACAAACAAAAAAGAACAATGGACAAGATTTAATTCACCATATCTGTTTCCTCTGGCACACACTCTTATGGTTTCTGAGAAAAATTCTTCCTTTTCCTATCATAAAATGATCATATCCACCTCTCAGCTTTTCTTTTTTTTTAATTTATTTGACAGGTAGAGTTATAGACAGTGAGAGAGAGGTCTTGCTTCTGTTGGTTCACCCCCCAAATGGCTGCTATGGCCAGCACTGCACCAATCCAAAGCCAGGAGCCAGGTGTCTCCTCCTGGTCTCCCATGCAGGTGCCGGGCCCAAGCACTTGGGCCATCCTGCACTGCCTTTCCCGGCCACAGCAGAGAGCTGGACTGGAAGAGGAGCAACCGGAACTAGAACCGGCGCCCATATGGGATGCCAGCGCCGCAAGGAGGAGGATTAATCAAGTGAGCCACGGCACCGACCCCTCTTTGCCTTTTCTCACCTGACTCTGGGTCCCATGCCATCTACCATTTCTGTAAACTTCCGCCACCTTTCACCGCATCTGTCTTTCTCTCAGTATTATCATGTTTTCCTTCTATTCTGTTTCTATTAGCATGTACACACGCCCATTCATTTTCATGAAATGACCAGCAATGAAAAAATCTAAACCCTAGAACCATAGATGCATCTTTAGCTTAAATCTAACTTCCTGAAAGCATTGTCTCCTTTCAGGATCCAAGCTGCCAACTGCCTTACCCTTCATTTACTTGCTAACCTCTTTCTTTCATTTTGCCCGTAACTACCAAAACTATCTTCATCCTTTCAAGAATAATGTCGCTCTCTCTTGAAATATTTTCTTTTCTTAACTTAACACAACTCTGCCGTTTCTTATAAATCCAGTCAAGCTTGGTTTCTCCCCAGTGCCCTCAAATAATATTTCTAACTTAGACAAATTCTCTCAACCTCTTCAGTGAATTTTTCTGGATTTTTCAATGAGTAAATTAATCTGCTGTGAACTCCCATAGCATTATAAAAAAGCAGAAATACATCCAAGTCCACTTGTGTTCCCACAGTCTGGCCATGCACATTCCTCTCTCAAATTCTTTACATAAAGCTTTCTGAGGTGATTTAATTCAGTATGAAGAAGGAAAAGTAGATGACAATATTATATTTGTGGATGTTCATAGAAATAATTTACTGTTTTCTTGCCATCTCAGAATGAATGGCACAGATAATATAAATGAGGATTCAAATTTGAAATTGAGCTAAGTGTATGAAGAAAAAGGCTGAGTGATAATTTGCCCAGAGAAATGCTACAAATTTTATAATGTAACATCTATTTCCATGAAACATTGAAATTTTTCAACTTACCAGAAAACTAAGCTCTCTTTTTTTACTTATAACTGGGATGCAACAGTCAAAAAAAAAAAAAACAAAAACAAAAACAAAAACTGACCTTGCTCCAATCATTAGAAAAATAAATCAAAGACAGAACTATAGTGTGAGACTAATCTTCAGTAGTCTGCAAGGATTTCCATAATAAATTATTATAAACTGGGTGGCTTCAACAAAAGAAATTCATTTCTCACAATTTTGTCAGGTGGAAATCCACATTCAATTGGCAGCTGGTTTGATTTCTCCTTTGTTTATAGATTGCTGTGTTCTTGCTGTGTCCTGAGGAGGCCCTGCCTGTGTGCTCATTCTTCCCCAGAAAAGAGTCCACTCTATGGACTCATTTAGCCTTCACTCTGTCTGCAAAGGCCCTGTGTTCAAATCCAGTTTCACCGGGGTTAGAACCTCACCGTATAAACTCTGGGGCACACAATTCAGTCCAGAACAGAATCTTATGAACATGACTGCACTGCCAGGCTCTCCAATAAGGAAAACTAGCTGGCATGCATTTTACCCTCCACGTTCTGTAAGGTTGCTGCTATTGCTAACTACATTTTGCACATTAAAGAAAAAATCAGTTGGTACAGAGACAATGAATTCAGATCTCAGATTGAAACCAATTTTTGAGATTGCAACCATTATTATATACCAAAATAGGCAATGTTTTCAGACACAACTAAATCTGTAAATTGGTCCTTTTGACCCATAACTAACAAAGATGAAGAACTGACACTTCCAGAAATGTCAGTTATGAGGAAGAATGATGGGGTCTTAAGAATATCTTACCTGTCACCAGGTGGGAAAATTCTTCCATTTAGTTGTCAACTGTAATAAATATTATTATTAACTAGCTCTTTAGTGTGAATGTTAGACTATTTAATTCAGCTAAAAAGGGCTATAAAGAAATAAAATTTCTTAGTTCATGTCATAGTACATTCCCTTCCCCAAATTTACCATCTTGTGAGTCAAGTTCAAAGCATTTCTTTCTCAAAATGACTCCCCTCCCCCTGCACCGGTCCTCATGAAACTTCCTCAAGGAAGTCTAATTCTATGTAATTTTTCCTATTTCAATGTCAATTCTAATCTTATGAAATAATAAAATATTCAAATAAGATTAAAGATATGCTTAGCAAATTTCAAATATATATTTATTTATTGTGGAATTAAAAAAATTAGTACTTATGAATGCCTGCAAATAAAAAGAAAAAAATATATAGTTAAAAAAATCATAGTTTGTTTCTCTCTCATAAATATTGGGATGCAGACTACTTTATACAGTGTAACTTACTTCTATAGATTTCTATATTTCTTGTGTTTTGAGATAGCCATATGGACTATCTATATAGTATTATTATTATGGAGTATATGCTAATAAATATGACCCTAACACATTATTATAAAAATATGTGTCCATCAAAAATAAAAAGCAAATGAAGTATATAGATAGAAAGGTAGGTAGGTAAATAGATAGATAGATAGATAGATAAATAGATGATATATTGTTCAATTTTTCCATGAACTTTTTGAAATTCCGTGTTATTATAGATATCAAAATGAGATACATTTTTTCTTTTCAGTGTTTTAATTTCAATATGATAGTTAGTAGATCTTTCATTTTGTTGTATATGAGTATGCTTAGATCTATTTTTTCTCTGCAAGCAGATATTTAATTTTAGCAATTATCTTGAATGTATTATTTAATAATTTTATCATGAATGACTCTTTGGACTTATATGCATATTATTGTAATTACTCTGCCATAGGGTCTTTGCATTTTCAACTAAAATGTTTTGCCAACTTGTTCTTCAAAATGTCAGTAATCTGTATGTGCTCCTGTTTCTTAATATCTTTGTCAATTCTTTGCTTCAGGAAAGTTTTTGTCATATTGGGGGTGCTACTGTATATGTAGTGTTGTGTGTGATTTGGTTATTTTTGAACTTGTACTTTAAAAAATTCTATTTTCAATTTCTATTTGCTGTGAAAGGTCTTTATTTCACCTTCATTCACAAATGAGAGCTTTGCAGGATATAATATTCTGGGCTGGCAGTTTTTCTCTCTTAGTACCTGGGCTATATCTCGCCATTCCCTCCTAGCTTGTAGGGTTTCTGCTGAGAAGTCAGCTGTGAGTCTAATTGGAGAACCTCTGAGAGTGATCTCGCTTCGGCAGCACATATACTAAAAAATTCTATTTTCTATACATTCATTGGCCTTTTTTTAATATGTGATTTTCATTTGCAGAATGTTCTTTCTTCTTTTTTCTTACTGGATTTTGAATATTTGTCCATGAACATTTATAAAAGTTGGTCATACGCTAAACACTAACTTACTGTCAATTAATGACCTATTTTTTCTATATATATTTATGCTTTTTGTTACTGTTTTAATGGAAGCAATTACTAATTTTATCTTGAGTAACATTTATCTTTATTTCAATGTACCCAAGTTTTATTATTATTTTTCATTTTATTATCCACTTAAATAATTCTTAGCTATCTTAATTGTGCATTATCCTATATCCTATATAAATTATTTTGCTGTTCACACTCAAGTGTTTAAAAATATATATAAAACATGAGATAGATATTGAATTATATTTGTTTGCCATATGGGTAACCAATTATCCTCTTATGGTTTATTGAAAATTCTGCTTTTTTCCTACTGATTTGCAGTGCCCAATATGTTAAATATCACACATACCATCTGTAGAGTACATCTGTTTTATAGCTACATACTTCTTTACATAGTATCACCACATTCATAACACTGATTTACTATTCAAACTTTAAAATTCTTTCTTATTATTTTATACTGCTTTACTTATTCTTGGTCATTTATTTTCACAAGAACTTTTTTTTTATATTTTGCCAGTTTATAAGTAATGCTGGTGTTGAGAAATGAAGTAAGGAGTAAATTCCTTAGTTTCCTTTACATGATTCCACACGCACAAATACTTGCATATTTTTTCTGCCTTAAGTTTCAGGTAAGAAAGACCCTGTCTCTAAAAATACTTACTACTTTTCATCAGTAACAGAACTTAACTTTATAACATTTAATTGTTTTCAATGATAAAAGCATATATAATTGCCTTTATGATTTGCTAAAGAGATAAGATTGATATCATTTTATTTTGCTCTATCTTGCATAACTGGGACAAGCACAAATTGATCAATAAGTATTTTATCATTCCAGAGCACTGTTTGATTTCATTTTATAATATTTTGTTAAATAATTATGTATTGATGGATTTGTCCAAATAGTTTGCTTATAACATCCAGTAGGATGTAAAATTTAGTAACTCACTTTAAAATTTTCATGAACAGCTAAGAATGCCCCAGACAATTTTGGAAAAAGCAAAATAAATAGGAGAACCTATACTTTCTGACAAGCTGACATACCACAAAGTAACAAAATTAAAGATAGTGTTGTAGTGGCAAAAGTCTAGACAAATTGTCAAACTGAATAAAATAGAACCCAAGTCAATAGGCACATAAGTGGCCAATTGATTTTCAACAAAGATAGCCAAAAATTACAATGCCAAATCATGCTTAAACAGTTAAATATCTATGTTGTTATAATGTAATTGGTAAATTTTCCTATAGGTTACACATACAATATTGACATTATACTATAGATGCAGATATGAAAAGTAAAATGACAGAGCATCCAGTAGAAAACTGTAAAAAAAAATAATAATTCTCTGTGACCTCAGTAAAGGAAAAAAAATATTTATTTTTTAAAAAATTTATTTATTTATTTGAAAAGCAGAGTTACAGAGAGACAGATGCAGAGAGAGAGAGAGAGGTCTTCCATCTGTGGGCTCATTCCCCAAATGACTAAAACAGCTAAAGCTGGGCCGATCCAAAGCCAGGAGCCAAGAGATTCTTCCAGGGCTCCCACATGGGTGCAGGAGCCCAAGGATTTGGGCCATCTTATATGCTTTCCCCGGCCATAACAGAGAGCTGGATAAAAAGTGGAGCAGCCAGGACTCGAACTGGTGTCCACAAGGGATGCTGGCACTACAGGTGGCTTTACCTGCTATGCCACAGTGCTGGGCCCAGGAAAAAAAAAAAAAAACAAAACTTATAGGTAGCTAGGTGCCAAAAGAAAAAATAAGAAAACATGACCTCTTAAAAAAGACACACGCACACAATATAATTTAGCTCTTTGAAAATGTTTTCACAAGAATAAAAAGTACTTAATAAGTATTTTGAAATCTGTACGCATGAATAGGATGTTTGTCATAGATGTATTTGTATATGCAAACTCTTCAACTGAATATTATTTTTAAGTATTCACTTTTATAAAAATGAGAAAAGATTTGAAGAGGCAATTCACAAAGGAGATAAACAAATTAAAAACATATCATAACCGGATGCTAAACATCAGTCGCTTTTAATTTGTTTCTCTATCTTGGCTACAGTGAGTAGTGCCCAGATGAACATGGGAGGATTAATGTTTTCAAAATTGTAGTTTGAAATTTTTGGAAAATCCATATGAGGGATTGCTGGATAATGTGGTAATTCTATTTTTTTTTAATTTTGGAGCACTCTCGATATTGTTTCCATAGCAGCTGTATCATTTGACTGTCCCACCAACATTGTGCAAGCATTCCAGTTTCAACAGATGCTCATCAACACTTGCCATCTTAGGTTTTTCAATAATAGGCATCCAGACAGATTTGAAGTGATACCTCATGAATCACATTGAGCATCATTAGTTATCTGTTGACCCTTGATATCTCTTCCTTGTAGGAAAAAAAAATCTGTTAAGAAACATTTGCTTATTTTTTTTTTAAATCAAGTTATTGTATTTCTGACTGTTGACATGTATGAGTTTTATACATATTTTTAAATTAACCTCCATATATGATTTGAAAATATTTCCTCCCACTCTCTAGGTTAGCTTTCCACTCTGTTAATTGCCACTCTGTTAATTTTTAGCTTGATAGTTTATTTTTATCCTAGTTGTCTGTGCTTATTATGTCATATTCATAAAAATCACTGTCAAGACCAAAGTCAGTGAACATTTTTAAGTTTTCTTCTAGGGTTTTGCAATGGCAGGTCTTATGATTCATGTGTAATATATTTTGAACTGATATTGGTATATGATGTAAGACAAGGGTACATTTTCATTATTTTGCATGTGAATATCCATGTAATATGTTAAAGAGACTATTTTCCCCCAGTGTTTATGCTTGGTAACATTATCAAAGGACAGTTGACCATTTCATCAAGGATTTACTTATAGACTCATATAAATAATAATTATTCATTAATAAATAAAAATTATGTATAAATAAATAATGTATTTGAATCTTCCTTTATGCCTTTGCTGTAATTTTTTAAAGATTTATTTATTTATTTGAAAGGTGGAACTACAACGAGGCAAAGGAAGAGAAAGGGGACAGGTCTTCCATCTGCAAGTTCACTCCCCAGATGGCCTCAATGGCAGGAGCTGATCTGATCCAAAGCCAGGAGCCAGGAGCGTCTTCTGGGTCTCTAAATGGGCACAAAGATCCAAAGACTTTGGCCATCTTCTGCTGTTTTCACAGGCCATAACAGAGAGCTGGCTCAGAAATGTAGCAGCCAGGACTCGAAATGTGCAGATGGCTTTTTTATTTGCCAAATTAATTTCCTTTGGGTAAATTCCAAGGAGTGGGATGGCTGGGTTGTATGGTAGGGTTATGTTCAGGTTTCTGAGGAATCTCCAGACAGACTTCCATAGTGGCTTAACCAGTTTGCATTCCCACCAACAGTGGGTTAGTGTCCCTTTTTCCCCACATCCTCTCCAGCATCTGTTGTTGGTAGATTTCTGAATGTGAGCCATTCTCACCAGGGTGAGATGGAACCTCATTGTGGTTTTGATTTGCATTTCTCTGATTGCTAGTGATCTTGAACATTTTTTCATGTGTCTGTTGGCCATTTGGATTTCCTCTTTCGAAAAATGTCTATTGAGGTCCTTGGCCCATCTCTTAAGTGGGTTGTTTGTTTTGTTGTTGTGGATTTTCTTGATTTCTTTGTAGATTCTGGTTATCAATCCTTTATCTGTAGTATAGTTTGCGAATATTTTTTCCCATTCTGTCGGTTGCCTCTTCACTTTCCTGACTGTTTCTTTTGAAGTACAGAAACTTCTCAATTTGATGCAATCCCAAATGTTAATTTTGGTTTTGACTGCCTGTGCTGTTGGAGTATTTTCCAGGAAGTCTTTGCCTGTGCCTATATCTTGCAGGGTTTCTCCAATGCTCTCTAATAATTTGATGGTTTCGGGTCGTAGATTTAAGTCTTTAATCCATGTTGAGTGAATTTTTGTGTAAGGTGATAGGTATGGGTCTTGCTTCAAGCTTCTGCATGTGGAAATCCAATTTTCCCAGCACCATTTATTGACTAGACTGTCCTTATTCCAGGGATTAGATTTGGATCTTTGGTCAAATATAAGTTGGCTGTAGATGTTTGGATTGATTTCTGGTGTTTCTATTCTGTTCCATTGGTCTATCCATCTGTTTCTGTACCAGTACCATGCTGTTTTGATAACAACTGCCCTGTAGTATGTCCTAAAATCAGGTATTGTGATGCCTCCGGCTTTGTTTTTGTTGTACAGGATTGCTTTGGCTATTCGAGGTCTTCTGTGTCTCCATATGAATTTCAGCATCATTTTTTCCATATCTGAGAAGAAGGTCTTCGGGATCTTGATGGGTATTTCATTGAATGCATAAATTGCTTTCGGGAGAATAGACATTTTGATGATATTGATTCTTCCAATCCATGAGCATGGAAGATTTCTCCATTTTTTGGTATCCTCTTCTATTTCTTTCTTTAAGGTTTTGTAGTTTTCATCGTAGAGATCTTTAACGTCCTTGGTTAAGTTTATTCCAAGGTATTTGATTGTTTTTGTAGCTATTGTGAATGGGATTGATCTTAGAAGTTCTTCATCAGCCATGGCATTGCCTGTGTATACAAAGGCTGTTGATTTTTGTGTATTGATTTTATATCCTGCTACTTTGCCAAACTCTTCTATGAGTTCCAATAGTCTCTTAGTAGAGTTCTTTGGGTCCCCTAAATAAAGAATCATATCATCTGCAAAGAGGGATAGTTTGAGTTCTTCCTTCCCAATTTGTATCCCTTTAATTTCTTTTTCTTGCCTAATAGCTCTGGCTAAAACTTCCAGAACTATATTGAATAGCAGTGGTGAGAGTGGGCATCCCTGTCTGGTACCAGCTCTCAGCGGAAATGCTTCCAACCTTTCCCCATTCAATAGGATGTTGGTCGTGGGTTTTTCATATATTGCTTTGATTGTATTGAGGAATGTTCCTTCCATACCCAGTTTGCTTAGAGTTTTCATCATGAAAGGGTGTTGTATTTTATCAAATGCTTTCTCTGCATCTATTGAGAGAATCATATGGTTTTTCTTCTGCAGTCTGTTAATGTGGTGTATCACGTTGATAGTTTTGTAAACGTTGAACCATCCCTGCATACCAGGGATAAATCCCACTTGGTCTGGGTGGATGATCTTTCTGATGTGTTGTTGCATTCTATTGGCCAGAGATTTATTGGGTATTTTTGCATCTATGTTCATCAGGGATATTGGTCTGTAATTCTCTTTCAATGCTGCATCCTTTTCCGGCTTAGGAATTAAGGTGATGCTGGCTTCATAGAAAGAATTTGGGAGGATTCCCTCTTTTTCGATTGTTTTGAATAGTTTGAGAAGAATTGGAGTTAGTTCTTCTCTAAATGTCTGGTAGAACTCAGCAGTGAATCCATCTGGTCCTGGGCTTTTCTGGGAGGGCCTTTATTACTGTTTCAATTTCTGTGTCAGTTATGGGTCTGTTTAGGTTTTCTATGTCTTCCTGGCTCAATTTAGGGAGGTTGTATGTGTCCAAGAATCTGTCCATTTCTGATAGATTTCCCTGTTTGCTGGCATACAAGTCCTTGTACCAATTTCTGATGATTCTTTTTATTTCTGTGGTGTCTGTTGTTACATTTCCATTTTCATCTCTGATCTTATTGATTTAGGTCTTTTCTCTTCTTTTTTTTTAGTTAGTTGGGCCAATGGGGTGTCAATTTTATTTATTTTTTCAAAAAACCAGCTCCTCGTTTGGAAAGCATGGATTTTTTGTAATTTTTTTTATTCAATCCTGTTGATTTCTTCTTTGATTTTAATTATTTCTCTTCTCCTACTGGGTTTGGGTTTGGTTTGCTGCAGATTTTCTAGATCCTTGAGATGACTTGAAAGCTCATCTATTTGGTGCCTTTCCAATTTCTTGATGTAGGCACCTATTGATATAAACTTTCCTCTTAACACTGCTTTTGTTGTATCCCAGAGGTTTTGGTATGCTGTGCTTTTATCCTCATTTACTTCCAGAAAATGTTTGATTTCTCTTTTAATTTCTTCTATGACCCATTGTTCATTCAGGAGCATGTTGTTCAATCTCCATGTGTTTGCACGTGCTCTAGGGATTCCGGAGTTGCTAATTTCCAATTTCATTCCTTTGTGGTCTGAGAAGCTGCACGGTATGATTCTAATTCTTTTGAATTTGCTGAGACTTGCTTTATGGCCTAGTATGTGGTCAATCCTAGAGAGGGTTCCATGTACTGCTGAGAAGAATGTAAATTCTTTATGTGTAGGATGAAAAGTTCTGTAGATATCTGTTAGATCCATTTGGGCTATAGTGTCATTTAAATCTATTGTCTCCTTGTTGATCTTCTGTCCTGTTGATCTGTCTATCTCTGAGAGTGGAGTATTGAAGTCCCCCAGAACTATTGTATTGGTGTCTAAGTCTCCCTTTAAGTCCCTTAACAAGTCTTTTAAATAAGCTGGTGCCCTGTAATTAGGTGCATATACATTGATAATCGTTATATCTTCCTGTTGAATGGATCCCTTAATCATTATATAGTGCCCCTCCTTGTCTCTCCTAACAGTTTTTGTGGTAAAGTTTATGTTGTCCGATATTAAGATGGTTACACCTGCTCTTTTTTTCATTTCTGTTGGCTTGGTATATCTTTTTCCAGCCTTTCACTTTCAGTCTGTATGCATCATTGTTGGAAAGATGAGTTTCTTGTAAGCAGCAAAAAAATGGGTTTTGGTCCTTAACCCAATCAGCCAATCGGTGTCTTTTAACTGGACAGTTCAGGCCATTAACATTCAATGTGACTACTGAGAAGGAGTAACTTTGCCCTGTCATTTGCCAAAGATATTTTCTAATATATGGTTTGAGATTCCTGTGATCCTTTGCTGTGAGGTTTCCTTCCTTTACCTTCTTTCATATTGGTGACCGTGTTTCTGTGTTTCTGCATGTAACACATCTTTAAGCATCTTTTGCAGGGCTGGACGAGTGGCGACAAATTCTTTCAATTTCTGTTTGCTGTGAAAGGTCTTTATTTCACCTTCATTCACAAATGAGAGCTTTGCAGGATATAGTATTCTGGGCTGGCAGTTTTTCTCTCTTAGTACCTGGGCTATATCTCACCATTCTCTCCTAGTTTGTAGGGTTTCTGATGAGAAGTCTGCTGTGAGTCTAATTGGAGATCCTCTGAGAGTAATCTGGCATTTCTCTCTTGCACATTTTAAGATCTTTTCTTTATGTTTCACTGTGGTGAGTTTAATTACGACGTGTCGTGGTGAGGATCTCTTTTGGTCATGTTTATTAGGGGTTCTATGAGCTTCCTGTACTAGGATGTCTCTGTCCTCCAAACCTGGGAAATTTTCTGCTAGTATCTCACTAAAAATGCCTTCTAATCCTTTCTCCCTCTCCATGCCTTCAGGAACTCCTAGAACCCGAATGTTGGGTTTTTTAATAGTATCCTATAGATTCCTGACAGTATTTTTTAGATTTCTGATTTCTTCTTCTTTTCTTTAGTTTAACTGTTTCCTTTCCTGTTCTCTGTCTTCCAAGTCCGATATTCTCTCTCTGCTTCACCCATTCTGTTTTTAAGGCTCTCTAATGTGCTTGTCATTTGATCTATTGAGTTCTTCATTTCATTATGGTTTCTTGTCACTATCTCAGTTTCATGTTCTACTAGTTGTTTCATTTCATTTTGATTCCTCCTTAATGTTTCATTTTCGTGCGACAGATTTTCTATCTTGTCCATTAAGGATTTCTGTAGTTCAAGAATTTGTTTTTGAGAACTTCTTAATGTTCTTATCAATTTTTTGAGATCCGCTTCTTTCATTTCCTCTATCTCTTCATCTTCATAATCTTGAATTGGGGTGTCTTGTTCATTTGGGAGCATCATAGTGTCTTCCTTGCTCTTGTTACCTCGTTTTTTGTGTTTGTTGTTTGGCATGTTGGAGATAATTTGTTTGTTTTTTTTGTTTGTTTGTTTTTTGTTTTTTTTTTTTTTTTTTGCTGTGGTGTTTTTTCTCATTATACTATGCCTCTAAGTAGGCTGTCTGCTTTGATGGATCCTTAGAGGCTGTGATGGGTGTGGCCAGAGAGCTCTGCTTGATTCTTCAGGTTTAAGGCTGTGCAAAAAGTGACTCACCCAGATTGTTCTCTCCCTTGCTCCTTGCTCGATCTCTTTCTCTCTCTCTCTCTCTCTCTCTCTCTCTCTCTCTCTCTTTGGACTCAGTTGTGAAGTAATTCCGCACAGCTGAGTGGAATTGAGGGTAGTTGAAATCTGGCCTCTGTGAGTATTCGTTTGATCTACCCCTGGGACCACACAAAGTGTTTATGCATCCCTCAATGTGTTCTCAAGTTTATCCACAGTCCCACGGTTACTGAGTTTGCATACTCTGTGAGTTCGCTCGCCCCCCCTCAGATTTTCACAGTCTCAGATCATTAGTTCCACCTGCTTTCACTAGATTCTAACCTCCTGTTATTTCTCCAGACCAGAGTCAAGTTTTTTCTGCTTGGCTACTCGCGGTTGCTGCTTTACATATGTAAAATGGCGCCTGCTCTTTGTCTTGCTCGGCTTTGTTAGGTGAGTGGAGAGAGAGGCTAGTGTCCATGCTAGTTCCCCTGATTTATTCGTTTTTTTTTTTTTTCTCTCTTCCAGTCAGCCTGGTGAACTTTGCCCAGTGGGGCCTCAGCCCTCCTTTTGCCTATCTCCCGCAATTTCTCGGGTTTCTGAGGTTTTAGTCTTATCTCCTGTTCCCGCGCTGGCAAGATTCTGTGGCTCGGCTTCTGTGGCTGGGCTTCCAAGCGGTGGGCTCCCTCTAGGTCCTCTGTGTCACATCCACTAGATCCAGAAGCATTTCCTCTGCAGTTTTTATCCTGAGTCTTTTCCTGAGCTACAGTAACTCCACTTTTATTAAACTATCTTTTCTAGGACTTTCGGTGTGTGCCCTCACTATCCACCATCTTGGCTCAGCCCTGGACAATATTTTTTGTAAACCATGAATTCAAGGTGTCTTTCTATGTGCTTGTGTCTTTCTGATGGTTTTATGTTTTTTTTTTTTTTTTTTTTTTTTGCTTTTCACTTTACAAGTCAATCACTACCTTAGTTAAGTTTATTCCTTTGTATTTTATTCCATTCATTCACTTATTTGAGACAAAGATAGATAGATAGATAGATAGACAGACAGACAGATAGAGACAGAAACATTGAGCACTCCCATCAACTGATTCACTCCACAAATGTCCTCTGTTTCTCATGCTGGGTAATAACAGAGCTGGGAGTCTGGAACTCAGTCCAGACCTCACATGGGGGGCAAGAATCCAATTATTGTGGCTATCATTCTACACCCCAGACTATACATTTGCAAGGAACTGGAATAGGAAGTAGAACTAGTCCTTGAAATCAGATGGTGCAGTATGGGATGTGCATATATTAAATGGCATCTTAACTGCTATCCCAAATGCCTGTCCTTTATATTTTTGATTTCTGTTATAAATGGTATTTATTTCTTAATTTTGTTATTTGATAGTTTGTCATGAATATAGAGAAACAAAATATAATTTTGTATGTTGAATGTTAGATCCTGCTATTTTACTGAGTTTATGTATTGATTCTACCAGCTTTTCACTGAAGTATTTAGGGCTTTCTCTACATTAAACCATATTGTTGACAGACAAGGAAAATTTTCCATTTTAATGAATTGGATGTCTTTTCCTAGTTTGTTTCCTGTTTACTGTATTTGCTATGTGTTCATTGGGAAGTTTTTGTGTGTATTTTGGCTAAAGTTATTATCAAATGCTTTAGGCAATTTCTACATTGAGTTAAAACCCATGGGGTATACTTACATAAACTAAGTCTGGAATTATGACACTGGGTAATAAAATCTTATGGGATCATCTTTATATATGCAGTGCATTGTTCACTGAAACATAATTATTTGGTGCATGACAGTATTGTTTTATTATTTATTTTACGATTATGTATTTTCTTTCTATTCCTGGTTTGTTGAGTTTATCATGAAAGGATTTTAAATTTTTTGAAATACATTTTCTAAATATATTTAGATCCATTTGATTTTACTATTTACTCTGTCAAATGTGATGTAAAATATTAGTTGATTTGTTGTATTTTGAGTCATGCTTTTACAAAAAATTTTAATTTCATTTAGTCATAGTGAATGATCATTTTAATGTATGGTTTAATTCAATTTGCTTGTATTCTGTTGAGGAATTCTGCATCTATATTCATTAGAAAGTTTCTGTATGTGATTGGACTTAATATTTCATCAGCCTAAAACAGACTGTCAGAGCTATAAGATATATTATGTAAGCTTCATATCAATGATAAATAAAATATCTCTAGAGTTACACAAAAGGAAAAGGGAAAAGAAGCACAGTATAACAATACACAAACACAAAGAAAGTCAAAAAGAGAGAAAAGCAACTAAGTGACAGAGAACAAAATTAAATGGCAATCATTGGTCCTTTTCAATCAATAAAGTTAAATGGATTAAACTTCTCAATCAAAAGGCATAATGTAGCTAGATGGATAAAGAAACATGATCCATGAGGAGATTAAGATGATGGAGAAGGCAAGGAACTTGCTGCTCTAGTCTAGTAGAAGATAGTTTTTAAAAAGTGGAGAGTACAGTCCATGGAAGAGTTAGAGAGGAAACAGCAGAGGAAACTCTATGTAAATTGGAAGGACACAGTGGACCTAGGTGGAGGGCAAGGATACGCACAACTCAGGACCCCAGCATCCAGGACCCAATGCAACAGTGCTGGAAAATGAAGTGAGACTAGACTGTAACAGCCCAAACCACTGGTGAAAAAAACTGAAGGAAGAGCCTAGAGGAAATCCAGCTTGGAGCCCCGTGAGGGATAGTGTATCTGCCAAACTAGAGGAGAAAAAACAAAGGGGGAGGGGTATATTTTCCCTCACCCTGATTACCCTACAACTGCCTCCTGTAACAAGATGATAGAGAGCAAGTGCCATTTTGGACATACGTTAATAGGTGCACCAGCTCATGTCCATTCCCAGCAACCAGTTAAGTGGAAACTACTGAGTCTGGTGGGTTGAACAGACAGGGGAATGGGTGCTCCTGACTCTGGGAGGCTTGTATTCCGGGACTGTGAAAACTCTGATTCATCATGGGAGGACTCAGGGTATGGCTGGAACTTTGGGCTGTCAAGGTGTGAGGCTCCACACCATCAGGGCTCCCTGGTTACCTGGTGAAGGATATTGCTTGGGAATCTGAGCTTATACTGAATACTGCATGGATCCTATATGTGGTCCTTGTGACAGTGCAGACAAATAATATACTCACTAGGGCTAGTACCCAGGCACTGGTCTCCTATGAGGAGAGGAACTCAGCTAAGTCTACACCAACAGACAAGAACAAACCTCCCTTCTGATTTTTTTTTTAAAGAGGTTTACCATGCCAAACCTGGTGAGTCACCTCAGACACACCCTTCACACTGGAGCATTGACCAGAGCTCCTGGGCCACACCTACCACATACCCCTAGGTAGTCCATCAAAGCAGACACTCCGCTGATCCACATATAAAATAAAAATAAAAGCTGCTACAGGAGAAATACCAAAGAAGAAACTAATGAGTATCTCCGCAAATGACAAATAACAAATGCACCAATTCAAGAAGCAACAATAAGGAAGACAAAACGACATCCTCAAAAGAAGAGAACAGTTCAATACAAGATTGTGAAGATGATGAGATTGAAAAAATGCCAGAAATGGAATTCAAAAAATTGATCATAGGATTAATTAGAAATAATCAGAAGCAAATCCACCAACTAATGAAATCCATACATGACATGAAAGAAATTTCTCCCATGAAATTGAGACCTTAAAGAGAAATCAAAATGAAATATGGAAATGAAGAACTCAATAGAACAAACAAAAAATGCAATGGAAAGCCCAAACAACAGAATCGGGGAAGCAGAGGAAATAATATCTGACTTAGAAGACGAAGTACAGGAAATTATACAGTCAAACCAAGAACAACAAGAAGAAATTAGAAAATTAAAAAACACTGTTGGGAATCTATAGGATTTTATCAAATGACCCAGCATATAGCTTCTGGGAGTTCCTGAAGGCATGGAAAGAGAAAAAGGATTAGAAGGCCCATTTAATGAAATAATAACAAAAAACTTCCCTATTTTGGAAAAAGAAAGGACATGCAAGTACAGGAAGCACATGGAACTCCTAATACACATGATCAGAAAAGATCTTCACCACAACGCATTGTAATCAAACTCTCCACAATAAAACATAAAGATTCTAAAATGTGTAGGAAAGGAATGCCAGACGTAAATATATGACCTCACACCATCAAATTATTAGAGAACATTGCGGAAAACCTACAAGATATTGGCACAGGCAAAGAGTTCTTGGAAAAGACCCCAGAGGCAAAGGCAATCAAAGACAAAATTAACAAATGGGATTACATCAAATTGAGAAGCTTCTGTACTGAAAAAAAAAAACACTCAAGAAAGTGAAGGGGCAACCAACAGAATGGGAGAAATCATTCACAAGCTATAAAACTGATGAAGGATTAATATCAGAATATATAAAGAGATTAAGAAAGTCAACAACAACAAAACAAACAACCCAGTTAAGAAATGGACAAAGGATTTAAACACACATTTTTCAAAAGAGGAAATCTAATTGACCAACAGACACATGAAAAATTGTTCAGTATTACTAGCCATCAGGGAAATGCAAATCAAAACCACAATGAGGTTTTACCCCACCCCAGTTAGAATGGCTTTAACACAGAAATCAACAAACAACAAATGCTGGCAAGGATTCCCACAGTTCGTGGGGATGTAAACTGGTAAAACCACTATGAAAGACAGTTTGGAGACACTTCAGAAATCTCAATATAGACCAACCATAGGATCCTGCTTTCCCACTTCTGGGAATTTACCCAAGGGAAATGAAATCAGCAAATAGGGGCCAGTCCAGTAACTCACTTGGTTAATCCTCCACCTGTGGTGCCAGCATACCATATAGGCACCGGGTTCTAGTCCTGGTTGCTCCTCTTCCAGTCCATCTCTCTGCTGTCGCTGGGAAGGCCATGGAGGATGACCCAGGTGCATGGGTCCCTGCACCCACATGGAAGACCAGGAGGAGGCACCTGGCTCCTGGCTTCAGATCGGCGTAGTTCTGGCCATAGCGGCCATTCGGGAGGTGAACCAGTGGAAGGAAGACCTTTCTCTCTCTTACTGTCTAACTCCATCTGTCAAATAAATAACAAAAAAAGAAAAAAGAAATCAGCAAATAAAAGAGTTATATGAACCCCATGTTTATTGCAACTCAATTTACAATAGCTAAGATGTGGAGTCAGCGTAAATGCCTGTCAATTGAAGACCAGATAAATAAATTATGGGATATATACTCTATGAAATACTACACAGCAGTAAAAAAATAAAATCTGGTCATTTGCAGAAAAAAAATTGATGAAATTGAACTACATCATACTTAGTGAAATAAGCCTGTCCCAAGGGGACAAATATCATATGTTCTCCTTGATCTGTGAGAACTAATAGAGTACCTAAAAGGAAATCTGTAGAAGTGAAATTGACACTTTGAGAAGCAATGACTTTAACAACCCTGTCTTGACTGTCGAGGAATAGTTTTTTTTTTTTTTTCATACTATTTGTTGAACTCTTTACTTAACATAGAGTTAATCAATTGTGTACAAAGTTAATTAAATATAGATCTCAGTAAAAAATAAGTGTGGGAATAAGAGAGCAAGCAGGAAGTTTGTAGCTATAAATCTGCATAGTTATGAATACATTCCTATGCACTTACTTCTATGGGTAGTTTAAAAACTTGCCATGGGTCCCCAAATCCCATTAAGCTGGGTGGTAAAAATGTCATCTTAAGTGTTAAAGTGACCGCATTAAGTATTAAAGTGATCATATAGGTAGAACTAAGTGTTAAAGAGATCATATAAATAAGATCAAATATCTGGTAATGAGAATAGAGAGAATTAAAAAGGAGAGAATGTTCCAACATGGGAAGCAGTTCATAAAGCAGACTCATAGAATGACAAATGCCCTAAATAGCACTCTGACCTTAGAATCAGCCCTTAAGGCATTCTGGTCTAGCTGAAAAGCCCATGAGAACATTTTAGGCTTAGAAAGCCAAGACACTGAGGCAAAAAAAAAAAAATTGTCCTATATGAAGGAAATCTGTGTGAGAGACCCCACTGGAAAGAAATGGCCATCAAAGAAGGATGTACTTTTCTCTGAAGGGAGGAGAGAACTTCCACTTTGCTTATGGCCTTGTCCAAATACTGATGGAGTTTGTGGATTAAAAAGGCTTCCATAGCCTTGACAGCTCAAGTCAAGAGCCTTGGGTGATCACTGATGTCATACATAAGAATGGTAATTGTTAAATTAACAGCAGGAGTCACTGTGCACTGACTTCTCATTAAGGACTTCTGTCCTCAGTGAGTTGTATTATGAGACTGAACTGTAAAACTTGTTCTCAAACATTTCTCTTTTGTGGGTGTGTGTGCAAAATGTTGAAATCTTTCCTTAGTATATAATTGGTCTTCTGAGTATAAAGTTAATTAAAAATGAATCTTAACAGAGAATGAGACTGGGAATGGGAGAAAGAGGAGGAGGTTGGGTGGGAGTGGGGGTGGGAGGGCAGGTATGGTGGGAAGAACTGCTATATTCCTAAATTGTACTTATGACATTTTACTCATTAAATAAAAGGTTTCTTTGGGAAAAATGTCTATGGAAGGGCATATAGTTACCATATTATGCTATTCTCCATGGTTACCACAAATAAAACCAAAACAAAGAAAAAAAAAAAGAAACATGATCCAACTTTTTACTGTCCGCACAAAATCTGCTTTAGAGTCAAGAATACAAGTGAGCTAAAAGGGAAGAGGTGGAATTAGTTATTCCATGTGCATAAAAAACAAAAGATGGAAATTAACCTAAGAAAAAAGGAGGATGTGATATGATGTTAAATTGTCAACGTACCAGGAGGTAATATCAATTATGAGTATATGTATGTATGTATATATGTGTACATGTGTTCACATACATATATAGCCAACAAAAAGCACTTAAATATAAAAATAAAACATCCATGATTTTTTAAAGATTTATTTGTTTATTTGAAAGTCAGAGTTATATTTAGAGAGAAGGAGAGGCAGAGAGAGAGAGGTCTTCCATCTGCTGGTTCACTCCCCAACTGGCCACAATGGCCAGAGCTGTGCTGATCCAAAGCCATGAGCCAGGAGTTCTTTTGGGTCTCCCATGCAGGTGCAGGAGCCCAAACACTTGGGCTATCTTTTACTGCTTTCCCAGGCCTTGGCAGAGAGCTGGATAGGAAGTGGAGCAGCTGGGACTCAAACCGGCACCCATATGGGATACTAGCACTGCAGGCAGCAGCTTTATCCACTACGCCACAGGACCAGCTCCAGTATCCATGAATTTGAAATGAGAAGTAGCAATGACATAATAGGGATATATAAATAATGCCTTTCAATAAAGCATAGGACAACAAGGAGGAATATTACCAAAAAAATGGGATTTCAACACTATTGACCAAAGAAACTAACAGACATAAAGATCATCCTGATATCGGACAAGACCCCCTAAAATTCACACTAAAACGTGGCCCCTTAAAGTTAACCGGGGTGCCACATATACTACCAGAATTTGGGGTGCCTTACGATTTTACCACGGGCTTATTACTAAATCCCCGATATTAATAAGCCCAAGAGGGTTCTTGCCTAATATTTAGAGAAGAATTCTAAATACCGGCACAGATAAACAAGGCAGCATGGTACGTTTTAAGCTTTTATTCAGTAAGAAAGATGCATAGGAGAGTGAGAGCTTTATTTAAGAGAAAGAGGTAATTAGGGGTTCATACCGAGCACCAGGAACCAGCCATGTGGATGAGCATCTAGGCCAGGAAGCCTAGAGCACATGGCCCGAAGGCCATGCGCCCTGGAGGCGCAGGGCTACAGCAAGCCCTGTCCTAGCAAGAGGCTAGGGAAGAAGAGCAGGGCTGGGTACACTGTGCCTCAGGCTTTTAACCCACTCCAAAGGGGAGTGGTCAATTAACCTGATTGGCTGGTGGGCACCCCGGTGCAGCCAGGTAGGGGAATGAGGCCACACAAGGGCATGGCAAAGGCAGCAGGTAGGAGCATGAGGTCACACAGGGGCGTGGTCTTCCAGTTCACAAATCCGATCAACTCCAACCTGTATGCCTGCCTACTTCATTCCCCCCTCAGAGACTCCAGACCTTAATCTTAAGGGGATGTTGATGGGCGTTGAGTCTCCATCTTCTGTAGTACTTCCTGCTGATTAGGGGCGCAGACCCTGCCTGTTCTCGGTCTGGGATTCTCTGCCTATCTCATCTAATGAGTTCACTTCACGAGCTGGATCTCTTTTAGTCACTGCCATCCTCATTGTCTCCTGCATGGTCATCATTATTTTCAGAAGTTGCCGGGTTCTGCTGGGTTATTTTAGATATAAATGAAGGTCCATTGTAACTCTGGAGTGACCGTGGGAGTCCAAAGCGTGGCACGATGTCTTTTAACATGGCTTTAAGCACCTTGTGTGCTTTCTCTGTTCAGGTTGAAAAGGCCTCTATCCATCCTGTAAAAGTAACAATAAAGACTAGGAGGTACCTATAATTACTAATAGGGAGCATATTGGTAAAATCAACCTGCCAATCTACACGTGTCTGTTCCCCTCCTCTGCACAGGAGTCAACAGGAGAGGTGGCCTTACATGGGGAGGGTTATTCTGTAAACACAGTGGCCAAGAGCGAGTCATTTCCTTTCTGACCGTATTTAGTCCCTTTCCTCCAAAAGCTCGGGAGACCAATTGTACTAAGGTATCTCTTCCCAAGTGGGTAGAGTTGTATATCTCCTTTATAATTTTCCATTGAGTGGCCATTGGTAGCATAATTATGATTTAGCATCCACCATCCATTTGTGTTTTTAGTATAGCCTCGCTGTTGGGCCCATTCATCTCAGGCTCCGTATAGTGCAGTTCCTTAACGACTTCCACAGATTGAGGTATAAGGGCCCTTTCCAAACTTTCCTGTGTAGCTGCTCTATCTGCTAATGCATTTCTCTGGTTAACATAATTATCTCCCTTCTGATGGCCCTTGCAGTGGATGACGGCCAGTTCTAAAGGCTCCAGTACTGCCTGAAGTAGAGCCAGTATCTCTTTTCCATATTTAACAGGGGTCAGTAAGCCCCTCTCTTTTCAGATTGCTGCGTGTGCATGTAACACAAGTAAAGCATATCTGGAATCCATCTATCTATCTATCTATCTATCTATCTATCTATATTAACTTACTGACCTTTTCCCAGTTGTAAAGTCTTAGTCAATGCAATAAGCTCCACCTTTTGGGCTAAAGTATTGTGTGGTAGTGCTTGGGCTTCTATCGTCTGCCTTTCTAACTCCTTCCTTCATATAGCTGCTGCCATCAGTAAACCATTTGGCATCTGGATTTTCCAGGGTCCCATCTCATAGGTCTGGCCTACTAGAGTACACCTGCCTACTTCAATCCCATCGAGCAACAGAAGAAATCATATACCCTCAAGTGTACAAAAGTCATTCACTGGGGCAGATATTGTGGTATAGCTGGTAAAGCCTCTGCTTGCAACACCAACATCCCATGTGGGTGCCTGGGTCATGTCCTGGCTGCTCCAGTGCCGACACAGCTCCCTGTTTATGGCAGCAGAAGATGGCCCAAGTGTCTGGGCCACTGCCACCCACTTGAGAGACATGTATGAAACTCCTGGCTCCTGGCATTGGCCTGGTCCAGCCCTAATTATTGCAGCAGAAGATGGTCCAAGTCCTTGGACCCCTGCATGTGGGAGACCTATAAAAGCTCATGGCTCCTGACTTAGGCCTGGCATAGACCTAGCTGTTGTGACCATGTAAGGAGCGAACCAGTGAATAGAAGATTCTCTCTCTCTTTCCCTCCCCAAGGTATTAAAAGTGGTAAAACTTCCATTAAATTGGGGCACATGAGTATGTGATCAGCAAATATGCAGATCTCTTATTGGGTCACAATGTTCCTACCATCATTTGATCCATTAGTGACAGAAATCGGCATGTTCTTTTCGTGGCAGGGTCTACTGATAGGTTGACCTTTAAATGTATCATCAGGGTCTGCAATTCTTGTGAAGCATTTCCAAATAAAAACTACCACTGGGATATCAACTATAAAGGTGAAAAAATCAGAAAATTTTGATTCTTTGTGATTTGAAGGGTAGCTTTACCCTTGTGCCACTCCATTAATTCAGTGAATTAATCTTTGGTAAGGAGTTAATTTATAATCATCTGAGAGAAAATGTGTCCTAACAAAATCTTAATCAGAATCGTTAAGGGTAAGGACTTGGTTTCAGAAAAAAAATATAATAATAACAAAAGATTTTTATATACGTATAAACACTTAAAAGTCTACTAAATATTTAGTTAAATTGTTTAAGTTTTCTCTAAGCAGGAAAGAAGCTTCCTTATTCTGCATAGTTTAATTTTAGAAATCATCCTAGAAATCTATCTATACAATGTATATCACATGTCAAATTATTTTTCATATTTCACTGAATCCTTTGATCTTTTCTTTTTCTTTTTTTTACTCACAGTAAGTCATCAATTTGTGTAAAAATATATTAATGAAGAATAACGTAGATTACAAACGAAACAAATCTCATTACATCCATTAAAAAGTTAATATTTAAAGGAAAGTATTCTTAAATTCATTGTCTGTAGTGAACGGCTTTAAAATAAAACAAGTTCAATTCGTCTTTTTTGTTTATTTCCATTTTTCATTTTTTCTAAAGACTGTATTTTAGGAGTTAATTCAAGGAAACCCCATGAACTCAAAAGCAAAGACTGCAAAGACTCTGTTTGCTGCACATAAATTTCCAGATACATGAAAGAAAACAGACCCTGAAAGTAAATCACATGACTTCTATATTGGTAAGCTGGCAGCGGGAAAGAAGTTAAGAGTATTTCAAAGAATAAAGGAATACCAAATCTGTAAGAAGTAATTCATATGAAAGAACATATTATTTTTAGTGTTCATTTTTAATGTTAATTGCATTGTGAATCATTTAATTAAGATCATTCCAAATTGCAGTGCATTTTTCATATTTCCCAGCATGTTTAAGAAGGATTTCAAACTATGAAAGGCATGGTTCCACATTCTCCCTTGGACAATTTAATTTTAAAGTCATAAAAATCGATTTTATCATAAGCCCAGCTGTTTTTTTTACAAAGAAAAACAGGCTCTAAAAACAGATTTATAATGACAAAAGCAGTGCTAGGAGAAAATACACTTCATCAAATTATTTTGGGCCAAATTGAGATTTTTGCATAATCAGAATATTCAGAGAATTACATTGGTGGTAAAAAAAAAAAAAGGAAAAAAAAGAAAAACAAACATGCTTACAGCACAAAGATAAATAAGAAAAAAATGACACAGCTCATAGATTTATGCTACTAAGATAAATGGAAAATTTTAAAAAGAGGTAGCATTTGATTACCAAAAAAAAAAAAAAGTCTTAGTTTGAAGCATTCTATCATTCCTCAAAATGCTCAATTTTGACTACACAAAGAAATGGGTCTTAAACAGAAAACTGCCAATGCATAACATCGGAAGCATGGTCAACATGTTTTTCAAATGTGGGGTTCTAATCCCGGTTGCTCCTCTTCCAGTCCAGCTCTCTGCTGTGGCCTGGAAGGGCAGTGGAGGATGGCCCAGGTGCTTGGACACCTGCACCCGTATGGGAGACCAGGAAGAGGCACCTGGCTCCTGGCTTCAGATTGACGCAGCGCCAGCCATGGCAGCCAGTTGGTGAGTGAACAAACGGAAGGAAGACCTTTCTCTCTGTCTGTCTGTCTCTCTCTCTCTCTGTCTATAACTCTACTTGTCAAATAAATAAAAATAAATAAATAAATAAATATAAATTGAAAGACTGTGAAATGGAAAGTATAGTGTTGGTTACATGGGTTAGGATGATCATGTCAATCAAGATTGGGAGAAACATTTGTTTAAAAATCAGTGGTGGATGGAAGATGTTTGCCAATGGGTTAAGAAGGCACTAAGGATGCTTATATCTGAACTCCGAGGGCTTGTATTTGATTTTAACTCTGTTTCAGATTCCAACTTCCCGCTAATGTGTACACATGGAAGCAGCAGATAACGGCTCAAGGAGTAGCTAGGGTCTCTCTTACTCAGGGGAGGTACCTGAGACTATGAAGTTGCTGGAAGAAAATGTAGAAAAACACTACAGGACATTGGGGTAGCAGTGACTTCTTGGATTTGACTCCTCAAAAATAATGTTTTGATGATTATTGCAAATGAGAAATTTGGGTGGTATGGTTCTACAGTAATTCTGAAAGAGCATGATTAAGATTTTGAGAGCTTTAGATTTTTATATTATTTTAATTTTCTTTGAATTTTCAAGCTTTTATTTTAAGAAAACCTTTTCTGTAAGGGGAATCTTCAGTAACTAATATTTTGATTCATGCTTTCTTACAAATGTTTGATGCATGGAGTTAAAGCAGGAGACAAGGTGTGAGAACCCTCAACTCACTCAGGAGGCAATAAAAGATAGGAGGAAGCAATGAAAGATGGAATTGTGTTGACTAGAAAAAGGGTAGCACTCATCTCAGCTGCTGGTGACTCAGCATTTTATATATCATTAAAATTAAACATTTTATATATCATTTACATGTATTAAACACTCTTGTAGGTGGCATTGTCTTATTCAACTCCTACCCAAACGCTGAGTGAATATGTCACTGTTTCTATTTTCCAGTTGTAAAACTGAAGTTCAGAAAAAATTTGGCTAGTCATCTCAGGAAGCATAGCTGGAGAAATAAAATATGTGGTTCATTGCAAATACCTGTTTTTTTAAATGCTGGAAGCTTTGTTTGGCTGCTCAGCTGTCCATGTATGAAGTTACCCTAGGTCAGAAAAGCTACTGTTTCAGAGAAAAACACAAAATGGGATAGGTGGAAGGATGTTACTAGGAAGAGATGAAATTGTGATTATAGTTTTAATTTGTACATTCTTGTGAAGGATAGAGAAAATGTGTATTAAAATATTACCTTTATAAAAATACACAACACATATTTTTAAGTATAGGAAAAAACTCAAGAAAACTACTATTTCAAGATTAAGTCTACTGAAGAAAATGTATTTTACACTTATTAGAAATGGTTTTTCTTTGATCATATAAAAGTGATGTGAGGATTTTAATTTATATGGAACTTGGGATACAAGGAATAATGTTGTGACTGCTGCTGGCTTCCTCATTCCTTTTCCCACCCAAACAAATTTATATGTTAGGCCATTTAATTTTTGCAAATCTACTCTCTCAAATTTCACAGTTCATTTTCAAGTTCATAAAAAAACCAATGTGTTTCTTTCTGAATATATGTGTGTTTTTATCTTTTTGTGCAATAGTGAATCATTTTGACACATTCCCACGTTTACTTCTCACATGCCTTTCTTTATATCAGTTCTAAATAATGAAATCATCACTGACCCCACTGGCATTCATCTCCACTCTGATTTGTGTGAAGAAGTCCTAGATTGAAGTTTTACACTGTCAACAACTAGAAGGGTTTGCTGTGATCTTGTCACAGTCTATTTGTTTTATACTGTTTCTCTTTTCTCTTCACACATTCCTTCGATGTAATTTCATGTGAAAATATGGTTAGTGGGCTGCATTCTTTATTTTCCTGAATCATCAATAGAAATATTACCTCTGACAGAAATACATATAGACCTGTGTCACACACCTCGAAACCTTCCTTTATGAGTTTAGTATTCACCAAACCCTATTTTTAAATTCTGCCAGTCATTTTTATGAATTATATGGCTTCATTAGTCTAAGAGTCTCCTATTAATTTTGCTATTAAAATGTAGGCTCTTGTATAGTTTGACATGAATATAAAAAGGAAAGAAAGTAGTTGTCCCTTCATGATTTGGGCTTTAATTCTCGGACTGTAAAGTAGTTTTCTCTGCCATACGATAGAGATTTTGCTAAGCAATTTTAGAAAAGCACAAAATAGCCAAATCTCATGTCATAGGTATTTGTCATTTATCCATTATCAAGATTCCATTTTCATAGTGAGCAATTATCTACAGGAACACTCCAACTGTTTTTCCCATTTGTTTATTAGTTTTTGACTAAGACTTTCTTAAACTTCATTTTTATTTATTTCAGAGGCAGATTGTCCATTGCTTAATTCCTCTAATGTAGTATGTGGCTAAGGGAGTCAGCCTCCTGCAGGTGGGCTGCTGAAGACTACGCTTACATCTTAGAGGCTACTCTGAGTTTCTATAGAACACTTGCAGGTCTTCAGCAAGCCAACAAGCACACTATTTTACCTCAAGGGGGTTCTTCTCCCCATTTAAGGACTTTCACCTAATTATCCAATTTCAACACAAAATAATTTCTATTTGATTAACTTAAATAAACCTTATTGGTGGTTTTCATTATATCTGCAAAATCCATCAGCTTTGTCATATTCTATTAGCTAGAAGCAAATAACAGATCCCATTTTCATGCAATGAAATGATAATCTAAGATTGGAACACCAGGGACAGGGAACGTGCAGGACAGAAGGATGGGTCCCTTACAATTTTTCATTATGGATCTAAGCCAGTACAAGATATCCATTGAATTTCTGGCACATACATTACATACGAAAAGCATCTATTAACTTTCCATTTTCCTCTAATATTTAAAAAATTATTCCTGCCTCTTTAAATTCCTGCATGTTTCTCAAAGTTTGAACTCAATCAAATTTGTTGACAAGTTTGTGACTCTAGAGAATCTATTTTCCTCTCTTTTACTCCTCCTTTTTCCTATATCTCTCAACTGAGTCTCATAAATATTAATATATATTCTGGATCATATCTATCCAATAGAAATATAATCCTCACACATAAACCACATATGTGAACACACACACACAAACATACACCAGAAAACTTTGGTGAACAATGGCAGTTACACTGTTTGGTACCTGAAGGCCAAAGCATGATGTTCTCCTGCAGTGACTTAGTTCGCCAACAGTCAGGTATGTTGCCTTCCATTTTTCATTTTCTATTAGCAAATGGTTGACTTGTTTCACTTAAAGTCATTTGAGAACCAAAAATCACCCTCAAGTATCAGTTTAACATCTAACTAGTCTCTGTTACATTTCTCAGTTTCCAAGAAGGGTATTGCTAACACTAAAGTTCTAGAATTCTCTCCTTCCTGGGTTAATAAGACAATTCTTGGTCCAGTGAACTATTAGTACATATTTATTAGTAGACTTCATTGTCTGCAGCATGCTTTTAAAAAGGAAATTAAAGCTTCTTAAGCTTTGCACAATATTTAATGCAATGTGGTTAATGGTTTTAATAAATGTTCAACTTTTACTGGCTTGAAAATTAATACAATGAAAAAAGGAAAATTATAGTAACTCTTTAACCATTTATTAATAAGTGCTTCTAGGTACTGGTAATTATACTGACCTCCCTGACAGGAATGTTGAGGGAAATGTTTTGTTAATGATTGAAGAGCACTGTGAACATGTAAAGTCCCACATAAATGCCAAATTACTCCTGACATATGGAACTGGACAATATCAGCTGCCCTGGCAATACATGTCAGCTCATTGGAAAGGATTCTGGAAAAACATAATTTATGCTCTATCCTTCATATCTTTTTGAAGGAACAAATGCCACCTTTTTACTACTAGTAAAATTCAATAAAGTCCTGTTTGTCATAGATTGCCTAATCCCATCACTATATTAAATTAATAATCAAGGAAAAAATGCCAGCAGCAATAGAAAAAGGAAGAATGTAAAACTTCAAAAATAGAATAAAAAGTATATAAAGTACATAATAGGAGGAGATTAAGGATTTCTGTTTCATGAAATATGTGCTTAATTATGAAGAGAGTAGTGATGGGAATTGTGGTTCAACGTAGTGTAGGTGTATAAATAAAATTTTATTACATCACAGAAATAAAAACATAAATGTATGAAAATGGATAAACTCATAACAGAATATAAAAGTCTGTCTGGCTATCAGTTGATGAGATACTTGGGGAAAGATCCAGAAAAAAATAGACAGGGTTGTGTTGAATAGCAAAATAACCACAAGTGGGTTGCAAAAAGTAAACTAGATTTAAGCATTGACAGCACTGAAATTTTGTGGATCAGAACCAACAAGTATTGTTTGTGAGAATGATTGAGAATTACCATCACAGACAAAGAAGACAAAGAGAACAACCAAAGTCAGATGTGCAAAATCTATGAACACAGTTGTGTACTTGCTGGCTCAAACACCTCTGTACATGTGGATGAGTGTGTGCGTGTGTGTGTGTGTGGTTGAGCAGAGATTAATAGTACATGAGGGGCTAATGCTTTTAAAAATACAGTAAATAATTTTAAAATAGGTTGGGAAATAAACTCTAAAATTATTGTTGGGGCTGGTGCTGTGGTGTAGCGGGTAAGGCTGCTGCATATAGTGCCAGCATCCTATATGGGCATGGGTTCCAGGCCCGGCTGCTGTACTTCAGATCCAGCTCTCTGCTATGGCCTGAGAAAACAGTAGAATATGGCTCAGGTCCTTGGGCCCCTGCATCCACGCAGGAGACCTATAAGAAGCTCCTGGATCCTCACTTTTGATCAGCACAGCTCTGGCCTTTGTGGCCATTTGGGGAGTGAACAAGCGGATGGAAGACCTCTCTCTCTCTCTCTCTCTCTGCCTCTCCACTTTGTGTAACTCCGACTTTCAAATAAATAAATAAATCTTTTTTTTAAAAAAAAAAGTATTGTGAAATCTAAACTCAAAGAAAAATTCAAGTATGATGTAAAATAGAGTCCAAACAGAATATTCACTCAGAAGGTACAAGAAAACACCAACGAGATTTATAGAAGATTATAAGAGAAAATTAAGGATATTTTCAATATTAAAAAGGGGTCAGCATTTTGACATAGTAGTAAAGCCACAGAAGACAACAAAACAAAGAAGACAACAAAAACAAAGCCGGAGGCATCACAATACCAGATTTCAGGGCAGTTGTTATCAAAACAGCATGGTACTGGTACAGAAACAGATGGATAGACCAATGGAACAGAATAGAAACACCAGAAATCAATCCAAACATCTACAGCCAACTTATATTTGATCAAAGATCCAAAACCAATCACTGGAATAAGAATAGTCTATTCAATAAATGGTGCTGGGCAAATTGGAGTTCCACGTGCAGAATGTATGAAAGAAATTCATTGAATGAAAACTAATTTATTTGATGTTGATGTTTAAAACATTCTTCTCAAGTGTCATAGTACAACTTTAAAAATACTCATATGGGAGTAGGCATTTATCCCAGTAGTTAAAATGTATGTGCCTTCCATCAGAGCACTTTGGCCCAATTCCAGGCCCCAGCTCCTGACCACAGCTTCCCACTAATGCAGACCCTGGGAGGCAGCAGTGATGGTTCAAGTCTTTGGCTACCTGCCACCTATGTGGAAGTCCTGGATTACTCTAGCCCCAAGTGAACCCTAGCCATTATGGGCAATTGAGCCATAAACCACAAGCCAGAACTCTCTCTCTCTCTTTCCCCTTATTCCTCTCTCTCTTTCTCCTTCTCTCTGGGTATATGTCTCTATCTCTCTCATTGTCACTCCAATAGCAGCAAAATTTAAAATACTCCTATAGAAAGAAATAAACCAAGATGACACAGCAAAGCTACTATGTTGTGGCTAATATAAATCAGATTTATAATTTTGCTTCACTTTGAAGCAAACTGCATTTAGAAAAATGATAAAAATTGAGTTTTAGTACAAGGTAAATATACTAGTACAAACTAAGAATATTCCTAATTTAAGTAACATGAAAGTTATGACAGAAATGAAATAAAATGCAAAAATATATATTATATTATATTTATTTAGATATGGTACAAGAGACATTCTGGGGTGTCAGTGCATACTGGGTATATATTAGCCTCCTCAAACTCATAAAAGCTTTCTGAAGTCACCTGGGAAAATGGAAGATTAAGCAAGTAACAGAAACCTGAGAGAGCAACAGATTGATGGCTGTGATTATGCGTGTATACTTTTCTAGGATTGGCTGCAAAAAATAAATCTCAAAGAGGAGGTGAACTTGATATGAAAATAGGAAGATTGAGTGAAAGATTGTCTCAATTGAATTTATAACCACACTCCACCTGCCCTTTCCATGCTGTCTGAAGTTGATTTTCTTATATATAGCAGAATATTGAAAACTATTCTCAGAGAGAGCAATAAGATTCTAGGTTAATATACAATTGGTATGGTTTAAGGAAAAGCTTGCATACCAAGCATGAATATTGGGACCTACAGGTGTTTTTTTCCTGACAGAATTCCGGATTTTTTTAGAGCAGTTAGGCAGGCACTCATTCTTCTATGCTGAATAGTAGAGAAAACTCCTTCACATAATGTTACCTGCTCAAGAGTGTGGAAGTTGGCCATACACATGAAAACATTGTCGTCATATTCACTTAAAATAGAGCAGAGAGGTCATGAGTTAAAAGAAATGTTTGAATCACAAAGGATTGCTTCAGAAACTGGCTTACATGAGAGCAATCCAAACAAACACTCTAACTCAAGACGTTTTATTTCTTCATCACTAGCAATGGAACTGCCAACTCTGATCTTAACTTAGCTTTGCAGAGGAACTGCTGCCACTTCCAGGACAGAACGTCCCAGCTCCCTCAGATGACCTGGAGACTTCTCAGTCCATGAGAGGCTTGCACCCTGCTTCTGTTCAGACACACAGGAGGCCATGCCAGACTCTGCATGTGTGTCCCGACTTCAACATCACTCTCTATTTAAGTAAAAGCACCTTTTCTGGAACTTTTGTTTTTGTTTGGCTTTGACAAGAGAAATAAAAGATTTTAATATTTGTGGTTCTTGGTGACATGGCTCAACCAGATAATGCATCAATAAAAACACAGAAAGTGAGTCATATCTAGGTGGGCAGCATTTCCAAATAGTACATTTATTTAAAGTAATCTGCTTTGCAGAAAACAACCAGAGATCACTAGAAGTTTACATAAAAAAATAAAAAACAAAACCTCTACGTAATATATTGAGACTAACAAATAAGAAAGGGAAAATAGTAGGAAAACATCAGAAGCTGTGTACCGAGATAACTGTAAAACTAATTGCTTGTGAGCATTGAAAGAAAACCCAGCATTAATGAATTAACAAGTGGATGTGATAAAGAAGAAACATTCAGAGGACAAAATGCTATTTGGTGGATGTTTATCTAAACAATGTAACAGAAATAAAAATCTCTTATGAAAGAAAACAAGACTAAAATAAATGAACAGGAAATTATTACAAGGCAGAAAAAAAGGGTGGGAGGAAAGTCAGACTACTCACTGCAGATTATACAGAAATAAGAGAAGTTCTAGAAAAAGACAAGAGAACACAGAGATGTTTGCAGAGTTCAAGAAAGGACCAGTGACAAGACACTGAAGAAGCCTACAAATCAAACAACACAGAACTACAACAAAAAATGTTAACACAGTGTTTCAGAAAGGTAGCAGTAAATTTGACACATCACTCTCTTTCTTGATGCAGCTCCCTTCCCCATTCATAATTAGCTCACTCCCCTTGATTACTTCTTATACTCTGAAAATTCCTTTTTAGTTTCTTGTTCAGGTTCTTCCTCTTCTCCTCAATTTCTTTATATTGGAATATCCAAGGCTTAATCATCAAATCTGTTCTCCATTTTCATTTCTTTGGTGTTCACTCCCAATATCATAGATTAAATCTGTATGTTCACTACCAAAATTACACTTGCAGTGCTGGCACACAAGATTGTCTCTTTAGCATCTAGAACAGGCAGAGCTGAAAGTGAAATCCTAAGTCTCTGCCTCTCATCAGGCTACCCTACTAACACCATTCATATTTCTTTTTTTTTTAACTTTCATTTAATGCATATAAATTTCCAAAGTACAGTTTATGGATTACGATGGCTTTCCCTCCTATAACTTCCCTCCCACCCACAACACTCCCCTTTCCCACTCCCTCTCCCCTTCCATTCACATCAAGATTCATTTTTAATTCTCTTTATATACAGGAGATCAGTTTAATATATAGTAAGTAAAGATTTCAACAGTTTGCACCCACAAAGAAATACAAAGTGAAAAATACTGTTGGAGTACTAGTTATAGCATTAAATCACAATGTACAGCACATTAAGGACAGAGATCCTACATGAGGAGTAAGTGCACAGTGACTCATGTTGTTGACTTAACAAATTGACACTCTTGTTTATGGCATCAGTAATCACCCTAGGCTCTTGTCATGAGTTGTCAAAGCTATGGAAGCCTTTTGAATTCACTGACTCTGATCATATTTAGACAAGGTCATAGTCAAAGTGGAAGTTCTCTCCTCCCTTCAGAGAAAGGTAACTCCTTCTTTGATGACCTGTTCTTTCCACTGGGCTCTCACTCGCAGAGATCTTTCATTTAGGTCATTTTTTATTCATTTGATGGCATCTTTCTTTTCCCAGGTATCGAGCAAAAAGAAAGCCTGATGATATGTATGAATCTTCATTCTCATTTTTCACATTCAATTCTTTCACAAAACCCAATTTCTTACACTCAGAATATATCCAGATTTGAGAACATCTCACCATTTCAGCTGCTAACTCCTGGCTCTGTTGTACCATCATATTCATTTGCTGTGATCTCATCATACTTTCACCTAGAGAGTGACATTTTTTTTATTTCAACAACATTTCATTTTTTCAGCAACAACAGCTAAACTTCTTATTCTTTAAGTCTGATTTTTTTCTATTCACAATTCTTCAATGCATTTCTTTTATTATTTTTTTCCTGCAATGCTTTTTGATTCCATTCATTCGAAAAACCGAAGATCTAACAATGTTGTATAAGGCCATTCATGACTTACCCATTCATTTTTTTTCTCATTACTTATTTATTTACCAGCTTTCCCTTCTGGCAACAAGTCTGGCAAAATTTTCAGGTCCAATATAAATATACTCAAGCCAGTGGAACTTTATGATTACTGTTATCGCTGGCTAGAATATTTTCATCACTAGATTTGCATGGTCAATCATTTTGCTTTACATAGGAGTCTTATAGTATTGGTGCTCAAATTAAATTCATTCTGTATTTCCTACAAGCAATTCCAGATATAATTTTTTAATATTTTATTTATTTGTTGGAAGACAGTGTTACAGAGACAGAGGTAGGGATAGAGAGAGTATTCAATCCTCTGATTCACTCTCCAAATGACTGCAATGGTGGAGCTGAGCCTTTTCTGAAGCCAAGAGCTAAGGACTTCTTGAAAATCCCTCACATAGGTGCGGGGGCCCAAGAACTTGGGCCACCCTCTACTGCTTTCTCAGGTGATAGCAGAGAGAAGGATCTGAAGTGGATCAGCTTTTCCTACTACATCAGCACCAGCCCCATCCAGATATAATTTTAATTTTATTCTGACCCTGCTTTGTAGTTTGGCCTTAGTAGTATTCATTTATTTCTAGCCTCATTTGAGATTCATTTATTATTTATGTAGTTTATATTCTTTTCATTAATGTAAACTTCATACAGTGAGACATTTTCAGTTTTATCTGAAAAATGATCTCTAATATTCAGATTATTGTTTAGTATATAAAAATACCTCATATTTGTTATAACACAGAAGGAAGGACACAGGCATGCTCACGTTGTCGTAACAATATAACTACGGAACAGTGATATAACAAAACTTACAGTATTGCATCTTCCAGAAAATCAAAGGATAAAAATCACTATATGAGAGAGGGAAAAAGAAAGATAAACATATAACTCCCAGATGGATATACATAGATAGTGACTAAAACAAAAAATAAATAAACATAGCAATGTAATATGTCATTTAGAGATAAGGAGAAAAATAATAAAAGAATTGAAAGATATAACCCATTGGGAGTAGATAGTAAGTTTATGCTCAGGCTGCTATTTTTCATCACAAGCCTTATAAAAGTAAATAACCAACTTTTAGCAAAGCTAACATAGACAAAAGTGACCATTAATTTTTGGAAATATTCCCATTCAATACAAGGATAGAAATTAATGTTAAAACTATCATTCTGACCACAGGAAGATTACAGAAGAAAAGAGGAGGCACTGCATTCCCAGAGGACCCCTGGAGAGAAGTTTGCAACATAAATTCTCAAAAAAGAAGAGTAGCCCTGTAGTAGCATGGATATTACAGTCGAATAGCAGTGATCAGGAAACCATGCATGAAGAGCGCCCTTCCTCTCTATCACAGTACCCAGACTCGATTTGCAAAGGTGGAGAATCAGAAAAACCCCTATCAATTAGGTAGCCAACTATGGGATTTCCCTAGCTCTTTTCTTAGACTGCAGAGGCTTATGGCGCTAAGGGTGGATCCCTTGCTTCCTGTAACTGTGTGAGACCTGCATCTTTTGACTTCGGGAATTATGTTACTATGTGTTAAGGCATGCAACGGGGTGTTGCTGAGTCATTGGGCAGCTGCTCTGTCAGACTTCAGAGGTGCTGGATTCCATGCTCACACTAAGGAGCATCTGCATGGATGAAGTGTATGGGCACTACAGGCCCACCTTGAGTGGTTGGTTCACATGGGCAGAGGGGCTGAGGCTGTGATCATGCCAGCAAATGTGATCATACTCTCCCTCCTGCTAAAGATAGAGCAGGGTGTCACTTGGACACTTGTCCCACCCTTGTGCACTGACCAGAGCTTCCTGGCCCCATCCAGCATACATATCTAGACATCTACTGAAGAAGCAGAAATTCCACTAATCCACAGAGGTGTATTTCAAAGATAAAAGCCAACAGAGGATAAAAGCAAGTTTTCCACAAATGCTTAAAAATAAACACACAGATACAAGAAACATGAACAAGGAAGACAGCAGAGCTAAACCACGCTATGGACCAAAAGGACCTAATTGATATCTATAGAACACTTCATCCAACAACTGAAGAACACATATTCTTTTAATCAGTGCATGGAACTTTCTCTAAGATGGACCACATGCTTGGCCAAAAAACAAGTATCAACAAATTCATAACAATTGGAATTATACCTTGTATCCTTTCTGAACACAATAGAATGTAGCTGGAAAATAACAATTTAAGAAATTCTAGAAAATATGCAAACACATGGAAAATGAACAACATACTTCTGAAAGAATGGTGGATCATAGGAGAAATCAGAATGGACTCAACAACAGAACAAAAAAATCCAGTTAAGAAATGGGCAAAAGACTTGAACAGGCATTTTTCAAATGAGGAAATTCAAATGGCCAACAGGCTCATGAAAAAATGCGCAGGATCACTCTTCATCAGGAAAATTCAAATCAGAACCAAAGTGAGGTTTCACCTCACTCCAATTAGAATGGCTCTCATACAGAAATCAATAAAAAATAAATGATGGCAAAAATGTGGAGGGAAAGGTACCCAAATCCACTGTTGGTGGGAATGTAAACTAGTACAGCCATTGTGATGATAGTAAGGAGACACCTCAGAAACCCGAAAATACATATACCATATAACCAGCAATCACACACCTTGAAATTTACCCAAAGGAAATGAAATAAGGGAATGAGAGAGTTATCTGTACCTCATGTTCATTGCATCTCAATTCACAATTGTTAAGATATGGAATCAACCCAGATGTCTATCAACTCCATTAACTGATGACTGAATAAAGAATTTGTTATATATATACAATACTACTCTGCAATAAAAAACTATGAAAAGCAGTCTTTTGCAACAAAATGGATGCAACTGGTAACCATTTTGCTTAGTTAAATAAGCCAGTCCCAAAAGGGCAAATACCATATGTTTTCACTCATCCAGACCAAGTGAGATTTATCTCTGGTTTGTAAGGATGGTGCAACATATGCAAATCAATAAATGCAATACATCACATTAATAAATTGAATAAAAACCACTGTATTATCTCAATGGATACAGAAAAAACATTTGATAAAATACAACATCCTTTCATGATAAAAAAAAAAAACCTTAAGTAAATAATTTATAAAGGCCAGTGCCACGGCTCAACAGGCTAATCCTCCACCTGTGGCGCCAGCACCCTGAGTTCTAGTCCTGGTTGGGGCGCCAGATTCTGTCCCAGTTGCTCCTCTTCCAGTCCAGCTCTCTGCTGTGGCCCGGGAAGGCAGTGGAGGATGGCCCAAGTGCTTGGGCCCTGCACCCCATGGGAGACCAGGATAAGCACCTGGCTCCTGGCTTCAGATCAGCGCAATGTGCCAGCCACAGCAGCCATTGAGGAGTGAACCAACAGAAAAAGGAGGACCTTTCTGTCTCTCTCTCTCACTGTCAACTTGCATGTCAAAAAAAAGAAAAAAATTATAAAAAGAATATTCCTTACCACAATCCAGAGCAATATATCAGTCAACATGATGTTTAATGGGAAAAATGTTGGAAGCATTTCCATTAAGATCTGGAACTAGACAAGGATGCCCACTTTCACCATTACTTTCAATCTAGTGCTGGAAGTTTTAGCCAATTCAATTAGGCAAGAAAAAGAAATCAAAGGGATTCAAACTGGAAAGGGAGAAGTCAAATTAACCCTGTTTGCTGGTGCTAAGATCTAATACCTAGGGAAATCAAAAGACTCCACTAAGGGACTATTGGAACTTATAAGAGAGTTTGGTAAAGTTGCAGGCTATAAAATCAACACACAAAAATCAACAGCCTTGCATACACAGACAATACCATAGCTGAGAAAGAACTTTTAAAATCAGTACTATTTGCAAAAGGTACAAAAAATGTAAATAACTTGGAATACATAATGAATTTAACCATGGATGTAAAACATTTCTAAGATAAAAATTATAAGACACTAAAGAAAAAAATAGAAGATACAAAAAATGGAAGAATCTTTCATGTTAATGTATTAGAAGAATTAATAGTATTGAAATACCCACTACCCAAAGTATTTTAAAAATTCAATGTGATCCTAATAAAAATATCCAGGACATTCTTCTCATTTCTAGAAAAAAGCAAATACATATGGAAACAAAAGAGACCAAGAATAGCTAAAGTCATCTGGCAACACAATACCAGATTTCAAGAAACACTACAGGGATGTTATAATCAAAAGCAATGTCTGGAAAAACGACTGCCTCTTCAAAAAAGGGTGCTGGAAAAAATGGATATATGCATTCTGAAACATGAAACAAGACTCCTCATCCCTCACACCCTACACAAAATTCAACTCAGAGTAGATCAAGGATCTAAATCCATGACCTGATACCATTAAATTGCTCGAGGAAAACATTGGGGAAACTCTGCAAGTCATTGGCATAGGCAAAGATTTCTTGGAAAAGGCCCCAGAAGCACAAGCAATAGAAGCAAAAATAGTCCAATGAGATTATATCAAGTTAAGATACCTCTGCACTGGAAAAGAAACACTCAAGAAAGTGAAGTGGAAAAAGACAGAATGGGGCAAAATTTTGCAAACTATGCAACCGATAAAGGATTAATATCCAAGAACTAGAAAGAGCTCAATAAACTCAACAACAACAAAGCAAACTATTCAATCAAGAAATGGACAAAGGACATGAACAGGCATTTTTTTTTAGATTTATTTTCTTATTTGAAAGGAACAGTTACAGAGGAAAGACATAAAGAGATATCTTCTATCACCTGGTTCACTCTCCAAATAGCGGTAACAGCCAGAGCTGGGCTGATCCGAAGCCAGGAGCCAGGGTCTTCTTCTGGGTGTCCTATATTGGTGCAGAGGCCCAAGCACTTGGGCTATCTTTTGCTGCTTTCCCAGGAACATTAGCAGGAGGCTACATCAGGAGAGGAGCTCCTGTGACTTGAACTGGTGCCCATATGGAATGCTAGCACAACAGGTGGGGGCTTTACCCACTATGACACAAGGCATGCCTATCATTCATCAAAACATAAAATACGATAGACCAACAGATAAATAAAGATTTTAGGATCATTAGATATCAGGGAGATACAAATAAAAAGCACAATGAAGCTCCACCTTTACCCAGTTAGTATATTTGTCATTCAAAAATCAAAAAATACTAAATGCTGGAGAGCATGAGGGGATAAATCACCCTATACATTATTGGTGGGAATAGAACTTCATAAAATGATTATGGAAGACAAAACTAAGATTCCTCAGAAATTTGAAAATATACCTATCATATGACCCAGGCATCCCATTCTGGAAACTTTCAAAAACAAAATGAAATCAGCTTAAGGCAGTGTTATCTGTACCCCTATGTTTATTGCAGCTCAATTCACAATAGCTAAGATATGGAAGCAACCCAGATGTCCATCAATTAATCACTGGATAAAGGAAATATGGTACATATATGTTATAGAATACTTCTTGGCCATAAAAAAAGAATGAAATCCTGTCTTTTGTAACAAAATGGATGCAACTGAAGATCATTATGCTTAGTGTAATAAACCTATTCCTGAAAGGTAAATATCATGTTTTCTCTGCTATGTATTAGTTAACATAGAATACAAAAATAATGTATAAGAACAAAAAAGACATCTTGAGATTCCATTGTTATTGTTAGCCCTTGTTTATACTCCTGTGTTACTGTGGTCTTTCTGTGTTTTTTTGTATGTTCAATATTATGGTTAGTGGTACATTAAGCCTCTAATTGTAGAGTGGACTGAAATTTTGTTTTCTCCAATAATTAATGAAAAAAGGCTCTCAGGAAAGAGGGCTTTTGAAGAAGGGAAAGAAGGAGGGATGGAAGTATGAGTATAATTATCTTCTAAGAATTGTGCATTTGAGATACATGAAATCTGTTCTCTTTATATTAATAAAAATAGAAAACTATCAAACACACGATTGTAGACTCAGCATTAAAGATTTCAACACAAATGAGGTAAATGTACATATTCCATAGCAAGAACTTAGTGTTTTGATATAAAATATATAAATAAGAAGACAGTGGTATTATGTTTTATAGGGATATGGAACCAACCTTCATATAAACTGAATAAACAAAGAAAGGAGAAAATATTGAAGATAGCTTAAAAGAAAGTGTACCTTAGGGAATGGTGTATAGGTATGGATTGTCATAGATTGTGCTAGGGTTTGTAATCACTATGCTGCTCTAAATCATTTGATATTTAAAATGTCATTAAAGAGTATAGACACTCTGGTAAAACACACAAGTGAAGTTCAGTCTTCTGAATAAATAAAATGTTCAGGCTCTTCTTGTATGGAAAGGTCAAGTGCAGGAAATTATGCCAACTGTTTAGTCTGATCATTTCTCCCCAAGTCTTGGAAGGTGACACTCCTCCTTTCTAAAGAGCTCCTTTTTAAAGAGTTCCTATTGTCCTCAACCTCGGTGTCCATTTAAAACTCAGATAAAGAAATGAAATAAAGTATTACCTAAGTATTCAGCATTACTATCACTCTTCTTTATTTGATTTAATTTGTATAAAGACATTTCTAGGATCTCTGAATCCTAATCAATTCCTGAATTCTAAACCTCTGCAGCTCTGCCTGAGCATTCTTTACCTGACATCTCACGGACTGTGGAAAATAAAACGGATTCTATAATAAACAAACCAAGAGAAGTAGTGGCATTTATACATTTGTCTTCAGAAAAATAACCCAAAGACCTAGGTAGAAGATACCTTGGTAAATAGTAAGTAGGACAAGATAAGTGGTGGTTAATCAATAATAAATGTAAAATTAAGGATGTTCCTAGGGGAATACGAAGAAGTCAGATGTCTAAAACATTTCAAGAATCATTGGATATTTAGAGGATGTGTGGCTCTGAAATCCTATTTCTGTCAAGCAAAGAAAGAAGTATATGAATACATGGACATGATGAGGCAGGATACATTATTTAGTTTAGTTTGAATTGCTTGTGTAGGTTTTAGTTACATAAATCTAATCATTTTGTGACGCATTAAGGTAAAGATTACAGTTTAAGTTATGATAGAGAGCTTGCTAACAAATTCTAGAAATGGGCCAGGCACAAATATATTTCATCTGGTGTATCATATTTTACCACAGCGTACTGCATTTTCTGTGATGTTCAGATAATTGCGTATGCAGCAACCTGTGAGTTTATTGTATAACACACCGAAACTTAATGCCCTTCAACAACAAGAAGTATGCTGTCTCTGTTATGTTTCTCTGGCTTGAGAAGGATCTGCTGGGCACATCTTGATTGGAAACTTTCATCTTGGTTTCATTAAAAGGAAGCTAGCACTAGGGTAATCTGCAAACTTGGCCTGCCTGGATGGCAATACAGTCACATTTTTGGTTTATACTGCTGTTGGCTGGGAGCTCAGTTGTAGAATACATTGCTTCCATGCGGCCTCCTCATCTATCATTGAACATTTGTGGCATAGTCCTGGTTTCTACACATGTTAATCTGAGAGACAAAAAGTGAAAGCAGCCTAGACATGGAAGGTGATGCTATGTCATTTATTCCTTATTCTATTATGAATTTCTCAAGACTATGTCCATATTGGACACAGAACTCTACACTTTAACAGTATCAAAGAATTTATGATAATCTTTACTTAATTAAAACCCCTCAAATGAAAATGATTACAAAACAATTAGTATCAGAATCACAACCTTTTTGCAGATTTTCTAAGTTTATTTATTAGCTATCAATATTTACCATAGGAAAGAGAAGGTTAAACGATGTTAATACATGTGAGTGGAGAGAGAATTTTGAGCGGAGTCCAAATGTATAGTCTCCTGCGACTGCCAGCGTGAATGTCCCTGGACACTACAAAATTAAAGAGACACTAAGGGTAATTCTGGCAAAGAGAGGCGGTGGCACCTTTGAGATGATTCCTTATTTATTTTGAAATCTGTTCACCCCACTGCTTGACTTCCATATTATCAGTTTAAAACAAATATAATGTAGTGTAAAAAAATAAGCTTATGAGCCATGTAAATCCAATAGCCAGCTTGTTATTAAATCCTGGTTCTCCAAATTACTAAATTGTACAGGATACTGAATATCTTTAAACTTGTTTTCCAATCCTCAAATTAGATCTAACTATATTTGCATATTCTCTCTCATGTCATATCTTGAAGCTTCTCTCTTATGTCATATCTTAAACCAAATCTCAATAATTAAATCTTGACCAGTGCATAATTGAGTCTGGCTATTATGATTCCTAGATTTGGTCACTGCAGATAGATTGCATTTACTGAGAATGTTAAAGAATATAAATATATACATACAGATAATGTCATATTTAATTTACTAATTCACCTGAAAAAGCTGGGCCTTAAAAACATGGCTTTAGCCAAGTATTTCCAATGATCAGTAGCAAGACTCTCAAGTTAAAACCTTGCACTTGGCCTTTTCTGACACTCTCTTGGCTGACACCACTGAACATCATTAGTCGATTCTGCACTTTTGGCACAAGTTCTGCATGTATTTAGATGTCAAGCAGCGTGTTTACTACTTCAAGGCAGTGCAATCAGGTTACCATAGGGCTGGGCTGGGAGAGTGAGCATTCAATCACCAGAAGATGTCAAACAGACAGGCCTATAATCCTGCATGTAGTGTATTGCCATCTTGGATAAATGGCTAAATAAAATTTTATAATGGTTCTCATTTACAGCAGAAAGAGAAATTTGTTGCAAAGTGTAAGCATTTTCCTCAACTGCTTCCAGAGCTTATGAAAGTTTTGGCAATGAAACATGGCACAATAACAAGAACAATTGGCAGAGAAGTTTTAATTAAATTAACATACCAATCTTCCAGGTTCAATTATTTAAATTACTAACAACACCCTATAGATGTGACAAAGCTGCAGCCAAGACCCTGAGCAAAAGAGAATGGTTTAATGGTAGTTCTTTTGCCTTTCAAAATGCATTATCAGGAGGTCTGGTGCTGTGGCATGGTGGGTTAAGCCATCACCTATGAAACTAGCACCCTATGTGGGTGCTGGTTTGAGTCCCTGATGCTCCACTTCCACCCTGGGTCCCTGCTAGGGGAAAGCAGCAGAAGATGGCACAAGTGCCTGGGACCCTGCACCCATGTGAGAGACCTGAATAATGAAACACCTGACCCAACCCTGGCCATTGAGGCCATTGAGGCCATTTGGGAAGTAAACCAGAGGATGGAATATAGATTGGTTGCTCTACCCTCTTTCTCTGTAAATATGCCTTTCAAATAAATAAATAATATATTTTTAAAAAATGCATTATCAATGAGGAGTTAAATAGAAAATCTATTTATGAAAGTTATACATGATATTTTAGCAATCAATGCCTAAACAAGTAAAATGACATTGAATTTACTTTAAGTTAAATAATTTTCATTGTATTTGTATAATATTTGGATAATTATAATAAATTTGTTGATTACAGATTTTGCTAAGTTACATTATTTTCGTTCCTGAGTAATAGAATTTTTTAATTTTTGCTTGGATCTTTATTGATAATATATGCTTAATTAATAACTTATGAAATGGTCTCATTGTTTTTAATTTATTCATATAGATTATATATTCTAAGGATAAGACAGCACCAGTGAATATCTATCATTATTTTTGGTGGTATGTTTTTGATTGCAAAATGAGATTTTTATATTCAGGGAATTTTCTCTTTTTATGTCGCTTTGGGAGGGACCTAAATTGTTTCTTTAAGAAAATGAAACTTCTAGATACCTGTTTACCAATCAGACCCAGAAGAAAGCAATGCAAAATTATTGTAAATTGATTTTATTTTTCTTAAACCACTGTGATAGGGAATAAACTGTTTATTTCCTGATACAAAAGTGGCAACAGGGGCCAGTGCTGTGGTGCAGTGGATTAAAGTCCTGGCATGCAGTGCCAGCCTCCCATATGGACACTGGTTCAAGTCCCAGCTGCTCCACTTCCAATACAGCTCCCTGCTAATGGGCCTGAGAAAGCAGTGGATGATGGTCCTAGTCCTTGGGCCCCTGCACCCACATGGGAGACTTGGAAGAAGCTCCTGGCTCTCAGCTTCAAATCAGCTCAGATCCTGTCATTGCAGTGATTTAGGGAGTGAACCAACAGATGGAAGATCTTTCTCTCTCTCTCTCTCTCTCTGTAACCCTGCCTCTCAAATAAATAAATAGATCTTTAAAAAATGTGGCAGCAGGGGCCAGCGCTGTGGCTCACTTGGTTAATCCTCCGCCTGCGGTGCCAGCATCCCATATGGGCACCGGTTCTAGTCCCGGTTGCTCCTATCCCAGTCCAGCTCTCTGCTGTGGCCCGAGAGGGCGTGGAGGATGGCCCAAGTGTTTGGGCTCTGCACCCACATGGGACACCAGGGAGAAGCATTTGGCTACTGGCTCAGCGCTGGCCATAGCGGCCATTTGGGGAGTGAACCAATGGACGGAAGACCTTTCTATCTGTCTCTCTCTCACTGTCTATAACTCTACCTGTCCAAAAAAAAAAAAAAAAAAAAAGGCATCAAATTTCATTCTTGAAGGAAAGAGACTAACACACATTAGTTTTAAAAGTATTCTCACAATTTCAATTCGAGGAAAGTTTCATGGCATGAGTACTAAATAGTTGCCAGAATATTCAACACAGCAATGTTTAAAATGCTGTGAAACTGGAAAGAGCCTTATTTTCGGTAATAGAGAAAAAGATCATTGACATTACAGTTCCTCAGTGGGACAAAATTCAACAATACTGAAATATAACTTTTGATACATTAAATGAAATTTTATAGGCTACTTTGTTATTTGTATAAAACAGACTCATTTTTAAATTATATACAAATTTGTGAGTATACATAAAAATTCTAGTAATGGTTATTTTTAGGCTTTTGAGATACTTTTTTTTTTTTGCTTTACTAAGTTATCCAACATTTCTCTCACAAAGTTAGAAAAAGATGGAATTAAATAATATTATCTCCACACTAACAGTTGACCAAAGTATTTGACATCATTGTTTTCTGTTTCTTTTTTTTTTCTTTTCTTTTTTTTTTTTTGACAAGGCAGAGTGGACAGTAGAGGGAGACAGAGAGAAAGGTCATCCTTTTGCCTTTGGTTCACCCTCCAATGGCCGCTGCGGCCGGCACACTGCCCTGATCCGAAGGCAGGAGCCAGGTGCTTCTTCTGGTCTCCCATGGGGTGCAGGGCCCAAGCACTTGGGCCATCCTCCACTGCCTTCCCGGGCCATAGCAGAGAGCTGGCCTGGAAGAGGGGCAACCGGGATAGAATCCGGCGCCCCAACTGGGACTAGAACCTGGTGTGCCGGCGCCGCAAGGCGGAGGATTCGCCTATTGAGCCGCGGCACCGGCCAAGTGTTTTCTGTTTCTTTCTAGCATCAATCTATTCATATACTGATAAAAGAATGCATTCCTTTCTGAGGGACTGTATGTATTGCTCATCCTCAGCTTCATGGTGGACAATATTTCTTTTTCCTAAGTGGAAAAACTCATCCACTTGCCCACACGTCACCGCATCACTAAAGCAAGAGAAAGTGAGACCCAGAACACCTACTAGATGTCGCTCTGGGCCGTGAAACTAACTGAACATTGGGCTTGCCATGGCTGCAGCCCCTTATGACTACAAAAAAAAAAATCTTTGTGGGAATAAACTTAGCATTAGAAAAAGAATGAAGTACACCTGAGAAGTGTAAAAACTTGTTCGGAATGAAATGGCCTTTCTGTTACGAGACACATGAGCATTTTTTTTTTAATAAAATAGGAAAATATTCCACAGGGATACCCTAGAGAAATTACTCCAGATGGAGCTAATTGCAACGCGTGGTACTGAGTTGGGGACTGACTTCACGGAACAAAGTGAAAAGATTACTGGATAGCTAAGAACAATGGGAATATAATAAGGCAGCATTAGGAGAAAGTGCACATAATGTCATGCAGGCCATAAAAATACCTTTGGCTTTTATTCAGAAATGAGATGTCACTAGAGGACTTTGAGTCGAGGAGTGATGTGATCCCGTTTATGTCATTATATTGATCGTCAGAAGAGTAAACAGAAAGGCATCTGGGGCTAGAGCAGGGAGAGCTGCAGGAGAAACACCAGGAAACCAGATTGGAAATTGTTGCAGCTTTCTAGTTGTGGGAAGGGGTACTACAATTTAAGCTGATAAATAATCAGAATACAATCCCTATTGTGAGTATTGTAGAAGTTTGATGCCAGTTATGAAGTCTTGCTTTTTTTCCGATGCCACAAGTGCATTAAATGCTAACTACAAATGTGAAAACACAAAGCACAGGAGTATTGTTTAGAAACTGTTTAACATTTTATATAGTATAACATGTGGGAGATATAGGATATTTAATAACAAAAATCATTTTCACAGTTTTCTAATTTCATTTGTAATGGATTGATTAAATTGCTTATATAAAGTAGGAAGTAGAAATTTACTGATAAAATATGTAACTTGAACATTTGATATAAAAAGCATTTAACCTACAGAAAAGTAATGAAGCACTGACACTAAGATAGAATAATTTGGTATTTGCATAGTTGCAAGTGAGCAGCTTCGTGGCATTGGATTACGGAAATTAGGACACCAAGTATTATTTTTGAAACATAGTCTTCTAACAAGGGAAATACAAACATTGTAATGAAATTAAAATTGAACTATTTTTAGAAATCATGTAAGAGCATAGTTGCCCACACTGCACTTCCTTAAAATTAACTCTTTGGCTGCAGATTTATACACTCAGTATATTTTCATGTTGTAAGCCCTTATAAGTATATAATAAAATCGATACCTTATATATGTGTAGGTGCATCTTTATTGTTTTTAAATGTGTATGAGACTGTTTTAAAACTTATTTTTCCTTAAACAGATTTGAAAGATATTTTTTATGTTTAAAATAAAAGATCTATATCTAACCCACTTTTATTTTAAAATTGTATATAGAAAGGATATATAAATATATATATATATATATATACAGATATTTATATATATGCATGGTTCCATGGACAAGAATATTGCTTTTCTATATCTTTCTTTAGTTATACTCATCATCAGCTTAAAGTTCTGTACAGCAATAGCTTTCTGTATGATATAAACCCAATTTTACCTAACATTGCAGAATGGTTCTCAGTTTTGCTTCTATTTAGTTGTCATTTATATAACATAGAAATATTCAGGACCCCAGGACCATTTTTATCACATAATTACTTATGAGGTGGAATGCTTGTGCATTAATTTTTCCTGTATTTGTTATTGCCTTTTGTTTCTCTACCCTATAATTACTGCTTTCTCTTGGTTAAATAGACGTTTTCCCAGTGTATCATTTTCTTTCACCTGTTGGTCATTCACTAAGTGTTAGAGATAATTTTTTACTGGTTGTTTACATCCTTACAATCAATCACATTAAAATTTCTACTATTAATAACAACTTATTTCCAATACTGTACAAACATGTTATTTATTTGCATCTTCAGTTCCTACATCATCTTTGTGCTATTGTTAGCAACCAAAATCTGTCTTTATAAACTGTGTAACAACAAACAAAGATGTGTATATACTATTTTCTTTAGTTGCCATTATATTCCATCGGAGAAGGATCCACAAACATTATACATATACTATGATTAATGTATGGCATTATCTTTTTTTTGTATTTTTTTAACTTTTATTTAATAAATATAAATTTCCAAAGTACAGCTTATGGATTACAATGGCTTTCCCTCCCATAACTTCCTTCCCACCCACAACCCTCCCCTTTCCCGCTCCCTCTCCCCTTCCATTCACATCGATTCATTTTCAATTCTCTTTATATACAGAAGATCAGTTTAGTATATATTAAGTAAAGATTTCAACAGTTTGCACCCACAAAGAAACACAAAGTGAAAAATACTGTTGGAGTACTAGTTATAGCATTAAATCACAATGTACAGCACATTAAGGACAAAGATCCTACATGATATTTTTAAAAAATTGATTAATTTTCTATGCAATTTCCAATTTAAAACCAAGTTTATTTTCATTTTCAATTATCTTTATATACAGAAGATCGATTCAGTATATACTAAGTAAAGATTTCATCAGTTTGCACCCACACAGAACACAAAGTGTAAAAATACTGTTTCAGTACTAGTTATAGCATTACTTCACATTGGACAACACATTAAGGACAGATCCCACATGAGACGTAAGTACACAGTGACTCCTGATGTTGACTTAACAATTTGACACTCTTGTTTATGGCGTCAGTAATCTCCCTAGGCTCTAGTCATGAGTTGCCAAGGCTATGGAAGCCTTTAGGGTTTGCCGAATAAGATCTAATTCCGACAGGGTCATAGTCAAAGTAGAAGTTCTCTCCTCCCTTCAAAGATGGCCTTCTTTGATGGCCCCGTTCTTTCCACTGGAATCTCACTCGCAAAGATCTTTCATTTAGGTTTTTTGTTTTGTTTTGTTTTTCTTTTCCATGGTGTATTGGCTTTCCATGCCTACAATACTCTCATGGGCTCTTCAGCCAGATCCGAATGCCTTAAGGGCTGATTTGGAGGCCAGAGTGCTATTTAGGACATCTGCCATTCTATGAGTCTGCTGTGTATCCCGCTTCCCATGTTAGGTCGTTCTCTCCCTTTTTGATTCTATCAGTTAGTATTAGCAGACACTAGTCTTGTTTGTGTGATCCCTTTGACTCTTAGACCTATCAGTGTGATCAATTGTGAACTGAAGTTGATCACTTGGACTAGTGAGATGGCATTGGTACATGCCACCTTGATGGGATTGTATTGTCTTCCTCTGTTTTTCAATCATTGAATATGTATATATTAAACAATTCAAATGTGACATTGTGAGGAGTCAGATGGGTTAATAGATAGCCAGGAGATCCCAATGGAATTTGGGGTGTAAAATATTTGCTTCCTTCTCCAAAAGCTTATCTTTAGCAAATCAAAGTGTCTTGCTTCTTTAGGAATCTCCAAATTTACAAATTTACCCTGAGAAATCAATGGAGTGGTGATGGCATCTGAGCTCACAGTTTACTGTGAAGGCAGGTCACCTATCCCACACTTCTGGATGGTTTTGTTTTAGTATGAGCAAACCAGATAGCATAAAAGATTGTAATGAGGTCTTTTGATGGTTTTTGTCTCCACCTGGGAACTGAATGCCAATCTGATTGTCAAGTTTTATTTTTTCCCTTTGAAATTTTACTTAAAAAATCGACCGGAATGCTATGAGACTTTATGGGCTCTTTCCTCTCTTGGAAGTCCCCCTCCATGCCACTCCAGCTGGAGGTCTTTGATTTAATAAATTTTATAATGAATTTAATTAAATTTAATAAATTTTAAATCTATTTGTCGTCCACTTGGAAATTCTTCTTCCATGTGAGACAAAGAACTGAGGTAACAATAATTTCTCTACCTCCGTTTTCCTATAACATGGCAACTCTGGAAATCAAACTCCCTACCAAGAGTTTGTTCTTGCTGCTTACTTAGTTAGTGACTTTAAAAAATAATGATGTAAAATTTGAATTCATTTTGTGATTTTTATTTTCACTCAAGTTTCTTCTTGATAAGCTTGGTGGATACTCATTAATTGTTTCATGATGCTTCTAAAAGCTTGTAATTAATACAGCTTCCTTTTCTGCCAAGAATCTGTGTGTGTCACAGCATGTCTATAACCATCAGCTATTCACTCAGATTGACACTTGCACATGGCTTTCTAGATACTAAAAAATATATCAGGGTTATTTAAAGCCTCCTACAGATATCTCATTTCCCAACTTTTCCATTTCCTTAGCTTACATTTTGACCCAATTGTTACTCATTGCCTCAGGCATCTGTATTGTAAGCAATTGCTGATGATTGTTTTTTTTTTAACTTTTATTTAATGAATATAAATTTCCAAAGTATAGCCCATGGGTTACAATGGCTTCCCCCCTCCCATAACTTCCCTCCCGCCCGCAATCCTCCCCCTTCCCGCTCCCTTTCCCCTTCCATTCATGTAAAGATTCATTTTCAATTCTCTTTGTATACAGAAGATCAGTTTAGTATATATTAGGTAAAGATTTCAACAGTTTGCCCATATAGCAACACAAAGTGAAAAAACTACCATTGGATTACTAATTATAGCATTAAATAGCAATGTACAGCACATTAAAGACAGAGATCCTACATAATTTTTTTTTTCAAATTAATTAATTTTCTATGCCATTTCCATTTTAACACCAGGTTGTTTTTTTTTTCATTTCCAATTCTCTTTATATACAGAAGATCAATTCAGTATATAATTAGTAAAGACCTCATCAGTTTGTGCCCACACAGAAACGCAAAGTATAAAAATACTGTTTCAGTACTAGTTATAGCATCACTTCGCTTTAGACGACACATTAGGGACAGATCCCACATGGGGTGTAAGTACACAGTGACTCCTGTTGCTGACTTAACAATTTGACACTCCTGTTCATGGCGTCAGTAATCTCCCTAGGCTCTAGTCATGAGTTGCCAGGGCTATGGAAGCCTTTAGAGTTCGCTGACTTCGATCTTATTCCGATAGGGTCATAGTCAAAGTGGAAGTTCTCTCCTCCCTTCGGAGAAGGGTACCTCCTTCTTTGATGGCCCCGTTCTTTCCACTGGGATCTCACTCACAGAGATCATTCATTTAGGTCTTTTTTTTTTTTTCCATGATATCTTGGCTTTCCATGCCTGCTATACTCTCATGGGCTCTTCAGCCAGATCTGAATGCCTTGAGGGCTGATTCTGAGGCCAGAGTGTTGTTTAGGACATCTGCCATCCTATGAGTCTGCTGTGTATCCCACTTCCCATGTTGGATCTTTCTCTCCCTTTTTGATTCTGTTAGTATTAGCAGATACTTGTCTTGTTTGTGTGATCTCTTTGACTCTTAGACCTATCAGAACTATCAATTGTGAGCTGAAATTGATCACTTGGACTAGTGCGATGGCATTGGTACATGCCATCTTGATGGGATTGTGTTGGAATCCCCTGGCACATTTCTAACTCCACCATTTGCGGCCAGTCCGATTGAGCATGTTCCAAATTGTTCGTCTCCTCCCTCTCTTTTTCCACTCTTAGATTTAACAGGGATCACTTTTCAGTTAAAATTTAAACACCTAAGAATAATTGTGTGTTAATTACTGAGTTCAACCAATAGTACTAGAACAACAACAACAACAACAAATACTAAAAAGGATAAAGTATTACATTGTACATCTAAAGTCAGGACAGGAGCTGATCAGTTCATTGTTGCTTATAGTGTCCATTTCACTTAACAGGTTTCCCCTTTGGCACTCAGTTGTCACCGATCAGGGAAAACAAATGATATTTTTCTCTTTGGGACTGGCTTAATTCACTCAGCATGATGTTTTCCAGATTGCTCCATCTTGTTGCAAATGACTGGGTTTCGTTGTTTCTTACTGCTGTATAGTATTCTATGGAGTACATGTCCCATAATTTCTTTATCCAGTCTACTGTTGATGGGCATTTGGGTTGGTTCCAGGTCTTAGCTATTGTGAATTGAGCTGCAATAAACATTAATGTGCAGATGGCTTTTTTTTTTGCTGATGATTGTTTTTAACAGATGCCAACCAGCTAAATTTTATCTTAAACCTGTTTTTAACAGATGCCAACCAGCTAAATTTTATCTTAAACCTGGAGAAGTTTGAGTCAGGTGGAGAATCACTGGACAGGGCAATTATTGACAAATTGAGTGGAGCTTTGATGGATATATATTCTATTTGCAACTTTGACCATCAGGCCAAGGTTTTGCGTGTGATTTCAGGCTACTTCAGAGCAGAGAAAGGGACACTAGAGCAAGTTAAAATTTCACTACTACTATTACTGAAATTCATTTATTTATTATTTAATAAATACTCTATGGAGTACTGTAAGGCTTTATTAATTTCTAGTGTTTTAAAAAAGTTGATGTGGGGCTGGCACTGTGGCACAGCTGGTTAAAGCCCTGGCCTGTAGTGCTGACATCCCATATGTGTGCCAGTTCGAGTTCCGGCTGCTCCGCTTCCCATCCAGCTCTCTGCTATGGCCTGGGAAAGCAATAAATGATGGCCCAAGTCCTTGGGCCCCTGTGAAGTAGGCAGATAGATAGGTTAAAATTGATTAGGTTTGTGAGCTGGAAGACCACGCCTTCGACCTGCCCCTGTGTGACCTCACGCCCTACCTGATACCTTCACCACGCCCCCGTGTGACCTCATCCCCCTACCTGGCTAGACCTGGGTGCCCATCAGCCAATCAGGTTAATTAACCACTCCCCTTTGGAAGTGGGTTAAAAGCCTGGGACACAGTGTGTCGGGTCCTTCTCTTCTTCCCTGGCCTCTTGCCAGGAGGGGGCTTGCTGTAGCCCTACACTTCTTCTGGGTCTCCCACATGGGTGCAGGGGCCCAAGATTTGAGTCATCTTCTGTTGGATTCCTAGGTACATTGATTAGCAGGGACCTGGATCAGAAGTGGAGTGGCCAGGACTTGAACCAGTGTGCATATGATACTGCAGACAGTAGCTTTACCTGCTATGCCAAAATGCCAGCTCCTTAATATTGATTTTTTTAAACTTTTATTTAATAAATATAAATTTCCAAAATATAACTTTTGAATTATATCAGCTTTCCCCCTCCATAACCTCCCTCCCACCTGCAACCATCCCATCTCCCACTTCCTCTCCTATCCCATTCTTCATCATGATTCATTTTCAATTACCTTTATATACAGAAGATCAACTTAGTATATATACTAAGTAAAGATTTCAATAGACTACACCCACAAAGACACACAAAGTTTAGAGTACTGTTTGGGTAGTAGTTTTACCATTAATTTGCAGAGTACAACACATTAAGGACAGAGGTCCTACATGGGGAGCAGGTGCATAGTGGTTCTCGTTATTGATTTAACAATTGACACTCATATGATAACAGTAATCATCTGAGGCTCTTGTCATAGGTTGCCAAAGCTATGGAAGCCTATTGAGTTCACCAACTCTGACCTTATTTAGAGAAGGCCATATTCAAAGTAAAAGTTCTCTCCTCCCTTCAGAGAAAGGTGTCTCCTTCTTTGATGGCCCGTTCTTTCCACTGGGATCTCACCCACAGAGATCTTTCATTTAGGTCATTTTCTTTTTTGCCACAGTGGCTTGGCTTTCCATTCTTCCGAAACTCTCATGGGTTTTTTAACCAGATCTGAATAACTTAAGGGCTGATTCTGAGGCCAGAGTGCTGTTTAGGGCATTTGGCATTATATGAGTCTGTTGTGTATCCTGTTTCCTACATAGGGTCATTCTCTCCTTTTTAATTATATCAATTATTATTTGCAGACACTGGTCTTATTTATGTAATCCATTTGAAACTTAACCCTATCTTTTTGATCAATTATGTACTTAAACTGATCACTTTAACGAGTAAGATGGCATTGGTACATACCACCTTGATGGGATTGAATTGGAATCCCCTGGCACATTTCTAGCTCTACCATTAGGGGTAAGTCTGAATGAGCACGTGCTGAATAGTACATCTCTTCCCTCTCATATTCCCACTCTTATAATTAACAGGGATCACTTTTCAGTTAAATTTAAATGACTAAGAATAATTGTGTGTTAATTACAGTGTTCAACCAATGGTATTAAGTAGAACAAAAAAAATACTAAAAGGAATAAAATAGTAAGTTGTTTCTCAACAGTCAGGACGAGGGCTGATCAAGGCATTGTTTCTCCTACTGTCCATTTCACTTCAAAAGGTTTCCTTTTAGGTGCTCAGTTAGTTGTCATCTATCAGGGAGAATATATGATATTTCTCCCTTTGGGACTGGCTTCTTTCACTCAGCATGATGTTTTCCAGATTCCTCCATTTTGTTGCAAATGACCGGATTTCATTTGTGTTTACTGCTGTATAGTATTTATAGAGTACATATCCCATAATTTCTTTTTCCCTTCTTCTTCTTCTTCTTTTTTTTTTTTTTTTTTTTTTTTTGACAGGCAGAGTGGATAGTGAGAGAGAGAGAGAGACAGAGAGAAAGGTCTTCCTTTTTCCGTTGGTTCATCCTCCAATGGCCGCTGCGTCCGGCGCATCTCTCTGATCCGAAGACAAGAGCCAGGTGCTTCTCCTGGTCTCCCATGCGGGTGCAGGGTCCAAGCACTTGGGCCATCCTCCATTGCCTTCCCGAGCCACAGCAGAGAGCTGGCCTGGAAGAGGGGCAACCAGGATAGAATCCGGCGCCCCAACCGGGACTAGAACCCAGTGTGCAGGCACCGCAAGGCAGAGGATTGGCCTGTTGAGCCAAGGTGCTGACCCATCCCTTCTTCTCTTGATGGTCATTTAGGTTCATTCCAGGTCTTACCTATTGTGAATGGAGCTGCAATAAACATTAAGGTGCAGACAGCTTTTTTGTTTGCCAATTTAATTTTCTTTGGATAAATTCCAAGAAGTGGTATGGCTGGGTTGTATGGTAGGGTTATATTCAGGTTTCTGAGCAATCTCCAAACTGACTTCCATAGTGGCTTTACCAGTTTGCATTCCCACCAACAGTGGGTTAGTATCCCTTTTTCCCCACATCCTTGCCAGCATCTGTTTATGGTAGATTTCTGTATGTGAGCCATTCTAACCGGGGTGAGGTGAAACCTCATTGGGGTTTTGATTTGCATTTCCCTTATGGCTAGTGATCCCTTATGTGCCTGTTGGCCATTTGGATTTCCTCTTTTGAAACATGTCTATTGAGGTCCTTAGCCCATCTCTTAAGTGAGTTGTTTGTTTTGTTGTTGTGGAGTTTCTTGATCTCTTTGTAGATTCTGGTTATTAATCCTTTACCAGTAAATTTTGAATTTTAATAATACATTCACTTAATTTCTTAGAATATGTCTGTTTTTGGGAGGCTGGCCGGCCCCGTGGTGTAGTAGGTTAATCCTCCACCTGGGGCACTGGCATCCCGTATGGGCACTGGTTCTAGTCCTTGCTGTCCCTCTTCCAATCCAGCTCTCTGCCTTGGCCTGGGAAAGCAGTATAAGATGGCCCAAGTGCTTGGGCCCCTGCACCAGCATGGGAGACCAGGAGGAAGCACCTGGCTCCTGGCTTAGGATCAGCGTAGCTCTGGCAGTAGGTGCCATCTGGGGAGTGAACCAAAGGAATGAAGACCTTTCTCTCTGTCTCTCTCTCTCACTGTCTGTATCTCTACCTCTCAAATAAATAAAACCTTAAAAAAATGTCTGTTTTTGTAATTATGAAACTCTAAAATAAGATGTTAATAGCCATCAAATATGAACTTTCATTTTCTGTTAATTCATGTCTTACATTATAGATAGTAACAATAGAATTCTGCTTTTGATGAATAAATTTAATTCTTTAAACATTCTAAAACTTAATAGTTAAATCACCTTCAATACCAACATTGCTTAATTTCTTTTTATAAATATAAAATTGTAAAATATAGCTGAAGCAATAACATGAATCTATTTGAAAAGGGATTTTCATTATTTATTGAGACAGTAAATTAGTGTGCTTTATATTGCATGTACTGAAAACACTTGGCTGAGTATTATTTGCATTTAGTTATCAAGGGACTCAATTATCCATACTTACGTATTCATTTGCTCAGTTTCATTTAGGTAGTCATTTAAAGTATGGAATTCAACCAAATACAACCATGTAGACTCCAACCCTTCTCTTGGTTACATTAAATAATTTTTCACAAAAGTTTCAGAAGGCATGATTATTCTGACATACACATATACACACCCACAAATACAATCACACACACACAAAAGCTAATTACCTTCTCATGTAGGTATAATGCAGATACCATTTGAGTGGATCTGTATATGTGTAACTGTGGAAGAGCTCCACTTTATAATTAATTCCATATTGTATTTGTATGATTCCTTCCTTAATCAGAGTGTGCCAGCCATCCTAGTGATGATCATTTTTATCTTGGTATCTTTTTCTAAATTATGGCACAAAGTGATTTTAAGGAATGTATCCAGCCATAAGCAGTGTATGGTTTGAACATTTTTGCTTATCAAACCCCTTCTACTCCCTTATTAGATTGTGAATTCACTACAGGTCTAATGGAATATTTTTAATTCACAGTTCTCTAATTATTAATAAAGCTAATAATACATGTTTCAGGATGCTTTTCCAATCTATAGATAACTATACATATCTTTTACCCATTTCCTTCTATTGCCTTATTTTATGATGTAATTACTGGGGATTATTAATCTGTTTGGCTTGTGGAAAAAAATATAAGTCCTGTGGCTTACAAACAATAGCAGTTTCTTTTGCATTTCTAGAGGAAGGGAATTCTAAGGTCAAGGTGATGGCGCAGCCACTGTCTGATGAGACTACTAGTGCCTTCCAGTTGTTCATGGATGCCACATGATGGAAAGGACTCAGGAGCACTTTGGTGTTTCAATAAGGATAATCATTCCAATCTTGGGAGCTCTGCCTGCATGGACCTAATCATCTCTCCATAACCCCAGCTTCCAATTCCATCACCTTAGGGGATAAGGTTTCACCACGTAAATTGGGAGGGGAGGACTCTTTGCTTTCAGACATCCATCTGAAACTATGTATGCCATCTTTGCGATAGTTGAATGTGAGGGAAACTGGTGCAAATATTCATTATTCGTGCTGTTTTGTGGATCTCTGATTCAGAAATCTTATATGTTCCACGAGTATTCATAATGTGGTCAGACTAATTTGCTAATTTCATGTTAGGTAAAATCTAAGTCTCTTCAGAATTCTTTTATTTTTAACATTCTTGGAGGAGTTTTAAGACATGATTTACTTTATATTTTTTTCTTGACGATTTATCTATTTTTTTAGATAATCAGTGTTACAAAGAGCGAGGGAGATGGAAAGAGAGATAGTGAGAAAGATCTTCCATCTGCAGGCCCACTCCTCTGATGGCTGCAATAGCAGAGGTTGAGCCAGGCTGAAACCAGGAGGTAGGAGCTTCCTCCAGGTCTCCCATGTGGGTAGCAGGGCCCCTAGCTGTTTTTTCCTAGGCCATTATCATGGAGCTGGATTGGAAGTGGAGCAGCCAGGACAGAAACAGTGCCCATGTGGGTTGCAGGCATTGCAGGGGGCATCTTCTTTTACCACACCACAACACAGGCCCCTCCTCAAGTTTCTTGATGCTAATCAATCAGGGTAGAAATCAATGAGGTGGTATAGCTGGTTCAGAGATACCATGTGAAAGGAAGAACAACATGCATAGTCCATTGAGAAGTGCAGACTGAAAGGCTTTCAAATTAGAAACTAAATTTTCCCTTTCCTGCCACACAATAAAATCTGAACCTTTGAGTTTATTTTTTCTACTAAGCAAAACTATTTGCAAATATACCAGATAAAAATATACAAGTTAACAATTTGTTTACAGAATGTAAGTCTTAACAGTAAATACTAAGTCAAATATATAACTCCTCTGTATTAGTTTTTCATGCCACTGTGAAAAAAAAAAATGTAGCACCAACTGGGTGATTTAAACAACATAAATATATTCCCTCAAGTTTGTGGAAGTAAGAAGTCCCAAATCAATATGTTTATAATGTTGATTGGTTCTGAGAATTGTGAAGAGAATCTATTTTGTGCCTGATCTCTATCTTCTGTTTTTTTGTTTGTTTTGTTTTGTTTTGTTTTTGGGCAGTCTTTGGTATTTCTTCACCAGAGCACAACTCCAGTTTTCACACATAACTTCTCTTTGTGCACAAATACCATCTTTTTTAAGGGCCCAATAATAAGGGATTAGAGCCCATTCTAATAATCCTGTTTTACTTTTGTCATATGAAAAGATTATATTTCCAGATGAGACCACACTCATGGGTACTGGGCAATAGACTTTAACACTTTATGACGCACACATTTAAATTTTACCAACCCTCTTTTAATGGACCAATTAGATATTGCACAAAATAATATTGAATGAATATACTGTCAGCTTTTTTCTCTACTTACATATTTAATTGCTTTATATTCAATAACCATGTTTCAAATGTAAAGTAATAATTTTTTTAAGATTTTGAAAATGTTTAATCTAGAATTATATGACTTCCCACTTATCATTCTGTCTCTCCAAAAACCCTGGATATTTAAAAATCAGGAACTGAAACTGGGAAGCAAGTACAATGTGAAAAGAGATGGAAAACTTTTCTGAGTTAATTTCTTCTAGCATCATTATCCATTGTTTTCCTTTGTGTTTTTGTCTTTTATATACTTTTTAATCTATGAAAATTATGACTGAATTATTCAGTGTTTGGCTGCTCACCTCAAAATGATGAATTTTAATATTTTTATGCAATTGAATCATTGGATAAATTATTTCCTTTGTTCTAAAAGAAGCTCCACATTACTCTCATAGGTTTTTAAATGCAATTCAATGAAAGATATTTGCCATTCCCAGTATTTATTATATGATACAATTTATATTTCATTATATACATATTACTCAATAATGATATTTGCATACCTATATCACTTTTGGTGTGATTGTTGATATAATTTAAAGTAATATGTTATAATACAATGCAATGCAATTTATATTTTATATTCATGTATAAAATTAAGATATTTTTGAGTGCTCTATGTGATCAAGACTGTAAGTTTTTGTCATAAATAATTGTAATATCATTTACAGCACACAAACATACATATATATACACATATACATATTAGAGTTTATAGTCTTTTAAATATTTTTAATACAAACACTAACATAATAGCAATTTAATGTTCCATCTGTGATCTCATAAACTATTCCATAATTCATTGGAATTTGTATGTAATAAGGTTTGATGTCTTATCCACATGAATTTTTATCTTTTAGAAAAAAATTAAACTTTAAAGTATTATTAAAATGCACATGTTTTATTTTAAACTATTTATGAAAATGATATAGGATTTATTCTGAACAAAAATATTTCATGATTTTACCTACATTTTCAAAACTCATTGTTTCATTACATCCTGCATTCTGTTTTTTAATAATTTTTAAACCATTAATTCATCATTATTTGATTGACTTGAGCTTAGTTAAATCATTTATAATCATAAATGAATTTTTAAATCTTAATATTTAGAATTATGGCAAACTAATATTTTATTGGATTTATAAGTTATAAATTTAAAATTAGTTTATAATTAGTGTGAAAGACTGATATAACAGATGCTATTTCTTTTATGGATGTCAAAATTTTATCCATATTGATTTATGTAAAATAACAAAACTCCATTGATGATGTTAACAATTAATGATAATAAAGGACATGAACGGGAGGCATTTCTAAATTTACAAACATAGCAAATTTTAGAAATAAGAGTACACTATAAGCAACCAAATTATATTGAGGTAGTTCAACACTTGCAAATAGTAATATTTCCAGAAGCACGGGTGATGTAACTGGTAACAAAACTTGGTGGAAGTCCAAGTTTTAAGAATTGACAGACAACAAACATATTGAGCAGAAGTGTTGAACAGGGCCAAAAAGCATGCAGTAACTGAAGTTAGGTTGAATAAAGATGTATTATCATTTAGCATACAAATAGTTAAACTTCACTAATAAAGAGTAGAGATATAAATTTCCTGCAATTTATTCAACATGTCATAGGCATAAAGAAAAATAAAGCCAATGTTCTCCTTTATGTTTGTTTTTAGTATCCAAGTTAAAAGTTATTGACATTTTGAGAACAGCAAAGGACTTGTGAAAAGCGTAGGTTACAGTCGTTAAATATTTATATTCTTACTAATGTATTTAATTTATAATAGAAATCACTTCCCAAAAATGATGATAACTGCTGAATTGAAAGAGCATTTGGAAGTGTAATGCCGTTTACACACTTATGCAACATTGTACGTCTACTAAAGATCCAAAGGGACTTTTCTTTGCCAAATGTGAAACAAAAAGAGCAAGCCATAAAAGGAACTGAGGTAGGTTGTGATCATACTTAGAATTTTTTTAAATACGAGGTGTTATCAATAGTAAAACTTACTTCAATCATTTCAGGAACCAACCACCCAGGAGAAGCACTACGAAAACAGATCATGCTTCCTAAACAGTGGAAGATAAGTCCATGCTCCCCTAAGAGTAGCTGGGGAAAATTTACTTAATATTTAAATAGGTGTTGTTGAAGTATAGTCAATGTTACTGAAAGAAAAAAAGAAGAAAATAAAGACAATGTCCAGGCCAAAGAGATATATATGGACACAGAAAATGTAAACTTCTGTAAAAGGAAAGGATTTCATCTGAGGGATCTGAAGCAGAAACCATTGATCCTCAAAAGGCAAATCTAAGAAAAGCATTTTAAAAGGGAAATAGTTGAAGTATCCAACTTCACTGAGAACAGAACAGAGAAAAGGAACAGAAGTAACTCTGAAGACAGAAGAATGCCAGGCTGGCATAGTGGCTCAGAGGATGAAGCTGCTGCTTGAAGCTGGCATCCATAGAGGAGTGCTGGTAGGAGTCCTGGCTGCTCTACTTCTGAACCAGTTCATGAAAAAGTGCCTAGGAAGGCAGTGGAAGGTAGTCCAAGTGCTTGTGCCTCTGCCACCCATGTGAGAGACCATGCAGTCCCTGCCTTCTGGCTGCAACCTGATCCAGACTTTGCTGTTGTGGCCATTTGAGGAGTGAACTAGTGGATAAAAGGTCTTTCTCTGTCTCTCTTTTTCTCTCTCTGTTGCTGTCTTTTCAATGAATAAATCTTGAAAGGAAGGAAGGAAGGAAGGAAGGAAGAAAGGAAGGAAGGAAGAAAGGGAGGGAGGAAGGGAGGGAGGGAGGGAGGGAGGGAGGGAGGAAGGAAGGAAGGAAGGAAGGAAGGAAGGAAGGAAGGAAGGAAGGAAGGAAGGAAATCCTGTTCTATATTAAACTCAAGAAAAATCATTCATTTATAGTACCTTTCACATTTTCTCTTAAATTTCTTGTAGATATTTTCTTTTCTTGTAGAGAGAAATGAAATCCATATTCTTTTCTGTCAAGGTTGAAATCAGAAGTCCTGCTAGACATAATTTCTTAAACTGTAAGTAAAATGAATATATTTCATGAGATAAAAGCAAGTATAGCGATTTTCAAAATACAGAAAAAGAATTCACTGTGACAGATTTTCTAAATTCATTCAATCTACAGCAAAAGAAACAATGATAATTATTTTATTTGTGAAAATCATATCCAGATTTTTACTTATGTAGAGTGCTATTGGTGAATATTTATCAAATTTCAGTCATTAAACATCTTTCTGTCATGTGATGAAATTTCCTGTTGTTTTATTTCAAAACCCTAATGATTCACTATATTATTTTCTGAAATTGTTTTTAAGTAGATCAATATTATTGATATGCCATTAGCTGATACTGTGTAATTAAAATGTTCTTTGTAGTGTCTAAGACTTCTAAGTGAGAATGCGTTTTGTCATGTTCTTCTATAAACCATGCCCATGAGGAAAATGAGCATTTAAATATTTTCAGATTTCAAGAGAGTTTTATTTCTGTAAAGAGAATGCAATATGGTTTACAGTAATTAAGAAAATAATGAAGTGAATCTATCTTTAATGAGCTCCCTTTTATTTTATATATTTATCTTGAACAATCATAATTAATACTGATATTCAATTTATAAGTAAAATATGAATGCATTTCATTTGGCAGAAAATCTCCCTTAATAATATTAGTCAAGTATATTATAAATAATTTCATCTAGTACACACCTATTCAATTTTAAGCATAAATTGATTTTAATATTTCATTTTGTTTTGATGTGTACTTCACTGTACGTCATTGCCAACATTATTCCTGCCTCATATAAAGTCACCAGTGGACAATATATATTTTACCTTCACTACCAAATTATGATGATTTATTTCCAAAACGTAAAATGTCTCATTCAATTAAATGGTTGTTTTTAACAGAACAATTTGATGTCTTGATTATGGTAATCTGAAAGACTCATTCAGATGTCAAAACTCAGAAGAAATATTTGTAGTTTGTTCTGTGTTACTGGTACTACAATTAAGTGTTTAAAATTATAGAAAATGGATTTATGCTGTGACAGGAAATTGTCTAGGTGTTAGTATTGCACAAAATATATTTGGTATGCTAAGGCAACACTTCAATAGTGGATACACTCATTGACAGATGATTTTCATGTAAGGAGTCATTGCTATAGATTACAGTGGAGGTCACAATGAGTGGAAGATCAAGCAAGCAGGACTTAGCATGGTGGAGGCTGACAAGGTCATTCAGTGTTAGATGAGACCACAGGAACGTGAACTGTGTGGTTTCCTAGGGTTGATGCAACAGCTGAACACATACTAGGTGGCACAAACACAAATTCATTCTCTCACAATTCTGAAAGTCAAAAGTGTAAAATAAAAGTATCAGTTGGATCATATTGTCTCAACAGTTTTAAGGAAGAATCCATTCTTATCTTAGTTTCTGGTAGCTTTATGGTAATCATTGGCCTCCTTTGGCTTATGGCTGCATCATTACTCTTTATGTCTTCACGACCATCTAACTTACATATATGTGTGTGTGTGTGTGTGTTTGTACTCAAATCTCCATCTTTTCTATCTTTTTAAAGATACTAATCTAGACAAGGGATTAGATGCTGGGATAAGATAATACTTGGGATGCTCAGATCTCATCTGAATGCTTGGATTTGAGTCCTGACTTTGCTTCCAATTTCAGCTTCTTTCCAAAGCACACACTGGGAGGCAACAGGAGGCCCAAGAATTTTGGTCCCTGCCACACACATGGAAGACCTGAATTGATCCCAGGATGTTGGCTGTGCTCTTGGCCAGCTCCAGCTGTTACAGGCATTTAGAGAATGAACCAGCAAATGGAAGAGCTTTCTTTCTGTCTTTTTCTATTTGTTTCTACATTTCAAATAAAATTAAAATAAATAATAAATGGATGTGCATAAGAAGAAGACACTAAGCATTGGATTATCTATTTTTATTTAGTATTTTCTCAACAAAATTCATTTGCATCTTCAAAGACCCTAGTTCCAAGTGATATCATATTCACAGGTTCAGAATGGACATAATTTTTCAAGGGAAAATCGTGAACACAATAAAGTTGTACCTACATCAACTGCTCCATGGTTTTTCACTTTTTATTTATACAAGAAAGCTCACTCTATCCCAATACTCCCAAAAGTCTTAATTCAATCTAATGTCAATAAAATTACAAAATATCATCAATTCAAACAGGCCCAAATGATATCATCTAAATTATCCAGATTAGTCATGAATTAAAAAGTCCATTGTAGGGCAAGACAGTTTCCTAACTGTGGACTCATCAACTTAGAAAACAAGACATCTGCTTCCAAAAGATGATGATTTGTGTGCATAGGCTAGATTTACAGCTCTAAATGAGATCTTTAGGACAAAAATAGGTCAAGGATCACAAGCAAGACCAAATTCTAGACAGGATAATTCCCTTAGGTTTCATTGACAAAGAACAACCTCAGTGGCTCAGTGCATTATCCTCTCAGCCCGCCTGGGTGGAAGCATCAGCATCCCAGTATTCTGTAGGAGCAGCTGTGGTGCCAGCCTCTCAGGAGATGGTGGCAAACCCACCCTCTCAGCCCATTTCTTGTTCAAAGAATTTTGAAAGTCAAATTTCCCTCTTTAATTTTGCATTGGCTTTGTTCACTCATTACTAGTTGGGAATGTTTCTGCCAATGTAGGAGTTTTAAAATCTTTTCAGTCTTCCATGAATGACAAGAGAATCCTTAGCATTAGACATGAAGTTCTTCCACAGATTCTTCCTGAATCATCCCATTTCTACTGCTGGCTTAAGCTGATATTATTAACGGGATCCATATTTCACACATTCATTTTTTTTAAACAAAAGACCTATCACAGGGGTGGAATATCTAATTGGGTTTTGTTGTTGTTGTTGTTTTATTTTATTTATATGAAAGACAGTTACAGAGAGAGGGAGAGACAGAGAAAGGTCTTCCATTTTCTGCTTCACTCCCCAGTTGGCCGCAACAGCCAGAGCTGAGCCGATCCGAAGCCAAGAGCTTCCTCTGGGTCCTCCCACGTGGGTGCAGGGACCCAAGAACTTGGACCATCTACTACTGCTTTCCCAGGCAATAGCAGAGAGCCGGATTGGAAGAGGAGCAGCAGGGTCTAGAACCGGCACCTATATGGGATGCCGGCGCTTCAGGCCAGGGTGTTAACCCGCTGCGCCACAGCGCCGGCCCACACATTCATTTCTACAACAAGAGATCGTCCAGTTGCATCTTTGATGTTGTCTTGAATATCCCTACTTATACACAGGCTATTGTTCTAAGTCATTAACTTCTCCTTGTACACTAAACATCTGCCTTAAGAATCTGAGAATTAGAATAGAATATATAGAAAAAATATAAGTCAATGGTGAAAATAAAGCAAAATATCTGTAAGGAAAAGGAATAATATTACAGGTATCCATTGTGGAACTGACTACTTTCTTAGCTCTTATTAAGTGGCCTTTGAAGGAGAGTCTCTTAGAATCAGAATTTTGAGACTTCAATATATTTAATAATTTCTTCTATTTCTAATTTTCTTGTTAAGTGTTTTATACTTAAAATGTTAAAACTTTTCCATTTATTGTTTCATTCACAAATCACTCAGAAAAAATATGCCATTTGGACTGATATAATAGTTTTTAATCTTTAAATTTATATAAAAAGAACAAATTTCATGTATTTCAAACATGCATACTTCCCAGCCTAACCTTCCTTCTCTCTCCTTGATCCTACATTCCTTCCTTCTTCCTTTCTCACTTTTCTTTTAATTTTTGCAATGACACATTTTCAATGTACTTCATAACCACAAGCTTAACCCTCTACTAAATAAAGGTTTCAACAGGTAGAAAACACACTGTGGAGCTGGCAGTGTTTGGACAGTAGTTTGTGGATTTTCAACAAGATTTTATAACTAAGAGAAAAGTATCTATTAGACCTAGATTAAACTATATGGGTGGCTTATCCAAATATGAAATCAATTTAATACTGGTTGAATTGTTCCTCATCATAAAAGTTGTATTAGTATTCTAACCTCTAGTACCTCGGAAAGTGACTTGACTTGGAGATAGAGTCTTTATGGAGCTAATCAAGTTAAAATAGTGTATTTGGGCTGGAATGTAGTCCCACACATATATTCCTTTATGAAATTGTGAAATTTGGACATAAACATGCATAGAGGGAAGGAGACATGAAGAAACAGAGAAAACAGACAGCCATTTACCACCCAAGAGACACAGAGCAGGTGCTTCACAGTCCTCAGACAGGACCAGTTCTGCTGACACCTTCATTTCTGATTTCTACTGTGAAGCAGTACACTTGTTTAATCTGCCTTTGTTGCAGGAGCTCTTGGTTACTAATATAAAAGTGACCTATCCTTTAGATAAATGAGATAGAAAAAAAATCCATTTGTGAGTTCCTTATTTCTTCCTTTATAATGGACTCCTTGAAAAATTTTTGACTGGAAAGTAACAATGTGTGATTCGATGCTTAGCCCCTGATGTCAGCTGATAAGTGACTTACACTGTTGTCATCATCAGATATTTGTAAACTCCATAAAAAAAAAAATCCAACATGGAATTAAAGATACCAGCAAGCTTTTTCTTAAAAAAAATTACTTTCAAATTAGAATTCTTGTGAGAATGGGGCCAGTACTATGATGTACTGGGTAAAGGCACTGCCTGCAGTGCCAGCATCCCATCTGGGCGTTGGTCTGAGTCCAGCTACTCCACTTGCCCATTGTGGCCATTTGGGGAGTGAACCAGCAGATGATAGAGCTCTCTCTCTCTCTGTCTCTCCCTCTCTTTCTCTCTCTCTACCTCTGCCTCTCTTTAACACTGCCTTTCAAATAATAAATAAAGAAATTGTAAAAAAAAAATTCTTGTAGGGATCAAATGACTCAATTTATATTATGTGCTTAGAGCAACTTTCCAATACTTGTAGGCTCAGTGTAAGCCATACCTACCGGTTGTTGCCAAATTGCAACCCTGAATTTACCGATATTGATGTCAGAGCAGTACAACTAAAAGTTGAAATTATTGAAATGAAGAAGTAGAAGCTTAATTTGAGAATTCTAAAATTTTTCTTAAGGATTTATGTTCAACCTAATCATGCTCTTCCCTTTCCACATAAAACTCTGGTTTTTTGTTTGACTCACCTCCAGCTACAAATTATCTAAACTTTCAGTTGAATTTTTGTCATTATAGGACTAGTGGAAGCAATAGAAATGTTATATTCCTTGTCACTCAATCCCAGTTCTACACATTTAATATCTAACAGTGATCTCTTGAATTCAGAATTTTCTCCTGTCTTTCTAAAGTCAAATTCTAACTGAACATTATTTCTGTTTGCTGTCCTGTGTTGTCAGCTATGCAGCCATGTAAAATTCCCTTTGACAAAGTACATGGTGTCAGTTCCCCAGACAGTGATAGGATGTATAAGAGAAAAATGCTGAAGATATGTGCTTTGGAGTTTACTTTTTCTCGATTTTACCACACCGGCACTTTTGAGACTAAAAACACAGTTTTTAACTCTTGGAAAAACATATTTAATGACTTCTACATTCACACTGATACAGACTTTTACTACATATGAAGACATGAAAATATTTACAAATATAGTGAGTTGCATTTCAACACAGAAAATCAGTAGGTGGTATAAAAGCAAAAGCAGAGCTCATAGTTTTGTCTCCAGTGGCACTTCCCTCACTTTTGCTTTTAGATGTCACAGGGAAGTAGCTCTTTCTGATGATCTGCTAATCATATTTGCAGAGTAAGTTGATACCCTCCTATCCCCTTGAAAAATATCAAATGATGTTTTCACTAATTATATGGTATGCTGTTGTTATTTTCCCTTCCTTTTTCCCATGTCAATGTTGTATCTGTTTCACTTCTGTTTTGAAGGGCATTGTTCTCTTTATGCAACATGAACATTAATTTCTGTTTGACTAAAATGACAATTTTAGATTTAATATTATTCAGGTTTTTTGTGAATTTGTCATCCTTAGCATATGACAAAGTTGAATATGTTATAATAATTTTTTAACTGACCAACACCAATGAGTAGTTGGAATATATGTGTTTCTTAAAAAATAACCTAAAGAATTTAACATATGAAAGACAAGAATCATGACCAGTTAACTTTGTTATAGCCTTTCCCCCAAACTGGTTGGAAGGGTTTTTATAATTTCACCCAAACTGGGTCTTCTTGCCAGACATGCAGCAACCAAAGAGTTGACACCAGAGTGGTGGGAAAAGTAGGTATTTATCTGCAACTCTCAAAGCAAGCAGTCAGCAGCTAACACTTTATTCCTGGAAACTCAAAGAGATAAAGGCTATGAGTCTTATCATTCAAAATTGGGAATGATGGCATAGAACATCCCAAAAACTGATTGGAGGAGTTGCCATAAGATCCCCAAAACTGGTCCCACTCTAGAAAGTCATCACTGACACAGGAGTAGTAGACAAAAGAAAGTATCTAATGCATTGTGCAGAGCTAGGATCTGGGAGCTAGGAAGCAGGCAGCAGGTACCTGATTCTAGGGCTCCTTATTAGGTAATGGGTAGAGGTTCTTAGAGACTGAAGTTGGGGCTGAAGAGTACCTGTTAAGCCCAGGTTCAACTTCCTGGTTGATCCACAGTGCTCTTGGCCCTCCATCAATTGGTCAGAATTTTTGTGTCCTTGAGGAGATTCTTCTAATGGTGATGGGGCTTCTGTCAGTCAGAGGGCTACATGCAGGTGATAGTTATTTTTTGCTCTGGGCCAGGAATTCCTAGAAAACCCCTTAAGAAGAGATGAAATATCAAGGTGTTATCTATTAAATAAACAAATTATCTCATGAGTCTAGTGATGAGAATATTGTAGGGCCTGTCACCAGGGGCATTGGAAGGTCAGGGGCAACACTTCCTCAACTCTGTGATTTTTAATTTATATTAAAAAATTCATTGAAATAAATTTATGTACCAAGAAATGCACATAAGTGTACAGCTAAGTAAGTTTTGGGTCTTCCAATTAAGAAAAAGCATTATTAGTACCCAATGGTCATTTTGCAATCATATAAGTGGGGTGAGAAACCTAAATTAAGGGACAGAGAGAGACTAGGAAGATGGGACACGATAATATCTGACACCTGCATTCAAGACACTGTATAGAGGCTTGGTTTCAATCCCCCCATTTCTTCCTACTCCTCCACCCTGAGGGAGTGGTGGTGATGATGCTTCTGGCTACTTCCTGCTATTGAGGCATGAAGTATAGTTTTTCAGGTGTGGAGGAGAGAAAGTCATCAGCATTCTTTTTAAGAAAATTCCTACTCCACAGCTTAACTGAAGAGGTCCTGACAGAGTTTGGCCTAGTGAGTCTGCACAGATTGGAGTCTTGCTGATGTAGCATCACTCCACAGTAACAGTGAAAGAAATAACATTAATATTCCCATAACTATAATACAAACAAGAAAGATTAGCAGTTTCTCCAGGGACTTTCAGCTCCAAACCAATATAGAATCATTGATTAAGACTTAGTGTGGAGGCAGGCATAACATCAATCTGGGAGAGTGGCATTGTCATTTAAGGCATAGTGAGTATGGATTGTTGGTGCTTTAATATACGCAGTCACACTCTCCAGCTCTATCTCTAAAACAAAGATGGATGGCAAATGATCACACAGATGGAAGAAAGATATGATCTAAGGGCTTGTGCTGTAGCACAGCTGGTTAAGTTGTGCCCTGCAGTGCCAGCAACCTATACAGGTGCCAGTTTCAGTTCCAGCTATTCCACTTCTGATCCAGCTCCCTGTTGTTATGCCTGGGAAAGCAGCAGAAGATAACCCAAGTTCCTTGTCCCCTGCCACCTAAGTGGGAGACCTGGAAGAAGACCCTGGCTTTTGACATCAGCCTGGTCCACCCCTGGCCATTGAGGACATTTGAGGAGTGAACCAGCAGATGGAAGTTATCTCTCTGTCTCTCCTTCTCTCTATCTGTAACTCTGCCTGTCAAATAAATGAAGAAAAAAAAATAAAGATCTGGTCTATCTATGAAGCAGGGATGGAAACTTTTCAGGCTGTTGCATATATTTTCCCATCTTCTGTGAACCCAAAAGAGGCCCAGAGTATAGCTCCCTTTCTATCCCAGGGAAAGCCAAGCTCATCAGCATTCCTCTTTCTTTACTTAGATCTGAATCAAATATTTACTCTCTTACTTCTATCTAAAGCATAAGGCATCTGTGAGAGCTATGAGTTTAGCCTTCTGGGCCAAGATACCTGTTTGTTGTCTTCTGGTTCCAAAGTTTCCTGGAAAGTTATTATTGAGGTATTCTGTCTTTTGGTTTTTCTGGTCCGTAAAACTATTTTCCTCCATGACAGTGTTCTGATCTGGCTCCTCTAAGGGGACATCAGTCAGGCCCAGCCTTCCAGTATACACTTGTTTAATAACTTCTAGGTATCGCTTCTTGGCCTTTTGGCTAAGATCAAATGTAATAACTTCTAGGCAGTCACGTACATGCTCCCCGGAATGGCTGTTGGAAAGATTACTGAGTTTTAGAGAACCATTTTGATAATCAAATAATATGACTTGTTATTTTCCCATATGATCAGAAGAGCCACTAACCTCTCTTTTGTTCCAGAAGTGGCAGCATGCAGTGAGATCTCTGCTCTGTGGTGGGCTGCCCATGCGTGGACTCCCCAGTCTCTGGTAGTTCATCTCCCGTGACTGTTAACCCTTCTCAGACACATCAGCAAGCCTTGGGAGATGATACCCAGATTTTTGAAGCCTATACATTGATCATTTGATTTCCCAAATTATGACTTTGATACTCCCAGCCCTAATCTTTACTTCTCAGGCACAATGAGATTGAAGAGCATTACCAAATCTGTCCATGCATTGTATATAGATTCTAGCATTACCCGTGAGAACATCAAATACCACATCTAGTTAGCATTTCTCTTTAGAAACGGTGCTCCTCTCTGGCAGTTGTAGCTCCTGCCACTTATGACAGTTATTATCTGGCAATCATGCATACGACTCCTTCCTTTATAACCTTTCAACTTTATCTAATTTTGTTTAGTGGTGACACCAGTAACTCCATCTTGATTTTTATTTCCTTTTGTAATCAAGACCTTTTTTGCTGAAATAACTGCAAATCAATCATTTGTTCCTCAATGCCAGGCTGTATTCATCCTGATTGTTAACCTGATTTTGTCTCACATAAGGAGAGAAGTAATTGACAACCAGGAGTCAATGTCAAAAACCCTTGTAGTCACATGTGAGCAAACAAGAGGTTATAAAAGGAGTGGTTCTGGGGCTACCTTTACTGGAAGTCAACTGTTAGACTTAATTCTTTTTGTTCTGTGAAAGCCATCATCTCAAAATGCCAGGCCGGCACTAGATTGTTAGGTGTTGTACTTCTGTACAATTCTGATAGGAAACAGGCACAAAACTCAAAAGAAAAATACAAATTGAAATCAACGGGAACATAAAAAATTAAGTTTGTATCTTAAAAATAATGAAGAGTTATGATAACATATTATTGTTCAGTGATTGAATATGTAAATTATGTACAGACAAAAAGTTGATTTACCACAAAACATATTTTGAGATGAATGAGAAGTGCATCAAATATATCAAAATTTACAGGATATTCCTAAAACATTGTTTAGAGGAAAATTTATACCTATAAAGGCCTATGTTAAAGATAGGGGGGGAGAGATCTTACATCAATAACCAAAAACACGACCTTAAAAAGTTCAAGAAATTTCCGGGATATTTTGAAAAAGTCATGCATAGATTTCAAAATTCATTTGGCTGGCGCCACGGCTCACTTGGCTAATCCTCCACCTGCGGTGCTGGCACGCCGGGTTCTATTCCCGCTTGGGGTGCCGGATTCTGTCCCAATTGCTCCTCTTCCAGTCCAGCTCTCTGCTGTGGCCCGGGAAGGTAGTGGAGGATGGCCCAAGTGCTTGGGCCCTGCACCTGCATGGGGGACAAGGAGGAAGCACCGGGCTCCTGGCTTCGGAACGGCCCAGTGCACCAGCCATGATGGCCATTTTGGGGGGTGAACCAACGGAAGGAAGACCTTTCTCTCTCACTGTCTAATTCTGCCTGTCAAATAATAATAATAATATATTATTTTATTACCATATATTTGTGAGTTTCCCATATTTCCTTCTATTACTGATTTCTAATTCTATTACATTGTTTTCAGAGAACATACTTGGTATTGTTTAACAACTGTTAAAGTGATTAACGGTTCAGGAATGGAGTATATCTTTCAGGCACTTGAAAACAATGGAGGTTCTGCTGTTGTCAGATGCTATGACCTACAGTTGTCTGTTCTACTAAATTGATAATTTGTCCTATAAACTTATTGACTTCTGCCTGCCTAGTTTCTTTATTCATTATTAAAAGAGGAGTGTTAAAGTCTCTGCTATTTGTTGAATTATTTATTTCTCTTATCAATTCTGTCAGTTTTTGCTCATACATTTTGAGGCTCAACTGATAGGTACATTTATGTTTATAATTATTACAACTCCCTGATTGAAAACGCTTTAATCATCATAAAAGTGCTCTCGTTATTTAAAAGAACATTTTCTTTGTAAAGCTTATTTTGTCTGGGAGCAGACGTTGTAGCGTAGCAGGTTAATCTGCTACTTAGACACCCACTTCCCACATTGCTGTGCCAATTCCAGCCCTGGGTGTTCCATTTTCCATCTAATTCCTTGCTAATGCATGTGGGAAACAGCAGATGACCGGTCAAGTCTTGAATTCCTGCCACCTATGTGGGAGACTGGGGTGCAGTGACCGGTTTCTGACTTGAACCTGACCCAGCCTTGACTATTTCAGCCACTTGGGGATGAGCAGATGGGCAGATGGAATCTCTCTCCCTCTCTCTCTCTTTTGTTAAGTCTACTTTTCAAATCAATAAGTATTTTAAAACTTTACTTTTTACTTATTGAGTATTATGTTTAGTGGTGAATTAAGTCTGTGAATAGAGCGGATTAAGATTGTGTCTTGGCCAGCACCACGGCTCAATAGGCTAATCCTCCGTCTTGCGGCGCTGGCACACCGGGTTCTAGTCCTGGTCGGGGCACCGGATTCTGTCCTGGTTGCCCCTCCTCCAGGACAGCTCTCTGCTGTGGCCAGGGAGTGCAGTGGAGGATGGCCCAAGTGCTTGGGCCCTGCACCCCATGGGAGACCGGGAAAAGCACCTGGCTCCTGCCTTCGGATCAGCACGGTGGGCCGGTCCAGCACACCAGCCGCGGCGGCCATCGGAGGGGTGAACCAGTGGCAAAGGAAGACCTTTCTCTCTGTCTCTCTCTCTCACTGTCCACTCTGCCTGTCAAAAAAAAAAAAAAAAAAAATGTGTCTTTGTAACAATTGATGAAAGGAGGAAAGGAAGGGAAGAAGAGGGAGTTGGGGGGAAGGGAAGTATGGTTGTCTTCTCAGAACTGTTCCCATGGAATGCATGAAATCTGTTCTCTTCATATTAATTTTAAAAAGGGGGAAAAAAGTTTATCTCATCTGCTCTTGATATAGCCACTGCAACTCTATTATCATTGCTGTTTGCACTGGATCTCTTCTCTGTCCTTCACCTTGCAACAAATTTTAAATTTCAATTTGATGCATATTCCATATAGAAAGGATATGTTAAATCAGTTTTTGATCCTATATGAAGAACTTTCTCTTCGTTGGCTTAACTTTTTCACATTTTTATGTGACTATTAACATGTTGGTATTACACTGCCATCTCACATGTCTCCAATTTGCAGATGGTTATATTAATTTACAGATATTTGTTAATTTCCCAAATTTCTAAGCTTTTCTGGTCTTCCTTTTATTATTTGTTTTAATTATTTCCCCTAGCTGACTCATCTTGGATTAATGCTTCTGTGATTTTCAGCCATAATATGTTATGTTACTAATTTTATACACTATTAGAAAACTGATATATGCAAATTAAACAAAGCATATTAACCATATTTATTTATGGCTATTTCTTATTGATTTGTAAAGAAAAGCAAAATAAACAAAAATGATAAATATCAGGAAGGTAAGACATTATTTTAAATGGACAGAGATCAGTGACACGTTAAATGGAGGTTACCAGAAAAATGAAGAGAAATGAATAACAAATGTAAATAAATACACACAAAATAAACATCAATCATCAGTTCCAACATTTTCAGAAAGAATGCATATTATTTACTGTAAAAAAAAACTTGTAACCTACTATTAAATCCTGACGTGTGCCTGAAAAATACTTTATTTCTGTATGAAAGGTGAAGTTCTCATATAGTTTATTCTTATTTTAGAATTGCAGGAATGTCCCCAACCTTCTGAGATTTCAAAGTAAATCAATTTAATTCTCAAGACATTAGTTTTGCAGTTGAAATTCATAAATCTATAAAGGAAATGGAATTTTCCTACTAAAGTTCAAGTGGTAAATAATTTTTAATAACTGGTGACTTACTGTTTTTGACCTTAGCTATTTCTAAGAGTTTTTCATCTTCCCTGAGGGAAGCATCATATTACAAAATAGCACTACTGTTTTCACTTTTCAATATAATATTTGTCTAGAGAGGTTTATGAGCTTTTTTAACACTACTAAGTGCTAAATTTATTTCCATAATTTACCTTGTATCAATAATGAGTGCATAATTATGAGGTAATTTAGGATGTGTTATTTCAAGTGGCGGGTCAAAAATATTATCGCTTATGCAATAAAGAAAATTAAACCTTTAACACACCAAAGACACAAGACAAACTACTCTTTTTTTCTGGCCTTGTGGCTTCTTGATACTCTCTTACTCAATCCACTTTGACTGAAAAAAGTGTGAGTTGTCCTTTAGTAAATCTGGAGTTCAAAGTTTTGAGTTTCTCTGTCCTCTCTTCATTTTGAATGCCTGGATGCAGAGAACAACTGCATGGTACATTCTAATCTTGATCATAAAGGTCATTTCCTTATCTCATGAACACTTAGATATTCCACTGTGGCCCGTGATTGGGTGTACAAGTAAGGGAGTTCATCTTGTTGCACACTTAAGGTGTATTTTCTCACAGCTTTTCTAACATCATTTGACTGACTTCTTGTCTTATCCTCTAATTGATTCTGAACTGGGTTGGGGATGAAGCTGTGATTTATTGAGAAATGCTTCATAACTCCAGCTGTTAAATTGATTGGAAATCTTGAGAATAATCAGCTAATAGGAGAAGCAGATATTGTTAAAAGAATTCTCTGGCACAGTCAAGTCTGAAGACTAACTTCAGACTTTGTTGGCATAGTGGTAAAACCAGAGGCTGGTAGTTAATTTGTTTTGGTTTGGAATAGTTTGATTGTGTCTTTGCACCACTCAAGTTTACAGCATCTGAGGCTGCATCTGCTGGCAGATAGTCTGTGTGAAAGGCTCTAGCCTTTGACCTTGTGAGATCATTATGTTGAAAATGACTGTGATATGTTGTCTTCTATAAATGAATGGTATTTAAAAAAAAAAAATTCAGGCAGAGCAATGATCCCAGCTTTATAGGGACTTTAATGTACTTAGTGATGTTCCCAGCTACATGTTTCATGGCTCTTACAGGTTGATATTGAATCACACATGTCTTAATTTAGTACTGCCTGCAAGACAGAAACGTGATTGGCTGCTGTCTGGCATTGGTAGGCAAAAGAAGATTTCACAGCGCTACTTTCTCTTTGGTGAAGGATCAGTGATTAATCAGGTCTATGATTCTGGTTAAAAAAGAATGAAGCAAAACCAGCAACTTTATATTCTTAATGCAGATTTCTTTTCTCAAACTGCACTTCAGATGTCCTCCAGTCTGACAGTCACACTCAAAAGTTGAGAGTCCTGAGTGTTTAGTACCGTCTGTAGCAGAATGCATGGAGCTTCAGGATTCTGGATTAGGTTTCTCTCTGATTCTCCATATATAAACCTCATTAGTTGGGCCAGCACTGTGGCGTAGTGGGTAAAGCTGCCGTGGGCAGTGCTGGCATCCCATGTGGGTGCCAGTTCAAGTCGTGGGTGCCAGTTCAATTCATAGCTGCTCTCCTTCCGATCCAGCTCCCTGCTATGGCCTGGGAAAACAGTAGATGGCCCGAGTCATTGGTTCCCTGCACCCACTTGGGAGACCTGGAAGAAGCTCCTGGCTCCTGGCTTCGGATCAGTGTAGCTCAGGCCTTTGGGGCCATCTGGGAAGTGAACCAGTGGATGGAAGACCTCTTTCTCTCTCTCTCTGCCTCTGCTCTCTGTAACTCTGCCTTTCAAGTAAAATAAATAAATCTTAAAAAAAAAAAAAAAAGAAAAAGAAAAAGAAAAAGAAAAAACCGCCGGCGCCGCAGCTCACTAGGCTAATCCTCCGCCTTGCGGCGCCGGCACACCAGGTTCTAGTCCCGGTTGCCCCTCTTCCAGGCCAGCTCTCTGCTGTGGCCAGGGAGTGCAGTGGAGGATGGCCCAAGTGCTTGGGCCCTGCACCCCATGGGAGACCAGGAGAAGCACCTGGCTCCTGCCATCGGATCAGCGCGGTGCGCAGGCCGCAGCACGCCTACCGCGGCGGCCATTGGAGGGTGAACCAACGGCAAAAGGAAGACCTTTCTCTCTGTCTCTCTCTCACTGTCCACTCTGCCTGTCAAAAATTAAAAAAAAAATAAAATGAATAAAAAATAAAAAATAAAAAAAAAATAAAAAATAAAAAAAAACCTCATGAGTAGCTGCTCCATTATGATAAAGTTGCTTTATTCATATGTATAGGTTTAACAAGTGTTTTTAGTCTTTTCAAAATTTAATATTGAGAGAGAGAGAATTTATGTGGAAAAATAAAGAGTATTAAAGTGAAAATACTTGCTTTTCTATTTTGTCAGATTTCAAATATTTGAAGGTTTCCTTTCAAAACTACAGCTTTCAGAAGTGTTGCTTTTTAAATAATATCAACAGAAATATATTTGGAATTGACATCCATAATTAATGGTAATAGTTAAAAGCTTACTGGAAATAATCTGTTGATATTTGGACTCAGTTTGTGCATTTGATTCAAAATGCATAATGGATATAGATGGCTTAAAGAAAAAATGTGTTTTCTTCAGCTTTTTTGACAATGAGCTGCTAGAGATACTTTAACTGTACATGACAGATCCTTAGATACCAAGTAGCACTACCATGAATTATTACTGTTAGGATTTTATATTATGTATCTAAAACACTTCACATGTTTTAAGAACAATGTCTAGTTATTATTGGTGTCATTATTTTCTTGTTGTCTTTGAAGGAAGCAAATAAACAAAAACTAGTTAAATGAATAAATAAGTAACAGAATTACCCTGTTTTTGTTTTGTTTTGTTTTTACTAAGAGTACCGTTTGAGCATCCCTAGTATTAAAACATAAAGTTCTAAATGCTACAAAATCTGAAATATTTCAAGCATGGTCGTGAAGCCACAAGTAGAAAATTCCACACCTTACTTCCTGTGATGGATTGTAGTCAAAACTCAGATGCATTAAAATATTGTGTAAAATTACCTTTGGGTTATGTAGGGTGAATATGAAACCTAAATGAAGTTTGTGTTTAGACTTGCATTCAATCACTAAGGTAATTTTTTATTGGTATGCAAAATTCCAAAATCCAACAAATACCCAAATTCCAAAACATTTCTGGTCCTAAGCATTTTGAACAAGGGATAGTAGATCTAAATTCCATATTAACTTACATATTATTAAAGAAAGAAACACAAAATATGTTCACTACAGGAAAGGTAATAGATACACAAAGAAAGATGGAACCATTGTGCAATATAGTCCCTTATATACTTGAAATCAACTATAAGTAACAAAATCTCTCATGTTCTTATATGGAAGCAACAAATACATTTAGTTTCCATTTATTTTGATCTTTTTATCAATTTGCATTTTTTATTATTCAAAATGCATAATAAACATAATAATGAATTAAGGAAAGTAGTGTAGTAAAAAGAGTTATTTTCTTTACCTAATTTTACATACTGGCTCTTTCATTTATTGTTTATATGATAAAGCAAACCACACATATATTTTGAAGATAATAATATCCTAACAGTTGCAACCATTTTTCACAAAAGAAAAAGTAGATAAAAACCATATAGGTTTATGTATGACAAATAATATTAACAGTTCTTGGTACACAGTCCTACTTAAGTTAATTTGTCTATAGTCACATGTTTTAATATTTATAAAATTAATATGTATTAGTACTTATCTAATTCATGCAACATTGTGTTGACGAGAAAAACCTTTTCTTGTTCGTTTATATTTTCAATCATAATATACTCCCTAATATTTTTATTAATATCCATTACCATAATACAGTTAAAATTTAGCTTTAAGTTGTTATTTTGCACTATGGTCTGGGCACTTTACCTGTCCAGAAACTTGAAAATGTCCTTTATGGTTAACAATATCATTGTATCATTCACTTGTGATGAGAAAATACTAGTGAACTCAGAAAGTGAAATCTACCAAGCCATTCATCAGGCTGAAATAACAGGCATATAAACCAAGCTGCAACTTTAATAGGAAACATTTCTCACAGGGATGCTGCGACTGAAAGATTATAACATCTTTCTCTTTGAAACAATATGGCTTTCTAACTCCCTGAGAAGTTTGGAGGTCCAAAATCCTAGAATATCATAAACATTGATTTTGAAATGATATCTGTAAAAATGAGCCATCCCACTCTTACCTAGCGAACCTAAAATTACTTTGAAAATGAAAAGTTGTACTGATTTACAACCTAGGAACAAAGCTCCAGGTAAGAGCTTTCTGGACTCAGAATCCCAAATCAATCTTGACATTGCAGTTCCCAAGGAAATGGGCTTTGAGTTGGCTTTCCAGCAGAGAGCTGATGTTGATCCCACGTTAAACACATCCCTGCTTTTCTTCAAGTCATATAGCACAATTGCCCCATTATTCACTAAAAGCCACCCTTTCCTGAGATACTTTCATCCATCTTTTCTGTGTTGAGTTGTTCCATATTTACTCTTGAGGACAATTTCCCTCAATATAATGGAACCTTAACACTTGTGTGTTTATTTGCTTTTTTGTCGCTGATTTACCTAAGGCAATTTATTTTCCAAAACATCAAGATAAATATGGATGGTCCAAGAACTCTTTTAGGTACTGGTTCTATTACAATGAGTAAGGCAGATAAACTACTTTCCTTGCAAAGCAAATTTGTAGTCAGGAATACGTACTTGGGGTTTTGAAAAATTATAACAAGATAAAGAGAACTGTTGACTGGAGAAGCAAAGAACATTGTAAGATCGATGGGAAAGTATTTGAGGGACAGATATTTGAAATTAGTGTTAAATGGTGACACGGGTTCAATAACCAACTATCTCCTGTGAAGTCATTCCAGAGAGCAGTTTATCAAGGACAGTTGGAGACAGTGGAATAAGATCAAGAATAAGCAGATGTGGTTTGGAAAAGCTGAATTAGGAGAAATCATGTGAAATTATAAAAATAAAATTTTATTTCATGTGGTATGTAGTAGGAAGTTTTGGGAACAGTGAAAAGGGGACTTTAAGGAGAAAGGGGAGGAAAGACGAGTTTCAGAGCTACTGATCAGGAAAAAAAAAATAGCAAACACCATTTTGAAATTGCTTGAAGAAGGAAAAGATTTGTTGAACCAGAATTCAATACTGCAAAGATATCATCCAAAAAATTGAGGTCAATTTTTTCTTTTTTTCTTTTTTTTTTTTTTTTGGACAGGCAGAGCGGACAGTGAGAGAGAGAGACAGAGAGAAAGGTCTTCCTTTGCCGTTGTTCACCCTCCAATGGCCGCCGCGGTTTGCGCGCTGCAGCCAGCCGCACCACGCTGATCCGTTGGCAGGAGCCAGGTGCTTCTCCTGGTGTCCCATGGGGTGCAGGGCCCAAGGACTTGAGCCATCCTCCACTGCACTCCCTGGCCACAGCAGAGAGCTGGCCTGGAAGAGGGGCAACCGGGACAGAATCCGGTGCCCCAACCAGGACTAGAACCCAGTGTGCCAGTGCTGCAAGGCAGAGGATTAGCCTAGTGAGCCGCGGCGCCGGCCAAAACTGATGTCAATTTTAGCCGAGCAAATGTTAAGATAGTCATCCAGGTCCAATGCCATGGCTCACTTGGCTAATCCTATGCCTGTGGCACCGGCACCCCGGGTTCTAGTCCTGGTTGGGGTGCCAGATTCTTTTCCGGTTGCTCCTCTTCCAGTCCAGATCTCTGCTGTGGCCAGGGAAGGCAGTGGAGGATGGCCCTAGTGCTTGGGCCCTGCACCCGAATGGGAGACAAGGAGGAAATACCTGGCTCCTGGCTTCGGATCGGCGCAGCACACTGGCCATAGTGGCCACTATAAACATTGAGGTGCATCTATTGTTGGTAGATTTCTGTATGTGAGCCATTCTAACCGGGGTGAGGTGAAACCTCATTGGGGTTTTGATTTGCATTTCCCTGATAACTAGTGATCTTGAACATTTTTCATGTGTCTGTTGGCCATTTGGATTTCCTCTTTTGAAACATGTCTATTGAGGTCCTTAGCCCATCTCTTAAGTGGGTTGTTTGTTTTGTTGTTGTGAAGTTTCTTGATCTCTTTGTAGATTTTGGTTATTAATCCTTTACCAGTAGATTTTGATTTTTAACAATACATTCACTTAATTTCTTAGAATATATCTGTTTTGGGGGGGCTGGCCGGCCCCGTGGTGCAGTAGGTTAATCCTCCACCTGGGGCACCAGCATCCCATATGGGCACCGGTTCTAGTCTTGGCTCCAATCCAGCTCTCTGCTGTGGCCTGGGAAAGCAGTAGAAGATGGCCCAAGTGTTTGGGCCCCTGCACCAGCTTGGGAGACCAGGAGGAAGCACCTGGATCCTGGCTTCGGATCGGCGTATCTCCGGCCATAGTGGCCACTTGAGGGGTGAATCAACGCACCAACGGAAGGAAGACCTTTCTCTCTGTCTCTCTCTCACTGTCTAACTCTGCCTGTCAAAAAATAAAAATAAAACATAACAAAGATAGTCATCCAAACAGGCACTAAAAATAAAAAAAAATGAATGAATGAATAAATAAATGCATAAATAAAATAAGACGAAGTATTTTTATTCTTGTTTTTTTTTTATTTATTTAATTCTTTTTTAAAAAGAAGGAAAATGGGGTTGGCATTGTGCTGTAGTAGGGTAAGTCACCACTTGGGACTCCGACATCCCATCAAGTCATGCCCCTGTCTCCCATTCGGCTTCCTTGCTAATGTGCCTGGGAGGGAGGGGATGGTGGCCACAGTAATTGGGTCTCTGCCACCCAGATCCAGTTCATGGCTTTTGGCTTTGACCTGGCCCAGCTTTGGTTATCATTGGATTTTGAAGAGTGAACCAGCAGATGGAAGATCTCTGGATCTTTCTCCATTCCTGTCTCTCTCTCTCTCTCCCTCTCTCTTCCCCACCCCCCTTCTATGTCTCCTTCCATCTTCCATTCACTCTGCCTTGAAAAAATAAGTCTTCAAAAACAAACAAAAAAAAATTATCCCACATAAAATTTGCATGTTGGGGCTGGCGCCATGGCCTGAAGTGCCGGCAACCCATATGGGTGCCAGTTCTAGTCGCGGCTGCTCTCTGCTATGGCCTGGGAAAGCAGTAGATGATGGCCCAAGTCCTTGGCCCCTGCACCCATGTGGGAGACCCGGAGGAAGCGCCTGGCTCCTGGCTTCATATCGGCACAGCTCCGGCCATTGTGGCCAATTGGGGAGTGAACCATCGGATGGAAGACCTCTCTCTCTCTGCCTCTCTTCTCTCTGTGTAATTCTGACTTTCGAATAAATGAGTAAAAAACCTTAAAAAAAATTGCATGTTTATTGAAAAGGAAAGGGCATCAGGGCCGGTGCTGTGGCGCAGTAGGTTAATTCTCCGCCTGCGGCGCCTGCATCCCATATGGGCACCGGGTTCTAGTCCTGGTTGCTCCTTTTCCAGTGCAGCTCTCTGCTATGGCCTGGGAGAGCAGCAGAAGATGGCCCAAGTCCTTGGTCCCCTGTACCCGCATGGGAGACCGGGAGTAAGCACCTATCTCCTGGCTTTGGATCAGCACAGTTCCGGCCATTGTGGCCATTTGGAGAGTGAACCAACGGAAGGAAGACCTTTCTCTCTGTCTCTCCCTCTCACTGTCTGTAACTCTATGTCTCGAATAAAAAATAAATAAATAAATTTTAAAAAATCTAAAAAAAAGAAAAGGAAAGGACATTAAAAATAGAAAAAATATTTGAGTTCATAAGGGAAATATAAAATGTTTCTTATTTTTCATGTATATAAAAGGGAATTGATTATTTAAAAGTAAACAATAGCAAAATAGATTTGGATCTACAGCATATGGAGTTTTACATATAAAATTTGTAGCATATGGAACTTAGACTGTCATAAAATAAATCCATGAGTCACCATTAAAAATACAAAGGAACGTAACTAATATAGAAATAGAGTTACACAGAATGATATATACACAAAGTAACCTGAAAGCAAGCAGAATAAAGAGAAAATAAGACAGGAAACAACAGGAAGCAAGCTGCTATATTAAAAGCAAACAATAAAATCGCTTCCATAAAAAACAGTGTTTATGTACTCTAGTAAAAAAAAAAAAAGAATGTTTAGACTACATGAGAAAGCTGATACAACTTTTTACACATAAGGAGAGTGTATATATAAAGTAATTAGATATGAAAGATGTGGACTAAGAGGTCCCATTAGCAGCATGTCTGTGAGGCCCCAGTGGAGCCCAGAACAGAAGGAGGCATTCTGAGGGTTCAGGCCTTCACTCAGGCGGCTGGCTCAGTGACCAGGTCCCAACTACTCATCCACAAACACCTTCTCCTCTTAGGGACTCTGTTGAAGGTCCTTTGGTCTTGAGCCTGTTTTTAATGCCACTGTTCATGGAGCATAAGAGAATCCGTACACTCAAAAGCCAACTCTCCAGCCTTGGTCTGACTGCAGGTATTGAAAGGCCATGCAACCCAGCTCCTAACCATGAGAACCAAGTCTCAGAAATCCTGTCTCATTGGGAGAAACATCAAATATGTATAGTTATAATCTGTCAGTGATATTCATAAAAATAGGTTTAGCCATGTTGTCAATGAATTAAAAGAATAGAATAGATATGTTTTTGTCATTGTTCTTTTTGAACAGAAGTGCATGACCTGCCAAGACTAAGGCATTCAGGTGCTTGTACTTTGGACCAGATCCAGCACAGCCCTTCTCTCATCCATGCATATCACTCACTGGATCTTTATTGTGAGCAAGTCTCTCTTACTATCAGTTCATTCAATAACCCTTGTAGGGACCAATTTCCAGCACCAGATCCTTTTTCATGCACAGAACACGGAATAAAATAAGAAAATAAATTATAATGATGTTTGACTTCTTGGAATTTGTGTTATGAAACACAACTCCCATATCACTTTCAGAAACATACTATAAGTCAGTTATGTTATGTTAATTCTGACATCCCTATTTCTTCTTTATATTGGAGGTTAAAAAAATTTAAAAAAACGCAGTAGGACAGTTCTTACAGGGGTTAGCTTCACAGTCTTATCAGAAATGCAACAGCCCATAAATGACAGCTCTGCACTTGGAAAATCTGAGAAATATTGAGGTTGCATAAAGCTAGATTTTCTCATTCTAATAGAGGAAATCAAGAGGATAAACATGAAAGTATCATATTACCATTATATTGTTATTAATATACCATCATTTTTACAATGAAAATGATGACAATGATGATGGTAAATGTCTTCTTTTTATTTGTGAATGGTAGACAGTTAACACTATAATGTACATGACAATAGTTGTCTGTATAATCAATTTTAAAATACATTTTCTTTTTGAATGAGGCATATGCATCACAATTTAAAAGCCACCAATGAATGTGTGATAATTATAAAATTAGGATTAAGTAGACTACCATTAGAATGTTGCCATTTTTAAGTTTTGTATTATTTTCAACTTTTTGAGTGTTTTAATTTTTTTATTGAAAAAGTAGACCACACACGTACATACAGAAACACACAGAGAAACATAGATTTTCCAACTGCTTATTCATCCCCTGAATGCCTGCCTGCAACAGCTAAGTTGGACCAGGCCAAAGCCTGAATCCCAGAACTCGGTCTGAGTCTACCACGAGGGTGACAGATTGAAGTATTTAGGCTATCATGAGCTGCCTCAGAGGGTATGGATCAGCAGGACACTGGAATCAGAAACAGAACCAGGACTTGAACCTACATACTCCCTTTTTGGATGCTGGTTCCCAAGCAGAATCTTTTTTTTTTTTTCTTTTTTAAGATTATTTATTTATTTTAAAGGCAGAGGGAGAGAGAGAGAGGGAGAAGGAGAGAGATAGAGATCTTCTTCCAGGTCTCCCATATGGGTGCAGGGGCCCAAGAACTTGGGCCATCTTCTACTGCTCTCCCAAACCATAACAGAGGGCTGCATCGGAAGTGGAGCAGCTGGGACTCTAACCTTCAGGCTTTGCCCGCTATACCACAGTGCCAATCCCTCAAAGCAGCATCTTAACCACTACATCAAATGCCTGCCCCAGTATTCTGTTGTTAATTTGGTAATACACAGTGTCCTTTGTATGGCATAGATAGAGATAGTGGATGACACAAAACAGAGAATGGCTAAGTAACAACACATGTGACCTGTACTCAGACCATTGCTTCCAGGGATCTTGAGTTACATGAACACGACGAAGTCAGTTCCTGATCATCAAAGCACTCATTTTTTCTATTCTCACCCACAAATAATATGATATGACCAGCTTTAAGAAGAAGAAACAGAGCTTAGAAAGAAAAGTGTTCTTATGTGCATCAAAGAGATTTAACTTCAAAAGGAAGTGCCTGTCTGCACCGCGGCTGTCTCATGCTGTTATGTGCCGATGGCATACATTCTTAAATACACTTAACTCTTCCAAGGATTTATGCTCATGCAGGAGTAGGTCACCGTGTTTCTGCCAAGGGCCATTTGGGTATTTATAACATCACTCATGGGCCATACAAAATAATCAACTCAAAAATTAGGCTGCTATAGATGTATGGAATTTGAAATCTCACCTACAGTTGCGTTGGCAGGGCCAGACCAAATGATTTCACAGGCCTTACACAGCCCACAGGCCAGCCATTCCCCACCCCTGTTGGAGATAGGTTACTGCACCTCTGGACTTTTTGTTATAACTAATGCATTTTTGCATCTAATAGATCGGCCTAGGTTTAGGTAACTCCATCTAGCAATTTGGGTGAAGGAAATTGGAAATTTGTTTGAAGCCTTCAGTCACGCAATTAAAGTGGTGAATACAAAATCATAGAAAGATAGATGGTGATGACTATTAACATATTTATCATTAGAGACAGATATAGAGATAGACTTTTAGGCCGAGGCATGGCTCACTAGGCTAATCCTCCGCCTGCAGCGCTGGCACCCTGGGTTTTAGTCCCGGTTGGGGCACTGGATTCTGCCTGGTTGCTCCTTTTCCAGTCCAGCTCTCTGCTGTGGCCCGGGAAGGCAGTGGAGGATGGCCCTACTGCTTGGGCCCTGCACCTGCATGGGAGACCAGGAGGAAGCACCTGGCTCCTGGCATCGGATCAGCGCAGCGCGCCGGCCATAGCAGCCACTTGGGAGGTGAACCAACGGAAGGAAGACCTTTATCTCTGTCTCTCTCTTTCTTATTGTCTAACTCTGCCTGTCAAAAAAAAAAAAAAGAAAGAGATAGACTTTTAAAGCCCGATTCTTCATTCCTTCTTTGTGATGTATGTGTTCCACTTTATTTTGTTCTATTTTGTGCATTATACCTTCTTGCTCATATTTTACTTTTTTCCAAACATTAAGTGTAGCCCAACTCTTACCTGCGTTACAACTTCTAGCTTTGTAGGGACAATCTACTATTTCACTACTCACCTCAATATTCTAGGGGAAAAACTGGGATAGGCATATTTCCTAATTCTTTAGCCTACTTTATTTATTTATTTTTTGCGAGGCAGAGTTAGACAGTGAGAGAGAGAGAGAGTTATAGACAGTGAGAGAGAGACAGAGAGAAAGGTCTTCCTTCCGTTGGTTCACTTCCCTAATGGCTGCCACTGCCGGTGCTGCGGAGATCCGAAGCCAGGAGCCAGGTGCTTCCTCCTGGTCTCCCATGCGGGTGCAGGGACCCAAGCACCTGGGCCATCCTCCACTGCCTTCCTGGGCCACAGCAGAGAGCTGGACTGGAAGAGGAGCAACCGAGACTAGTACCCGGTGCCCCAACCGGGACTAGAAGCTGGGGTGCTGGCGCCGCAAGTGGAGGATTAGTCAAGCGAGCCATGGCGCCGTCCCTCTTTAGCCTACTTTAAAACTGTTATTGAACTCCTCTTCTTCTCACACCTTACCAATGTTTTCTGTTTTAATTTCTCTTTTTCTTGAAATCTCAATATTAAAATATACAGTAATTCCCACCTCCTTAATAACTTAAGCATTTCCTCCTTGAATATACTTTTCTTCCTCCCTCTAGCAACCATCCTTAAAAAATTTGAACTGCATATGAATGGCCTATTCTTCATCTTGGTCTAATGATTCTTCAAATTAAATGACTCCACTGGTAACCCAATGCAGTGGCTATTCACTCATGCTGGCGGCCACCACACAGGTCTTCTTCACCTGCAGTTGGTTCTTAAATGGCACTCCAGATATTTTTATTTATAAAAACAGCACAAGCAGGTAAAAAAAAAAATACCTTGAGAATTTCACCAAACACTCTGAGAAATGGACCTATTTCTGGGTCACCCATCCTGTCTACTTTCACCATTCCTGCTCTTAAAACCTAGAAAATTACTGGAGAAACAGAACAAAGGGACACAATTATTCACCTTTTCTCATTCCTCCTGTATCCTCCTTTATCACTGAGTTTGTCTTGTAATAATTGCCTTGCAAGATACAGGATTCCTGCACCCTCACTCTTCATTTTTCTCAATCAGTGACCTAATCTAATCTTACCTCAAGAGCTTAAAACTTTGCACTTCATACTTTCTTATAATGATTATTATTTAGTTAGTTAGTTGAAAGGCATAGAGGCATAGTTCTCTCCCCCTCCACACACACACACACACACACAGAGAGACAGAAAGGGAGGGGGAGACAGATCTTCCACCCACTGGTAAACTCCCCAGATGCTTGCAACAATCAGGGCTGGGCCAGGCTGAAGCCAAGAGCCAGCAACTACAACTGGATCTCACAGGTGTGTGGCAGGGATCCAAGTACTTGGGCCATCAACTGTTGCTTCCAAGGCGAATTAGCAAGAAGCTGGATCAGAAAAGTTGTGCCTCTATCCCAGGCACTCCTATACTGGATGTGAGTGTTCCAAGTATCAGCTTAATACACTGTGCCACAAGATCTACTTGCCTGCCCATTATATTTTTGGAGTTTCAATGTTAAATGCTTTGAAGATGGCCGGCACCGCGGCTCACTAGGCTAATCCTCTGCCTGCAGCACCGGTACCCTGGGTTCTAGTCCTGGTCGGGGCACCGGTTCTGTCCCGGTTTCTCCTCTTCCAGTCCAGCTCTCCTCTGTGGCCCGGGAGTGCAGTGGAGGATGGCCCAGGTGCTTGGGCCCTGCACCCGCATGGGAGACCAGGAGGAAGCATCTGGCTCCTGGCTTTGGATCGGCACAGCACGCCGGCCATAGCGGCCATTTGGGGGGTGAACCAATGGAAGGAAGACCTTTCTCTCTGTCTCTCTCTCTCACTAACTCTGCCTGTCAAAAAAAAAATGCTTTGAAGACACATTATCTGCTTAAAACACCAATCTATCCTCACTTGGTTAGCCAAAATTTCCATAAGCAATTCAATATAACCTCAAAATTAGCATTGGATGAATATGTTCTCAGGACAGATAGAATACACATGCTTGGAGGATTCTTGAAACAAAGACTGTCAGATATCCTGCATCCCTCAGAGTTATCTGGTTTGTAGATCTGTAGGTCTGATTTCACTGGCATGTAACCAGTACTGTCTTGAATGGTTCTCTGCACTTACAATGGCCCTGTATTTGAGGTTTCTAAAATCACGCTTTGAGATTCCTGACAATTTCTTTTTTGAATTTGTGTTTTGTAATTGAACTCAAAGGAGGAAATGAAGCTTGTATGTGGAGCCTTGACTCACACACACGCTGTCTCCTGCCCAGATACATCATCATAGCTGACCACGGTGCTCCCTCTAACACACGGGTCCTATCCACACTTAGTGAATGATATGCTACTCCTCTGACCTAGCAATACCTGCTCAGACCTTGCAGTTTCTAGGAGGATGTCCTTCTGCCATGGGTTAGGATAGAGGACTGTGAAAAGGCACAGTTGCCCAATTTCTTTCTGGGGCATGATGGATTGGTCTCAGCGGGAGGGAGAGGAAAACAGGAGCTAGTGGGCCACCTGAGTGCCAAGCCATGGAGATACCAGGAGGCACCAGTGTAAGTCGTGATTGCCAGAGCATCCTCATGCTCCATGGAGGCTGGCATTTATAGCAAGGGGGAAAAAAGCAAAGAAAATCTTCCCACCATAGCAAGTCCACAGAGAGAAAAAGAAAAAAGAAAAAAAAATCTTAAGTTTTAGTATAGGCAATTTATTTCTGCCTTTTGAAGGAGAGTTTCAGTACTTCTCTTTGGCTCTTGGCCTTGAAAATTATGTAGTCAGCCCTGGATGGGATCCAACAGTTTGTATTTCAAGCAATTCCCCCAGGGGATGCTGCTCTACGCAGAGGGTCATCTGTGAGAACCTCTGATCTGTGCCTTCTCAGCCTCAGGGAAATTAGGATAAGCATTCTGCTTATGTGATCAGAGAAGGGATGGAAATCATCCCTTCTGCCTTTTGCATGTTGCTGTATTATCCTACAATTCTGTGATATCTATTAACAGATAGTATACATTTTATTACAGTGTTTTCTCCATTTTGCTGTTCTTTTTGAGGTGTTATAGGCATTTGTTGTTACAATTAATGTATACACAGCATTTCATAGCTTCACTCTCCACTGGTTTTTGGTTCAATGACTGTTGAAATAATATGTTCTTAAATGGAAGCATTCTTCCTCAACAAACATTTTTCCCTGACTCTGCCTTTCATTTTCCCCATAACCTCTGAAATGCTATGCTTTTTTCTACAATCAACTGAATTTAACCATGTTGCTTGTTGTTTCATCAACCACAACCTTAGAGCTATCCCCATACCCATCACAGTCTAACTGCAAATGCACGCATTATATGGAACTCTCAATTTTGTGAGATATCTGCTGGGGAGATTTTTTAAAAGTGAGGAAGGAAGCATGATTCTATAGTGGTTTTAAGCTGACAGCAAAACTGAAAGGCAAGTACAGGGATTATCCATATACTCCATGCCCCAACTCATTCATAGGTACTTGTATATCAACAGCTCCCACCCGTGTGTTGCATTTCTCACACTCAATGATCATACACTGATACATCCTTATTGCCCAAAGTCCATGGTTTATATTTAGGTGCACTGTTAGTATTGCACATTTAAAATTGCATTATTCTGCATGCTGTATTAAGTCTAAGTGATTTACAATATGGGGTTTGCATATTAAATGCTCTGAGAATGCCTGTCAGAGTTTTAACAGTGTTTCCCAAATTTATTTAAATGTGGAATGTCTCTTTAAGTGATGTATATGGATACTCTAAATGAATACTGTCTTGGCACATTGTGAAAGCACTCGTCATATTATTGAGGAATTTTAAGTAAAAAGATAAATTTATATTTCATTTTAGTTTTAGGCAAAGTGTCCTGCCTCTTCAATTCTTGCCATATCTACTATACCTGCAGTCATACTTTGTACAGCTAATACTAGTAAAGTGCCACCATCATTACAGATGCTCAATGAATTTATGCTGATGAAAATAACCTCCACTGGCAGATGTATATTTCAGTCATTTCATATGCACTCCACCAAGATTCCATTTAGCAATGCTAATCGAACTAAATTATATTATGAGGGGCTTATAAGAGAGGTAGGGTATGCGTTTGAGTCTTTGAACTAATCCTTATGTGTTTTAAAGCAAATTTAAAAAGTTGCAAGCCTACTTAAAACGTTGAAAGTCCGATTGTATGCTAATCCCTAGTACAGGGAAATATTTTCCATACAATATTCCATTTTCCATACAATGTGGAAAATAAGGTTTAATCACGTCAAGGTTTCAAAATCAATTGTGTAACAGTTCTAAAAACAAGAGCATGCCAGAAAGCCATTCTGAAAAACACACACTTTATCCATGAATCTATCATATATTCCTCTGGTAAAATAATTCTCAGCAAGCACCAAAGACATTGTAATTATCGTCTACTTAAAGATGCTATAAGAAATTGCATTTAGAAATTTATATTTGAGTTTGTACAAAAGATATCATTTGTTACAACTATACGATTCATTATATTACATCATTTTTCTCTTTTTAAAATATCTATTTATTTATTTGAAAGGCAGAGTAACAGAGAGAAAGAGAGAGAGCTCGATCCTCCATCTACTGGTCCACTCCCCAAGTGTCTGCAATGTTAGGGCTCCTCAAGGGTGAAGCGAGGAGCCAGGAACTGCATGCCGGTCTCTCATACCAATGGCAAGGACCTAGACATTTAGCCCATCTTTCAGTGTTTTTCCAGGCACACTATCAGGGGGCTGGATCAGAAACAGGGCAGTCAGGATGAGAACAGGCACTCTGATATGGGGTGCCAGCTTGTAAGTGGTGGTTTAGCCTGCTGAGCCACATCACCGATCCCACACATTAATTTTTTCTTTGAGAATTTGAGAAACATTTAGTGTAAGTCTTTCTTCTAAGTGATTGTCTTTATAATTATTGCAAAAATTATGCTCTATAGTACTCATGAATCCCCCACTGAAAAGCCCATTACGGTATAGTGTACATGATTCCATGGATACTTATTTAGTAAAAACACAGTGCCTGTTTGGGCTGGCATTTTTACATAGCAGGCTAAGCCATCGCCTGCAACACTGGCATCCCATATGGGCATAGATTCTTGTCCTGGCTGTGCCACTTCCTATCCAGCTCCTGGCTGATGGCCTGGGAAAACAGTGGACAATGGCCCAAGTGCTTGGGTCCTTGTACCCATGTGGGAGACCTGGATGGAGTTCCAGACTCGTGGCTTCTGCCTGGCCCAGTTTTACTGGCCATTGTGGCCATCTGAAGAGTGAACCGGGGATGGAAGATCTCTCTGTCTCTGCCCTTCTCTCTTTAGAACTCTGACTTTCAAACTAAATAAATAAATCTTCAAAATAAAGCACTATACCTGGATTGATTCTATGTATTCTATGTGAATATAGTTATACACAAATATATATTCACACAATGTTTAGCTATCTCTCTATGTACATACAAAATATACATTTTCAAATTATATACAATTCAAAAATAATGATTTGTTATTTACATAAAAGCATCATGTTATTATAGATAATTCATATATGTGTATATATTCTTCATATACATACACAATACGGATCTTATCCAGTGCTATACTAAATGCCTTATTAAAGCCATCCATTATCTTTTCTGAGTAACAATGTTAATACATTAAATGGAACATAATAGATGTTTTGTTGCTGATGACACTATTAGCTTTAAAATATTATAATTTATTGAATTGATGTGGATGCTTTTATCAAGTAGAAGCAGCTTATGTTCTTAAAAACATTTCAGCAAAAACACACAATAAAAATCTATTGTTACAAGCAAAATTTAACTTTCATCAATCACCATCACTTATTTTTGCTAACTTTAAGAAGCAGAGTTTGTGAATGGTGCTATAGGAAGTAGATTAGTTTTATATGAGTTTTTTGAAAGCAGAGGAACTTTAAAAAATGTAAAAGCAGAGAAATGAACAAAGACTCTAAATTAAGAATAAACTCTTTGTTCCACTTCTATTTAGATAATTCTAAAGTAATATTCACTCCAAGAGTTATTTTTAAATATGCTCCAAAAATACATTTAAGTAAAACTTAAAGTAATCTGTTTCTATATTCACCCTTTTTCCTTTTTAAGCTCATTTAAGCTTTTTAAAACTACCATTTTTGAATAAGTGCTTTTGCTGATAATCTGACAAGGTGCACTCCACTACTTTGTCCGGTAAAATTTCCTACATTGTTTAGTAAAACAAGTAGTTTCCAAAAATGAGACAGTTTACTCACACAATGAAAGTTATTTTCTTCCCCAAAGTCCCAGTCCCCAAATCCTGTAGAAGTTCTTCATCCTGATAGTAGAGAAAATGTCTCTACAGCTAAGAACTTCAAAGTAGAATATTAGGGGTCTAAGGCATACTTGTTTCATTTCCTCTAAATCACTTAAAGCAGCCATGGAATTAGATCTGTGAAAACTGGAACATGTGTGATCACCAACACCTAAGTTACTTATTTTTCCCTCTTTATTAATTTAACATGAAATAATTCTTCAAGACTTTCTTGAAGGTCCCAATGAATATTTAGATCAAATTTGTTCTTACCCTTACTCAGCACCCTGATAGTTTTTACAGAAAAAAGAAATTCAGCCCCACCACTGACTTTTTTACGCTATTAAGGTAGATACGTGTAATTCTGAATCTCTTTACAACTTTTTCTCTCACTCCATCAATGGCTAAGTTTGGACAGAATATTACGTTATTATTCTCCATTTCCCAGTCTCTATCTGTATTGGAATTCACACTTTTTGTCAGTTCAGTTTCTAATGCCCTACGTATTAATACATAACAGTGAATTTCATATCATTTCTAGTCTCACTGAAGTGTCTATCCACATGACTTAATTTGCATAAGAAAATGTGGGTAGATTTGTCATCAAATCCCACATTTGAGCCAAGGTTTGATGAGACTTTGTTCACTTCGTCAGCCATGTGTGCTTCAGTGTTGTGTCATGAGAGAAGCCTGCTCAGCTAGGTGCTGGGCCAAAGAGAATTTGGGATATAGGAATACATCTGAAGCTCACTGCAGCTGGACAAGCCCTATTGGTCTGAGAAGACTCCCCACTGATGCACAGTTCCATGAATCAGAAGGAGAAATGCTTATTTTTAAATTACTGAGTTTGTAGTAACTGTGAAGCAATACAGCTTGTCTCTGATCTGTGCTGCGTCTACTCAGCACGAGTTGGGCAAAGCTAGCACCTGCCAACTCTGCCCTATTGAGCTCTCTCCTGTCGCTAGTCACTGAATGGCTACGTGGACCCAGTGCTGAAGTTCATTTATCTCTTGGGCTGAGTCAAACGTTTTAACTTATTATGTAATAATGATGACTTTTCTCTTTAATTTACTGCTTAGAATTAAATTTGCAAGGTGCCAAGACTCATTAAGAGCACCAGCATAACACAGGTATACGTATTTGTAACACCTGTTTTCCACAGATTTATAAAATGACCCAGAGAAATCTTTTGTTTTCTCTTGTGCAATAGGAAAGTGTTCTTTGTTGTGACTAGCCTATGATTAAAAACATATCCAAAATATTGAAATGCAGCATGAAAGAGTTTTACAAACCTATCAGAATATACACCTTGGCATTGAGTGCATTTCCTTGGAACCTATTTAAAGACCAGACCATCATTTGCTTAGCCAAGTAAATTCAATAACAGACAGTTACATTTTAAAAAACAATAAATCAATTTAAAAAATTTTTTGTAACAGCATTGAAGAATTAGGTTTTTAAGATTTGTTAACTTTCAGTGACCTTTGTCTGCTAAAGTATCAAATATGTGAGTATTTGATATATTAATGTATAGAAATGTTGGCTGTTTATCTATAGTCTTAAGATATCATTAGGTATAAGGATAACTAAACTGACTAGTCCTCTTTCATAGAAATTGAAAATCATCTATATGATCAAGAATTTGGACAAGCAGTTAAGTCTCTGGCTAAGATATCCACACCCCGTATCAGGGTACCTGGGTTGGTGTCCCAGTTTTGGCTTCCAATTCCAGCTTCCTGTTAGTGCAGACCCTCAGGAACAGTTGATGATTTGACAAGCAGTAGAGTTCCAGCTGGCTGTGTGGGAGGCCTATACAAATTCTCATTTCCTAGTATTGTGCTAGCACAGCCTAGGCTTTGCAGGCATTTGGGTAGTGAACCACTGAAGCAGATGATGGCTCAGGTGCTTGAGCACCTGCCACCCATGTGGGAAAAGTGGATGGAACTCCGGGTTCCTGGCCTCAACCTGCACCAGCCCTTGCTTCTGCAGGCATCAGTGAACTAGCAAATGCAAATTCTCTTTGTCTCTTTCTATGTTACTCTGCCTTTCAAGTAGATGTACATGTATATAAGCATTTTGGAATGCCATGTTGATATTAAAAAATTAAAAAAAACACTATTTGAAAGAAAATAAATGACAACCACTAAGGGGAAGAATACATATTCCAATACAAATATCTTGAATAGGCACATCAAGAATTATAGTGCATTTAAAGTTTTTTGAGGTTTTATTTTCTTTACTTCCTTATTCCTTTTTCTCTTATTACCCTTATTGTCTAAAACAAAGACATAATATATTTCATAATTGAAGAGTTTTATTTTAATGTTTAAAAAGGACTGCCTATCAATAAATGCCAGGAAAAATTACAAATGGTGCTGCCTTTGATGCATATTGAGCTATTTTTGTAAAAAATGAAGGAAAAAATGCAATGAGCACTGCATAAAATTTCAAGGTATAGAAAACAAAGCCATTTATTAATTATACATTTGACAATTAGCATAAAATACTAAATTAAAGAATTGATTCAGTAATTAACAGTGAAGAACACTTACATAAAGCAGTAGAAAAATTAATCTGCAGAAAAATAAAAAGTTTCATAATTACAAATATTTAATATCAGAAATGCAAAGATAATTTAATTTAGGGAAAATATTTCACCAATATTACCACCAGTAGTTATATAAAAATTTTAGTGAATGTTTAGGAATAGTTAACAATATTTATTACCCATATCTGATAAGAAAAGTGATTAAAACAAATACAATTTGTAACATTTGAATTTTCTTAATATGATAAGGACAATTTTAAATAAAATTCACATTTTGTGTAGTTATGTTAACTAAAATTAATAATAAAATAATATGTTATTAGTAATTATTAATGTTATTAAATTATTAGTAATATTTTAAATTTCTAGCCAGTGAATTGAGAAAGAGAATTCTCATGTATCTGTGGTTTTATTTTTTTATAGATAGGTCCTGCCTATATTCAAAAAACATGTTATTTCTGAACTTTGATTCATTCTGTTTTAGTGAAGGAGCATCGATTAAGAAGGTTGTTGACCTCACATCACATAGAATTTACATATTAGGTTTAATGTATGATGTCACATATTCGTAAGGCATTATATATTGCATAATTAAATTACATACCATGACATACAATGTGTTATTCTATTTTATGTTTAAGAAGTCATTTCATTTCAACAATTAATTTTAAGCTATAGTAAGATTCTACATTATTAAATATGGCTTATAGCAAATATACAAACATAATTATATATTTTTCTTTAGAAGAAATTCAAAACTAATTGATCTATATTTTAAAACACATTGGAAATGACTATTGTAGCTGAAAAATATCTACTGCATAGTCTAGAATTAATATTAAAGATATTACTCAAAGTGGTCCACAATGCCAAAATAATATGAAGCTAAGATTCTACTTAATAAATGTGATAAATAACATGTAATACTAATCATTTAAAAGAAAATTCTTGGTTTCAAGATCTAATGAAATTTACCTCAACATTCATTGATATATGCATTCATTGAATTCTAACTAAAAATGAAAAGCTTTATTCTACCAGCTAAAAGTAAATTCTCATATGCTTAATATCATTCTTATAAAATGTTCTTGAAGCATGATGTAGGTGTATTGTGTACTTTTAAAGTCCTAGAGAGTGGCTAAGGCATCCATTTTGAGTTTTTGATTTATACAGTGAAAATAGTTTGTATAAAGTTTTGGGGGGTTCTGATGTGTTCATGTAGTGTTCAGTTTCACAACACAGGAGAGAAAACACTTCATTATAAAGGGCATTCACCTTCCTAAACTGTTTACAATACCAATAAATGTTTGGTTGGTTCAATAAAACAATGTTTTCATGGTTTATTATAATAAAAATACATCTCATGTTACTTGACATTTTTTTCTTTTTCTCCAGGAATTAACATAAAACAACATTGTATCAAATGACAGATGTTTTTAGAGCTGGGAGCAAATTATATCAGAAGACTTGGATGATGTTTACAAAGATGTTGCTTTGCTTATAAATCTCTCCTAAATATTTAAGTCTTTTAAAATAATAAAAGAATTGGAAAAAAACTAGAGAATATAAAATTAGTAACACTTTCAGTATTGTACATAATCTATCAAAGAGACAAACGGTAAAACTGCTTGATCCTACAGGTGAATGAATGGATGCATAATAATACACCTTCATAGCTTCCACAGAGTGCCATGTTGGGACACTTACTATGAGACAGCTCAGGAAGAACACAAAGGCAATCAGCTGAATATGTTTCATAACACGTAAGGAGTGAATATGTGCACACACATGCATATTGTGTCTTATTACAGAAAACAAATATGCAGGGGCAGGCATTGTGTTGCATCCTGTCACTTGGGACACCTGCATTCTATCTCTGAGTGCCTGAGGTCAGTATGCCCCTCCTCTTCCAATTCAGTTTTCCTGCTAATGAACCTGGGAAGCAGTAAACGCTCACCCATGCATTCAGGTTCCAATACCCACGTGGAAGACCCAGTTGGAATTCCTGGCTCCTGAGTTCAACTTGACCCAGCCCTGGCTGTTGCAGGCATGTAAGGAGTAAAACCCATGGAAAGATCTCTTTCTCTCTCCTTTCTCTCTGCCCCCTCCCTTTCTCTCCCTCTATATCCTCTCTCACTCTGTCTATCCCTCTCCCTCTGTCACTATGCCTTTCAAATAAATAAAAAATATATATCTATTTTAAGTGGGTTTCCTTTACAATCACCCACATACATGAAAGAGCATCCACACCCACAACTTGGAGACATAGATAAAGGGGCATGGATTGGGTGTGTAGTGAGGGCTGGGTGAACTGTGTATAAAACATTAAAACTCAACAGCAAATTTACATATTGCAAGGAAATGAAAGAAACAAAGCATACAATGCCCACATTTGCACGTCAAGCAAGAACACTTTTTGCTATCATTTATTAAAACAATGGCTGGAATTATTTTTTTTTAATTAGACAGGTAGAGTTATAGACAGTGGGAGAGAGAGACACACAGAGAGAAAGGTCTTCCTTCTGTTGGTTCACTCCCCAAATGGCCGCCAAGGCTGGCACTGCACTGATCCAAAGCCAGGAGCCAGGTGCTTCCTCCTGGTCTCCCATGCAGGTGCTTGGGCCATCCTCCACTGCCCTCCTGGGCCACAGCAGAGAGCTGGACTGGAAGAGGAGCAACCAGGACTAGAACCCAGCGTCCATATGGGATGCCAGTGCCACAGGCAGAGGGTTAGCCAAGTGAGCCAAGGCTCTGGCCCCTGGAATTAATTCTTGAAACAAACTTCAGGAAAGAAGAATTAATAATGTTCCCACTTTAAATATAAATACTCCAACATTTATAGCAATTAGCTCATTCATATTAGGGAAGTAGTATATCTGAGTTTTAAACCCACTTTCACCCCAAAACTTACTGAATCAGTATATTGCTCGGCTTCAGTTTTCTTATTGTGAGTTTTTAGGGTGTGTGTGACTTCCAGGATCTTCACAGTGACCTAGGAAATGTTGTCATTGATTATCAGTAAGTCCCTTTTGAAAAATCAGATAGATAGACTTAGAAATATAAGAAATCATTTTCACATGGGTGGCAAAGTAGAAATTTAACCCATTGTTTTGGGGGGAATACTATATACTTTACCAACAAGCAAATTCTCATGTTGTATAAAACACATCAAATTTACTCTGATATGGAAGTCATTTCAAAAACATGGACTCAATCTAAGAGGAATTATTAAAGTGGCTCCCCATTGGAAGATGGTAACAACAAAAAACATCTGACACTTTTCTACTGTAACTCATTTTTCTAAGCTTTTTATTTTAAAATTGTACTGTAGCTGGCATGCACTTGCTGTCAAGTAATACAAAAGCACATTTTTTTAATTGTATAATGTAGGCATTTGTTGAGGTCAATAAAATTTCATATCCTGGGGCAAAACCTAACCTGTCCTGGATTAGACTTTTACTTCGTTTAATGGTTTTGTTTTGTTTTATGATCATGATTCTCTACAGGTTCCCTAAAGATTTTCTTCTACTTCATCTCATTTTTTAAAGTTGTATTTCCTGTGAAATCATATATTAGATATTTTAGAGTGCAACAATATTTAACTAAATATATTCCATTTTCCATATATACATGCACTTCTCCCTTTTAATTTGAAATGCAGGCACCACTGTATAATTATTATATCACATTTGAAATTCTGTTTATCAATTATATTTACAAAAAATAATACTTTAGTATAAATACTGATACAACTATTGCTTTAAAATATATGCAGTCAGTTATTTATTTATTTATTTATTTTTCATTTATTAAACTTTTATTTAATGAATATAAATTTCCAAAGTACAGCTTATGGGTTACAATGGCTTCTCCCCTCCCATAACTTCCCTCCCACCCGCAACCCTCCCCTTTCCCACTATAACACTCAGCATATTAATACTCTTTTAATAATAGGTACTGTTATTTACCCTATTTTAAAGATAACAGTCCTCCAACATTTAAATTTTTTCATCTTACTGTTGTTCTAAAAGTGCTTATAGCATTTTCCTTAACTATACTATTATATTTGTGGGGTAAAAATCAAGATAAAAAGTGCACATTAGATTTTAGTTTTTGATAATTTTTCTTCACAGAACAGATAATTCTATATCAAAATAAAATTAAATCAGAGATGAAAGAAAATATTTTAATGCATGCTCTTGAATATAATTTATTATTTTATTAGGTAAATTTAATATCCTTGTAACATCTTGTACAACTTAGGTATAATTCTGTAAATTTTATCCTATTCTATAACACACTAAAATACAACCCAATTTGGGCCGGCGCCGTGGCTCACTAGGCTAATCCTCCGCCTTGCGCCGGCACACTGGGTTCTAGTCCCAGTCAGGGCTCCGGATTCTGTCCCGGTTGCCCCTCTTCCAGGCCAGCTCTCTGCTATGGCCAGGGAGTGCAGTGGAGGATGGCCCAAGTGCTTGGGCCCTGCACCCCATGGGAGACCAGGAGAAGCACCTGGCTCCTGCCTTCAGATCAGCGCGGTGCACCAGCCGTGGCAGCCATTGGAGGGTGAACCAACAGCAAAGGAAGACCTTTCTCTCTGTCTCTCTCTCTCTCACTGTCCACTCTGCCTGTCAAAAATAAAAAAAAAAAATTTAAATAAAAATAAAATAAAATTAAAAAAAACAAAAAATAAAATAAAATACAACCCAATCAAAATATGATCAGTACAAGCTGGCCTTCCTTTCTACCCTTCCTTTTTTTAGTTTTTTTGTAATTAATATATTAAATTATTTGCTTATTTTTGATAGCTGCAAATGAATTTCCATTCTTGTGATAAAATATATCTGGTGACCAAAATATAAAATTGAAGGAAAAAGTAAACTGGTATTTTTTTCTAATTTTAAAGATTTATTTATTTAATTGAGAGGCAGTGTTACAGAGAGAGGGAGAGAGGGAGAGAGAAAGAGAGAGAGAGAGAGAGATCATTCATCTGCTGGTTCACTCTGCAAATTGCCCCAATGGCCAGAGCTGGGCTGATACAAAGCCAGAAGCCAGGAGCTTCTTCCAGGTCTCCCACATGGGTGCAGCGGCCCAAGCACTTGAGCCATCCTCTGCTGCTTTCCCAGGCCATTAACAGGCAGCTAGGACTTGAACTGGTGCCTAATGGGATGCCTGCACTTCAGGCAGAGTCTTAGCCTACTATGCCACAGCGCCAGCCCCACCAATATTTATATATAGAGCGTGAATATATTTTTGCTTCAAAAGGTGTGCAATCATGATTTAATTATCATTGTCTTAAATTCAATAAGATTCTCCTGAACATAGAATTTACAATTCTTAATGAAGTATATTGTAGCTGTAGAGAATTACTTTCTTCACATTAAGAATATTATTTTGAATGGCATGGCATCCATAGTACAGAGAAAAGGGTGCTTTATGACAGATTGATAAGAGAATGTGCAGTAGTGACTTAAGGATGACTCCAAGATTCATAGTTTAAGCTCAGTGAAGGGAAGGTTAAGGTAGGGAGCGTTGATATATAAAGTTTGCATGTACTTTAGAAATCTTACTGGAACCACTGAAAATAGAACTGATTGTAAAACAGAAGAACAGGAAAAAATAGCTCTCTGGGCTGGAGATTTTGAATAGGAAGCTATTTTCAGGTACATAGATATGAAGTTGGAGATTATAGCTGAGAGTCCTAGATGCTGGCAGGACCTCACAGAGAGAAATGCCACAGAGAAAAGGTTAAGAGAGCCACAGTCTAGGATGATATTATGTCTAACAGAAGAACAATAGCAAAAGCAGGCATATTTCAACAGTATGTAACTCCGTGTGGAACACTGTGTTAAGTCGGTTACAACTAGGAGCAGGTGCTTAGCCTAACGAGTAACATGTCTGTGTCCCACATCAGGGTACTGCAGTTTGATTCTTGGCTCTGGCTCCTGAATCGCCTTGCTTGCTAACGGAGACCCAGGAGGCAACAGTCATGGCTCAGTTAGCAGGGTCCCTGCCACCCACGAAGGAGACCTGGACTGAGTTTCCATTTCCTGACTTCCATCCAGCCTCCTTCCCACCCGCATAGGTAAAGACTGGGGCTAAACATCCTGACTTCCATCCAGCCTCCTTCCCACCCGCATAGGTAAAGACTGGGGCTAAACATCCTGATCACCTTCATTAGTTGGAAACTACAGTGGTGGCATTGTGATTCTTTAGGGTGTTAACTAGAAAACCTAGAATGATTTGAGAAGGAAAGAAGTTGAGGGGAAAACGTTTCCCATGAAGTTTTACTATGAAAAAAGAGTCAAGAATTAGAGTAATCTGAGAAAAGGGGATAAAATGCTAGACTCTTCTTGTATTGTGAAATAATTTTAGACCCAGAGAAAGATTGTAAAGGTAAGTTCCCATATATACTTTGAGAGACTTAACAAACATATTTTTTTATGAGCGATATATGAGTAATTTCAAAAGCTTTTATAAGGATCCAATTGACAAGGTAAGTTAGGAAATTCATATGCTTCCTAAGGACTGTGGAGACGAATTAATCTCTGGTTAATGATGGGAGGAGAGAAAAGCCATGCATGCCCATGGCAGGGTCTTTGTGCATTTGGTCTGAGTATAAAGAAGCTGTCTCCAGAGGCGTTCAATATTTTCAGTGTAGCAGACGGAAAAATCTTATCACCTTGAAGTGCAAGGGAACCTGAGGCTCCGAAAGCTCTAAAAGGATTAAACAACTAAGAACTTCTCCTTCATCAGTTACAGTGAGAATGCGTGAGAAGCAGGGATGAGTAGGTCGGCCTTGGGAGACCGTCAATTCACCTGCCTGGATTCCTGACTTTTTGTACAATACCTCAAAGCTGCCATCCACCCATAGAAGGAAGTTTGAGGAAAACGCCCAGAGGTGAGTGTGGCTGGGCAGATACAGTGAGAGAACAGCAGGCAAAAGCAGTTTCCAGCATTAGCAACAGAGATTTGGATCAGAAGTCAAGAAATTTAAAAGAGAAGTAGAAATGAGAAGAAAATTCTTACTGACAGAAAGAAGAAGAAATGTAACTGAACTGGAAATCCTAAGAAAGGGGATGGGTAAGGGTAGGGTCATGGACTACAAAAGGCAGACATTGGAAAATCATCGTAAACTCCCTTTCCGGACTGATTTCCATGTGGTTTAGTCAAGCATATAAATACACATTGCAAGTTTCATTAGATTTTCTTAAATATATGCATCTACTTGAGGAAAATGATATATTTACAGTACCAAGCATTCTCAGTGGAGAGCATGTTCAATATCGCAGTTCATACAAACCTTATTTTATGTCACTTTGCAGTGCTGGGTTGTTATTTGCAGTATAAATTTCAATTGTCTGCACAATTCTCATTCCTTCCTTGTTCCCTGTGATGTCTCAAGAAAATTAAATGTTTAAGTCACCAAATTGATGACTGCTTCGTTAGCTATTGAGCAGAATTCAATAACAGGGCTACATGGACTGTCAGTAAAGAATACTTTACTCTGCTTATCTGTCTACTTGAACCTATAATTAAATACTATGTAGACTTTTGCTGGTATATTTACTTTTGACACTTTAAAAAGTTCTATCTATTATTATGTATACATTACTGGTCTTCTGAATTTTAGTTTTCAATGTCACTTATGGATTAAGCAAAAAATACTATAGTCTGACAGAAAAGTTGTCTTTTTTTCCCTCTTGGTCAGCATATTGTGAGGCTATCAAGAAAGAAAAATTAAATAAACTTTACACATTCTAAATTTTCATGATATATAGTTGATTGCCAGCATCATCTACCAATGTTATATCTATTATAAATTAATATTTAATGTAAGAAGCCAAGATAAGCACAGGCTAAGCAGATCAAATTTTGATTAAAATACATGTGGCTCCCATATGCAATCATTGGATTTCTACAATATTCTTTATTCATCAATTATGTCATGTTGAGTAATTAGTCACATGACTGTGTTTTCTCATCTAAAACATGTATGTGGTAAAACCACAGATCTCAAAAAGGAGCTGAATGGACTTATTTGTCAGTTATTAGCAACAAACTAATTATACCTGATGTAGAAACACTTGAACTATTTATCATAGAAGAAAGATTTATATACAGCTGAGACTTCTGAATATGGGTGTTGCATAGTTTACTCCCTTTGTAAGTTACAGTTTTATAGGACAAAGCACAAAACTTCAATGAATAGTTTTTCTCCATTTTTCAACTGAGAATTTCGTTATCTAAGAAAGCCATCTTAAGAGTATAATGATGGATTCCTCAGATTATTTTGTTTTCCATAAGGAAGAAACAAAGTGAGATCCAAGGAAGTATAAGACAGTGTTCATTACTTTAAGAGCAAGAGGGCAGTACTATGTTGGATCATAATGTTCTGTAAGTGTGGATTTGAATTTATTCGGAATCCAGTTGTAACAGAAAGAAAAAAAAAATCTGTTATAATGGAAGAGAGCATTACACATAGGGAAGTTCAGGGAGCAGGTTTCCATGTCATTTTCCCATTTTCCTTTTTCTCTTTTAGAAGTAATATTATGCCCTGCTTCTGTGATGAGAATTTCCATTAATATTTCTACACACACATATCCTTTATGTACTCTATAGATGTGAACTAGTGCCATATTATAAAAAGGGATAAGATTGTAAAAAGAGAAAGATGTAATGAAGAGCGAGATTAATGGGAGGAACTGAAACAGGTTTAGATAAAGAAAAATGAAGAAGTCATATAAATTCATCATTATAGTTTGATGCAAAATTCCCCAAACTGGCTAAACCAACATTTGGAAAAGTGCTACTTTATGTAATATATTATTTGTCAAGCACAAATTTATGAGGTTCTGAGACTGTTGGATGGAATATCAAGTAATGTATCAATAAATCACTATCAAATATACTGAAATATCTTCTCTACAATGCACAATTTCAAAAAAAAAAAAGAAAAAAGAAAAAAAAATTTTAAAAGAACTAATTTAGGTCCAACGCTGTGGAATAGCTGGGAAAGCAGCCGCCTGCAGTGCCGGCGTCCCATATGGGCACCAGTTCAAGTCCTGGCTGTTCCACTTCCCATCCAGCTCTCTGCTATGGCCTGGGAAAGTAGTAGAAGATGGTCCAAGTCCTTGGGCCCCTACACCCATGTGGGAGACCCGGAAGAAGCTCCTGGCTCCTGGCTCCTGGCTTTGGATTGGCTCAGCACCAGCTCTCGCTGCCAACTGGGGAGTGAACCAACAGATGACAAACCTCTCTCTCTCTCTCTCTCTCTCTGCCTCTCCTTCTCTCTGTGTGTAACTCTGACTTTCAAATAAATAAATCTTTAAAAAATTAGAAAAGAACTAATTCACTACTATAGAATACAAATAGGTCTTCTTGCCTTTCTTTTACCTAATGCAAACAAATGTATACCCAGGGGGAAAACCAATGAACTCACTACATAGCCCAATCACGCAAATGATTAGGTGTCCTTCCAGTATACTTTGTGTTTCCCAGGAGATGATTGCTCCAGTATTTATTCTTGACATCCTCTGATCTTGAACCTAGACTCTGCTTCACGGTGCTGCACGCCATGTGTCCTGATTTATATACTTTTCTATTTCAGAGTAACATACTCACTTTTTTTCCTGTGTTAAGTCAGGACTTAAATTTTTATTTGGCTCTTATATGAAATTGACTTGATTTTGGCCAAAATGATATAATCTGTATTTTGTACTATTTATTTTTTTTGACTATTTGAGGTGAAGCTTTTATAAATCTCTATTATTTTGCATTGGGGTCTCTATGACCAATGGAATAAAGATTTAGAGTCAGTAGATCATCTTTGTAACTCACACATAAGAGTCATGACATAAAGATTGCAAACACTGCTTGAAAAAATAATTATCCAATTAAATAAATTTACAGACTTACAAGTTACATTATATACCTAATAAAAGTTTTCTGAGTTTTAAAAGATAAAATAAAAGTATTATTTTTAGTTTCTTTTTTATTTTTTTAATAAATTTGACAAGTATTCTGAAAATTAAGGTAAAATCAAAATCCCTGTATGATAGGATGTTGGGGAGGATTAAATGAGCCAATGCTTAATTGCTTATGCTTGGTTCATGACAAGAGCTCAACATATCTTAGATACTTGTGACAAACAAAATAAGTTCATTATAAAAATTATGTAAAAAAAGAAAAACTAATATCGTGCAATTTAACATAAAATATTTTATTTTGCTTCTTTTTCCCATATCTAATTCTCTTTATCTGTTGGTTTAGACCTGAGTTTCTGATCCATTTCATTTTCCCTCCCTCTGTAGAATTTCTTTTAACATTTATTGCAAGAAAGTTCTACTGGCTACAAGTTGCCTATATTTCTGTTTACGAAAATCCTCATTTTTAGGATAATTTCTCTAGGTACAGAAGCTTTTTAAAAAGATTTATTCATGGCCGGCGCCGTGGCTCACTAGGCTAATCCTCCGCCTTGCGGCGCCGGCACACTGGGTTCTAGTCTCAGTTAGGGCGCCGGATTCTGTCCCGGTTGCTCCTCTTCCAGTCCAGCTCTCTGCTGTGGCCCGGGAGTGCAGTGGAGGATGGCCCAAGTCCTTGGGCCCTGCACCCGCATGGAGACCAGGAGAAACACCTGGCTCCTGGCTTCGGATCAGTGCGGTGCGCCAGCCGCAGTGCTCCAGCCCATGGCGGCCATTGGAGGGTGAACCAACAGCAAAGGAAGACCTTTCTCTCTCTCTCTCTCTCTCACTGTCCACTCTGCCTGAAAAGCAGGGAGATAAAAAAGAGAGACAGACAGAAAGTAGCTATCTTCCCTCCACTGGTTCACTCCCCAGATGGCCGTAACAGCCAAGTCTGGGGCAGGCTGTATCCAAGAGACAGTAAGTCCAGGTCTCCCGCATGGGTGGCAAGGGTCCAAGCACATGAGCCATCATTCGCTGCCTTCCCAAATGCATTAGCAGGAAGCTGGATCAGAAGCATAACAGCTGGGACTAAACCTGCACTCTGAAACTGAGTGACAATGTCACAAGAGATGTCTTAACTTGTTGCACCACAAGGTCAGCACATTGAACACATAGTTTTGGAGTTGTTGTTTGTTTTTTTCACCACTTTAAAGATGTTGTTCTGTTATGTTCTGGCTTGCATGATTTCTGAAAGACAGATTTAATGCTGTAACTGGGGCCGGTGCTGTTGTGCAGTAGGTTAATTCTCCTGAAGTGGCAGCATCCCATATGGGTGTCGTTTCTAGTCCTGACTGCCCCTCTTCCAATCCAGCTCTCTGCTATGGCCTGGGAAAGCAGAGGAAACAAGCGCAAGCACTTGGGCCCCTGCATCCATGTGGGAGACCTGAAAAAGCTCCTTGGTCTTGGCTTCGGATCGGCCCAGCTCTAACTGTTTTGGGGGCCATTTAGGGAGTGGACCAGTGGATGGAAGACCCCTCTCTCTGTCTCTCCCTGTCACTGTAACTCTACCTCTCAAATAAATACATAAATAAATAAATCTGACCCTGCTTTTGTATAGAAGTGTTTGCTTAACCATTTCTTGGCTTCTTTCAAGATTTTTTTTTTTTGGTATCTTTAATTCTCATGCAACATGCACAAGTGAAGTATTCTTGAGTTTCATTTTTGTAAGGTTTTTGTTGTTGTTATTGTGCTACTTATCCTGCTTGATGTTATTATATGCGTGGTTCTGTGTCTGTCATTTATGACAGAGCATTATCAGCCATTATTACTTCAAATATTTGTATTCCTCTGTTCCTTCCCTCCTCGGCTTTATGTTATTCGCCTTAGATTTATACTGTATATTTTGTAATTTTCGACAATACTTGGGTATTCTGTTTCCTTTTATTTCTTCCTTCCTTTCTTCTCTATGCATTTCAGTGTTGGAAGTTTCTATAGAAATATCTTCGAGCTGACTGATTATTTCCTCAGCCATGTTCCTTCCACTAGGAACTTCATCAGAGGCAGTCTTTATTTCTGTCACAGTGCCTTAGTCTGTTCAAACTTCTTTAATGAGTTACTATGAACTGGATAGCATATCAACAAAAGAAATTTATTTTTCCTTGTTTGAAGTGTCAAGATCGGGGCGCCAGCATGCTCCATGTCAAATTGAGCATATTCTCCATAGATGGCGCTTCCTACCTGAGTCCTTACATGGCAGATCAGGTAAACAACCCCTTAGCATCCGTTATAAGGAACATTGATCTTGTTCATGATTCCTCCATCTCCATGACCTTCCTCCGAATTTTTCATCTCTTAATACTGTCACCTGCTGATTAAGATTTAGTATTTCAAAATAAATTTGATTGGAAACAAACGTTTCCAATATATATATATATAAACAATATATATATATAAATAATATAAACAATACATTATATATATGAATATATAAATATATATTATATATATTATATATAAATATAATATAATATATATAAATAAATATAATTTTATATATATAAACAATATATATATAAATAATATATATATAAACGTTTCCAAAATATAGCACTCAGTGGTTTTTTTTTTCTTTCTTATTTCTAGCATTTCCTTGTGATTCTTTCTTAGATTTTCAATCTATATGTTTACATTGTCCATCAAGTTTTGCTTATTTTCTATCTTTCCCATTATACTCATTTACATGTTAATCATAATTATTTTAAGAACCCACTCTGATAACTACCAAATCTTTGCCACATCCAATACTTGTTTTGATGATTCATTTTTCTGTTTAGACTGCGATTTTTATCAATTACATCCTATAATTTTTAAAAATATATTTATTCAAAATACAAATCAAAATCCCATCTGCTGGCTTATTTGCCAAATGCCTTCAACTACTGGGGCTGGTGCAGTGCGGAAGTCGGTAGCCAGGAAGTCAGCACAGGTCTTCCTTGTCTGTCAAAGACATTCAACCATGTGAATCATCACTGCTGCTTCCCAGGTTCTGCATTGAAAAGGAGCTGGAACTGGAAGGACAGCTAGGACTCAAACCAGGTATTTCCATGTGGGATGCAGCTGTCCTAACCAACATCTAAACAACTCTACCAAATGTGCACATTTATCTTATATTGTTTCATTGAAATCCATATTGGATGTACTGGGTATAGGAAACCGAATTATATTTGATTTTATTGTGATCTTTTATCCTTTTCTGCCTAGAATTTATATTGTCTTTATTGTTGGCTCTAGTCATATTGTCAGAGGCCAACATTTCTCTCAAGCCCTCATTTTTGTTTTACCTGTTCCTAATTGGTTTCTCTAGAATTAAAAGGTTATTGTTTATGGTAGGCTTGCAGTGATTTTTAGTTGTAATTTTTTTAAAGATTTAGTTGTTTATTTAAGAAAGCTACAGAGAGAGGGATTGAGAGAGAGAAAGAGGAATTTTCCATCTGCTGGTTCACTCTGCAAATGGGTACGATGGCCAGGGCTGGGCCAGACTGAAACCAGGAGCCTGGAACTCCACCCTGGGCTCCCATATGGGGCTTCTTCTATTGCTTTCCCATGCACATTAGCAGGGAGCAAGACTGGAAACAGAGCATCTGGGTCTTGAACCAGTGCCCATATGAGATGCTGGCATTGTGGGCTGTAGTTGAACCTGCAGTGCTGCAATACCTGCCTGTGTAATCCTGTTTTTATTAAAAGGTCCTATTGATGTGGCCACAGGGAAAGGGAGGATTAAGTGTCCTGTAATTCTGCAGTCTTTCAGAAAGCAACTATCCCCAGGCTATGGCTCTCCTAACTCTCACAGCTTTGTTCCTCTCTACATATCTAAAACAGAAAGATCCAAAGAGCCTAGAGTTGGATATTTCACTTCCATCAGGTAGATTATTCTGCAATAAATCCAAGTTTAGGGTAAAATAGTTCCCTTTGACAGCAAGCCTTGTTAAGAAGAACAGAGAGATCTTGGTATACTTACAAATAGGTACTGTTCCCCTTCCTTGTTGGAAGCATGGCAGGATTTTTCTCACAGTGAGAACCTGGTGGGGTTCCTGAGGTAAAACTAATCAAAGACTAGGACTACGTGGAGATTTCAGCTCTCCAGCAAGACGACACAGAACCTCCAAAAATTGCTTGATTATAATCTGTTCCAACCAGGATTGGCAGCAGCACTGGGGTTCTGCCCCAGATTCTGCTCTTGAGAACCCACGCTTCTCTACATTCACCTGTCTCTTCAGCTGTAAGGGCAGTGATTTGTACCGTGACTTCAAACCTGTGGTCCCTGGAAGAAGAGCTATTGATTTTTAGCGTGTCTTTTTTCCTTCTTGTTAGGCTAAGAATGACACCTTCCAAACTCTTTACAGGTTAGACTGGAAACCTAAGGTGCAATCCCCATAAACCCAAAATTAACTTATTAATTCCTATTTTAGATGCTCAAGTATCTCTTAGATTTGCAACTTGCAGTTGTTTAAAGGTTATCACTTCTTAATTTCTTCAGTGTAAAATTTATGTTTCATTTTAACCCTTTGTCAAAGATACATCTTTATATAGTTTGGCTAACTTTTCAACAGTCTATTCATTTTATTTTAAAGGTTTATTTATTTATTTGTTTGAAAGGCATAAATACTAAGAGAGAAAGAGAGAGAGAGAGAGAGAGAGAGAGAGAGAGAGAGAGAGAGAAAGAGATATCTTCCATCCACTGGTTCACTTCCAAAATGGATACGATGGCCAGGGGTTGGGCAAGACCAAAGCCAGGAGCCAGGAGCTTCTTCCAGATCAGGTGCAGGGGCCCAAGGACTTGGGCCACCTTCTGCTGCTTTTCCAGACCCATTAGCAGAGAGCTAGATCTTTAAGTAGAGCAGCCTGGAGTCGCTTTGAGTCCAGTTCCAGCTTTCCCATTTATTGGTATCTTGGAGGCAGCAACGATGGTTCAAATACATGGGCTGCTGCCCACCTACCTACCTTGGAGACAGGGGTTAAGTTCTTGAATACTCGCTCCAATCTGGCTCGGCCCTGTCTGCGGCAGGCATTTGACAAGTGAAGTAGCAGATGGAAGATTGGCCCATCTCTCTCTTTCTCCTTCAAAAAAATAAATAAATCATTTTTTGAAAATTAATAAATTTAGAATTTCAACCACATTTTTCTGACCAGGAGATATGAATTTAGGAAACAGTAATAAAACCCATAAAAATAATAATAAGTAAGACATTCAGTACCGACCAGAAGAATATCATGATTTTCTTTATCATCAGAGTAAGGCACATTTACTCTAAGAGATTTATCTTCTCTTTCATTAATGCAGAGTTTGAGGATAGCAGCATGTGGATTTTTTCTGGCTTCCCAGTTATCATTAAAGCTACTACTGCACTTAACTAATGAGCTGGTAATAGCAGACCTGCAGAGCATGCCTTTCAGGCGTGCTGTCAAGTGCATCCCACAGCGGCAGAAGACAGTGGTACCCCTGAGCCAGGGGTAACATCAGTGGGGCAGATGAAATGAGGAGTTATGCTCACAGGCTTCCTATTTATGGATACCTTCTTACCAAGGATGAGAAGAGAAAAGATATTTTGAGGCAGAGCTTGCCATGGATCAGGACCAGAATGCTTGGAGGTGAGGAAAGTTTGGCTTCTACTAGGAGGGCAAAGCATCTACATTTCAAAAGCCTTGCATCACATAGCTATTTTGCCTTCAAGCATAAGTGAAGATCAAAGAGGTAAAGAGATTTAGTGGCATGCATTTGATAGGCTCTTGTTTTCTGAAAAATAAATCATATGATAAACTAATAATAGAAGACAACAGACATGAAAACTCAAAGGGAACTGTACTGTTTATCCTCAGTTATAACATCCTTTGATGAAATTATTTTGGGGTTTTTGAATATGCTTTAGGCTTTCAGCTATCAAACTATAATCCTGATAAATTGACCTGTTCTAATTTTTTAGCTTTGTTTTCTGGTTCTTCATTTTGTATGGCGTCAGTATTTTAAAGGTGCTGCTTGATAAATAAAATAAAAACAGGGCAACAGATAATTTATCACAGCCTGATACACTTATTCCAGATAAAGAAAATTCATTTTGTGCCCTACAAGCTATCAAAATTGGACACTCTTTTTATAGTTTTGCATATGCCCATTAAATACAATATTTTCTTAACAAATATCTAACTAGTATAAATTCATTACATTTAAAGGCTCTCCAGTTTAAAAATTTCAGATATATGATCTGTTCATTCTTGAACTCATTTCTCCAAATACAACCTAAGTAGAGACAAAGCTTATTAAATAGAATTTGTTTTCTTTTGGTCACCCTTGCTCATAGCTTAGTCTCATAATGGAAAACAAGCCTCACTATAAAAGAAAGTATCGGGAGGTTAGTAACAGGTCCATGTAATTTGGTTCAAAAATTGAGACTTCAATAGTCACCTAGTGGAGAGGCAGGAAGCCATATAAATAGAGACATCAATTTGAAAGAGATGGCCTAAGGCATGATTTGTTCAAAGCTACTCATTTGACTCTCTCTCTCTCTCTCTCTGTCCCTCTCTGTCTCTCTCCTTTCTCTGTTTCCCTCTCACAGATGCTTACCTGTCTGTGAACGAGCATTGTGCATCCTTTTGAAGTTTATTTCCATGCAACATCTGTGAGAATTTTGGCTTTAGGTCTTACTTCAAAGCTTTTGTACTTAATAATATCACAAACAGATGATTCAACAGTAACAGCACACCCTGCCAGGAAAGCAGCTCCATGTGACACAGTTTTTGATGTCCAATAGTAGCATAAATTTTCAAAGGCAAAGAAGGTACGTTAGCTGACTGATAGGACAGAATCAACTTTTCTGTGCCAATGCAATGATGCCAAATGGGAAAATGCAAAATCGTGATGCAACATCATCAGCAAGTCTCAAGCTGATTTCTTTTTAGCTCTAAAAGTAATTGTTTTAGAGCTTTGACTTCTTTTCCTAGAAGAAAAAGTATAGCTAATATACTATCTCACAATTTGACTACTACATATTGTGTGTTTTCTATGTACCTGGAATTGATCTAATAATCTTATGTATTTTATCAGATAAGCGTCCACAAAAAGCTAGGATAAATAGATGTCTCCCATTTTAAAGATGAGGGAACTGATGTATTAAGTAGTCATGCAACTTTTCACAGATTACATAGGCAATAATTGATAAAACACAAAATAAGCCCAGGCTGACTCACTTAACAGCAAGGAGCTACTCTGCTACATTGTCACAAGAATATTTCTGAAGTACCAGTGTTGATATCTATCTCATCAATATCCATTTTTAATGCCTTTCAGTAAGTATGAAAGATTGAATAAGAAATACCAATAAAGGTCATAGATATTTATGTTGTGTATTAGGAATTCAGATTCACTGTAATAATATACTCAATGGACAAATGATTAAAAGTTGAACTACATAAATGAACTGATTTTGGATTTTTTCTAATTAAAGCACTTCATCCTGTTTTTTCCTCTAAATAAATAAATAAATAAATAAAGTGACTAGCAATTGAAGCTTGAGCAGAATATATATAAAGCAAAGGTTATGGTTCTTAAACACACATAAAACAGTCCTTCTGTATACTAGCAAGAGATAATTAAGACAATAATAGGAAACCCAGGCCATGAAACTTTACTAAAAAGACTAACTCAATTACAGTCCTAAGTGGCAAGGATCTCTAAGTTATTGCTAGAGATTAATAAGCTGTCCTTATTAATAGCTTTTCTAGGTGGAATTGTCTGGAAAATACAATTTCATTTTGTAAATTTACTACTTTCGCTGTCTTAAGGAGTATTTTTGTTCATTGCTCATTTACAGTGAGATTTGAAATAGAATTATACTGGGAGAGATCACGCAATATCTGTGTTCACATTAAGGAGGGGATGGCTCTATATCTTTATTTCATTATGATAAGATTCAGTATGACATATGTGTTTAAGCATGAAACAGGGATGGAAAAAATTGTCTGTAAATACAACTTAAAAATGTAGAGCAGAGTAACAGTGATATTATCTTCACCTATCAAATTTCACATATAGAAGTTAATGGTCATTACTTCCGCCTCTGTAAATCCTTTCTTTTTCAAATTCTTTTATGCATACTAGAATGGTTTGTGAGAGAACAGAAAGCCTAAACTCTATTAAAAAAAAGTTGAATGGAGGTTTACATACAATATTCCTCCAAATTAGATAAACTATCTGCATATTAAATGTATTGTACTGGATTAGGAAAAAAATTGAAACATTTTGAAATAATTATGGCTACTACATAGGAGAACAAAATTAATATTCCTTAGAAAATTTAAACATTTATGCAGATCTGTAAATATCTGGATACCCATAGCATCTATGAATGCTATATTGTATGCTTAGGAATTGTTCTGTTTCAGTGTGGATGGATGTATTGGAGGAAAATTCTTTATTTACCAACACATAGAGCCATTTCTCTGAAGTGACAGCACTGGGGAAAGAGCAAAGGGACAGGTAGCCAGGGATCTCCCTGCCGCCATTCAATTGGCAATGGAGTTCTGTTCACATATTCCACAGAAAATGATAAATTGATTGCTTGAAAGAATTGGACAGTGAAAGTCAAACAAATTGTAGAAAATGTCCTAGGGTTTGTCTGCCAGGAATGGGGAAGCCGTGTGCAGAGATTTTTGTTTATAAAATTCAAAAGTATTTTTACTAAGATTGTAAAATTTTTCAGGCTACTACTACTCCATTTACAAATATTACTTTCCAGCATTCTGGATTAGAGTAATATACTGTAGTACAAAGAAAAAATGGCTACAGGATGATGGAGAACTCAAGACCAGAAACTCAAATTTGCTATTAACTTTCAAACATGGAAAGAAAAATAATCAAACAGCAGCATAAATTAAATTTTTCCTAAATAAATTTTGTAGTTTTCTTTAAGTACAGATTGCTAAGATTTAAGGAACTCATTTGCAATTTAGTGGAATTATATATTTGACATTGAAAAAATATTATCAGTAAGTTAAAAGAAACAAAAATTTTCTGTGAGAAGTAGACAAATTTTTCTACCAAAATATCACCTTTACAAAACTGAAATCCATTAAGGACATTTCTGCTAATGTTCTGTTTCATTGTGTATAGGATGATGTTCAGTGAAGAAAACATTTCAATATACAAATTATATATATAATATATATATTAATATATTATTATATATAATATATATATTATATATATATAAAATTTGTATTATATATACAAATTAACTCCCCAGATGGCCAATCAAATGTTTATTATCTACCATTCCTAAAGTTATATATTTTCAAAGTGAAAGTTTGAAAAAGAATGTCAAGTTTTCTATTCTACTCTATCAAGTAAATGTTTGTGCATAAATTATTTTGTAAAAAAAGCTTTAGATAATTTGATCTCTAGTGCTATTTTAGAAATTCTTCAGAATAGTGTTGTATACAGGAATATTTAGCTATTATGGGCATGTATGCAAAATCAATGCTACTATGCAGATTTACAAATGAAATCTGAATATTTTTATCTAATATGATTCAGATGATATATAGCCTATAATTTTAAATATTTGTTTTTCCATCTCATGCTCATTTGATTTTTGTGAATATAATGCATTTAAATTGATAATTGAAAATACTGATGTTTAAGTTACAAAATACTTCAAATTCACACTCTAATATCTTTTAAATTATATTTTAATTGCTAATACATAACAAGAATGTTTTTATTATTTTGATATCTTCTAGCTTTATTAATAATTTCAGGTATTAATAATCTTGTGGGTTCTTGCCATTTATTCAGAGAAGAATTCTGAATACTGGCTCAAAAGGACCAGACAACATGGCAAGTTTTTAAGCATTTTTATTCAGTAAGAGAAATGCACAGGAAAGCAAGGGCTTTAATTAGGGGAGAAAGAAGTCTAGAAGCTAGCTTGGGTCCATACCAGGCATAGAGAAGGCCAGGAGCCGCATGGAGCAAGCATGCAGGCCGGAAAGCAGAGGCTGGGCAGAGGCCAATGGGCCCTGCGCTCCAAGGGCACTGGGCAACAAGGGCAACAAGGGAAGGGCCCACGGTGCTCCAGGCCTTTTATTCACTCCCAAAAGGAAGTGGTTACAAAGTCTGATTGGCAGGTGGACATCCAGATGAGATCAGGTAGGGGCATGAGATCACACAGAGGGTGTGATGGAGAACGTGGTCTTCCAGCTCACAAATCTAATCAAGTGTATCCTAACTGCCTGCCTGCTCAGTTTATTGTGAAAACAAGTTACCTATTCCACACTTCTGCACGTTTTTGTTTTGTTTTGTTTTTTTATCATGAGCAAGCCAGATAGGATAAAGAATTGTAAATCAAGTTTTTTGATGAGTTTTGTCTCTGCCTTGTAACTGCATTTCAATCTGATTTTCAAGTTTTTCTTATTGTTATTGTTGTTTTTCAAAATTGTACTTAGAAACTCACCACAGACCACTTTGGGGTTTTCTTCTCTTAGAAGCCCCCTTCCATGCAGTCTGGCTGTCGGTTTTCAACTCTAATAATTCTTGTTTATCTCTCTGCTTGACTGCTCAGAAATTCTTCTTCCATGTGAGACAAAGAACCGAGGTAATAATTTGTTCTGCACCACAGTCATTTCTCCATAACAAAAAAAGATCAATATCAGCATCATCAATTATCAACACTGAGCCAATCAAATTTTGGTTCTCTCCCAACCAATTTTCCTAACCAACTGAGTAGTATGGATGTAAATCCCAGACAACATAACATATCCTGGAGGAAAAACAATCAACATAACAAAGCAAAATCTTTTCCATCTTTGACCTACAAATTTAACAGTAAACCCTTACTATTATAAAAATTGAATCAATGTAATGGTCTGAATGTTTATGTTCCTTTCAAATTTATAGGATAAAATAATGCCCAAGGTGATGGTCAGATCTTTGTGGAAAGCAATTAGATCATGAGGGCAATTGGAATAAAGGAACCCTGTCCTTAACAAAGGAACTCCAGAAAGCTTTCTGTCCAATTTTGCACCATATGAGGAAACACTGAGAAGGTAGCCATGCACAAAACAGGAAGTAAGTCCTCAACAGGAAGTGAAATTGAAAAGGAATTGAATTTCCTGGTATTTGATCTTGAACTTGCAAGTCTCCAAAATGGTGATAAATAAATGTGTACAGGTGCAAGCCATCCAGTCCACGGTATTTTTGTCATAGCAACCTTAACTGTCTACAGCATTCCATATATAAATTTCCATGATTCTTCATTGCGGGGATATTAGGCACACGAGGCAACCCAAAAATGGCACCCAAAGGAAGTAAGGTGGGTGGAACCCAAAGTTGTTTACCACCATGCAGCATCAGGAGAGATGACGACAACTGATGACAAGTGTACAGGCATATGGCTGGTCCTGTAAAAAAATCACCCTGTAAAATGACCTTTTAAGTAATTGGCTGGTCCTCATGCCCTGCCCCAATAATCCTGCAGTTTTGTACCTTAAAAGGCTTCACTACGCGTGCAATAAAGGAGTTCCTCCTTGACTTGACTCCCCGCTGCATCTGATTGTCTCCAGGATCAGGGGAGGCTGGGGAATGGGTGAGCGGTGCACTTACCTCTCCTTGGACCCAGTCCATCCTTATTTGGGTGGATTAAGACCCTACACTTCACAGTTTGTTTCAAAGTAGCTAAGCTAAAGATTCTCGTGACCTCCAATCTATAGGTTTTCCCTTTCTATTTTTTCATTGAAGTATATTTTTCTTTGTGAGTCATGATTTAAAGAATCAAATAATTATTTAGCCTATTTCTTTGTTTTCTGTTTTTGCTACAAGTTGGTGACTATTAGATTCATATTTGATTGTTCAATAAGAGCATTTCATAGGTCATGCTTTGCATTTTCTTTTTCTTCATACTAAGCAGAACATAATATCCTGTTGTTTCTAGTTTTGTGTTCTCAATAGCTTCCTTTACTTAAAATACTCAATTCCCCAGACACCTTAAAGTGAGGAGTCAGATGGGTTAATAGGTAGTCAGGGTGTGTCTCAATAGAAATTGGAGTATAAAATATTTGCTTCCTTCCCCAACAATATTATCTTTAGGGGAAAAAACAGGATACTTCCTTTCTTCAGAATCTCCAGATTAACAATGACAATAGCAAGAGAGCTCTTCCTGAACTCACAGCTTATTGTGCAAACAAGTTACCTATCCTGCCCTTCTGGATGGTTTTCTGTTTTATCAGAGGTCAGACAGGATGGAAAATTGTAAATCAGGTCTTTTGATGGGTTTTGCCCCACCTGATAACCGAATGCCAATCTGATAGTCAAGTTGTTTTTTTTTTTTTTTTTTTTTTTTTTTCCTTCTGAAGTTGTAATTAAAAACCCCAGTGCTACAGGGCCTTTGGGTTTTTTCCTCTCTTGAAAGCTCCCTTCCATGCTGTTCTGGCTGGAGGTCTTTGACTCTAATAAATATTACTAAATCTCTCTACTTGTCTGCTTGAAAATTCTTCTTCCATCTGAGACAAAGAACCGAGGTAATAATTTCTCTGCTGCTGTTTTCCATTAACACAAAGATTCTTAAACACTAGTGCATTTAGAAGTGCTGTTTTGCTTGGTTTCAAATGCCTATAGCATATTTTATTTACATAGCATTGCAATAAAATTCATTTTATGGAAATAAAGAATGTAACAAAGATTAATACACAAGAATATCTATTGCAGGATATTTTGGGATAGGAAAAATCAGTAAAATTTAATATCAAATCATAAAAGAACACTTAATGTACTTGCACAAGCTGAAATGTGTTTATGGTTATTAAAACATGCTTTAAAAAGTATTAAGCAATATGGAAAATGCTGTTGATGTAATGTTGTTAAGTAAGTGCTATGGTAGTGCTATAGATACACATTATTTTAAAAAGGCTTATCAAACGTAATTTCAAGAACAGAGCCAATATGTAACAAATATTCTAGTAATTCTGATATGCCCTAAGTCTTACTATACACCATTTATACATAATAAAATCCAATATCACTACTAGAAAAAACTGATTTATAATTAAATATGGTGGAATAAATCTACTTCTTTTTCCATGGTCTCCGCTACCTGGTGCTAACAGCAGAAATAAAGGGAAGTAGGAAATAAGTGCATTTTTATAAAAAAATAAAAATACATAATTATTTACCTCTCAACAAAATATTGTTAGAATAAAGAAATATGAGCAAATTGAAGGCAAATTGTGGGTTCGCAAAACTGACAATCTTTTAGTATTATAAATGATAATCAATAAGACAAAATAGAGTTTTAAAAACACATGGAAAATCCATTGATTGTTGAATTGATGTTTGGGAAAAGGATCAAGTTTTTTCACAAGAGTAAGGAGGTGTGCCAACAACCCACAGGTCCACCAAACCAAATTGCATGGATAAAGTGGTCCCAGAAACAATTGTTTGCATATCCACCAAGTGAAGGCAGATCAGTGTCTCCATAGAAGCAATAAATAAGCTATGAAAAATCCAGAATACGTAACACTATGAATGAATTTTGAAAAAGTTATAAATCTATACACACAGACAAGGGGGGAACTCTAAATCTTATCATCAAATGAAAGAGTACAATCTAAAGCAATACAAAAAGTATCCAATGGTTGTCTACCAGGTCATGTATTAAAAATGCACATATAAACTGTTAACAGGAATTTCCTTTAAGGAATAACAAGGAGAATAATAACACTAAATGAAATGAAGGAAAATTTTCCTTGCTATTTGTAATCTTTCTGTTCCTACATATTGAATACTCTATATATCACAGATTCTCTTAATTACATAATCAAAACAAAGCATACTTTACTTTTTAGTTTTCTTATTCTTTTTTTATATTTTTAAAATTTTATTTATTTATTTGAGATACAAAGAAATGACAAAGGACAGAGAGAGAAAGAGAGAGAGAGTGAGAGAGAGAGCAAGAGAGAGAGAGAGAGAGCTCTCAAACACTAGTATGTCTCACAAATGCCTTCAACAGCCAGGGTTGCAATCAGCTGAATCTAGGGGCTGGGCACTCCATTGTAGTCTCCTAAATGTATGTCAAAAATCCATCTACTCAATCACATTGCTGCCTCCCATGGTCTTCATTAATAGGAAGGCAGTCAGGAGCCAGATCCAGGAACTGACCACATATTTTATGATGTGGGAAACAGGCAACCTAAACAGTACCTTAACTACTAGACTAAATTCTCATCTATAACTTTCACTTTGTCTTGTTAAGAGTAGGTGGTTTGAACATTTTGATGTATTTACTGACTTTCATTTATTTGCCTTTCTGAATTGCCTCCTCCTGGCATTTGTCCACTCTGATATTTATCTTCTATTCGTTTTATGAAATTTCTTGGCCATATATTGATTATTTTACATAGCAAATGTTATTTCTCCATTTAGAGATTTGTCTTCACTTTTCAAGTTTTGGACAAATTTATCATTATGTCTGCTTTCATTGAGCAAATCGGTTTCAATTTTCTCCAATACTGTGTCATTAATTTTATTTTATGTACATGTAAGTCCTCAGTATAAATGTTATGGACTGAATATTTCTGTCCCAACAAAATGCATATGTTGAAACTCTACCAATGTGATCATATTGGGAGGTGGGGTCTTCAGATGAAAACAAGAGTGTAGAGCCTTTACGAATGGAGTCACAATGTCAGAGAGAAACAGAGGGGGAGAGAGAGAGATCTTCCAACTGCTGATTCACTTTCCAAATGGCCACACCAACCAAAGCTGGGCCAGGCTGAAGTAAGAAGATAAACTCCCCTGGGGTTTGCCATGGAGCTGGCAGGGGCCCAGATACATTAACAGGAAGCTGGGTTGGAAGTGGAATAGCTGGGACTAGGACTGGCACTCCTCTATGGGATCCTAGCCTAGACAGTGGTGGCATAACCCCTGCACCACAACACTGTCCTCTCCTAGCCCACATTCTTAAGAATACAAAATATTTGGGAAGTGAATTTGATGTAGTGGTTTACATGCCAGTGGGACACCCTTATCCCATGCCAGTATGTCTGTGTTTGAGTCCCAGCTCTTTCTCCTGGCTCTAGCTTCCTGCTGAGGCACACTCCAGAAACCAGAATGTGATGGCTCAGGAGATTGAATCCTTGCCACAGATGTGGGAGACCTGGAGGTTCTGCCTTCCAGCTTCTGGCTTGAAATGGCTCAGTCTTGGCAATTATGAGCATTTGGGGAATGAAACCATGGATGGGATAGTGGATAACACAGCAACCTCGATGATGTACAACTCCCTGCTAATGACCAAGGAAAACGAGAGGAGCATGGCCCAAGTGCCTGGGCCCCTGCCACCCATGTAGAAGATTTGGATAAAGCTCCTACTTCCAGCCAACCACTAGCCATTGGAGTGAACCCATGGATGGAAGCTATCTCTTTCTGTTTCGCCCTCTCTCAATGTGATGCTGAATTTCAAATACATAGACACATCTTTAATTAATTAATTAATTAATTCTTTTAAAAATGCAAAGTCCTTTTTAGTACCATAATAGTAGATATGGGATGCAAGAAAAAGATGATACATACTCCTGGCCCCATGACAAAGAGCTGCCTCTTTGGCTGCTTTGAAAACTGTATGGACCTACTTAAAAATCAGCTTGTGAGTATCTGTGAATAATGAAATTTTTAATCAGCATTATTTGATACACTCTGTTTCATTAATTAAAAACATGCTTATTTCTCTTCCTTCATTTCACTTTCACCTAGACATGTAGATGACAAAAAATTCTAACATTTTTTAATCAGATAAAATGTCTGATATTTATTGGCTTATCTGCATTTGTTCTTACTAAATTATAAGCAGGATGTGAGTACTAACTGATAATTTTTTGCTATGTTGTCTTCTGAGCTAAAAAAAAAAAAAAACTCCTTGCAATTTGTAACCACGATATACCAGTGTGATTTATTAATTATTCCTGATGCTTTAGGACTTTTAATTTAATTATTTCTTGTTAATAAATTACTTTAATTCAAGATTTTATTGAATCTGACTATTTTACATGTATTTATGCATCAAACTATGTACACTTACGGAAGTTAGTGTTCTGGTGCAGCAGGTTAACCCACAAATTGTGATGCCAATATCCCATGTCAGAGTGCTGGTTTGAGAACTGGATGCTCTGCTTCTGTTCCGGCTCCCTGCTAATGTGCCTGAGAAAGCAGTGAAAGATGGCCGAAATACCTGACCCCCTGCCACCCAGATAGAGTTCCAGCTCCTGGCTTCCTCCTGGACCAGTGCTGGCCTTTGTGTACATTTGAGGTATGAACCAGTGGATGGAAGATCTCAATCTCTCTCCCTATGTCTCCCCCTGCCACTCTGCCTTACAACAAAGAAATAAAACTTTTTTTTTTAAGAAAGTACAATTGTTGTTATAATATTTCAATGCCAAAAATAAATGTTTATATACTGATTTGAGAGGCAGAGCAGAGGAGCTCTGAGCATGGAGCAGCTGAGGTTGCCAGCTTCTCCTGAAGTTCCTCCCTGCACTGCCTCAAATACCCCTCTTGTAAAACACAACTGTCACTTGTGATGCCTGCATCCCATATCAGAGTACTGATTTGAATCCAGCCGTGCTTTCGATTACCACCCAAGTAGCTGGGCCACTGCCACCCATGTAAGAGACCCAGATGCAGTTCCTGACCCCTGGCTTCTACCTGCTCCACATTTGGCTGTGGTGGCCATTTGGGGAGTGAACCAGTTGATGGAAGATATTTCTCTCTTCTCCTTATCTCTCTCTCTCTCTCTCTCTCTCTCTCTCCCTCCCCCCCCGTCTTTCCCTTCTTCCCTCCCTCTTTGTCAAATAAATATATAAATCTTTAATATATAAATATATAAATCTTTAAAATAAATATATAAATCTTTAAAAATGAGTAAAAAAGTTAAAATTCAGAAAGATGTATAAAAATAGATATACTCATGTGTATTTTAAATTTTAGTAAATAGAGCCAACACCCCATGTTCAATAGAAAATTATCTGGCCAAAATAATCTGAAATAAATGTTGCAGAAATTTAATTTAAAATTAAATTAAATTAATATTAAATTAAAATTTAATTGTGATTTTTAAAAGGAAATTATACATAATGAAACAACAAACCTAAGTAATTGGATTTCTTTGAAATACTCCAAATAATTGTAAAATCATTAAGACAATAAGTGATTTTTATTTATCAATACCAAATTATGATAAAATGGAAAAAACAGAAGAATAACTAAAAAAAGGTCAAGAATACTAACTAGAAATATGTTGCAAATATGTAAAACTTTGTGTATAATTGATTCAAAATATTTATAAAAATATACTAAAAGTGAATTAATCCAACTGTATAAAGAACATTCTCCCTCCTGTGCTCAGTTTTTAGAAAATAGTATTTTCATAATTTAAAATAGAACATACATATTTTTATAAGTATTAATGAATCTGTAAGAATTTCAGAATATTTTAAAAAACACATTAATTTAAGGAAATCCTGAGTATGTATATTAGTTTCCTTTTCCAGACAGAAGAAAATTTTGTGTGGAAATTGGTTTTCATAATTTCTTAGGATGACTTTCATAATTTCTTTTGGATTCTTGATTAATCTTTCACTTCAGCTCCACTTATTTTTACTCCTGTGTCTCCAGGTGGAATAACCACAAACCAATGACTCATTTTCTTTTTATTAATGATTCTGTTTGATGTCATGACCTTGTTAATTTTAATTTTTCTAGAATATGTTAAATATTTTAAACTTTGCCCCATTAATAAATACTTATTATCTCCACTTTTCCAAAAAAGAATGGATACCTATGTACTAAATTCTGTTTTTTCTAGAATTGCATTATTATTTAATAAACAGACTATAGCACTATATTTATTTATTCAAATATTTATCTAACGTCCTGTTTTCTCTTCCAGGACCTCACTGAAGATATCACATTACATTTAGTGTCAAGTCATTTTAGATTCCTCTTAGTTGTGATAGAGTCTAATAGTTTCATTGATTTTGGTGACCTTGACAGCTGTGTTCAGCTATTTTGTAGAATATCCCTTCATTGTGAGTTTTCTCATGTTTTTCCTCACTATTGGACTGGACTGGCAGATCTTTGGGAGGATAATCACAGATGCTAAGAGACACTGTTATTATATCATGTTATGGATACATACTATCACTGTTGGTGCTGCTCTTGACCACCAGGTTGTGCTAGTACTAGGTTTGCCCATTGTAAAGGTTTTATTTTATCTGTAGCTTTTTTTCCATACCTCTCAGTGGAGTGAAATAACAACGCACAGTACACATGTAGTAATTATGTTTCACCTTCTTGAGGATGAAGTATCTACAAAAATTTTTTTTCAATTCATCATTTTTTTGTACTAGTGTAGACTCATTGATACTGGTAGTTCACATTATAACCCAAAACTTTTTTATATATTATGGTGCCCAAATTATGTTAGCTTATATCATTGGGAGCCCTTTCAATTGGTTCTTGTCCTTTTGACAGGTCCTTTTCACTATGTTTATATGGTTTATTTTATTATATTTTGTTTTTTTTGGTGCCTTGCTCTTCCTTTTTTTTTTTCTAAAACTATTTGCTATTCCAGGCTAATATGATATATTTCCTCTCCTGCTCCTAGAATTAGCCATTTCTCCAAGAAATTTCAATTCATTTTACAAAAATTCCAATTCCTTTTTCTAAATCCTAGGAATTAAAAACCAAGGTATTAGCACAAAGAGTAATTTTCAATATTGGAGAATTATTCATATGCTGTGTTAGATTACAGGCCAGGTAATATATGTGACTATATTAACATCTATTATCTATCTATCATCTATCTATCCATCCATCTATAAAACTTAACTATTTTTATAACCATCTGTCTATGCCTGTGTGTAATATATATATATATATATTAGGCTAAAAGTTAATTCATATTTAATTTCAATACTTCATTATTCAGATGAGTCTATCTATGCCTTCTTCCTTTGGTTATATGAAACTGTAACTTCAAGAATGAAATACTTTGATTGTATTTCCACTTTCGAATACATATAATAGTTGAGCAACACAAATGTATCACAAAGCAAATTGAAAGTACTTAAAATATGTCCTCAAGCAATACATCAAACCATTCTCTGTAATCTATATCTTAACTATTTAAAGCTAAGTTCATTTCAACTTCTTAGCATTATATATTATTATTATCAATGGGAAATTTTCCATACACAGTGGCATGATTTTGTTCATAAAGTCCAGTAATCTATAATGTTAAATCTTAAAAAATTACCCTAAACAGCAAAAAAAGTGTACCTTATCTATTCACTATTTTTAACACATCTAAATCTTAGCAATAATAACAGTTACCATGAATCTGAATGAATTTAATATTCAGAACTTCATGCTAAGTACAATAGATATACTATCTCCCATAATATTCAAGGACATCCTTTAATATACTTGTTATTTGTCATGTTTTAAGGAAGAAATCCCTGAGGTTCTGTGCGAGTAAAATGCATTTCCCCTGATCTGTTAGGTAAGTATCAGAGAACTGAGTCAAGAAGGACAAGAAATTAATTTCCAAGCCACTCCTCTTGTAGCCTCATACATTATTGTCAACCTTTTATCAAAAATATATTTGGAATTTTCACTAAATAATAGTCTTTATTGATCATTTTAGCCATAAATATTAGGTAGTAGCTCCTGATAGGGTCTTTGAAATATAGCAATTATAAGTACAAGTATTATATGTACATTTTATACTTTAGAGATTATAGATATATTGTTATAAATTGAATACCAATAAGTTTTTCATAAGGACACTGGCTAAGTCCTAAAGAGAGAACTAAAATTAAAGAAAATGTTTGATTACTTGTCTCTTAGGCCAGAAAGAATTTCTGTGAGGGCAGATAGGATTTTTTGTTTTTGTTTTTGTTTTTTACATTCAATGCTCTATTTCCAAATCCTGATACATAGATACAATGCTGAAATTATTAAGCATTGAGGGGAGGAGTAAACTTGATATAGAGTAATTTTAAAATATAATGCTACTAAAATATAATGCCCTATTTCTAGAAATGAACAAAAAGCATGACAACAAATACTGCCTTCACAGAGCTCAAATTTCAGTAATTCACAATAATTCCTTCTCATTTCTTTCATATCCTTCTAATTTATCCATTTTAATAGAATTTGATGATCCCAGCAAAATACATTCTTAATCGTTATGTGAGTCTCTTAATATGGTGGCTATTCCATTGGTGTTATGAACATGAGAGGGATGGGTACTTGACACATAGTTTAATGTGTGTTGCAATGAATTAAATTAAAAATATAATACAAAATTATTTAGAGTTCATTTAAGCACTAAAATCTGGTTCCATTTTGGCTTGATACAATTAGGAAAGTTAATTTTTAGTCCTTACTGAAATGTCATGTGAAAGGTAGTTGTTAATAAACAATTTCATGAACCAAATGAGTATGCAATTATTGCACAGGTAAGTAGATATGTGAGTCACCATATACATGTACACACACAATTAAATGGAGATAGTCAAAAACATAAATTATAGACTCTTTATCTAAACAAAATATTTGCAAATACTATAACAATTCCTACACAAAGTGCTGTTAGAGGCCAAACTGTGTTTCCCCCAAATTCATATGAAGCCCTAGTCCCGCTTGACTGTATTTTGAGCAAGGGTCTTTACAAAGGTGATGATGATTACATGAAGTCATAATGATGGGGCCCTCATTAAGTGGAATGGTTGTCCTGATGAAGAGAGAGACACCAGGAATTCATGAATATTGAGAAATATCAAGTCAGAACATCATGAGAAGAAAGCCTCCTGCAAACCAAGGAGAGAGACCTCAGGATACATCAAGCCTTGCAGCAACTTGATTGTGGATTTCCAGCTTCCAGAATTGTGATAAAGTAAATTACTGTCATTTAAGTCTCCTGGTCTGGGGCAGCCCTAGCAGACTAATCCCAAAAGCTACAAGCAAGGTGTTCCCTAAAGCCAAACTGGTTGCATAATAGTATGTACAGGTACTTTTTTTCTGGTACTTACTAGTGCTTGCTTGTTTTAGAGTTTTTCACATGTGTGAGTACTTAAAAGGACAGCTCAATAATATAGATATACATGCAAACTATCTATCTATCTATCTATCTATCATCATCCAGCTAGCCTACCACCTAGCTAAAACCAATAATAGATGTATTTTTAAAATTTTTAATAGATAAGGATAAATGAAAATTATTTTTTAAAAATGTTGGTCCTTTCACTCAGAAGCAGCCTAACCAGATGGCTCCCAAATAAAGCTCATTGTATGCTGTTGCCACATGGCTATGCCTTTTCCATGCCCCACCTACAAATCCTCAAACTCACTACAGTGACAATTTATTTAACAATAATCATCAAACTTAGAAATACATTTTAATACTATAGAAAAGAAATACTAATTAGGAGGGGCAAATTTGGTTAATAATAAGAATATATTAATCAGAAATTCAGCTGGGCTGACATAAGCAGCCATTGCTTGAGATGACTGTACTCCTATCAGAGTGCCAGTTCAGGACCTGGACACTCTGCTTCCAGTCTAGCTCACTGCGGATGTGCTTCCTTGGAAGGCACTGAATGATGAGGGTACTTGTGCCCCTGCACACATATGTTGTTGGGGGAGTGAACAAGCACATTGAAGATAATGGAAGATTTCTCTCTCTCTCTCTCTCTCTCTCTCTCTCTCTCTCTCTCTCTCTCTCTCCCCTTTCTCTCTTTCAAATAAATATTAAATAAATAAGTCTTTTTTTTTTTTTACAAATAAAAGAAGTACAAATATTTCCTTGTTTGGGGTAGTATGTAAATTAATACATGAAAAATACAAAACAGCTCAGAACACAGCAAATTCTTGATAATATTAAGCAACTATTAATGTTCTTGGTGATCTAAACTCAAAAAATGTGTTTCTAGGGGCTAGCATTGTGGCACAGAGGGTTGAGCCACTACCTGTGATGCCAGCATCTTATATGGGTATCAGTTTGATTCCTAGCTGCTCTACTTCTGATTCAGCTCCCTGTTGGTGCACCTGAATAAGCAGCAGAAGTGTGCCCTTTCACCCACATGGGAGACCCTGATGCAGTATCTAAAATAAACTGATTCTCTTTTATTCATCTTATTTTTTTCTCTGTCACTTTTTTCTAACCTGTTTCAACTCATTCAGCAAGAACATTTAAAACACCTTCTTAGTTCCAGTGTATCTCATAATATATGGCTTTTGCACTTCCACTCATTTTGGTTTGAATAGAGCATTTAGCATATGAAAGGAATTTTCCTTCCATATAGCTACATTTGACTTTTGGTAATTTATAAGATTGTTCAGCAATCACTGAAAAAAAAAAGGCTGATCTAGATAGATGGATGATGGATAGACAGATGATAGATAGAAAAAAAATTATTGTGATTGTAATCATAACACATGGGAAGATGTTTGTAGGGCCAATAATACATACCTTTAATTTTCCTCAATATTAAATGCTATGTTCATCATTTCATTTCCATTTGAGGTTTCCAGCATAGTGAATAAAAAGGTTATTTAGATTCTTCAATTTTTAAACTAAAATTAAAATGTACCTATTATGTCAATTTATCTACAAAGTATGCAATAGTAATATCAAATCCAAGATGTGTAAGTGTTCGTAATCTGCTTTGGAATTATGAGATAATATAAAGGACATCTAAATTCCAAGCTGTGTCATCACCTTGTGCTTAAGAACTTGCTAAATTTAATCTTAATTGACATAAATAGATACAGAATTATAAATTTGTTCTTGCATTAAAATGTAACATCCTTGATAATCCCTCACTCCGACTAAACTGACACTCAATGACTCGCCATGGATTGTCACATCTGTTTCCCTGGAATCCTGTGAAACAGCATGTCTCAGACAGATGTTAAGGCTTCTCTTAAGACTTAACATACACTGGTCTCTCGGCTAAATTTGCCTAAAAAGGGGTTTAAAAATATATGAAATCTGCATAGAATCTTTCATGTGTTTCTGGTTGTGTTCAAGCTGTAGTACCTCTGAAGACTCCAAGTGTGCACTTATCGTTGCTGACAGATTGAAACAGGTGTGTTAGTCACAGAAGTGCAGAGCCCAGAAAAGTTGAGGATCCCTGCAGAGATGTGTGGAAACCCAAACTCCTATTCATTAAAACCAATAGAAAAATGTAAGGGAAATAGGAGGTGACAATAGTTACAGAGATTTATTTATTGTCAGGAGTCTCTTCCCTCTATCATCCATTCCTCAACACAGCATGAGTTAGAAATTCCGTCGATAACTATTTGACTCTCAACATTCAACCTATTTTAATACACTATTAAATATCATTTTTGGATCCACAGCTTGTCATCATCATTTGTCTATACCTATAGCAAGGAATTTGTAATAAGATACTCTCATCGTTTTGCACACATAAACTAAGACGATAAATGTTATATTTTACACAATGATCAGATACATTAAACTCAGAGCCCCAACTGATATACTGTGTATATTCTACACTTGGTTTGATTTATATTTTAAAAAGTTAATGATAGAAGGCAATGGGTTAGATGTTATAAAATCATTTACACATTTCATTATAGTGAAATAACAGGCTGCATGAATTAATATAATGCGCAATGATACTTATTCTTTGATCCTGTTTGTTTCTAGAATTTGTCTGTGTGTAGCTTTCTAGGTGAGTCTGGAGTTTTTCTACCTATATAAAGTTAAATCAAATAAGACAATAATAAAACATATGTTCAAAAGAGGAAAGGGGATGATTATACTAATGTTTCACTTTCCCACTTGCATAACAAAATCACTCTGACAAGCTTTGATGTTACAACAGCTTTGGAAAATGTGCATTGTAGAATATATGAGTGAAATGGGTAATGTTGACAAGATGCATACAAAAAGATCCCAATTAAGAACCGCTGGGCCAAAGCCAGAGCTGCCACAACCACCCTCCCTCTTCTCTCCCTCTGCCCACAGACTTGGGAATATGAAAAAAAAAAAGTGCACAACATCACCAGTAACTAGGAAAATGTAAATCAAAACACACTGAGATCTCACCTCACAACTGTTAGAATGGCTTCAAAGACAAAAGGTCAGAGTCAGTAGGGTTTAAAGGAAAGGAAACCCTTATAAAACAGTATTGGAGGGTATGTAAACTGAATCCATGATTGTGGAAACCATACAAAGAGTCCTAAAAATTTGAAATTAGAAATGCCATACAATCTAGATGTCCTACGTCTGGGTAAAAATCCAAAGGAAATGAAACCAGTTACCTTGAAAAGCTATCTGCATGCACCCCATGTGTGTTCATTGCAGCATGATTTAAAATAGCCAAGACATGAAAACAATATAACTGTCCATCAATGGGTGACAGAAAACATGATGGTCCTTGACTTATAATAAGGTTAAATCTCAAAAAAAAAACCCACTGTGTGCTCAAAAAATTAAAAGTCAAAAATAGATTTAGTGCAACTAAGCTAACAATTAACATAGCTCAGCCTTGCCTAACTTAAACATTCTCAGAATACTTATATTAATCTACAACTTGGAAACATCATCTAACACAGAGCCTGTTTTATATTTAAGTAATGAATATCTCATGTAATTTATTGAATGTAATACTGAGAGTAGAAACCAGGATTTTTTTTGTGTGTACTGGAGAAACAGATGTGTACTTTGGAGACATGAAGGCATCTGAAAACATGAACAAAACATCCAAAATATGTAGGCAAAACGGTCCATTTTATAGTATGTTTTTTACCATCAAGATCATGTAATTGGCACCTATGGCCGCAATGGCCGGAACTGCACCAATTCGAAGTCAGGAGCCAGGAGTTTCTTCTGGGTCTCCCATGTGGGTGCAGGGCCCCAAGGACTTGGGCCATCTTCTGTTGCTTTCCCAGGCCATAGCAGAGAGCTGGATTGGAAGTGGAGCAGCCGGGACGCCAACCAGCGCCCATATGGGATGCCTGTGCTTCAGACCAGGGCGTTAACCTGCTGCACCACAGAACCGGCCCCCATAACTTTCCACTTGTTTAAAGTGTACACTTTTTAATAAATTTTTTTTGGCTTTAAAATTGAACTTTTTTTTTAACATTTTACCATATTTACTTCATATGTGGGTAGTAAGTATAAACACATATAAATTGGGGTTGGCGCTGTGGCATATTGGATAAAGCCACCTCCTGCAGTGCTGGCATCCCGTATGGGCACCTGTTGAGTCCCGGCTTCTCCACTTCCAATCGAGCTCTCTGCTGTGGCCTGAGAAAGCAATAGAAGGTGGCCCAAGTTTTTGGGCCCCTGCACCCGCGATGGAGACCCAGAAGAACTCCTGGCTCCTGGTTCCTGGCTTCAGGTCAGCACAGCTCCGGCCATCGCGGCCAATTGGGGAATGAACCAGCCGAAGACTTCCTTCTCTGTGTGACTGACTTTCAAATAAATACATAAATCTTTAAAAAGAACACATATATACTGTTTTTTTTCTTGAAAGCAGAGATAACATCACAAAGTGAGGGATTCATGACAAGGATCATAATATGGGGGGAAGAAGGATATATTTTCATGGACATGGTATGAGTCATTGAAGTAATATTCATAATGATATAACAAATGATATTTGGAAATCATTATATTAGGTGAGATAAGCCAGGCCCAGAAAAAGAGCTATCATGTTTTCTCTTATTTGTGAAAGTTAATATAGAGAGTATAAAAATTGCATGGATGTCATAACCACTAACTTTTTGAAGTGCTCTCATAGCACTTATATTTGCATTTCATTGATCAAAGCAAATCACATGACTAATGTAAAATTACTGGAAAAACTTAATCCTATCTTGTGCTGGGGGTGAATAGACTTGAAATGGTTTACAACATCAATTATAGCTGCCGCATTATTGAGGACTTCTTCATAGTATACTTTATATGCGTATCTCTGTTAAACACTGTCTCACAATTAGCCACAGCTGAGTACCAAAAGAAAAGAAGCACAGCTTGAAAATCAAACGTACTACATGATAAAAGTTAGAGGTTGGTGAATTACCCAAGGCTACTCCATGCAATGCTCTTGTAAATAATATTTTACTGGAATAACTATCCTTATTCATTCATGTATCATTTGTGGCAGTTTTTGGTCTGTAATGTGATGTATACATTTGATACAAATTATGAATGAGCTACTAAATCTATGGTACTTAACCATTTAAAGCAAAAATTTTCCTGACTACCAACATGAGTACATGCATGACAAATGATAAACTTTTTTTGTTTCATCTTTACTTCTTCTTTCATTAGTTAGTATCTGTTTCTGATATAATACAGGGTACATGAAAATTAGCAAATCTCCAGAGAGGGCTGTATTATTCATTAATGAGTATAAAAACCTAAAAGCCATCAGTACATATTTGCCCCATATATTAATGATAATGGCTGAGTTTGTAAATACAAAATGATAAATATGAAGTTATCCATGACAATGTTTTTTTTCTACACATTTCTTTTATAATTGTTAATATAAAAATTACTTTACCTCACTAATATGTTTTAAAAATATTTTATTGTGGAAAAACACAACCAAATATCCACCATTCTGAACACCTGCAAGTGTAGAGTTCTACGACATCAAACAGGTCCAAATCTTTGTACAGCCAGCACCACCATTCATCTACAGATCTCTTCATCCTTCCCAAATGCAACTCCCTGTTCCTTCTCTTCCAGTACAGAGAAACCACTATTCCTCTCGCTATCTCTAGGAGGCTGATCACTCTAGGCATCCATGCAAGTGCAATCACACAACACTCACCCTTCATGACCGGCCTACTTCACACTGTGAAGGTTTATCCATGTGGCAAGATGTGCCTGGACTTTTCTCCCTTTCAAAGTTGAGCACTATTATACTGTATGTGTGTGTGTGTACTGGATTCTGCTAGTCCTATCATCCTGGCTAATGGGAAAAATGATTCTATGAACTTGGGTGAAAAAAACATTTGAACCCCATTTCCTCATATTTGGGGCATATGTACTGAAGTGGAACCATGGGACCACCGGACAATTCCACATACAAACTTTTGAGGATTCACCATCCTCTCTTCCACAGCCACTCTGTGTTTAGTGTTTCCCCCAGAAATGCACAAAAGTACAAACACTAATTTCATTCTGTTCCTAGTTGAGTGTTTTTACCTTGAAAAGATTTTAAATTTTGTGAAATGTCTTTTCTGCATCAATTTATATAATCATGTTTAATTTTAAAGATTTATTTATTTATCTGGAAGGCATAGGAGAGAGAGAGAGAGAGAGAGAATCTTCCATCCATTGGTTCACTCCCTAAATGGCTACAAAAGCCAAGCCTGCCCCAGACCAAAGCCAGGAGCCAGGATCTTCATCTGGTCTCCCTTCTGGGTAGCAGGGGCCCAAGCACTTCAGCATCTTCCACTGCTTCTGCAGACACATTAGCTGAGTACTGGATTGTAAGTGGAGCAGCCAGGATTTGAACTGGCACCCATATGTGGTGCCAGTGCTGCAGGTGGCAGCTTTCCATTCCCGAATTAAATTTCACAAGGTCATGGTGAATGTAGACAGAACTTTCAGGAAAATATTTTCAACTGAAATTGTCAAACATTTTCCCAAAAAGAAAGTTCCAATAATTCTTATTAATTAATCACCAATCTTTCACAAATACTTGTGTTTAGCCAGGAGGTCTAGATCTGTCTTCTAGTATTTGTTCCTAAGATCAAAACATTTTAAAATTCATATGAGGCTCAAAAATAATAATATGGAGCAGGTGATTGATACAGCATTCAGGATGCCTCTTGGGACGTGGAAACCTCATACTACAGCATCTAGGTTTGAGTTTCGGTTCTGCTTCTGATTGCAGCTACCTCCCAATGTTCACCCTGAGAGGCAGGGTAAGTAGTTTTGTCCCTACCATCCACATGGGTGACCTTGGACTGAATTCTAGGCTTCAGGTTTATCCTGGCCCAGTACTGGTTATTGCTAGCATTTATGGAGTGATCAGTGATAGAAGATGTCTCTCTTTCTCTCTCTCTCTCTCTGCTTTTCAAATATGCAAAATAAATAGAATTTGGTAACTTATAATAACAACGTTATTCTAATGCAAATAAATTTCCATTAAATTTTAATGTTTATTATGTACTATTTGATTTCTATCAGTTTCCTCTATTTCTTAAAAATAACATATAATTTAGTTGTGTTAAACAAACCAGAATCAAAACAAATAATCTCAGTTAGTTGTCACCGATCAGGGAAAACAAATGATATTTTTCTCTTTGGGACTGGCTTAATTCACTCAGCATGATGTTTTCCAGATCCCTCCATCTTGTTGCAAATGACCGGGTTTCATTGTTTCTTACTGCTGTATAGTATTCTATGGGGTACATGTCCCATAATTTCTTTATCCAGTCTACTGTTGATGGGCTTTTGGGTTGGTTCCAGGTCTTAGCTATTGTGAATTGAGCTGCAATAAACATTAATGTGCAGATGGCTTTTTTATTAGCCAAATTAATTTCCTTTGGGTAAATTCCAAGGAGTGGGATGGCTGGGTTGTATGGTAGGGTTATGTTCAGGTTTCTGAGGAATCTCCAGACAGACTTCCATAGTGGCTTAACCAGTTTGCATTCCCACCAACAGTGGGTTAGTGTCCCTTTTTCCCCACATCCTCTCCAGCATCTGCTGTTGGTAGAATTCTGAATGTGAGCCATTCTCACTGGGGTGAGATGGAACTTCATTGTGGTTTTGATTTGCATTTCTCTGATTGCTAGTGATCTTGAACATTTTTTCATGTGTCTGTTGGCCATTTGGATTTCCTCTTTTGAAAAATGTCTATTGAGGTCCTTGGCCCATCTCTTAAGTGGGTTGTTTATTTTGTTGTTGTGGATTTTCTTGATTTCTTTGTGGATTCTGGTTATCAATCCTTTATCTGTAGTATAGTTTGCAAATATTTTTTCCCATTCTGTCGGTTGCCTCTTCACTTTCCTGACTGTTTCTTTTGAAGTACAGAAACTTCTCAATTTGATGCAATCCCAAATGTTAATTTTGGTTTTGACTGCCTGTGCTGCTGGAGTATTTTCCAAGAAGTCTTTGCCTGTGCCTATATCTTGCAGGGTTTCTCCAATGCTCTCTAATAATTTGATGGTTTCGGGTCGTAGATTTAAATCTTTAATCCATGTTGAGTGAATTTTTGTGTAAGGTGATAGGTATGGGTCTTGCTTCAAGCTTCTGCACGTGGAAATCCAACTTTCCCAGCACCATTTATTGAATAGACTGTCCTTATTCCAGGGATTAGATTTGGATCTTTGGTCAAATATAAGTTGGCTGTAGATATTTGGATTGATTTCCGAAACCTGTTAAGTAAAATGGACACTATAAGAAACAATGAACTGATCAGCTCGTGTCCTGACTTTAGATGTACAATGTAATACTTTATCCTTTTTAGTATTTGTTGTTGTTGTTGTTGTTCTAGTACTAGTGGTTGAACTCTGTAATTAACACACAATTATTCTTAGGTGTTTAAATTTTAACTGAAAAGTGATCCCTGTTAAATTTAAGAGTGGAAAAAGAGAGGGAGGAGATGTACAATTTGGAAGATGCTCAATCTGACTTGCCACAAATGGTGGAGTTAGAAATGTGCCAGGGGATTCCAACACAATCCCATCAAGGTGGCATGTACCAATGCCATCGCACTAGTCCAAGTGATCAATTTCAGCTCACAATTGATGGCTCTGATAGGTCTAAGAGTCAAAGGGATCACACAAACAAGACAAGTGTCTGCTAATACTAACTGATAGAATCAAAAAGGGAGAGAAAGATCTAACATGGGAAGCGGGATACACAGCAGACTCGTAGAATGGCAGATGTCCTAAGCAACACTCTGGCCTCAGAATCAACCCTCAAGGCATTCGGATCTGGCTGAAGAGCCCATGAGAGTATTGTAGGCATGGAAAGCCAAGAAACCATGGAAAAGAAAAAAAAAAAAAAGAAGAAGACCTAAATGAAAGATCTCTGTGAGTGAGATCCCAGTGGAAAGAATGGGGCCATCAAAGAAGGAGGTACCTTTCTCTGAAGGGAGGAGAGAACTTCCACTTTGACTATGACCCTATCGGAACAAGATCAAAGTCAGCGAACTCTAAAGGCTTCCATAGCCCTGACAACTCATGACTAGAGCCTAGGGAGATTACTGACGCCATGAACAGGAGTGTCAAATTGTTAAGTCAGCAACAGGAGTCACTGTGTACTTACACCCCATGTGGGATCTGTCCTTATTGTGTTGTCTAATGTGAAGTGATGCTATAACTAGTACTGAAACAGTATTTTTATACTTTGTGTTTCTGTGTGGGTACAAACTGATGAGGTCTTCACTAATTATATACTGAATTGATCTTCTGTATATAAAGAGAATTGGAAATGAAAAAAACAACCTGGTGTTAAATTGGAAATGGCATAGAAAATTAATTAATTTTTTAAAAAAAACTATTATGTAGTATCTCTGTCTTTAATGTGCTGTACATTGTTGTTTAATGCTATAATTAATACTCCAATGGTCTTTTTTTCACTTTGTGTTGCTATATGGGCAAACTGTTGAAATCTTTACCTAATATGTACTAAACTGATCTTCTGTATATAAAGAGAATTGAAAATGAATCTTTATGTGAATGGAAGGGGAAAGGGAGCGGGAGGGGGGAGGGTTGCGGGTAAGAGGGAAGTTATGGGAGGGGGGAAGCCATTGTAACCCATAAGCTGTACTTTGTAAATTTATATTCATTAAATAAAAGTTTAAAAAAAACAAATAATCTTTGCAAAATTGCCATTCCTGTTTTTCCCCATTTTTATTAATATATGAAGAAGCTCGAACAATTATTTTAAAGTATATTCTGCATTCTAGATTTTACTTGTTACTTCTTTACAGGATAGTTTTTATTTTTCTCTCACTTGCATTTTTCCAATATTTAAGAACAAAGGCTTGAATATATTGAGTTGAAAAAATGCTAGAAAGAATACATTGTGGATAATTTTAAGTACTTTTATTGCACAAATGGGAGAACATATTGTGTTTCTTTGTTACAATTCAAGTGATTCTGATCAAGAACAAATCCAGACAATGTGGGGTCTATTACGTTTCGCAATTTGAGTATCTTCTTTAAAAGAAATGCCTGAAAAATTACAAATAAATTTAGTTAGAAACAAAAAACATGTGCTCACATATGGTAAAGAATGACACGTGCAAAAGTCAAAATCCATGAAGCCTCACTGATCACCTGATGAGCAGCACACATTGTTCTGGTTCCTCTACTGGCTTTGTAGTTACAAGTAAGAGAACCTAAAGCTAAATCTTAACGACTATCATCGAAATTTGTTTCTGATAAGAGGGTTGATTAATGAATTCTAGTGGTGACAATATAATCTCTTCATCATAATGGCTTCCATTAACATTCCACCTAAATACAATGGTATAAACCAGCAGGATCATTGCCTAATTTAGCCATTTTGATGTACATACAAAATAACTATTTAAATTTGATTATTTGTTCCTCATTTATTTGATATAATTTGCTTATGAAAATTGATAATCCTTAATGTTATTTGACTGTCCTGAAAATGAAATCTTTATCAGCAAAAGTAAAATGACCCTTATTGATCTTTTGTGAGTGACAAGTGTGAAGCTTGAGCAAGTTCAAATGCTTTTATCAGGAAGATTTGCTCTTTCTATGTACATCTTTACTAGGTCACTTTCTACATTTAAGAGTTTTAATCAACTGAAGTCTTTTTTTAACTGTCTTATTGCGCAACATGATTCAGTTAAAGCTGACTCTTCAGGCCTCTTGACATAGTCCCATTATTTTTTGGCAGCTTATTTTTTTATGGATCCATAGCATGTCTGAAAATCATTTTGTGCATTCTGTGTCTCAAATGCAGAGACAGGCATTTCCCAAAACCAAACCCCAGGCCCTTTAATTGGATGAACTGTATTAGAGACTACAATCTTGGCATTGGGATAGCTGTTGTCTCATTGTGAAAACTGGTATCCCCTGCCTCTTCACAAAAATCACATTTCAGAGCTCATCACAGTGGAGCAAGTAACATGACCGGTTACAGTCTACTCTGATACAGTTATATAATTACGTGAACTTTGGTTGTGTTTCTCTTTTGAATCTCTCAAAAGTTAAATACCTAGACAGATAACTAACACAATGTTTTCATTTTAAAGAACAATGGGTGAAGACCGTGGTATAAAATCTCTCTTCTATAGTAGGGTTACCAACAGAACAAAAACCTTCTGAATTTACTAAATAAATATCATCATATGTGATGATATACACAAATTATTTGTGTGTGTCCCTGTCTAATGTTTTATACACAATCTACTATGACTAAATAGATATCATTATTATAGTTCAGCTACAAGTTACTGTTTCCTTATTTCTAATGACAAGTCCTATAACAAGAAAAAAAATCAAGGATATTTCTGCCATATAAAGCCTGCAGCATTTTTCCAAAAATCTTCCCCCACTAGGGTTACATCCGTCAGAGTATACCTGTATCCACCATTAACTGATTTTCTCAATTATAAATTCAGAGAAAGATAAATTTTACTTTTGGCTAATGATAGTAAAAAATGGATTATCTCAAAAAATCATCTCTGGAATTACATTCAGCATTCCTGCACCCTTCACTTCATCCCCAAACCTATTACCCCAACAAGTAAGCTGACTGATGTGGGCACCTGGGGTAGCAGCCCTGATGGAGTGCTTCAGTTTCATACACAGTAATTATTTCTACTTAGAATCTGTGGCATTGGACAGTGAGTGCCTGTCACATCTGTCATCTAGCGTGTCCTTAATTGGAAAAAATGATGGATCGATGGAATGACAGGAGGCAGGATGACGGACAGAAAGATGGAAGGTACCAAATAAAAACAGCAGTGTACAGATTAAAATATATGTTAAGCTTTGCAAACCCTGCAAGTGGTCAGACAGTTTGAAAGATGCTTATGTTCAGTTTACAGATTTATGACTTGCTCTCTCCAATATTCATGAACAAGGAGAGTATTTGCCTAAGGCATGATACAGTAGAAAACCATTAAAACTGGCAATAATTGCCCAACACAATGAAAAACATAATTATAGACTTCTGGTCATTTTATCTATTGAATTCAAGGTACATCCACTACTGTTAAATGCATCTGCACATACATAAATGCATTTACATGCAACAAAGGTCAGTTGACTACAGATTTTAAACTCTTTTCATCTCTTAACGAGTTCTTCTTTTTTCCCTTTTTCATTTTGCTGCATTAAATTGCAATTTTACTTAATTCTAAAGATCCTTCCCTAATTGACTATCAGTTCCATTGTGAATGCTATATTCAATAAGCTACAATTATAGATCTTGCTGTGTTACTTATTATTAAAAGGAATGTGAACACAAACAAGCTAACGTTGTATTTTATATTTAATCAAGACTACAGTACATTGCACCAAGGGTTTCAGATAGTATAAACAACTACTACCATTTTATTTCCATGTATATTTCGTAGAGCCAGGAGAATAATTTTCTATTATTCTGTTTGTCAATTTCCTTGCAGATTTGTAAGCATGATATTTTAATTTGAAATTAAGAAAAAGAAAGAAGAAAAGAATACTTATTGATCATGTGTCTCTTTCCATGTAGCCTGTATTCCTCATTTATACTCAACAATTTAACTTCTTGAATGAGCTATCCACATATAAAAATGCTCCAATCATCACCCAAATACTATTCCATCAGATACAATTCGGCATTGCCACTCTGGTGCCATGAAACTTTCCTTTCTATGGACTTCATCTACCTTTGTGTTGCCAAAGGATCACTTCTGTGGAATGCATGTGTGTATGTACATGTGTAACCTTTCTTTATTTATTTCATTTTATTTGAAAGGCAGAGAGACAGACAGAGGTCTTCCATTGATTACTTCATTTTCAAAATGCCCACAAACATCCATCCCAAAGCCACAAGTCTGGAATTTAAATCGTGGTCTTTCATGTGGGTGTCAGGGACCCTACTACTTGAGACATCAACCACTACCTCTCAGGACGCACATTAGCAAAAAGCTGGATTGGAGGAGGAAGAGATAGGACTCAAACCAGGTACTCTGCTATGGAATGTGAATGATCCAAGTGGAGTCTTAATCGCTGTACCAAACACCCACACTTGTTTCAACATATTGCTGTAAGTCCTTAACCTTCCTTAAGCCATATGCTTACTTTGGTATTTGTATCATTGCAGGCATCTGGACTTTCTTCTTTGTCTAATACATTAATAATTGTTATTTCCTTGTAGTCATCCCTCTCTCTCTGTTTTCCTTAGTCATTTTAGGAGTCTTTCAATTTTATTTTGTTCATTAAAAATTTGTATTTCTGTTAATGTTCTTCACATTAAGTGTTTTCTATTCCATTGATTTCCATAAGAGGAATTTGCAGAGTTTTGGGGGGAAACGTGAATTTTCCATCAGAGAACAATTTCTATTTGTTTACATTCTCTGAGATGACTCTGTGTCCTAGAAATGAATGACTTCCTTCTCGAGATCACAAATTATGTGTAAGATCTAAAGCTGCTCATCATGAACTAAGTTTTCTCTAATCAATCATGTTATTAAATCATGTATGTGCAGCAGCGGTCCATCATTTTAACCAGAATTAAGCAGGTCTAAAATTCACAAGTAAATTACATGAAAAGATTCACCCGACAGCTCCCTCTGCCTCCTTGTCACCTGTCTTTAATCCAAATCTAGAGCTTTATGAACATTTTCCTAAAGCCAATTGATTACAAATAGAATGAACTGCGGTGTAGCTCACAGACTTGCTTTCACAATATATTGTTATTATTCAGAAGATTAATGCATGCTCATGATAGGCCCAGATAAGGATAGCCCAGAAATATAATGATGAAGGAAAAAATCCTCACATTGAGGAGTATAACTTTTTATTTATTTTGTGTGAACTAGAAGTAATAGTCCAGCATTTTATATACATGAATATCTGAATTGTGGATAAATTCAGGGTCATTTTATTAGGAAAACTGACATGTTTGTATCAGGGAATAAGGGTGATATGGACCTATGGAAGTATCATGAATTCTGAAGATTTTTCATGTCATAATAATGGTTACCATAAAGCATGTTCTGCAGAATAATCTATTAGGATCACCCACATTTTGAATATATGACACCCTCTCTGTTGAGCCTCCCACAATCCCATAAATAGAGGATGGCATGGGATGTAAGATATTCATGGTTCCAAAAGTAGGGAATTTCTCCAGTGAGACTCATTTCACTACTTCTATAAATTTCTAACATAGCACATGCAAAGACTGAGTCTTAAATGATACCATTCCTCTAGGACCAGCTGTGCATCTAAAGAAAGGAAATTATATCAGAACAGTTCCAATGTTGAGGAAGCAGTCAGTAATTTGTCCTTTCCAGAGTTCAAATGCACTGTAGATATGGATTTTCCCTTTCTATTCACAATATCTCCACCAGCACCAAAGTCTATTGCTTTTAAATACCCATTGTATCAATTTTGTATTGTATAAATATTGCTTAAGATTAGTCCATTTCGATATGTAGTACAAGTCTATTGTGAATCTTAATTTTTTTAGAAACAGTATCATAGAATATTGAACTACAGTGTTAAAACTAATGTACTGGCTTTGGGAAAATATTGTCACTTTACGCAGCAATCCTCATTGGTATATACCTTGGTATATATGTTCACCATAACTACATTATACATATACTATTCACCATAACTACAATAGACAACTCGGGGAGCCAAGAGAGTAGAGGAAGTGCAAAAGCTATTCTCTATCAAATTCATATTCAGAGGTCCATTTTGGAGCTCTTTTCCCCTTGCCCCAATATTATAGTCTTCTGGCTTTGAATTTGTGGTTTCTTTTCATCATAAATGGAAAAATGTCTTCTCTGGAGCTTAATAGGATCTTCTACTAAATTGAAAGCCATATCTACATTTAAAGGACTTTGATCTTTTCATGCATTGTACTATCCTCCAAAAGGGAATTATTGTATTGGATAGGATAATCAACCCAAAGAGTATGGCTGTGATTTGGAGATTATTGAACCACCATTTCACATTTGGCAATGCCTATCCTAGGTGAAACTAAAAGATCAAACTCAGGTTGGTGATCCTGAGCTTTCTATCCATCAGAGAAACTATACTAGCCAGATTGATAGCTAATGGTGAATCTTTTTTACAAAAATTTCTAAACAATGACAATTACCAAATATGTTGGAGGAGATTCTGCTTATACTTGTAGTTTCCCATCAGAGATGAATTAGTTAATACATTAACATGATGAAATTATAGATAGTATAGAGCCAATATAAAATGAGGAGTCATAACAATGTCTAAATGGTACAGACTAGATTGAATTGGGCAAGCTTATGTGGATCTTTGTGAGTTGTTGAGCGTCTCTGAATGTTTTGTTATTTAATTTTTATTTTGGGTCTAACTATCCACTCCACTTCCACTCTCCATTCTAAGGACTTATATAAAATGCTTAACTGTCAGGCAACATATAAGGTTTCTTGGAAGCCAGCATTGTGGCATAGTCAGTGAACCCACTGTCTGTGATGCCAGCATTCCATGTGGGTGCTGGTTTGAGCCCTGGTTGCTCTACTTCCCACCTAGCTCCCTGCTAATGCACCTGGAGGCAGGAGAGGATGGGCCAAGTGCTTGGGCTCCTGCCACTCAAGTGTAAGACTCAGATGACGCTCCTGCTCCTGGCTTCAGCCTGCTCCAACACTGGCTGTTCCAACAATTTGGGGAGTGAAACAGTTTATGCAAGATTCTCTCTCTATCTCTATCTCGCTCTTGTTCTCACTCTCCCTCTGGCTCTCTATCTCTGCCTCCCTCTCTCTGTAACTCTGCATTTCAAATAAATAAGTAAAACAGTCTATAAACAAATGATTTTTAACCAGAGGGACAATGCAATTATGGTGTCTGATATATCCAGTGCTGGTGCATCTCTGTATGATTTATGTTGATCAATCAGAAATACAAAGAAAAAAGTTTAGCCTATCATTGCTCCCTTAATTGCCTCATTCATAGACAGTTCTGAGATGTCAGTACCATGTGCCTAACCCAGCAGACAGCTACTGAATAATTCACTATTTCTCTTTGTGGATTATTGCTATGTATCATTTCTTGTGTCATTTTTCTTTTTTTCTCCCACATCTTCACTACCTACAATGTATTTCCTTCAAAATCAGGGCCAGCATTATAATATTTCTCTTTAAAAGAAAATACATATTTTTTACCTTTCAAGGAGACTGATAGAAAAGGAACACATCTCATGCAATTAGTGAAAAATTTTATGGCATAAATAACTTGTTAATATTGAAATGAAGATAAATATATTAAGATTATCTAGAGAAATGGAGCATGAAGCCAATATGACAATCATAAGGAGATATAGATGATAGATAGATAGATAGATAGATAGGTGATAGATCAATAGATAGATAAACCGATATCTTTTTCCAATAATTTGACACCAGCAATTATAGAGGTTGGCAAGAACTCACGAGATTATGGAAGTTGGTAAATACAAAGTCTGAAGGGAGGGAAGACAAGTCAGAATTGCATGAGAGGGCCCCTGAGTCCATCTGCTGCAGAATTCCTTGTTACTCAGGGGAAATCACTCGTTAGTTCCATACAGGCCTCAAACTGATGACTGATGTGGACCACTGACTTTAATGAAGGTGATCTACTTTACTTACTCTACCAGTGAAAATGTTAATCTCATCCAAAGACATCCTCGCAGACACATCCAGATTAATATTTGATCACATATCTGGTCTCTGTGGCCCAGTTAGGTTGCCACATAAAATTAGTTAGTAATCTCCATAACCTAAAGTTATTATTAAGCTTTAAATTATATGAAAGTTGTGAATAGTCAAATGTAACAAAGTCAAAAAAATATAACATCTTGGAAAAAACTGAAAATTTACTAAAAAAGTACAATATACTGACCCAAAAATACAAAGACTAAATTATCTTTATTGAAGAAATTGAATAAACTGAAATCTACAAATAAAAGATTATTAGCAATGATTGTTTCAAGGTGAACTTTCACTAAACTTTAGACAAATCAGTTATTCTTTTTATTGTGCCTTTATTCACCCCCATTAATTCCAAAGCCATATATTTAATATTAAAATAATACAAAGGTGACTGACCCTATGGTGTGGAGGGTAAGGCTGCCACCTGCAGTGCAAGCATACCATATGGGCACAGGTTCAAGACTCGGATGCTCTACTTCTGATCCAGCTCTCTACTATGGCCTGGGAAAGCAGCAGAAGATGGTCCAAATCCTTGGGCCCCTGCTCCCACGTGGGAGACCCAGAAGAAGCTCCTGTCTGCTTGTTTCAGATTGATGCAGCTCTGGCAGTTGCAGCCAACTGGGGAGTGAACCATTGGATGGAAGACCTCTCTTTCTCTGTCTGCCTCTGCCTCTCTGTGACTGCTTTTCAAATAAGTAAATAAATCTTAAAAAAATGCAAAGGCAGTAATAGGCAGAATATTCAGTATACATAAGTCACATATAAGCTATGTAAAATTGTAAACAAATACTACTAAACAAAAATAAGAAAAGCATAATAATTTATGTATTTGCATGAAGAAACAAATAAGTATAATATACCCAAATTTGGTTCATGCCAAGGTGATAAATTGTTTGAACATAGACATTTTCTGTTTCCATTCATTTTTTTTTACATTTTTATTTTTATTTATTTATTTTTAACTTTTATTTAATGAATATAAATTTTTAGTGTACAGCTTATGGATTACAATGGCATCCCCCCCCATAACTTCCCTCCCACCTGCAACCCTCCCCTCTCCCGCTCTCTCTCCCCTTCCATTCACATCAAGATTCATTTTCAATTCTCTTTATATACAGAAGATCAATTTAGTATAAAGATTTCAAAAGTTTGCACCCACATAGAAACACAAAGTGAAACATACTGTTGGTGTACTAGTTATAGCATTAAATCAAAATGTACAGCACATTAAGGACAGAGATCCCACATGAGGAGCAACTGTACAGTGGTTCCTGTTGTTGACCCAACAAATTGACTCTCTAGTTTATGGTGCCAGTAACCACCCTAGGCTCTCGTTATGAGTTGCCAAGGCTATGGAAGCCTTCCAAGTTTGCTGACTCTGCTCATATTTAGACAAGGTCATAAAAGACAGAGTGAGGATAGTAACCAATGATCCTAAGAGTGCCACTCTTAGGATCATTGTTTCCATTCATTAAGAATTGGTTAAAATGATGAAATGCTGAAACATAGAGATTTTATATTTCTATTCATTTAAGAATTAAAAGTACTATGGTTCATGGTTGGCCTACGTGTTAAGTTGCTGGTTTGGGTGCTTGAATCAAGACCCAGCTTTGCTTCCAATTTCAGTTTCATGCTGATGCAAGTGGTTGGTCCCTGAAACCCACATGGGAGAGCTGAATTGAAATTCTAGTTCCTGGCTTCAGTTCAGCACAGAACCACCCATTGTGGACATCTTGGGAGTGAACTAGCAGTTGAGAGTGCTCTCACTCGCTCGCTCTCTCTTACTCTCTCTCACACACATATATATATATCTGCATTATATATTACTCTATCACTCTCTCCCTCTTACCAACACATTTAAAATATTAAAACAAAAATAATTAAAACATTAAATAATTATAAAATTTTTAGATAGAAATAATATAATATACTTCAACATAAAATAATTGAAATAATTCTGTGAGCAATGTATACTTGGGAAATATATATCATTCATATTAAATAAATGCAATGTAGGATTATTAAGAGATTACTTTTATAACCAAATTATTGTCAAAAATTAAAGTCTGAAAATAGCAAAGATTAGTGAGCATTAAGAGATTTCATACACTTTTTTCTGATTGTGACTTAGACCATAACAAAAAGTAATTTGAAAGGTTTTAGTGTGTTTTGACAACAGAACATCTATCTAATAACTAATATTTTCTAAATTATGCATACATGTATATTTATTTATATAGTAGATATTTAATAGTAAACCTTGATGTACTAAGAAATTTAAAAAGCTACCAATTCTTGATTAAGGCATGTTTAAAAGAAACAATGGTATTAAAGAAAGAACTCATTTCAAGGCAGCTGTCTGTGTTTTTATTAAAACAAGAACATGCATCATGAAACTTATCCACAGGGCCAGCATTGGGGGGCAGTGGGTTTAGCTGCTGTTTCTATCACCAGCATCCCATATTGGAGCACTGCTTGGAGTCCCAGCTCTTCTTCTGATCCATCTACATTCTAATGAGCCTGAAAAAGAAGCAGGTGATGTCCATGTAATTGGGCCCCTACTAACTCTGTGGGAGATCCAGATGGAGTTCATGGCCACTAGCATTGGCCTGGCCCAGTCCTAACTGCTTCAGCCACTTGGGGAGTGAACCAGCAAATGGAAGATATCTTTCTTTCTCTGTTTTTATGTATATGTCTGTTTCTCCCTCTATTTTTATGCATCACTCTGCCTTGCAAATAAACAAATAAATGAATCTTTAAAAAACTGTTATATATGTTGGTTTGATTTCAAAGTTGAAAGATTAGGAATATGTGATAGAAGGAAGTTGTATCAATTTAGTATGAGATTATTTTGAATAATATTTAAATATTTTCTCAGAATTCTATGCATTTTTCTTTTGATGACAGATCAACTTTCTGATCATTCCTTAGTATATCGTTTAAATTTGCCATTCCTTCTTTTCCATAAGAGCTTAAAGTCTACATACAGAGGAAAAACATTATATTTACATAAAAACTTAGGGAAACTTTTCTTTTTGCATAATGGCTAAACTTATTTCTAAATATTATAATTTTGATCACAATTCCAGCTTACATTTAGGTAGGTAGTGATGACAGAGGATGATAGATACATGATGTACAAATAGATATGCACCTCGATAAAGATAGTAGATATAAAATGTTTGTAGAGGTTGAAATTAAAAGATAATGCATAGTTTCTATGCACATCATAAATACCCCTTTTAATAGGGAAAAATAGAAAAGGAATGGAGGGAGGAAAAGAGGAACAAAGAGAAGAGTGAAAAACAGAAGCATGAAAGGAAAGGAGAGAGAACAAGAGGAAAAAACAAGTGAAGAAAATTAAATGTATTATTAATTACCTGTTGGTCAGTAGTCCTAATATTTCATATCACATTCATGTAAGGGAAGACCTTTCTAAATATTACATCACAGGAAATTCCAAAAACAATACAAGAGACTATGGCAGATAACTGTAATAAAAGAAAAAAACCACATTTACTATGATGGACATATTCATGGTTTACTACTTTCTTCCCATGGACATTCTATTGGCTAGAACATCAACCACAGATGTGCTGAATATCAAGTACTCCCCAAATTACAATCTTATACTTCCCATCTGACAATTCATACCTCCCACCTCCATTGTCTATTAAGTATTTAGTAGACTTGGAATTCCTAAGCCTCTGCACAGTAAGTAAAGCATTTAGAAAATTTGGACATATGTGTTTGGAGGGTACCAGTATGCAAAATATAATTCTTAAATAAAGTGAGACTTTATAGAATTAAGACAAGCATTTTGATGTAGTGGGTTAAACCACTATTTGGAAATCTCACATTCCCTATCAGAGTACCTGGTTCAAGTCCAGGCTATTCTACTCCACACTCAGCTTCCTGATAATGCACATTCTGGGAGACAGAAGGTGGTGGCTCAAATACTTGGTACCCTGCCACTCATGTGGAGATCTTGAGGAATTTTCAGGCTCCTGGTTCTGGCCTGGCTCAGCTCTGGGCTGTGGCATTTGAGGATTGAACCAGCAGACAGAATCTCTCTCATTCTCATTCTCCCTCTCTCTCTCTTTCTCTCTCTCTCTCTCCCCCCTGTCAAATAAATAAAAAAAAAATAAACTGTTACACATACATTTAATCAGTGTATTTTGTGACAACGAAGGTAAACTCTGCAGTGCGTAACTGTGAAGCTGGAAATGCATGTTTGCTGAGAACAGATGCTCATCTGGAAGACCCACCAATGACACTATATATTTAACAAGCTGAATTGTGTAATTGCTCAAAAGGGAGACATTGCCCCACTTTGTAGGTTTGTTTGTTTACTTATTTATTTATGAAGATGAAGAGGGTTAATCTGGGTAAAGGCCTAAGAGAGTTTCAATCACAAAAGTTGTATTCAATAAATGTAGGCTATTACCTTAACAGTGGTACGTACCCTTCATGAGGTGGAGTTCATTCCTTATGCATTCTGAAGTAGATAATTTGAACAAGAAGTATATTTCTAGAGAAATCATGTTATTTTTCAAATGTCCTGTGTTAGAAATAGGTATCTTCAAGTGATCCTCTTTTTCAGCAAGGACAGAGAAGTAGTCTCCAAGGTAACTAAATCCCAAATCATATTAGAGTTTAGAAATAGAAATCCATTCTTTAAATTTCACCTAGAACCAAAGGGTCATTGGTAACAATTTGCAGTTCAGTAGCAACATACTCTGTTTAGTCAACTTTCTATTCACCTGGTATTCAAGATTAATAACTAATTATTGATGATTTCATACTAACAGCAACAACATTCAATTTCAGTAAGATGCAAATGTTTCTGAATTGTTGTATGTTGATTTTTGGACACATTGGTGTCTTCAGTTAACTATCCAGCCTACTGTGTCTTGCTATCATCATTTTATGAATAAACCTAAATTGACATTTATAAAATAGAACACTATGAAATAACACTTGATATTTATCTAACACATGCTTTATTCTAATCTATGTTAGAATAATATTCATGTTGCTCAAAAAATACTTTCCAGTTGGTTAAAACAGCTGTACTATTGAGTTCTCTTAATATTTTGATAACATATTCAGGTGAAGTGAATGCATAATTCTGTCTGTTAAGAATAAGAATGTGAGATTAACATGTTTCATTCTTCTTTTTATAATATTTGAAATGAAGTTTTGATGTCAATGTGTCATTTGCACAGCTCCATAATGGGCTTTGAGATCCAACACCCATGTGAATTACATGCTTATACATTTTCTGCTTCTCTAGAAGTATCAGCTCCACTATGTTCAGTTCTTTCTGAATAGCTACCAAATTTACTGCATAGTTAATTTGCGTACTTCTTTTTTAATTTCAAAAAGATGGCCTATTTTCAAGTATGTTTTAAAAGTAAGTGCATGCTCAACTCGCTCGTCAAATCATACATTATGCTAGCAACCAACACATCAAAGTTTAAAACAATAAAGTGTTTCAAAGACAAAATGCTGGGAATCAGGTGACAGGTATTATTTTAGTTTATGATACAATGAAGTCTAATAATAAATTGTATGCTATTCAAGTAATATCAGGTTACAGCACATTATTTATCATTGCTAATTATGTTTTATTTTTTATATAGTATCAAGCATAATTTCAGAGTTGGAAGATTAAAGAAACAATTTCTCCCACAACATTTATAGACATGCATTGAGTAAATCATATACCTGCTTAAAATTATCTTCATAAAGCATTCAATAAAATCAATGGAGAAAAAGGACAATGCTTTGTCTTTGTAATTCAAAAAGGTTGCCATTATTATCTGAGCTATCAAGTTGGTCCTGTACTATGGAGTAAAAAAATTAAAATGACTCTTGTCCCTTCAATTTCAGTACTGGTGACAATCCAATGTAATGTTTTATCAAAATTGTTCCACTTTTAAGATTGACATATAGATGTAAAAGATATACATTTTTACTAGTAGCTTATAATGTTGCAGTATTGTCCTGCATTACATTTGTAAATATTACAGTTTTAAGGAAAGGAATAACAAATTAAATGATCGCACTGATACTCATGAAGATCAGCAAATTCTTCAAATTTTGTCTCCGATCATACACAAATCTCATATGTTGTATCAAACAACAGTTTATTTTTAAAAGTGTCAGATCTTATCATTACTTACCCAACTCATATAAATAAGTAGATATTTACTGTATCAATGAAAGCCTGACAGGTGATGATGACTGCAGAATATTAGATTAGGACTAGACACACACTCATAGCTAAGTGATGAAAGTATGTATTTTGCTTATTTTAAAAATAAAATCCAGCGCACTGGTGAATATTATCATCATTTACTTCAAACTTAAGCCAGATATTTATAAAGAGTTAATATTTCGGGGCCGGCGCTGTGGCATAGCGGGTAAAGGCACAGCCTGCAGCCCCGGCATCCCATATGGGTGTCAGTTTGAGTCCCGGCTGCTCCACTTCCGATCCAGCTCTCTGCTATGGCCTGGGAAAGCAATAGAAGATGGCCCAAGCCCTTGGACCCCTGCACCCATGTGGGAGACCTAGAAGAAGCCCCTGGCTCCTGGCTTCGGATTGGTGCATCTCTGGCCATTGCAGCCAATTGAGGAGTGAACCATTGGATGGAAGACCTCTCTTTCTCTCTCAGCCTCTCCTTCTCTCTCTGTGTAACTCTGACTTCAAATAAATAAACAAATAAATATTTTAATAAAAAGAGTTAATATTTTTACCTTATTTTATCTTCTTTCGGTCTTAAAGAGTAAGGATGTCGTTGCTCGCAGTCTACAATAATTAGGTATAACAGAATGGCATTGTGACATAATAGGTATAGCTGTTGCTTGTTCCATGCAGGCACGTTAGGGTCTTGATTGCTCCACTTCTGATCCTGATCCCTGCAAAAGGCCTAGAAAAGCAGTGGAAGATGGCCCCAAGTGCTTGGGCACCTGTACCCATGTGAGAGATCCAGAAGAAGCTCCTGGCTTTGGATCAGCTCAGCTCTAGCCATTGCAGTCATTTAGGAAGTGAACCAACGGATAGAAGACCTCTCTCTCTCTCTGCCTCTGTGTAACTCTGCCTTTCAAATAAATAAATATATGTTAAGAAAAAAATACATCAGCTAGGATCATATTTTGCAGTCATAATAAGTAACCATTTCTAATGCAAAACAATAAATCCATTAGTTATTAATAAATCAATATAATATTGTAAATAAAGTTTAAATAAGAGATAAGAAAATATATAATGGACATATTAGGAACTAGAATATATAAGACCCCTTAGAAAATTAATGCAAAAATTTAGCAGTCATTTAAAATTGACAAATGATTAAGCCAAAGAAATGAGTAGTAAATTAAAACAAGCTATTTTCCCTAGATTTGTACAAAGAAATTATGAGTGAATGGCTATCTACAAATCTATATAAATAGGCTCAAACTTTTGATGGAAAAATGCTATGGTATTTGACAAAATTTAATATGCATTTATTCCTCTTATTAAAACATAGTATCTTCAATTATAAAAATTATTTTATGGAATCATTCATTAAAATGATTTGATATAATACAGATCAAATATCATATAACTATATAGTGTATATTTACAGCAGTTTTGTTTTACTTTTTAATTATTTACAAGCAAGGCAGAGAAACAGAGAGAGAAAGACATGCAGAAAGAGGTAGACAGACATTACCAGCTCACTGGCTCATGTCAAAATGCCCACCACAACCAGGACTGGGCCAGGTCAAAGCAAGAAACCAAGAATTCCATCCTGGTCTTTAACTGAGGTGGAACAGCTGCAAGCAATTGAGCTATCACATTTTGGAGACCAGCGAATGGACAAGCTATGTCCTTGTTTAATTAAATTGTATAAAAATTAATGTACACACAAAATCACAGGTATGACAAAAATCCATGATAAAATACGTTGTTTCATCTTTATTTAATATAATTCTTCCAAGTCATTCTAATTTTTGTAGAAACAAATATGTGTAGGTAAGAATAACCAGGTGTCAGTAACCACATCCATATGGCTTTTATTTAGGAGAAGAACAACTATTGATAACTGAAATTAGGAAAACTTTCTCTACAGAATCTCATTAGTTACATCCTTGCAAATCTTTATATTAAAAAGTGACAATTTCAGTGCAGTTTTAAAACACAACATTACTCAAATAGGTCACCCTCATTTTCCAGTGTTGACTCAGGAAAAGCAATTACAAGCTTGGCAAAAATCCAAATACACAGTTAACTGATTGTGAGAATTAATCCAGGAATGCATTCTAGCAAAGTCCAAATACATAGTTAACTGATGGTGAGAGTTAATCAAGGAATGTATTCATACAAAATATAATTAATCTTAAATACTACTTTATTGTATGTATGCCAATAATGAAGAAGTAGATAAATTAGAAATCAGTGTTTCCTTTAAAACTGATCACCCATTCCACTAATACCATACTCATTTTTTCTGTGGGAACCTCTTTAGAGTTTACTGAGTTTCATTCTTGATATTTTATGCATAAACAATATATATATATATAAATATACAGAACATTTTCACTTGTTATGATAATGCAATAAATAATATATCACATTCTGTAACTTTTAATTTCATTTTTCATTTTAATTTCATTTTTAATGCCAGTGTGTCTTGAAGTACATGCAAAACTGCTATCATTTAACTCCTCACTCGAATTCTATGATATGTACATAATATATCTAATAAACTTTTATCATATTAATTCACAAGAAATTTTATTTTAATATCAAACTGCCTGTAGTGGATGTTTGGTGCATCAGTTAAGCCACACATTTGGTTCCTAAATACCTTATCAGAGCACCTGGCTACAAGTCACGGTTCCACTCTCCCTTAAAGCTATGAAAATTTAAAAGTAAACCAAATACATTACAAAATAAGAATTTGGTTAATATACATGAATAGATACAAAATAAAACATAATTTATGGACTAATATGATAAGGAAAGAAAAAATAAGAGATAAAGTGATAAGATAGGAAAGGAGGCTCAGAAGGAAGGAATTTAAGGACAAAGAAGTTAAAGAATGTATATTTTCATAATATATTGAACAATAAACTTTAGTCCAGATACATTATGATATTAAACTTTTTGAGAATTTAGAAATATAATGTTGTACATATGTTGTTTTTATGTTTCTAAAAGGAATCCAGTGATTCATGTTACAAAAGTTTTTAATGCCAGGCAAACTTCTATTTTATTTTAAGAAGTTATTATACAAATGATATGCATAAAGAAAATCCGTGCCAAATACTACTGTTAAAACTCAATTTAAGAATAAGAGTCAGATTCTTGTAATGGAAGTTATTCTTCATGATGAAGTGAAAATTTTGAAACATAAATAGAGTTCAGTAGTACTATACGTGACATATATTCAATAGGGATATAATGCTTGACAGTCTATGGCAAAATGTTTTAATGCAGTTATGATATGTTTACAAATAAAAATTTATTAATGATGACATCTTTGGCAAAAATTTAATATTACAGCTGATTTTCAGTGTCTTTATATTAAGAAATAGCAGAGGTTCTCTCATTATAGTTAAGAACAAACAAGTATGATCACTGATTGCTCTGTTTTCAATATATTTGGGACATTGAAACCATAGTCATATTGAGAACACTAATGAAAGTTCTAACAAAGAGAAGAGAGATGAAAATACTATTTTCTAAAATATTGGATGATGTTTTGATCTATTAAACTTAAGATGATACATTAGAGGATAAGCATATAGTTATCTTCCTTCTTTCCTTCCTTCACTCCCTCCCTCCCTCCCTTCCTCCCTCCTTCTCTGCCTCCCTCCTCTCTTTCTTCCTTCCTTTCTTTCTTTTCTTCTGAGATGCAGAGAGATACACAGAGGAATGATAGAGAACACCAACTGGCATTCACTCCCCAATTGCCTGCAATGTCTGTGCCTGGGCTAAGGCTCAGATGGGAACCAGGAACTCAATACAGGGTGTCAGGAATCCAATCATTGGTGCTAGTAATGCTTCCTCCCTGAATAGACATTAGTAGAAAGCTGAAGTCAGCAGTTAGGGCTGTCACAGGTGCCTTACCAGGCACCTTAACTATTAATGCCAAACACCTATCCAAAGAGCTTTCATAATACCATCATAGAGTCATAGAGTCTGAAAGATATTTAACCTTTTTCCACAAAATAAATTGACATTTTAAAGATTAATATCAAAGTTTCATTAAAATGTATTTGTAATTATTCCCCTAATAATCTCACTTGAATTCCTGAAAAACTCAGTTTAATTTAAATACATAGGGGCAGCCTTTGACACAGAGGTTAAACTGCCACTTGTGATGCTCACATAGCATTAACACTGGGCCGAGGTAAAAGTCCTGGCTCTACTCTCCATTCCAGCATCCTGCTAATGCACCCTGAGAGTTAGTAGGTGATGGCTCAAATATTTATGTCACTACCTCCCATGTGGATGACCTAGAATGAGTTCCCAAATCCTGGCTTCAGCATGACCCAGTCTTGGCTGTTATAGTCATCTGGGGAGTGAACCAATAGGCAGGAAATCTCTCTCTCTATCTTTCCTTTTATATTTCTCTGCCTTTCAAATATATAAAATAATTAAGAAAAGAATAACTGCAAAACAATAGTACAAAATATGTCAAACTAAAAATTTCATGTCATATACATAAGCATTAAGCTTGTGTTTATAAAGTAAATTGAAATTACACTATTGCAAAAATTAAAGGGAAAAAAAAGGAAGGAAGCAGTGGAGATTGAGAGAGGGAGGTTGGGAGGGAGGGAAGTATGGTTATCTTCTCTTTTTTTTTAAAGATTTTATTTATTTATTTGAGAGGTAGAGTTATAGACAGTGAGAGAGAGATAGACAGAGAGAAAGGTCTTCCCTCCGTTGGTTCACTCCCCAAATGGCTGCAATGGCCAGGGCTGTGCTGATCTGAAGCCAGGAGCCAGGTGCCTCTTCCTGGTCTCCCACACAGGTGCAAGGGCCCAAGCACTTGGACCATCTTTCCCTGCTTTCCCAGGTCAGCTGGATCAGAAGAAGAGCAACTGGGACTATAACCGGCACCCATATGGGGTGCCGGCACTGAAGGTGAAGGATTAACCTACTACGCCAAGGTGCCAGCCCTGATCTTCTTAGTCAGTGGGTAAAGCTGACATCTGAGACACTGGCTTCACATATGTGTTCTGGTTTGTGTCCCACCAGAACCACTTCTAATCCAGCTCCCTGCTAACAGTCAGGGACAAGCAAAGGAAGATGCCCCAAGAGCTTGGACCCCTTCACCCACAAAGGATACTCGGATGAAGCTCCTGGTTCCTGGCTTCAGCCTGGCCCAGACCCGACCTATGTGGTTATTTGGAGAGTGAATCAGCAGATGGAAGATCTCTCTTTTTCTTTGACTCTCTACCTCTGACTTTCAAATAAATAAATACATCTTAAAAAAGAAAGATTTGTATCTATGAAGTATATGAAATCTGTTCTCTTTATATTATTAAAAATTTAAATAGAAACTTAATATATATGATAATGGAAATTTTTTAAATATATATTTTATGCACATATATTTATGTATTTTATACATGCTGTACATAGTTATATATATATAAATAGTATATATCAATGTGATTTATTTTTTATTGTTTGCAAGTTTGCATAATTATTATTAAATATACACCATCCAGCAGCAATCATTTAACCATGCAGATAAAACAGTTGCATCCCACATCAGAGTGTCTGGGTTCAATTTTTAGGCCCTCTTGGCTCAGTCCAACCTGTTGTGTGACTCTAAAAAGTGAACCAGTAAATGGGATTTTTCACTATCAGTCTGTGTCTCCCCTCTCCTTCTGTTTACCTCTATGTCTCCCTGCCTCTCTCTATATATATGTACATATATATTATATATAATATATATTATATATGTATGATCATCAAAAGCACATGTAATTAAAACATATTAATATATCAACCCACATGTCTTTAAATGATTACATTTTAGTGGCTTTTAAAAGTCTTTTTTTCTTTTCTTATTTCTAGTAAAACACATGATTTACCTATTCTTTTCAAAATTGTAAAATGAATGTCTGGAGTAGTAATTATTATTCTGATAGTATTTTAAATGCCATACTTTAATTCTATTATCTACATGCTTCTATATATTTAATTTGTCTTATAGTGTTAATTTTCACAACTTTAAAATTTAATATAAACTATTTGGTATGCAAATAGATTTAAAAGGAAAAATAAATGAATATATTTTCATGTGTATTTTGAGCATTTGCAAAAAGAAAATTAATTGTATTAATGTTTTCTATTTCAATACACCCCATAGTAAATTCTTACTAGTATGGATACAGTCTAGCTCAAGGGAATTATTTCATATGGAGTGTTATTTAAAATCTCTTCCTCATCCCCTAATTCAGAAATTCTGTGCAGAAAAGAGAAAATTATGTCCTCACGCTCCTCCTTTGCTCCTCTATTTAAGAATTAAAGCCTAACCTCATTTAGCATAAAACTCCTCTGATAATTAGTTTTATGAATGCACGTTTTTGTTAATGGATTGTTTTGACAATATTCACTAGAGTCAGGGAGATATAGTTGGTCACAAACTTCTTTAAATAAGCCTGTGTTTACCTCAAGTTTTGAGATAGGAAAGAAACGACTTTCACTAAATCAAGCCTGTGCTGATGGACACACATCTGTCTCCCAACCTGCATGTGTATCCATGTCCAGTTCCACACCAGTCCAGAGCAAAGGGTGTCCAGACCTTAAGGATAAAAGATCTCATTCTGCCCTGTTGAGGACCTCCCACTTGCACAGAGGCCCAGAATAACCCAGAACCACTGATACACAACCCAAATGTGGAGATGGTAGTGAGCAATACTGCTCTCTTGAGTATGTCTTATGGAAAAAAAAAAAAAAAACACACTGTACAGAACACCTAACTGGGTGCAAATTAAATTATTCTGTGCTGAAGGGTAGGAGCCTGAGATAGAAGGATGTGGCCATACCTCCATAAGTGGACATAAACCACGGCTCAATTCCTGTCAGAGAAACAGTAAGTGAAAATTGTCTCATTTATGTTTGAGTGCAAGCCTGCAACGAACCTTTTCTGGGTTGTACCTCTGAAGGAAAGGCAGACAGACAGACAGACAGACAGATCGAAGGAAGGAAGGAAGGAAGGAAGGAAGGAAGGGAAGAGGGAGGCATGAAGAGAACCAGGGAAGGAGGAAGATAAATATCAATATATTCTTAAAATTGTGTCTATAATCTATATGGAATCTGCTCTCTTTACATTAATATAATATTAACATGAGAATTGTAGTAATTATCCTGTATTTACTCTGACCCTGAGAATCTACTGTATTAATAAATTCCTTAAAGTAAAAATATTTTTAAAGTGTGGAAACATAGAAATATTAAGCAGTATTAGGATGGCAATCTCAAAGATATTTATTGAATAAAGCTACTGTTATTTAAACATGAACATACAAAATTAATATCAATATAACAGTTCAACAGCCAAATTCTGAGCTTTGAATTTTAGATACAACAATGAAAATAGTGTTTGACAGTGATGAACGGAAACAACTTACAATAGTATCAATTGTAACTACTGTGGTATATATGGGTTTTATTCTTTGACCAAAAGCCAGAAAATTTATGAAAACTATCTTCATAATATCTTCAAAAGCAATGTTAGAAGATATTTAAATATAGAAGACATTTGAAATAGGTGTTCACACCAAAAGTAAATAACAAAAAATTTTCTATGTTTTGTAAAATAGTGGAATAGATGAATAAATGTTAATAAAATTTATAGATTTTCAATAGAAAGCCTCAGCCTCAAAGTCTGAAATTGGAGCAAATACAAATACAGATATTGAGAGCTGAGCAAAATGTATAAATCAGTTCATGATCATTCAGATTGTAGGCAAAATTGCACCAAGACAAAGTTGAGGCCCTACTTGGCTAGAGATCAACAAAGGATATGAAAGGGCAGAGAATCTGAAAAATTTTGAAAATATGTATTCTCTTGAATTTGTTTTTAAAAGAATATTCCAAGAAAGATTACCTTGAAACATTCTACTCATAAAAGGCCAGACCACTACAAATGAGGAATGGCAAGCTAATATTTTGAATCTGATTTTTTGGACATACAATATAAAAAGATGTAGATTGTTTGAGCTGGAGGCATCTTCTTTCCCACTTTTCTGTATCCTGTACAGTCTCCTAATTCTTGTTTTAAAAGCCATGGATAACTGTATCTTGGAGGTGCAGTTTCTTTCTCAGAAACTGTATCTTACAACTGCCTCGTTTATGCTTGAAGGTCATTATTTGGTGACACTCTAAGTGATGAAGGCATTGTGTCCCCCACATTTGGAAAACTGATAATAACCACAAAAACTGAGCATATAGATACACTCTGATATAACAATTTTTACTGATAAATATATAGTAGTCCAAACCTTCTATGGAAAATATATTCCAAAACTCCATCCAGTGGATGTCTGAGACCATGGATACTATCAGACCTGATAGACACTGTTTGTCCCTAAACAAACTTACTTATGATAAATTTTAATTTATAAATTAGGCAAGTTAGAGATTAAAAACTAATAAACATAATCATTCTAATAATATGTTGTAACAAAATTTAAACGAATGTGGTCTCTATCTCTAAATATCTAATTGTCCTACATTTACCCTTGTAAAAAGTTATAAACAGTTTATTTCTGGAATTTTCTATGTAATATTTTTGGACTTCCACTGACTGTGGGTGATTGAAATATAGCTAAGCAAAACCACTGGGAAAGAGACACTATTGTATACTAAGCAGAATAAAAGCACATGTTCATGAAAAATAATGATAAAGGCAAGGAGGTAACTACCAAAGAGGAGCTGAGGTCACCAGCCCCTCCTTACACTCCCTCCAACTCTGTATAAACCCTATCCACTTTGTGCCACAGAAAATTGCAGTTTATGCAAAGCCATGAACCAGACACATGTCAGTGACAAATAACAAATATGGCTGCTGATTATGTCTCCAGGATTACCAATAGTTAATTGTAATAAAATTACCATGGCAGACATTCCTACTTTGATCACGCACCTGATGTGATGACATTTCCAAGACTTCTCAGAAAAGGTAAGGAAATGAGAGGTGACCCAAACCCTACCTTAAACACAACCCCATGAATATTCAGTTTAAACCCATCCCAGTCACTGTTCCTTATCCCTCAAGATCATGTAATACAATGATTCCCAAATGTATTGGGAACAGCTCATTATCAAGAACGTCTGCATGCCCTATGGAGTGTGTACCTGTGCTTTTCATGCAAGTAAATCTTCTTCCTCTGCTAACCTTTTCCTACATCTCATCCTAAATGTTTTCTTGTGTTGCAGAGTCATCCTATGACATTTGTGGCAAGCTGGCTGACTGGGAGGTGTAAGCCAACTGAGCAATCAGCTGATGAATCTGTCTCCTGAATCTTGCACGACTTTGCACTTGAGAATCTTGGCTTCATTCTGCCTTTTTCTTCTTCACTCTGTTCCAACCTGCAATTGATTAGCTTATCTTAGCTCAGTTGTGTCTGCTAGCTCCAGTGACTGTTGAAGTTGGGAAGGCTGAGATCCAACATCATATGTAGCAGACACCATTGGCTCCTTCCTAAATGAGGTATATAAGAATTGTTAGGACTTGCTCCCAGGCTGTGCAGTGGCTGGAGGATCTCCTTGCTTCTATCACCACCTGGGCAGCCTTCTACATTGCCTGACCTTTCTTTTGCTGAAGTCATCTGAACCTCCAACATTTTGCTCCTTCAGGGTGGGTTGACCATCACATACTTTACCATGCTTAACAATGGTAAGTCTGCATTCAGTAAGCCTCTGCCTAAGAAGGCAGATACATTCCGTTATCTTCTGGCCCTTAAAAACACATTTAATCTGTGTGGGAAATCTTTTAGCAGATGGCGACCATTCAGCACCTACAAGATTCCAACCTTTCTCCTTCCATCTATTTGGGGTTCTGTTTTCTTCATCATTTGTTACAGCATTTTTATCTACCCCATCTTTGGCATGTGGTCCTAGGACATGACTGACAGGGGCTCTTAGAAATATTCTATTTGAGAGTTTCCCTGAATTCTGTGTGTAGAAAAACATTCTTACCTTTCTTCAGTTGATAAGTGTCAGGGTTATTTTCACAGTCATATCAAATTTTATAGCCTGGAACTGAAGCAGAAAAAAAATGTTATCACCTTGCTAAAATGTTAAAAATGAGACCTATGGTTTCTCATGACCAAATCCATATACTTCTCCTCCATGAATAGCCCAGGGACTGTGAATACCTGAGCATGAATAAAGGAGTTAATGAACACTAGGGAACCAAGGATTGAACTTGATATCTCAGATACCAGGTTTGAATCGGTACACAAAGGAGCATCTGGGAACACCTTGGTGCTGAGGTAACTGGAGGCACCACGTGGTTCACAGTCCCAGACGGGAAAGATGCTTTTTCTCTATACCCTTATACTCAGAACCCCAGTATATGCTAGGATTTGAATGGACTGATCCATACTCAAATATGATTCAAGAGTACACTTGGACAGTTCTTACCTAAGGCTTTAGGAATAGCACTCATTGTTAGACAACACCTTCACCAAAGAACTTATTTAGGTCAAAATCAAGACTGGACACATTTTACAATATGTAGATGAGATGCTCACTTTCAGGCCTTCTATGGAGGATATAAAGTTTCCTAAACAAAGCTCAGATATCTAAACAGTAAATAGCCTCCCTGCGATATATACTTATCCTGGAAATCAGGCCCTCTTTGCTTATACGAAAGGAAGCCCTCTTGCCTGTAAGGATACCACAAAAATAACAGTAGCTAAGAGCATTACTGGGAATTGAAAACTTCAGGGGGGGGGGGGCAAATGCTGTGGCACAGTAGGTTAACCCTCCACCTAAGGTGCCAGCATTCCCTATGTGCACAGGTTTTGACTCCAGAGTGATAATGGCCTCCCCTTCATCTGCAAAATAACTCAGCAGATAACCATTTCCCTGGAAGTCTACCTCCACCTCCATGATTCTTGAAGACCTTGGTATTCAGGTAAGGTTGAAAAGAGTCAAGCATTATTTTAAAAGGAGTCTGGTAAACCTGAGCTATGAGGTCTCAGAATCCTGGTCCAAGTTATTGTCTATTGTCCTCCTTAGGATGAGAATGGCACCCAGGACTACCTTACAGCTTAGTATTTTTGAGATTTTATACGAGAGACCTGTCCTCTTTGATTTAGATAGCCAAGATCAAAGAAAGCATAACATCAATTTAGGCCAGATGGGAAAGGCATTGACTGAATATGGCAACAGAATTTTCCTGGTGCAAGACTCAAAAAATTCTGAATAACCAATCTCTCTAAGAGACTTAGCAATGTTAAAAACTTGCTGGAAGGGATCTCCCTCTGATCAATTATAGCGTAAAATGAAAGGACTCTATCAGGTGCACTCTATCTGTAGTTAAGCTGCAGGGAATTTCTGGTGGGGTACATTTTTGTCAAGTATGAAACCTGCACCTCTTTAATCTTCAGAGGCATACCCAGAGGATCATTCTGCCTACTATTATGTGTCAATTGGGTTCTTTTTTAAATCTTCAAAAGACTAAAAGCAGTATTTTTCTGTTGCATTTCCCAATTGACATGTTTGTTCCTACTTTTATCTGCCTCAAGAAATTCCTGGAAAACATTTCCACCATAGTAGAAAAAAAGAGTCTTAATACAAACCATGAAATTGTTTTAAGAAACCCATCTGCTGCCTTGGATAACTTAGCCTTCAGTATTGACCAGGTCCTAAAACAACTGTTGTAAGATTCTTTATAATACCTAGATAAAATGATCATGGACAACTCACTAGCTCTAGATTACTACTAGCCAAACATGGCAGAGTACATGCAGTGATTAATAAAACCTACTAAAATTATATTAACAAAAGTAGGCTCATGGAAAAAGATATTAAAAGGATTTATGATCAAGCCAAGTGGCTCCATGATTTCAGGATGGGAAGTCCCTCAGCTTCCACCTCATGCGAAGTAGCAAAAAGTGTTCTCCATTCTCTTAAATTGTTTTTTTTTTTATTCTTGTTCCCTTTTGACCAATGTATATTCATTTCATTGTCAAATTTTTCTCTTCCAGAATTCACAATTTCATGTAATGGTGATGATCCTATGGAGATTCCAGCTGTTACCAATGACTGGTGGTGAACATTTAGATCTTCAATTGGAACCTTTACATCAGTTAGCAGTGGATTTTCATTCCCTGGCTATACAGGGACCACACCTTGACACAGCATGAAGAAATTGCAGAAATGAACCTTCCTCCATCAGCCTTCCATAGGGATGAAAATCCCTGAGAGGGAGAAAGATGATACAGACAAGGAGGAGCTGAGGTGCTCAGTCCCTTCATATGTTCATATGACCCCACCTACTCCCTACCACTCTCACTCCCTGTGTTTTAGAAAACCAAATTTTTTTCAAAATCAGCACCTTGAACTGGTGCTGGCCAAAAATAGCCAACATGGCTGCCTATGTGTCCCTGCAGCAACATGTAGCTAATAGTAATATCATATAACAAAATTACCATGACTGGACATCCTACTCCTTGGAGACTTCCAGAAAAGACATGGAAAAGGCTAATACTCAAAACCTGTCCAAACACTGCACACCATGAACATTTAGCTACATCTCACCCCAGAACACAACCCCCTATGCCTCCAGGTCATGTGGACAGATGGCTCCCAAGCATCCTTAGTGAAATTCACTCAAGCATGCCTACTCTCCTTCTCAAGTATATACTTTCAATTTGCATTCTGAAAAATCTTCAGCAAGTATTTACCCATGTCTTATCTTCAAACTCTTCCTTGGTTTAGAAACAAGAACCTGGACATAGACATCCCATGACAGAAGCATATTTAAGAAAATTCAAACAGCACTATTCAAAATAGAGAAAAACTTGAACACAGCACAAAGTTTTCTCATGTAGGATGGATGCATAATTTCATAATATTAATTAATATTTTATAATAACAAAATATTTCATGACAATGATACAGTCTATAGTACTGAGAATAAACTAAACATGAAGGTATGATTAAATCTCACAAACATAATGTTACAAAAACTATCAAAATATAGAACACCAACTTTATTATTCCTCATATCAATTTGGAAAACAAGCATAACCAGCTGTGGTGTCAGAAGTCAGAATAGTTTTACCTTTCAGAGACAGTGTTACAGAGACAAGGTTACTTCTGGAGTTTTGGTAATAGTAGTAGTTCTATTCCTTCAGTAGTGTTCATTTGTGTTCACTATGTGAAAATTTACTTATCCGTACATTGACAATTTATACACCTGCAATGATTTTACCAAAACATGTTGTAACCCTTTCCTCTGATGAGTGCTTGCCAATGAATCATACTATTTCTGGTTACTTTCCATTCTATCAAACATTTGACCAATTGTTCCTATCAGAGATCTTTAGATTTGAAGACACAGTTGGCTTTGAGCTCAAAACTCAGGGGATTTTTCACCATCTGCCTTTTCTCCCTCCCTCAAAAAAAACAAAACAAACAAACAAAAAAAAAAAACACGCCACACATGTTACATCTCAGTCCCTTGGTTTAGCTACCCTTAAAAATGCTCCTGACAGATTTTAGCAACATCGAACTACTTCCAGAAAACATCTTCAGTTATTGAACATATGTGGATTCTGTTATGAGCTTTATTGCATGTTGAACCGCATTCAACACAGTGTAGGTTTAATTATTGAGCCATTTCTAACTTAGGTATCTACCATAGTATAAATGCAATCCAGCTGATACAGGACATAAGCAAGACTCAGAAAAATCAAGTCCCTCCTGACCTCACATATATCATCTTCAACCCATATATGTAATTATCTCCAATAACAAGTTACTGCATGGAGTTCCAAACTGATAAGGAACAAGGAATGCTCACTCTCTAACCACACAAGAAAACAAAACAAAACAAAAAACGCCTCCCTACTGCCTCATTAGGGACTTCCCCAACCTACTGCCATATGTCCAGAATAGCTCAATACAACAAAGGTATGACTTTGCTTGGGAGGTGGAAGTGAGTAACGATGTCATTTTGAATGTGTTGCATGTAAAAGAACAGTGCTTGCACAGAACACTGATACGGGTGCCAGTAAAAATGCTGTGTTTCAAGGGTGAGGAAGCAGAACTCCAGACTGCGGCATGTGCTGACAGGGAACATTCATGCTTTGCCTCTTAATAAAAAAATCCTAACCAGCTCCTTTCACTAAGCCAGTCAGTGGAACATTTTTCCCACTGTGCTATGGCCCTGCGGTTGACCACCAGCTCCCAAAAACACTTTGTCCTCGTCAATTTCTGTTGCAAGGGAGTCAAAGAACCTCATGTTCTTTTTTTTTTATTTTTAACTTTTATTTAATGAATATAAATTTCCAATGTACAGCTTATGGATTACAATAGCTTCCCCCTCCCATAACTTCCCTCCCACCCACAATCCTCCCCTCTCCCGCTCCCTCTCCCCTTCCATTCACATCAAGATTCATTTTCAATTCTCTTTACATACAGAAGATCAGTTTAGTAAAAAGATGGCAACAGTTTGCACCCACATAGAAACACAAAGTGAAACATACTGTTTGAGTACAAGTTTGAGTCAAAGAACCTCGAGTTCTTATTACAACTGTAGCTAGTCCCTCATGTGGTTAGACACTTGGATAGAACAATAGTTCTTGCCTTGTTTTAGAAACCTACTGAGAAATACTCCAACAATTAAACTTACACTCTGGTAAAGGCAGTATGACAGCAATAAAGGTTATGGCAAAGCCACATAGTGTTAGAGCTCTTCTTCGTCTACAAACCGTTTAGAGAAATTGAAATAATCTCATAAGCACAGACAACACATAGCATTACACAGGCCTCAGCTCCTTTGAGATTTGCCCTGCAGATACTTAGATGCTACTTACTAAGTCACAAACATGTTGATAAGCAGTGAACATTTATATTTTACCTATTACAAGGAGTCTATATATAAGAGTTATTGTGACTCATTTAATTTAGAGGATGGGGGCATCAAAATATCAGGTGGTTTGCCCAAAAATCCATAATATCTCACATTGTCATTTTCATGTCCATGGTACTTCCAGGACCAGCTCGATCCACCTACAAGGGGGACCCAGTCAATGAACAGCTAGTTATTTGGAGACTGCTTCTTTGGTTTTATTCTAGAATGCAGATGATGAAGTCAAAAGAGAGTATTACCCAGATTCACCATAATCTCAGAAAGGATATCAGCAATGGCTTAATTGTTCAGAGAATCAATAAAATGCATCAGAGATGGGTATTCATGAAAAACGATAATCTAAACTTCAGCAGTTCTTTTTTTATACTTATTAATAAAAAGTTCAGGGATTTATATAAAGCTACATTTCCAATTATATTTGGAAGTTCTCATAAACTTCTCAGAAGAGTTCAAATACAATTCTATTATATGAGGCTGGAAAACATTGAATACCCATAGGACAAATTTCATATAGGGAAGCAATTCTTCCGAGCACTGGAATTTCCCAAATAAAGAAATAGCTCAGGATGCTAGGGGCCAGCTCTGTGGCTCAGCTGGTCACTCTGCCTCCTGTGACACCAGCATCCATATGGGTGCTTGGTCAAGCCCAGGCTGCTCCACTTCTGATCCAGCTCCCTGCTAATGTGGCTGGGAAAGCAGCAGCAGATGGCCCAAGTCCTTGGGCTTCTGCACCCATGCGTGAGACCCAGATGGAGTTCCAGGCCCTTGGCTTAGGCCTGGTTGAGCCCTGGCCATTGCAGCCATCTGGGGAGTGAAACAGCAGATGGAAGGTTTCTCTTTTTTTGTCTCTCCCTCTCTAACTCTGCCTTTCAAATAAGTAAATAAATCTTAAAAATTAAAAAAAAATTGGAGCAACAGCAATAATACAAAGGTAATAGCAAAGAGGAAGACAAGGAAAAAGAAAGGTTTCCTGCATGTCAAGCACTCAGTTAAGCTCTTTACATTCACTTTCTCACTGCACTGTACATAATGACATGATGGGAGGAGAAACAATCTTTTTTTCAAGGCTCAAGAACTGGACTCTTAAGCAAGTTTAGCTGTTTGGCCAGGGTCCCACACACAATCTATCTTAGACAACATTTGACCTGATATTGTTTAATATCAGAATCTGTTTAGTTAGGACATTTTTCTCTCAGTTGTGTCATAACTACTGAAGCAGAGCTGTTTACATATCAGTATTCATATAGTGAGAACACTTTTTTTTCCTTCAAATGAACTTCTGCTCCAACATCTAGTACACATTTGAAGCTATTTTTTAAAAGCTCAATACTGAGTTCTAGAGAACTGTTTAAAACTTGTGATTTCTAACAGAGACAGCTCATGGCCTCTCATTGCCTGCCTCTCTTTGTTGTCATAATATTAAAAATGTTGATTAAGATGGGGCATTGCTTGACAATTTGGATTCTCTGAGAAGCAGATAACAAGACATGATTATCAATGGGAAAGATTTATTGAAAGTGTCTATGAAGGATAAAAGAGGAAGAAGGAAGTTGTGAATAGGCAGAGTCTAACTGGAAATTCAGGTCTGAGATCTGTGAAATGAGAGAGGGTGGAAAGGAAACTTTTCAGAGTGCAGAGTGGCTCTAAGAGATATTTAACCAAGGTCCAAGAGTAACCCAGGCAACAGTCTGCCCATTAGAGAAGTTAATAAGAATGGTGAGTGGGAATGACCTGGGTCTAGGTCTCTTAGAGTTAAGTCATTAGCTGAAGACAGCCCCAGAGAGCATTTTTGTGGGCTTTCATGGGTCAGTTTGAAAACTTGGATGGGTTCAAATATGCAACAGAGGGAGACAATTCTTCAGTTTCTTGAAGAAAACATATGAATGGCAAGTCCTTAAGCTTGATCCACCTACAAGCTATCATGGAACCTGGTACACCATGTAACTAAGGTTAAATTAATGGGATACGAGTCAAAGTGATGTAATTTTTGCAATTTTTAACCTTCTGCTTTACCTTTGTCTTCATTTTCACTTTACATCATGTGTACAGTACTAAGCCATCTTCAATGAAGATAGGAATCATGGAGAAAGAAGAAAAGGAATCATATTGAAAAAAGTCATCATGATAGCCCAGTTAGAGGAGGAAAAGAAATACCTATCCTCTTAAAAAAAAAAAAAATAGGCCGGCGCTGTGGCTAACCTGGCTAATCCTCTGCCTGTGGCGCTGGCACCCAGGGTTCTAGTCCCAGTTGGGGCACTGGACTCTGTCCTGCTTGCTCCTCTTCCAGTCCAGCTCTCTGCTATGGCCCGGGAGTGCAGTGGAGGATGGCCCAAGTCCTTGGGCCCTGCACCCTCATGGGAGACCAAGAGGAAGCACCTGGCTCCTGGCTTCAGATGGGTGCAGCACGCCGGCCATAGCGGCCATTTGGGGGATGAACCAATGGAAGGAAGACCTTTCTCTCTGTATCTCTCTCTCTGTCTAACTCTGCCTGTCCAAAAACAAACAAACAAACAAACAAAAAAACATAGACGTTACCCACAGCTGGATGTCAACCTTAAGTAATACAGTCATATTTACAGACTGAGGCATCAACACAGAATGGATTAGAAAGCAAGGCTTTTAAAACTTAGTTGAGGAGCCAGTGTTATGGCACCGTCGGCTGGAAAGCTGCCTGTGAGGTCAGCATCCCATGTGGGCACCAGTCCAAGCCCCAGCTAGTCCACTTTTGATCCAGCTCCCTACTAGTGTGTCTGGAAGATATCAGAAAATGGCCCAAGTACTTGGGTCTCTGCCACACATGAGAGAGACCGAGATGAAGTTCCTGGTTCCTCTCCTCCACCCACCCCCAACCCTGGCCATTGTGTCCATTTGAGGAGTGAGCCAGCCGATAGAAGGTCTCTCTCTCTCTCTCACTTTCTCTCTCTCTCTCTCTCTTCCTCTCTTTCTCCCCCATCTATGGCTCTGTCTTTCAAATAAATAAATATTTCAAAAATAAATAATAAAAATAACTTGATATGCAAGAAAGCACTGTGGCAACATATACATGGTTTAACACTGGCCTAGACCTTGGCATTTTAATAGAAATAGAAAGAGATTTAAATATTTTGTCAAGAGGATGCCAATACAATTTGCTGACATGATGAGAGAGAGGGAAAATTAATGAAGAGTCTAAGATCTTGAAATTGTTGATTGGGTGAATGATGATACTATTAAACAAAACAGGAAGCATGAAGATGGATTAGGACCACTGTGAGGAAGATGATTTTAGTTTTTGTTGAATTAGATTGAATTGCTGATGAGACATTTAAACTTGGTTGCCCTATGTAAGAAAAAGATGGAGTCTGTTCAGCAAGTGAAACAGATTCTTTATGAGCATAATATCTTTTCCTCTAAAATTGTCCTAAACCATTAGAGAAAGTTATGCCTGTGAAATGAAGTCATAATGCAGTATTTAGGATTCCCATTTGAAATGGATGATGGTTTTTTGTTTTGTTTTGGTTTGGTTTTTTCATTTACCACATATGGAAAATATCTTTTGGTAGTGAAATGATATTTTTCTTTATTCTGTTTATTTTCTACTTTAACTGTTATAAACCAAGTAGCAGAGGAACTGCATGGGATTCCTTCACATTGCACCTATTTCCAGAGAAGACTGAGTGCATTACACCTAATCCTCATCTGCTTACCCTTTACAAATACAGATGAAATTTTAGGTGAGGCATAAATTCCACATTCTTCTTTCTTCTTATTTTTGACATGAAGTATTGTGGAAATTCATAAAAATGAATGTGCATCAAAATTTGTTAAGGCCTTCCATTCAAGTTAACTTTTACTTTGTTATAAAAATGTCATTTGCACTTTTTGATTGTTTCCATTTTTTTTTTTTTTAACATTTGGGTTTTATGTGGCAGAGTTAAGTCAAGGTAATACTCACCATGACTTCTCTTTGCATTAGTAGATTTGAAAATTTCTGTAATTAGAGGGAAATGGAGGGCCTTTATTCATCATTTAACTTCCTTTTTTTTACTACTTTTTAAATTTTGTATTTTTTATTATTGTTGGAATTCTTACAAGTACAAATAAGCATATTTGAATCAGTCAAGTTTTTAGGGTAATTGATTTAGGAATTTTCTGACAGTTTGCAGCATATCAATCCCTTCGGACAAGGAGAATGTGCATTATCTCAAATTGGAGTGATAACAATTGACCAATTTTTCTGCAAGAAGTCAGTCTTTACCATGTTGTGATCACATTGCACACAAAGTTATAGACACATAGAAGGAATCCTTCATCTAACGTCTTTTCCACTGCTCTCATATCCATTGGCTATTAAGCATACGAAAACACAATGCTTTCATTTTTAAAGATTTATTTATTTATTTGAAAGTCAGAATTACACAGAGAGATGAGAGGCAGAGAGAGAGACAGAGAGAGAGAGAAAGAGAGAGAGGTCTTCCATCCACTGGTTCACTCCCCATATGGCCGCAATGGCTGGGGCTGCGCCGATCTGAAACCAGGAGCCAGGAGCTTCTTCCAGGTCTCCCATGTGGGTGCAGGGGCCCAAGGACTTGGGCCATCTTCCACTGCTTTCCCAGGCCATAGCAGAGAGCTGGATTGGAATTGGAGCAGCTGGGACTTGAACCAGTGCCCACATGGGATGCCAGCACTGCAGGCAGTGGCCTTACCTGCTATGCCACAGCGCCGGCCCCTACACAATCTTTTATAACTGCAGTATTTATCTTACTCTTAGTTCAACAGCCATTCACATTTTGCAATTTTATACAAAAGCAAGACAAATTAAGTCATAATATTCTATGGTGCCTCAAACAAAGTTATAGCTTTCCTATGCAATTGAGCTCTATGACACGCATTTAACAAAAAAGAAAAGCTATGAAAATAAAAATGCTATTAGCCAAAAAGGTAATTTTTCAACTTTATCTTGCTGAGTATGCAATAGCAAAATCAACATTATATATGTCATTAGATCTAAGAGAGGAAAATCAATATTGCAAATTGACTTTGTTTTACCTTTTTAATATTTACATGAGATTAATTTTTGAAGTACTTATTCATAGTTCATTGAATAAGTGAAAATAATATAAATTTGGGCTAATAAAACCTACATAATAAGAGTACTGATTATTTTCTCTACTCTAGAAGACATTATATATGTAAAGGGCAATTCAACTTTAAAAATCTTAAAGAACTTTCTGGAAATTTATGTTAGTACTTATTCAGGAATCCAAATAGATTTATTATGCCGATTATTAAGATAACTACATAATAAATTTAATATTCTGATAAGTTTTATTTATATAACTGCTTTCAACTATAACATGGATTGAATAATTTGCTATAAGTTTATCATTGTAATTAATTAGTTCTTCATTAAATGTTTCTTCTTTAAATTATAAATACATAATTTTGTATTTTTTTACTTTTTTATATGCTGTTTAATTCTCAAACTGCTATGTCTGTTTTAAAACTCATTTGTGCTTATGTATAAATTTATGTTGAACATGTTATGAACTTTCCTTATATTAAAAGCAACATAATTAACTACATTAAGTATATTGACTATTACCCATTGAAACAAGATACCAACATCACATGGGATAAGTATTGATGAATAAAAACAAGCACTAAAATATACACTGTAAAATATTAATATCTATTTTTATAAATTCTTTTCAATTTCTTGCAATCTAAAGCTTTTAATAGTTCTTTCATCTTCTTCTACAGTCATTTAAGGATTTATATAAAGTGTTTCCCATTCAATAACATTTTATTCATTACACCATTACTTTAGTTAATTTCATTTGTTTTTTGAATATTAAATTATAACTTTAATTAGTAATAAATTATGATATTCAATGGTACAGATTATTTTGTTTATTTGGAGAATCAAATTATGATTAGGGATAGATGGAATTTGAAGTATTAGTCCACTCATCTGAATAGGTTACCTGTAAGCATCATTATGAGTAAACAAAAAACCCCATGTCTTTAAAGAAAACATAAATTTAAGTGAAGTAATATTATGTTAATTAATCTGTAAATAATGTAAAGCTGAAAACAAGTAATGATTCAATTCTGGGGGGAAATGTCATCTCTACAATTATTAGGATGTTTATTAATTTCCATTTGTCTTTTTGTCCCCTGCAAGCTTCTAGAAGATATGTTTCAGGAAATACATGAATAATGAGAAACAAGAAGGGAGAAAGGCAGCGAGGAAATGCTAAACAGAAAAGGAACAATGATGAAAGTGGATAACAGCTAGGTAGCCCTCATGGTAAATATCAACTCAGAATTAGCGAAAGAGGATGCAAAACATCTGACATGGATGAGTTTAAACAATTATCTGTTGAAGAAATACTTATTACATAAGTTATTCTAAGTGGTAAAAATGCATCAGGGCATGAAACAGAATCCTTTCTCTTATATACCATGTCTTCCAGGAAATATTGTTGAATGAAGAAATTAATTATTAAAAACATGTAAAATATCAATATGACAGAAAGTTAAAGAAAGTAATGTGGTAAGAGAGTACAAAGAACTCCTTTGAGGAGAGGGCATGTAATATTTGGTTCCCAAGATGCCCACATCCTAATCCCCATCCCTGGCATTAATGAATAGGTTACTTTACACGGCAGAGGGGGAGTAAGAGTGCAGAGTTGAATTATGGTTGCTAATCACCTGAACTTTCATGAAGATGTTCCTGAATTCCTCAATTAGGTGCAGTGTAATCTCAAGAACCCATCAAATTAGAAGGGGGATGTATAAGAGGAAAGTCAGAGGAAGGTGTTGAATAAGAAATAATCCGTAGTTGTGCAGTGTTGCTGGCTTGAGATAGATTAAGCATTCCAGTGGAGCCAACGTACCCAGGGAACTGGTAGAGGCTGGAAAAGGGAAGAAGACAGAGTCTTCCAGAAGGATACAGCCCTGGCTGACACTATCATGTTAGCCCAGTGAGGTCCATGCTGCACTTTGACTTCCAGCACTGTGGGATAATAAATTTACATTGTTGTGGCAAATCACTAGGGCAAACAGTAAAATAACTAACTAACTAAATAAATAAATAAAATCTAATTCTTTGTACATAAAAACTGTTTTGAAATAAAAAGTAATTAATTTATTAAAAACATCCCACAGCAAAAATAGTTTTCATAAAGCTTTTACAGAATTTACTATAAAGCAAAAATCTTTAAGACTTTATTGATTATGCATGAAGCCAGAGATTTTGAAAAACAAGTCATAAAAATGTCACAAATTTGATTTATCATAGTTTTTAATATTTCCTCTGCAGGATAATATTCTTAACAATTCTCTCCTCTAAGGGTCCGGCATTGTGGTGTAGTGGGCTAAGCCTCTGCCTGCGGCACCAGCATCCCACATGGGTGCTAGTTTGTGTCCAGGCTACTCCTCTTCAAATTCAGCTCTCCACTTACAGACTGGGAGAGCAGTGGAAGATGGCCCAACTGTTTGGACCCTTGCACCCGGGTCCTGGCTTGGGATCAACTCAGCTTCAGCCTTTGTGGCAATTTGAGTGAATCAGCAGATGGAAGACCTTTATCTCTGTCTCTCTCTCAATCTGTATATAACTCAAATAAATAAACAAATAAATGCAACCTTTAAAAAATACTCTCTCCTCTGCTTTGTGATCTATGCACTTTCAACTTCTCTCTTTGTTTTGTGGAGTAGAGAGATGGAAGATATCAATTTGTTGATTTTTTTTTTTTATCTGACAACTGCCCTGATTTGTCATTGTGACCTCATTATTACTTCCCTGGGATAAGAAACATGACCATTTCTTTCAGTGCAAAAATAATCACCAGTGATGGCAGGCATAAATAACCTTACATTGCATATTGGATATATCAAGATGTGGGAAAGAACCACAAATGCCTTGAGATAGCTGAGCTAGAGAGACAGGTTACAGTTAATGAAGAAACTCCTTTTCCAGGTCAAGGATTCATGAACACATGAGAAAGAATCTAGCATTTTGTTCTATTTCAAGTGCATCTTAAAATGATGTATGGAGGTAACTCAAGAGATTTTTTGTTTGTTTTTTGTTTTGTTTTGTTTTTATATTTTTAAGGCAAAAAGACAAGAGACAGCAGACAGATGGACCAAGAGAGCTCCTATTGGCTGTTTCACTTCCCAAATGCCCACAACAGTTGGGCTGGGCCAGGATCAGACAGGAGCCAGAAACTCAATCTACATCACCCACATGAATGGCGGGAACTTAATGAATTTAACATCATCACTGCCTCCCAGGGTCACCTTTGTAGGAAGCTAGAGTCAGGAGCTGGGGCTGGGAATCTAATCAAGGAACTTTGAAATGGGACACAGGTATTTCAGCAACTAAGCAAGATACCTGCTTTCTTCAAGAGCTCTGTAACACTGAAAACTATTCAGAGAAAATGAAGGAAGCAAAGACTATTGAAAAGGAAAGCATCATATTATTGTGAAAATAGGAGAGTTCATTTTCAGAGGAAACAGCTAAAACATCTGACCAGCAGATGGAGTGGACACAAAAGATATAAGATGGTCCTTTACGCTCTAAACATTTCACTACTAATGACTGATTTTCAAGTTACGTGAACTCATTCTTTTCATTTAAATGATTTTTAAAACTTAAATTTTCAAATATATTTGTTTTTGTAACTATTTATTTATTCTTCAAATTGCTGCTTATACTCATACATTAACTAGTTTAACAGCATTGAGTCTGAAATAATATCCTGATAGCACAATTATTTCTGGGTGATCACACCAATCACTTTATTACATGAATTTTTCTTCTCCTTGTATTTTCTTTAGTGTCAGAGTTGTAATCCTGTTACTTATTCCTTTTTTAAAAATTTATTTATTCTTATTTATTTGATAGGCTAGAGAGAGAGAGAGAGACAGAGACAGACAGAGAGAGAGATCTTTCATTCACTGGTTCACTCCCAAAATGCCCACAACAGCCAGAGCTGTACAAGACTGAAACTAGGAATGTAGAATTCCATCAGAGTCTCCCAGAGGGGCGGGCAGGGCCTCAGACACATGAACCAACATCTTCTACTCCCAGGATGCATTAGCAGGAAGGTGACTCAGAAGCAGAGTAGCTGGAACTGATCCAGCACTCAAATGTTGGATGCAGGCTTTCCAAGCAGCATCTTAACCCATTGTGCCGCAATGCTCAGCCCTTCTTCTTTTTATTTCTCATTCTTACATGACATTAATCATATTCTCTTTACTTTTATACTTCATGTGAAATATCAACTAACAGGTGATGTGGTCCTGCTGACTAAACTCAACAAAACACAAAATGAAACAAAACAAAAACCACCTGCCTTTGTCATTGTGTATCACCACTCCTGTCTTCTGGACCAAGCTGCTTGGTTTATTACAGGGGAATAATTTTTTTTTCTTAAATTCCCAATTGCTTTACAGAAACACAAGAACTATTCTTAATAACATGATTACTAGTAGAGTTTCCAAAATGCAGATTGTTTCTTGCAATCAGATCAGAATAGTCAATATTGAGCTGCATATCTAATTTAAATTATAAAATGTATCGCACCATGGTTTTCTTCATAATATCAAGAAGACGGAATTGATAGAATGGAAGTGAAACAAGCATAATTTTCTATTTGTCTTTTCTGAAGAGTGTTCCAGCCCAGATATCCTCAAGGGTTCTTGGAGACAATTAGCTGGCAGGTGGAGAAAGGCTCCCCTTGGCGCAATTTGGTGTCACCAGAGCAAGCAGACCGGGGAGCCTGCTGTTAAACAGCAGGTGGGAGTTTTAATGCTCAGTCAGCTAGTGACAGTTGAGAGACCAGCAAAAGCAGCTCGTTGGAGGTGTATATTTAATGGGAGACAAGCTGTGGTTGAGAGACCTGTAATTGTTGTAGGTGAGGGATATAAAAGCCGATTTACAGAATGAAATCAAAATGAGTTTGAATAGTGGGTTTGAAGCACTTATACTGAAATACATTTTCAATTTTGTTTGTGTTTTTGAACTTTACATATAATTCTACTCTCTATTACACATGTGCTTTTGTCTATCACTTTTTTTCCAAGGGATTTAGAATGCTATATCATCAATCATCAAAATAGACTTGGAAGACACATAAAGTTATTGCCATTCCCCTTTTGTAGATAAAAAAGAAAATTGAAGAAGAAGAAGCAAAGGTAATTTTTCCCCCATAGGTCACTCCCAGAAGTGGCTGGCAAAATCAAGAAGGGTTTCTAAGTCTCCAGTGACACACATCCCCAAGTGTAAAATTGAACAGTGAGATATCAACATAAACAGAATTCAAATATGCTTCCAATAAAATCCAATTTTATCCCCCTGCTGAGAGAAAAGGAAAAATAGTATTATCAAAACAGGTCTCTCTTTTGATGTACAATGTAATACTTTATCCTTTTTAGTATTTTTATTGTTGTTGTTGTTCTAATACTAGTGGTTGAACTCTGTAATTAACACACAACTATTCTTAAGTGTTTAAATTTTAACTGAAAAGCGATCCCTGTTAAATATAAGAGTGGGAAAAAGAGAGGGAGGAGATGTACAATTTGAGACATGCTCAATCAGACTTGCCCCAAATGATGGAGTTAGAAACGTGCCAGGGGATTCCAATACAATCCCATCAAGGTGGCATGTACCAATGCCATCTCACTAGTCCAAGTGATCAATTTCAGTTCACAATTGATGACTCTGATAGGTCTAAGAGTCAAAAGGATCACACAAACAAGACTAGTGTCTGCTAATACTAACTGATAGAATCAAAAAGGAAGAGAACGACCCAACATGGGAAGCAGGATACACAGCAGACTCATAGAATGGCAGACGTCCTAAATAGCACTCTGGCCTCCAAATCAGCCCTTAAGGCATTTGGATCTGGCTGAAGAGCCCATAAGACACTCTGGCAAAAAAAAAAAAAAAAAAAAAAAAAAAAAAAAAAAAAAGACCAAAATGAAAGATCTCTGTGAGTGAGATCCCAGTGGAAAGAACGGGGCCATCGAAGAAGGAGGTACCTTTCTCTGAAGGGAGGAGAGAACTTCCACTTTGACTATAACCCTATCGGAATAAGATCAAAGTCGGTGAACCCTAAAGCCTTCCATAGCCTTGGCAACTCAGAGCCTAGGGAGATTACTGACGCCATAAACAAGAGTGTCAAATTGTTAATTCAACAACAGGAGTCACTGTGTACTTACGTCTCATGTGAGATCTGTCCTTAATGTGTTGTCCAATGTAAAGTAATGCTATAACTAGTACTAAAACAGTATTTTTACACTTTGTGTTTCTGTGTGGGTGCAAACTGATGAAATCCTTACTTAGTATATACTGAATTGATCTTCCGTATATAAAGATAATTGAAAATGAAAATGAAAAAAAAAAACCTGGTGTTAAATTAGAAATTGCATAGAAAATTAATTTTTAAAAAATATCATGTAGGATCTCTGTCTTTAATGTGCTGTACACTGTTATTTAATGCTATAACTAGTACTCCAACAGTATTTTTTTCACTTTGTGTTGCTATGTGGGTGCAAACTGTTGAAATCTTTACTTACTATATACTAAACTGATCTTCTGTATATAAAGAGAATTGAAAATGAATCTTGATGTGAATGGAAGGGGAGAGGGAGCGGGAAAGGGGAGGGTTGCGGGTGGGAGGTCAGTTATGGGGGGGGAAGCCATTGTAACCCATAAGCTGTACTTTGGAAATTTATATTCATTAAATAAAAGTTAAAAAAAAAGGTCTCTTTCGTGTTCATACTAATCATGTTTAAATAGCAAGAGTTATAAATAAGTATATATTTATACTGTATTCACATCATGATTTAAATTATTCTCAAATGTACTTTTTCTACATATTTTCACTTTAATTTGTCTTTTGTTACTATGCTGTGTCTATAACTCTATAACTTTATTTATAACATTTTTCTAATTATGCGATTAGAGTAACAATTTTCTGATTACATAATTTCAGGGAAATTTTACAATATTGGGAACAATAGTAAAGTCCAATGTGTAAATATACACTATTATTATGGCCTTTGAAAAAATTGAGTCTGCTTTATATTTGTCTATATATTTTCATTCAAAATGAAATTAATGGACTTCTGGTTCCAGATGATATGGGTAGAACTGGGATAAATTTTATTCCCACTCTTATAGATAAGAAAAGTGCTTTTGATTTCAAATTTTATGTCTTCTTTTGTTAAAGTTGTGAAGAAACAGACATTATTGGGCAAACAATCCTAAATCTGCAAAGAGACAGATGATCACTGTGAAGAACAGGGTCCCCGCCTCTGATTTCTTGAAGCCAATGCTAAGAATTCCAGGTAATCTGGTGAAATAATTAAGATAGACATGTTAATAATTGCTAAAGGCCAAGTGTTGGATAATGTGATGGTGTGGAGGTCCTGGGTTCATCAGGATCTTGATAGGCAGCTGAAGTCTTGCAGGTTTCCCCTCCATGGTCACTCCCAGGTGTCCACAATGATGAGGAAAGTTCCTTAATACAGGAAGTGCATAACTTTGTCAAAATTTGTAAGCATACAAAGAAATGATGAGCTTTAGAAGTGGAATCCATGAAGCTAAAATATAAAATATTATTTTTACATTTAATTTTTCTAAAAGGAAGCACATTTTATAGCAAAATGTAATAGTATATTGTTTGTTTATTTACTATTAATTGTGTATTATGTTTATCATATTAAAAAGCTAATTTTTGACTACAATGGCACAAAGAGTGGCTGGGATTGATTGGAATATAAAGTTTCTGTCTCTTGTCCTACAAAGAAAGCCTTCTAATGCTATTTAAGAGCAGATCCAGAGTATTTGAAAAATAAACTGTAAAACCAAGATAATCATTTTAAGAACTTAAAGGATGACATATTGTCCAATTTAAAGAAGGCCATTGCATTATGGTCAGTTTTCAAGATGACATTAAAATTTTAGTTATGTATATAATGCACATTATAACTTTAAAATACATGTGATAAAACCAGATGGTCCTGAAAAGAGAAATGGATAATTCCACAATATTGAAGACTTTAACACTCCCCTCTCAAAACTGATAGGTAAATTAGACAGATACTCAAAAAACAGCATCCACCAAGTTAACATAACTGACACTCTACTCAATGACTGAACATATGTTCTTCTCCAGTAGACAAGAGGCACTCTTAATATCATATTTGGGTCACAAAACAAATCTTAAGAAATTTAAAATAATGTAAATCTAATAATGTAGATTTTTTAAAAAATGTATAATATAATTAAACCTAAAAACAATGAAAAAAAATCTGGAATTCCCCAGAATATTTGGAAATTATAACAATTAATACCAGATATGTACTATTCAAAGGAAGAACCTAGAGAAGTTATTAAAGATATCTTAATTAATGATTAAATTTGATCATGACTTGATAGCAGGGAAATTAAAGTTAAAGTCCTATAAATTAAAAAAAAAGAATCCTTTCTCTTGGGGCTGGCATTGTGGAATAGCAGGGTTAAGCCACCACCTGTGAAACTGGCGTCCCATATGGGCACTAATTTTAGTCCCAGCTGATTGACTTTCAATCTAGATCCCTACTAATATGCCTGGGAATTCAGTGGAAGATGGCCCAAGTGCTTGAACCTCTGCCACCGATGTGGGAGACCCAAATGGATTTCCAGGCTTCTGACTTCAGCCTGGTCCAGTACTGGCCATGTGGCCACTTGGGGAGTGAGCCAACAGATGGAAAATCTATCTGTCGTTGTTCTTTTTAATTTGTTAAAATAAATAAATATTTAAAAGGAACAAACCAAAAATAGAATACTTAGGCAACAACCTACTGATTATGTATAGAAACTTTATGCTGACAACTGCAAAATGTTACTGCCAGTTATAAGTGAAAATCTAACTAAATGGAAAGATACATGGCATTTACAGACGGGAAGATCCCAGATTCATAAATCTCCACTATCCACTTATATTTATAAATATCTTGCAATACAAATGAAAATCTCAGCAAGTTCTTTTGTAAAGAATACCTTTGTAACTGGCTGACTCCAAAATGTGCTTGGAAAAGCAAAGGAGATTGATTTGCCAAAACTACGCTGAAAATTCACAATAAATTTGGAAGAATGTTACTTGATTTTGCTATTTGATTTTGAAACCACTATAAAATTTCAGTAGCCAAGATTGTTGCATTAACTAAAAAGAACACTTAGCTCTTAGGAACAGAATAGTTTGTCAAAAAAAAAAAAAAAACAGAAATATCATGAAAAAGCATAAGGAAAATTCAGAGGCAAACAATTGGTCTTCTTTTTTTTAAGTTTTATTTACTTATCTGAAAGTCAGAGTTACAGAAAGAGAGAGAGAGAGTCACAGAAAAATGTGGATAGGGGAGAGTCTATATACCACCTGCTGGTTCATTCCCCAAAAGGCCACAATGGTCAGAGCTAGGCCAGTCTGAACCCGGGAGCTTCATACAGGTCTCCCACATGGGTGGAAGGGGATCAATCATTTGGGCCATTTTCTGTTGCTTTCCCCAGGCCATCAGCAGGGAGCTGGAGCGGATTTGGTGCAGGCAGGACTTAAATCAGCTCTAATATGGGATGCTGGCAGCACAGGCCATGGATTTACCCCCTGTGCCACAATGCCAGCTACACAAGTCGTGTTTTAAACAAGGATACCAAAACAATTGAATATCCATAAGGAGAAAAAAATAACTTGAACACCTCACACCTTGCACAAAAATCAACTGAAAAGAGTGTCCTGAATCTATTTAAATCCACAAATCTGCTAGAAGATAATATGGAGGAAAATCTGCATAACTGAGTTTGGCAACCTGTTTTGTGTGGGTAGTAAGATTGCATTTCATAAAAGAAAAACTGATAAATTGGAATTTAGTAGAGTTAACATTCTTTAATTTTTAAAAGACAAAATCCAAGAAGTAAATCTGGCAAGCCATAAAATACACAAAAAAATATTTGTAATACATGTATTTGGGAAAGGACCTGTGTCTAAGATGTGCAAACAGCACTAAAAATTATATTAAAAGAAAACGTCTCAATTAGAAAATGAGCAGAAAAAGATCTGAACACTTCACCAAAGAAGATATTCAGATGACAAATAGCCATGCTAAAATATGCTCAGCATCATTAGTCATTAGGGAAATGCAAATGTGGTACACAGTGAAGGCCACTACATACCTGCTAGAATGACAAGAGGAAAAATTAAAAGGATGCCAGTATGAAATCCTAGAGAGTGTACAGTGTGACAGGAACTCTTTCTTAATTTTGGTGCAAATTAAATTTTCACTTTCAAAGTATTTGATAGTTTCTTGTCAAGGTAAACATAGATTTACCACAGGACAGTATTCTCACTTCTAAATTATTTACCCATAGGCCAGCTCTGCAGCTCACTAGGCTAATCCTCCACCTGCAGCTCCGGCACACCAGGTTCTAGTCCCTGTCGGGGCGCCAGATTCTGTCCCAGTTGCTCCTCTTCCAGTCCAGCTCTCTGCTGTGGCCCGGGAGAGTAGTGGAGGATGGCCCAAGTGCTTGGGCCCTGCACCTGCATGGGAGGCCAGGAGAAAGCACCTGGCTCCTGGCTTCAGATCAGCTCAGTGCGCCGGCCGTAGCGACCATTTAGGGGGTGAACCAACAGAAGGAAGACCTTTCTCTCTGTCTCTCTCTCTCTCACTGTCTAACTCTGCCTGTCAAAAAAAAATTTACCCATGTGAACTGAAAACATGTTCACACTAAAACCTGAATTAGAATGTGTATTCTAGTTTTATTCATAATGATCCAAAATTGAGAAACAAAGACACATATTCACCTGCATCCCTATCTGTAGATAAACTGGTATCTTATATAAAATGACACTCTGCAGTACTTAAAATTAAAAAAAAATTACACAATAAATGTAAAAAAGGATTGTAGAATCATTAAAAGGATTCTGGTATATGAAAGAAGCCAGACTGAAAATGTTATATATTTTGTGAATGTATGTATGTGAATTTCTGAGAGAAAAAACCCACAACTACAAGCATAAAAAAAGACAAGAGGCTGGGATGAAAGAATCTGAAGAAAGGTTTACTGAAAAGCAGCAGCACAAAGGGAATTTTAGGTTAATGGAGGTGTCTATGATAATGCATGGATGGCAGTGTGCACCTGCCAAAAACCAAGTAGCTTTGTACCACAAAAGGTGAGTATCATGTGTTAATTCAAAAAATTAATCAGAATACCAGGGATCCTAGAATGGAATACAGATGACAAATGGTAATATCTGTCTTAAGGATGCATGATTATTTTTCCCCTCACATAAAGAGGTGAGGAGAAAGAAGCTGATCTAATCTAAGTACTTTCAGAAACAATAACTTTTTTTTTTTTAAAGGTTGAGGACAAATGGTACATAAGCACTTTACTACGTAGTACATTAGTTCCTAGCTAGGGTATGGCTTAATCATTCTGAAACGTCTTCCCATGCATCCCAGAGTTGAGGAAATAAGTAAATAAATTATAGACATTGGGAGCCAGGTTGTTCATAGCCCGAGCAAGTTACAAATCAGCAAGGAGAAGGAGGTTCTAATGAGCCCTTAAGAGCTGAGCTAGACTGAAAAATGAATGTTAACCCACGCATGTACACACTTGCATATTGATAGAAAAGGAAATGACTGCAGACACGTATGTATGCAGAGGTAAGCAAACGTACAGTATGCATTCAATCTTGCACAACTGAGGAGTCCTGGAAGTCGTGTCACAATGAATATACAAAAAACAAGGATCTTTGTTTTTAAGTACCATTCTCTAAGGAAAGGAACAAAGACTCTCTGAGAAGTACCTGATTCTAGGACTGGGGCAAAACATCTACGTTTAAGTGCCAGATAGGACAAAAGTGTTCAAATAGGCAAGAAAACAAATGACCAAAGTAAATAATAGAAAAAAAAAAAGAATAAGAACTGATGGCAATGAAAGAGTTACCAGAAGGAGAGTTCTCGATGATCAATATAAAAACAATCTAATCAAAGAAATGAATAACAACGACTTTGGACTACAGATGGCCAAATAAAATCTATCTTCCATCAGTCCATGCTTATATGAATAAATATGCTACTAGTGGAAGGAAGACATAATTCTTTATTATGCAAGATTTCCATTGAGCAAAATGGAAAATCACCTGTAGAATGCCATTTTAATAATTGCTGTAGCAAGAATCATACATTAATGCAAAAGTGGGATAATTTTACAAAGATAGAGAACATTTTCATAGTCTCAAAACACCATTCAAAACGCTTACCAATGGGTGTAGTTGTTTAAGATGCATTCACAGATTCCTTGAGATTCATTACACCAGGAGGATCCACACTTTGGACTGAAATTAGCCAGTAGTTTTTGATAAATGGAGAGGTAGAAACGAGGAACAAACTGGCAGACACCACACTGGCAAGGATTGGAATTAAAATCAGCAATAAGAAGTCATACTGACCCCAGGCAGGTCTGAAATGACACAGTGAGAAGAGCAGGTACTTCTCTGTTATTCCTTCCAGCCACTACCTCACTGCACATGAGAAAACATTAAAAACATGCCAACGGTGCAACATTCTATAAAACACCTCAACAGAGGCACAGTGTGGTCAAACAAGGAATCCCAAGAAGTTGTAACATATTAGAGAAGGAAGGAGGCATGATGGCTTCATAAATCACAGACCCCTCAATGGGGCCTAGGAAGAGAAAAAATAAAGTTCCTGGGGAAAACTGGTGAAATAAAATTTTTTATAGAGTTTACAACTGATAATTTTTTTAGTTTTAAGAATTAAATAAACTGTAGGACAGCATCTAGGGACTTTCTTTTCTTTAAAATTTATTTGTTTGAAAGGCAGAGTTGAGAGAGAGAGAGAGAGGGAGAGAGAGAGCGAGCTGCCATCTGCTGGTTCACTCCCCAGGTGGTTACAATGGCAAGGCTGGGCCAGCTTAAAGCCAGAAGCCAGGAGCTTCATCAAGGCCTCATACATGGGTGGAGGGGCCCAAGGACTTGGGCCATCCTCTGCTGTTTTTTAGACACAATAGCAGGGAGCTCGATCAGAAGTGTAGCACCCCATATGGGCAGGTGTTGCAGGTGGTGGTTTAACATACTATGCCATAGGCCGGCGCCATGGCTCAACAGGCTAATCCTCTGCCTTGAGGCGCCGGCACACCGGGTTCTAGTCCCGGTTGCCCTTCTTCCAGGCCAGCTCTCTGCTATGGCCCGGGAGTGCAGTGGAGGATGGCCCAAGTGCTTGGGCCCTGCACCCCATGGGAGAACAGGAGAAGCACCTGGCTCCTGGCTTCGGATCAGCGCAGTGCACCGGCTGCAGCGGCCATTGGAGGGTGAACCAACAGCAAAGGAAGACCTTTCTCTCTGTCTCTCTCTCTCACTGTCCACTCTGCCTTTCAAAAAAAAAAAGTAAAATAAAATAAAAATAAATAAAATTAAAAAAAATAAAAAAAAAACATACTATGCCATAATTCTGGCCCCAGAAGCTTCCTTAACTATTTAACTCAAAAAAACTGAATTACTGCATTATCCATTTAAAGCTAATTTTATTCTCCATTGCCACACTGTTACTACATTCTATTCTATTAAATACTCTGCTACAATTGTATTTTTTAGAAAAATAAAATTATCTATCACATGGAGTTAAATATTTTAAAATATTTGTATTATTAAAATATGAATGTTTGCATTATTTGTTCTTATAGGCAATATTTGATAAACCTTTATTTTCATAATTAAATCCATGCTGGTAGACATTTCAATTAAAACATGCTATAATGCTGTTTTGTATTTTCTGATATTTTATATTCTAAATGCAAATAAAATAACATAAATATATATTGATTCTTGTACTTGACTTCAACAAGCTAATAAAAGAAATTCAACTGAATATTACTAGAGAAAACCTGTACTTAGCAATAAGCACAATGGAAAACTGAAAAAAATCTAAAAGTAGAGGTTTCACACTCAAACAAAATAAAAAAAATCCATGTTCTGAATTTCTCTGGATAGACACCTTGAAGAGAATCATTACTGAGAAAGGACATACATATGTGAGTGAGAGAGTTTCCATATCCATTCCACCTGCATTATATAACTCAAATAGATCATAATAAAATGTCAACCATTAACAGCTAATAAATAAAGAGATATGCAAATTATCTGGGGTGAAAATGCACCTTCGGAAAATATCCATCTGGAACTGTGAACACTTCCTTAAACTGCTTTTCCTGGAATTGGGAATCTTTGTAGATGTGATTCTAGTAGGGGTGCTCTGATAGTGCATTTATCTTGGATCTACAAAAGGTTCTAGTCACCATCTCTTGTGCACTTGTAAGAGGAAGACAGAGGGAGATGAGGAACACAGATAGAAGAAAACCATGTGAAGATGCTGTCCTGGGCGTCTACAGTGATGAGGCCCTACATCAAGGACAGTTCCAAGAAACCGGAATTCGGAAGCTCAGGATGCTCACCTCGAGCTTCTGGAAGGAAAGCAGCTCTGCTGAAGCTGTGATTTCCACACGGTGGTACTGGTTTCAGACCACTTCGTTCCAGAGCCAGAAGAGAACAGTTATTTATTACAGCAACCACAGAGAAATAATCCAGTGATGGATTTTAAAGACAGCTAAAATTGTATTTTGAAAGAAGTGTTCATTAGAATGAACTAAAATCTACTTCATTTAAGAATCTAAGTTCATTTTTATTTCTCAGCTCAAAATTTCTGAACAATCACTTCATTGAATATATGAATCAATAATTGAAAAATTGTAAACAGAGTGTAACCAAGAATGTAGACAGCAGCACTGCCAGAGAATCAGACCTCTCTTGAGCTGTTTTCCACAGGATACTGTATGAGCTTGCACCATTGCACCCAGAGGGAGCCAGACCACCACAAACTACAAGAAGTTAAATCTGCAAGAAGTCAGTCTGAGTCAAATCTCCATGACCTAAACTGTACTTTCCTCATCATAATGTTCTGCCTGCAGGAGACTGCCACCATTGGATGCATACTACATGTGAGACATGCTGCTTGCATGCACCTTTGGCTAAATCTTGAATACTCCCCTAATCCTTGCTATTAAATATGGTAAACTGCTTTTCCAGAGGGAGCTTCTTTAGAGAACTATACCTCTGCATTGTCTTCTTTACTTGTTACAACTAAATAAAGCTTTCCTCTGAGAATCTCCTGCTTGAGACTGATTAATTGGTGACACCCCAAATGAATGCACCCCTTGTGTCTGGTAAAAGAAATAAGAAAGATAAAAGTAGAGAATCCTTAAAAAGTAATCACCCTAGTGTAAATTGCTAGATCTAAGAGCTTCCTTACTGAAATATCAAAATATATATGACAATATAGCTAAAATATGTATGGTTAACATATCAAGAAAGAAAATTCAAACATCATAGATATGGCAGATAAGTGGAGTGGGTAATAAAATGACAAATCAGCAATCAAACAATGAAGATAAAATGCATTCATTCATATATTTAAAGATAAAATTACTCCTTGAAATTCATGGGGGGGATACCAAAGATGGTGGAATAATGACAGGATGTTTAAAATGCGTGGGGCAAAATTAAAATTTAAAAATGGGAGAAACTACATGCCTGAGATAAAGCTGTGGGAAATTCACAATGGCAAATATAGCAAGAACACAGAGACTGTCCAGGTCCATGCTGAAAGAGCAAATAGAGAAGAAAAACAACAACAACATTTGGACTAGAGGACAGGAACATGGTTGCAGGTCATCCACAGGCCCACAGAGATGCAGACAGCAGTGGAACAGAAAGTGTGGTGAACTGCTTTTGAAGTTTCATGCAGAAAAGTAAACAAACAGCGAACTGGCACACCACCCTCCCTCAACCCGCCTCATGACAGGGACTGGCAGCCAGCTGGAGCAACCATTTTGCTCCTTTGTCCTTTTTTTTTTTTTTTTTTTTTTTTGATTTTTGAATGCAAGTGGGTGGCAGCTGTCCCCGCCTGCTGTGTGAGCCACCAGCAATAGCGGGGGCCACCTCACTCCCACCCAAGCAGTGAGGGCCATAATAACTTAGAATAATCCCTTCCCCATCCATGCAAACTGTACTTTAAGAGGAAGCCCCACCTCTCATACCCACCCATCACCATTGAGAAGTGAGCCACCCGCGACTCACAGACCTACAGCAGCTCATAACAGAGGGATCTGTGCTCATATGAAAGTCCCCACAGATCAAAGGTACACTTCATTAAGTAGTACAAATGAGTGTTTAACACACCAGGGACTAACACTGAGGAGCCCTGCAGCCATGAGGAGAAGGGCAGGCCACACCAACAGATTTGAACATCCTACTACATCCAGATAACCAGAGGAGAACTACAAAGCCTTATCTTGGATGCTTGCTTCACCATGGAATACTGAACAGAGCACCAAGGCCACACCCACCAGATGACATGATTCTATATATAGACGATCCAAAAGACTCCAATAATAGACTACTGGAATTCATAGGAGAGTTTGGTAAAGTACAGAATATAAAATCAATACATAAAAATCAATATCTTCTGTATACACAGATAATGCCACAGCTAAGAAAGAACTTATAAGATCAATCTCATTCACAATAGCTACAAAAAAATTCAAAAGACTTGGAATAAATTTAACCAAGGATGTCAAAGAGCTCTATGATGAGAGTTACAGAGCATTAAAGAAAGAAATAGAAGAAGATACAAAAAATGGAAAATCTTCCATGTTCATGGATTGGAAGAATCAATATCATCAAAATGTCTATACTACCAAGAGCAATTTACAGATTCAATGGAATATTAATCAAAATACTAAAGAAATTCTTCTCAGATATGGAAAAAATGATGATTAAATTCATATGGAAACACAAGACACAAGAAATAGCTAAAGCAATCTTATACAACAAAAAACAAAGCAAGAGGCATCACAATAACAGATGTCAAGACATACTAAGAAGTACATACTGGTACAAAAACATATTACACTATAGGTACCATACTGGTACAAAAACAGATGGATGGACCAATGGAAAAGAATAGAAATACCCGAAATCAATCCAAGCACCTATAACCAACTTACTTCTGACAAAGGAGCTAAAATCAATCCCTAAAACAAGAACAGTCTCTTCAACAAATGGTGCTGAGAAAACTGGATCACCATATGTAGAAGCATGAAGCAAGACCTTTACCTGACACGTCTTACCAAAATCCACTCAAAATGGACTGAAGACCTAAATCTATGACCTGACACCAACAAATTATTAGAGAACATTGGGAAAACCCTACAAAATATAGGCATGGACAAAGAATTCTTGGAAAAAACCCAAAGGCACAGGCAATCAAAGCCAAAACCGAAAAATGGGATTCCATCAAATTGAGAGGCTTCTGCACTGCAAAAGAAACAATCAGCAAAGTGAAGAGACAACCAAAAGAATATGAGAAAATATTTGCAAACTATACAACTTATAAAGGATTTATAACCAGAATATATAAAGAGATCACCAAACTCAACAACAACAAAACAAATGATCCGGTTAAGAAATAGCCAAGGGGCTGGCACTGTGGCACAGCAGGTTAAAGCCCTGGCTTGAAGTGCTGGCATCCCATATGGGTGCCAGTTCTAGTCCCTGCAGCTTCTCTTCTGATCCAGCTCTCTGCTATGGCCTGGGAAAGCAGTAGAAGATGGCCCAAATCCTTAGGCCCCTACACCCACACAGGAGACCCAGAAGAAGCTCCTAGCTCTTGGCTTTGGATAGGCCCAGCTCCAGCCATTGTGGCCATCTGGGGAGTGAACCAGCAGTTGGAAGACCTCTCTCTCTGTCTCTACCTCTCTCTGTAACTCTGTCATTCAAATAAATAAAATAAATATTAAAAAAAAATGAAATGGGCAAAAGACTTAAACAGACACTCCTCAAAAGAGGAAATCCAAATATTCAACAGACATATGAAAAAATACTCAGGATCACTAGCCATCAGAGAAATGCAGATCAAAACCACAATGCAGTTTCACCTCACCCCTGTTAGAATGTCTTCCTTCCTTCCTTCCTTCCTTCCTTTCTTTTTTTTGTGTGTGGGGTCTCCAACATGGGTGGCAGGGGCCCAATCACTTTTTTTTAAAATTATTATTTGACAGAGTTATAGACAGTGAGAGAGAGAGAGACAGAGAGAAAGGTGTTCCTTCCATTGGTTCACTCCCCAAAAGGCCGCCATGGCAGGAACTACTCTGATCCAAAGCCAGGAGCCAGGTGCATCCTCCTAGTCTCCCATGCAGGTGCAGGGGCACAAGTGCTTGGGCCATCCTCCACTGCCTTCCCAGGCCACAGCAGAGAGCTGGACTGGAAGAGGAGCAATCGGGACTAGAATCCGGTGCCCATATGGGATGCCAGTGCCACAGGTGGAGGATTAACCAAGTGAGCCACAGTGCCGGCCCCCTAGAATGGCTTTCATACAGAAATCAACAAACAACAAATGCTGGCGAGGATGTGGGGTAAAAGGTACCTTAACACATTGCTAGTGGGACTGTAATCTGGTAAAGTCACTCTGGAAGACAGTGTGGAGATACCTCTGAGAACAGAATATATACCTACCATATGACCCAGCTGTCCCAACCCTGGGAATCTACCCAAGGGAAATTAAATCAGCATATGAAAAATGACCTGTACCTCTATGTTTATTGCAGCTCAGTTCACAATAGCAAAGACATGGAATCAACTCAAATGCCTGTCAACTGAAGAATGGATAAAGAAATTATGGGACATGTACGCTATGGAATACTACACAGCAGTAAGAGAAAAGAAGTTCTGTCATATACAACAAAATGGCTAAAACTAGAAAACATCATATGAATCATTGAACTCTATTCTTAACATAGAATAAATCATATATGTATAAAGTTAATTGAAAATAAATTTTAGTAAAGAACAAGAGTAAGAAGTAGAAAGGGATGAGGAAGGTAAGTGGGAGCACGGGAGGGAGGGTTGGCACAGTGGGAAGAATTACCAAGATCCTAAGGTTGTAATTTTGAAGTGCATGAAGTTCACAACTGTAAAGCAGTACAGTCCTACATATATTCCTATGAAAGTACTTCTAAGAGTACAGGCTAACAACTTGCCATAGGACTCCAAATTACCTTAAGCTGGTTGATAAAAATAGCAGCTTATGTGCTATAAAGATCAAATGGATAGGGTTAAGTGGTATAGTGATCATATAGATAGGATCAAGTGTTAAAGTGATCATATAAATAGGACTAGGAGTTTGGAAATAATAATAGAATTAAAAAGGAGTGAAGGCTCCAATATGGGAATCACTCCATACAGAAGACTCATAGAACAAGCACTTTAAGTAGCACTCTGACCTCAGAATCAGTCCTTAAGGCATCCCAATCTGGCAAGAAAGCCCAAGGGGAGCATTTCAGTCATGGAAAGCCAAGACACTCTGGCAAAAAATGTCCTGCATAAAGGGTCCCTGTGGGTGAGACCCCAGTGGAAAGAATTGGCCACCAAAGAAGGAGGTACTTTTCTCTGAAGGGAGGAGAGAACTTCCACTTTGCTCAGAGCCTTGTCAAGCTAGTGGATTCAAAAGTCTTCCATAGTCAAGGAAGCTCATGTCAAAAGCCTAGGGTGATCACTGATGTCAAACATAAAAATGCTATTTGATAAATAAACAACAAAGGTCATGTGCACTAACTTTCCATGCAGGACCTCTGTACCCAAAGAGTAGTATCATGAGACTTAATAGTAAAACTTGTTCTCAAGAATCACTTCCTTTTAGCATAATAAATAGAAAATAATATTATGTCTCATAAGTTATTATTATGCCTAAGAGCTCACAAAAGAGGTATCATCTTTGGGTCCCTATTTAAAGACAGTTATATTTCTAAAAGGAAGGAAGGGGGGAAGAAGGAAGGGAAAAGAGGAAGAAGGGGAGTGAAACCATCTTTGATAAAAAATAACATAGAACAGCCCTTGTCTAGACTGTTGAGGAACAGTTCTCATATTTTTTTAATTAATTTATTTCTTTTTTCTTCTCTTTGATTCTCCTCCTCTTTCTTTCTCAGACTAAACAGAATAGGGAGAAAGTGGGGGGGTGTGAGGGAAGGTATGGTGGGATGAATCACTATGTTTCTAATGTTGTATTTATGTGATGCATACAAATAAAATGATAAAATTACTTACATTTCATTTAAATTACATTAGAATTTTAAAATTTTACAGACTAGATAATTTTGTGCCTGCTTATATTAATCAAAATTTTTTTGTGTATAAGTGTCTGCTTGTTCAAATCTATCAGAAATAGTGCAGAAAAGATTGCACCTATTATTAGTAAGTCAAAATCCTAAATAAAATCTAGCTGTATAATACCTGGCAGTATACTAAACCAAGAACACTTCTAAACAAATTTATTCTCATCAGAGAAAGAAATGAATAAATTGAAATTAGTTGGATAAGTTATCATAATATACATGATAAAATCTCTTAATACCTTAAAATAACAGTATCCAAAATAACATTGATCATGGCCATTCCTTCTGGAATAAGTCACTTATGAGTCGTTGATAGTAGGTATTTTATGAAGCCAGGTGAAGGGACCTTTTGTTGGCACTGAATGTAACATCTTTGAAGAAGATACACATAAATGGCCATGTCGACAGACCATATTTTACAACATCAGTGAAAAAAATTTAAATATTTCAGTTTGGTAGAAACTTTAGAAATGGATAGTGTGTTATTTCTATAGTGAGCCCAAGTAGAAATAATAAGTATACAAATAACCAGAATTATAAGAAGAACATTTCAAAGAGACATGAGAAACAAACTGAGGCTATAAATTGCCCCCTATACTAACTTTTCAAGCACACACATACACACACACACTTAATATGGTCAAAGCACTGATTTTCATATTTTGTTTGACTCTTGCAAGAAAATTACACCCTTAGGAAAACAGAAAAAATTGTAGTCAGACTGGAGATGATATTCTTTATTTGAGTATGACTGTTGAAAACCATAATACTGTGTCATAATGTATCTGTGTTTGGAAAATGTCTTCAGTGAACAGGATGTTTATCCAATTACTTATGTTACTATTTCAATTCTTGCTTTGCTTTCAGTTCTAACTGGTTGTAGGGTCCTTAACTATTAAATTAAACACTGATTCAAAAATAAGTAGTAAAGAATTTTAGCATTTAGCATTTTATATATGTATATCAAAAGTACTTTTCCTGGTAAGAAGAAATAAAACGGTGCTATTAGTTGCAAAAGCTATTTAGATAGATTTGGAAAAGCAGCTGTTTGAAATAAAATGTATGCAGAATAAACACTGAAAAAAATCACTATTTTTTTCCAGAGAGGGAAATTTTTCTTGTCATGTCTATTTATGTTTCATTGCACTACTTTATGTAGTTTGAAATGACTAAACTTTTCCAAAAACAAGATATTTTAGAAAATAAATACAAACTCAGAGTATTCAGGAAACACATTTTACTCAAATAGTTCTTATTTGGGATATAAATAAATAGCCATAGATTTCATTATTCCAAGTGGGCATGTAAACAAGGCTGTAGATACTGTGTTCAGAGGAGGCCAGAACACCACCACAAACAAGGAAAATTGCAAGAAACATGTCTGAGTCAGATTTTTAGACATATAAAATATGAAGTTGTATGTTGCTTGAGCAGGAAGGACCTTCCCATTCTCCCCTTTCTATGTCCTGGACACTCCCTTAACACTTGTTGTGAAAGTTTTGGCAAAGTGCTTCTTGGCAAGGCAGCTTCTTTAGGGAAATACATCATCCCACTGTCTCCTGCACTTGCTACAAGTAAACAAAGTTTTTCTCTGATCAACCCCCACTGGAGACCATGATTTGGCAGTACCCCAAGGGAACGGGGTATCTTTGTATCCACTAACAGAGACTATTCCCATTACAAACATGGAACCTATAAAAGCAAAAATCAGGTGAAAGAAAATCTTATTCAAAGTACAGTAGTGGGGATTCAGTCTCTTACCTAGTTCTTAAATATCAGCCAGTTTTAAAACCCAAATCTCACTGGAGAAATGATGCTACAGTAGGTCCCAAAATGTATATTCAAAATCTTCTCAAAAGCCTTTTCAGAACTACTCTACAAATCATTTTCTAGATACTATTACCAAAGAAGAAGAAAGACACCAACCCATATGTATTTGAATGGTAGCTCTCAGCTTCGGCTGATCTCTGAAGATTCAGCTGAATGCCTTGAAAAACCCAGCCTGTTATATTTTACTGGCATCAAATGTGTAGCAGGAATAAACTAAAATGTCCCATGCTTGCTTTTTAGTAGCTAGCTCTCACATTGGTTTCCTAAGTAGGAGAGTAGGCCTTGTAATGAATGGCAGAGCAACTCAGGTGAAGCCAGTGGAAATCCTCTACCACACACTGGCCAGAACCAAATCAAAACTACCATCAGGAATAAGGAGAGTAGTCAAAATGTGCTTTCTGGTTTAACAGTCTAGAAGGAATTGATTATCTTGATTTCCCACTGATGAAATTATGCCGGTTGGAGCTGTAGGGCAGGAAACTGCAAACACTATCAGCAACAGGCATGCAGTTCCGAGTGCGGTAGTCAAACTCCAAAACTGTGATAAGTCCTGTTGATGTGTTTTTGGCTTGGTGTTTATTGGAATATCGTCTTCAAATTAATAAATAATTTGCTGCTCCTTGCACAATGTTTATGAGATGAATGCATGATTCTGAAAGCAGCATTATCTGAGTGGGATTCTTAATACATTAGTGAGTAATTCAAATTGATGCCAGTTTAGAAAGGAGTCTAGATAAAAGCATGATTTTTTAGCTTGTGATAGCATTTTAGAATTTTCACAGTGTTGTAATATCATTATGAAGGAAATAAAATGAATTAGAATATATAAATTTCATTGCATTGTACAAAGTATGCATATAATAGTCAGTTTCACCTTCAATAAAGTTTGCGTTTGTGGTCAGCTCACCTCTAAATAAACCCACAGAAATAGAAATGGCCCAGCAAAGGACAATGAAAAGGATTGTAATCATGAGTAATATCATAGGAGGAGACTCCAAATGAGGGGGAGATTAAAAAGACTAGACGGAATTGCTTGGAAGAGACGAAAGGGGAAAGGTGATAAAATAGAGGCATATTAAGTCGAGAATACAATAAAGTAGATACACAGAAATTCTTCTCTTTTACCCTTCTTTACAATTCAAGGACAACTGATGAAGCCAGAGTGCTTAAAAGATGGAAATGGAGGTTTTCTTTTGCAATAAATTGTCAAAAATAGTTTCAGTGTTTCTGTCTGCTTCATTTCTAATTGGGAAACTAATTTTATACATCCGTTACTCAATATTTTTATATGACAGAATGTTAAACACTAAAAGAACTTAAGAGACCATTCTAGTTTAATAGTTTTCAACTTAAAAAATTAAAAAGAAGAAATCAATGCTCAGACTGTCACCCAACTCATAAACCTAGCTAGTTAAAGACTTCTTAATTAAGGTTATTATATCAAAATTTACCTTGCCATTCCATGAGTACCTCAAGAGCAATCACCATATATTGAAATTCACATAATTTAGTTGTATGTTTATGTATATACAGATGCATAGACATTTTTTATGTGCACCAAACATTGTATCTGCACACAAATTGATGTACCAGAAATTTAACATATATTTAGGTTGGTATTTTAATACCTTTACTATTTATTCTTTCATTTCAAGGAACCAAGTGAATGTATCATCCAGTTGTCATCAATTGTGGCATCTTGGACATTATACATATTTAGGGTATGAAGTAGCATATGGCAATTGTCTCTCATTTATTTATTTATTTTATTTGAAAGAGTTACAGAGAGAGGTAAAGAGAGAGAGAGAGTGAGAGAGAGGATCTCCCATCCACTGTTTCACTCCCCAAATCTCCGCAAATGGCAGCAATGGCCAGAGCTGCGCTGATACGAAGCCAGGAGCTAGGAGCTTCTTCCAGGTCTCCCACTTGGGTGCAGGGGCCCAAGGACTTGGACCATCTTCTTCTTTCCCAGGCCATAGTGGAGAGCTGGATCTGAAGTGGAGCACCTGGGACTCGAACCGGCGCCCATATGGGATGCCAGCACTGCAGGTGGTGGCTTCAGTGCTATGCTACAGAGCCAGCCCCATAGATATTTCTTTTCATCCTGATTTCAATTCTTCTGATGACATATCCAGTATTTGACAATATATTCCATCCACTCCTGGCTCCTGGCTTCAGATGGGCACAGCTCTGGCCATTGCGGCCATTTGGGGAGTGAACCAGTGGATGGAAGACTTTTTCTCTCTCTCTTTCTCTCTCTCTCTCTGGCTCTACCTTTCAAATAAATAAACCTTAAAAAAAGAAATATTGCATTCCAACATTTATTGCATCATTATTCGTAGTGGCCAAAATATAAAACCAGCTAAATATCAATTGGCAAGCAAATAGATAAAGTGTAATATATGCAAATAATAGAATATTCAGCTTTAAAAAGAGATATATTGATCAAAAGGTTGCAAAGCGTATGTTATGTAAGATGAACATGTCCTAGATAAATAGAGTTCAGCATGACACTGTTAGCTGACTGATGGATACACTGATGGATACACTGTACTGTATCCTGAGGAATATTCTGTATGGTTTCACAAATGTAGATGTGTGTACAAACTCACCCTCAAGTACTATCTATCTGTATATACTATAGCCTCGTATCTCAATCATATTTCAATAAATTATTTTTATGAAAAGCAATAGATAAATGTCTGGTATTATAAGAAACCATTATTTTTATATTATTTATTACTTTATCAAGTCTGACTTAATTATGAAATTTAGTGCCTAGACTTTGAGTGTGACTGTAACAAAACTGACAAAAGTTCAATGAACTGTATTTAAAACACGTGAGACTAATTTTTTAGTTTATTTTGTAAAATATTAGAGTGCGAAAGCTTCTCAGCCATAAATAAGTGACATTTTCAAGTATACTCTTCAAATTCAGCCAAGAAGGATTTGGCAGGGCAAGGAGAGAACATTCCAACATTCAGAAAAAATGTTTCAAGGAGGACAGTTGGCTGAGAAGCTATGCAAGGTAGCTGACTAAAACCCAATATTCAGAATAAAAAGTATTCATGGTGCTTTATCAATGGAATTTCAACATTGTTATGGATCAGTGATTATACAATATTCCCCATTCTTCTCCCTCCAGTGTCGAAGTTTGAGTCCGTTTCATATGCTCTCTCTGACTATGTGAGACTGCAGGTCTCATCCTGGGATACTCAATGCCGTACCTCATGGGTCTCTGGGTCAAGAGACCTCATACTAAACTCTAAAGTAGAATCTATCAGAGAATTCTGGATTGTGAGTTGATACCAAAATATACGGAAATAGTACAGCTCCTTAGGGAAACAAAAGTGCATTTTTGTGCACAAAAAGCAAAGAAGTAATATCTGTGGTGAGGAATGCAAATTACAGCTAGTTAGCACATAATCTGTTGTCATGTATTTTTTTTTTCTTCTATAGAAAGAGTTATGTCCTTGATCCATGACTGTCAAACTTTGGAGTGTGAGCCAAGATACCAGTGCACCAGATATGATCTAAAACTCTGTGTCCTGGTTTTCCTCTTGTGCGTTTCTAGGAGACAATCAAGTTCCACGTAAAAGCTGCTCTTTTGAACTTGGTTGCCAGACTGGAAAAATCATGAAGCAGAGCCATCAGAAGCAGATAGAGCTCAGCAGAACTTCAGTGGCTAACACTGACCTGGAGCCAAGGAAAATATTATGGGACTTAAAAATAGATGTCTTCTGTTTTAAGGTACTAAGATTTCTGTGCTTTGCTACTGTAGCAAAATTGAGCGATATGTAGGACCACCAAATTCTTGATGAATCGATATTCCATTCTCTGTAGATTCAAAAGTATTTACTGAGTAACCATAGCGTTTCATGGCCTCCATTAAAATCCGGATGTAAAGGTTTTTAAAAATGCATTTGTTTTTATCGCTCACAATAAGATAGATACTGCTGTAGTAGACAAGCACTTAAAACATATGTGATAGATATTGTAGTATAATTATATCATGGTTTAAACTTGTATGGAATCAGAGGATCATCTAACTTTATCTGGGATACAGAATGTAGGGAAGGACTTGCAGAACAAGCAAAAATTAATCTGGATCATGAACGTATGCAAGAGTTCAGTGAAAGGACATGTTGAAGGATAAATCGAGGTATTACAGACATAGGGACACAGAGACTAGAATCAGAGCACATATGGAGTTGGTAAGTGAGTCCCAGAGATCTGGCTCTTGCGTCAGTCCTATACAGAAATAGTCAGCCAGTGCCAAATTGAAATGGACCTTTCTCGTTGCACTAATGAACTTGTACTTCACCCAGGAGGATGAAAAATGGATCTTAAGTCCAGGGAGAAAGAGAAAATAGGGTTGTAAAAGTTCATGTGAGAAATTAACTAAGATACCATCAGTGGGCAACAAGGGAGGTAAGCTTCCTACTTTGGAAAGGGAAGACCAATGGGGATTTAGTTTTCCTCTTGTGCACAAATACTAGCATTAGTCAAAGACCAAACCTACAGTGATGATGTTGTGTCCACTCTGTGAGTACAAACTGAGGCCCAACATATATCTCCAGCTCTTGCTTAGATGAGAAATTCAGAAATCTGCACAACTGATTCAAGGTCAGGATCAAGGGAGATGGAGCAGCCCTGCAGCCTCTCTAAGTTACTCCATTCCCAAGGGTGACTAGTACTGAACCCAGGTCTGTATTCCATGAACAGGATAAAGAGGAAGTTGCATGTGATTGGCAGAGGATACTGTGAGTAGAAGGAGGGAAGAGGGGCCAACAGTGGGTAAAACCCAGATCTGCAGCACCGGCATCCCATATGGGGGCTGCTTCGAGTCCCAGTTGCTCCATTTCTGATCCACCTCTCTGCTGTGGTGTGGGAAAGCAGTGGAGGATGGCCTGAGTCCTTGAGCCCCTGTACCCAGGGAGGCCTGGAAGAAGCTCCTGGCTCTCAGCTTTGGATCAGCTCAGCTCCTGCCTCCAGGCTTTGGATTGGCACAGCTCTGGCCATTGCAGCCATCTGGGGAGTGAATCAGTGGATGGAAGATCTTTCTCTCTCTCTCTCTCTACCTCTCTGTAACTCTGATTTTTCAAATAAATAAATAAAGCTTTAAAAAAAAGAAGGAAGGGAGAGGAACAGAGATAGAAGGAAAGTAGCTTTATATATTGACATCCTCTGTTTTTATACTTTTTGTCTATGTACCCAATAATTTGGCCCTCACAACCTTTTAAATCTCCAAGATCTAGTCAAAATTTATTAAAACCAAACAAGTATTGTGATAAAAATGAAAATGTATCCTGGTAATACACAGTTATTGCAGAAGACTCATGCAACATCATTCATAAGGCTAGGATATATTGCACCTTAACTTTTCTATAAATAAGCTTGAGTAAGTAAGAAGTGGAACATCTACAAGAACCGGGGGTAAACATTCTACAAATGGCTACCATTGTGAGGTGGGAAATTTATCACATAAAGACAAAGCCTTGAACTTTCTTAAGATGATAGACATTGCAAAATTATGTGCATTTATTTTACTTCTTATTTCACAGAAGAGCCAAAGGGAATATAAAGTGAAGTGACCATGATCTCACGAATAATTTAGGGCAACACGAGAAGCAGCTCACCAGGCCTTCTGAGCAACAGCCACCCTCTGCCTTCAGACTTTCCCAAACATTCAGGTTAGTGAAGAGGCTCATGGGTATTTCTGCATTTTTTTTCTTGCTACTTCCAAGGAGAGAAATCTATTTATATGGATGCTGATAGATCCAGGCAAATCAATCATGTCACTATTAACACCAGGAACAATGTTAAACTTTTTACCACAGGAATTTTATTACTCATCCCAAATTTCAAAAAAAAAAAAAAAAAAGGAAGAAAAATGTTCCATTTTCACAGGAGGAAAATTAATCATCTCCTATTTCAGTAGAAGGAATTGTTTAATTTTCCTACCATCATTTTGTTTAAAGTGAGTAGACAGAGAAGGTCTTGGAAAGGAAGACAGAAAAAGAAGAGGAAGGTTTTGAGAATTCACAAGGCATAAGATCACCTTAGGAGGGAAATGACTGACAGAAGGATTAGACCACAATGAAAGGAGCCAAGGAAGTGAGCAGAGCTTAGATGGAGAGATGCCTAAATCAGTGTGTGAGCAGGAGGCCTGGGCTCCCCTGGTGAGAGTGCTGATAAAGGCAAGAGGAGATCAATAAAAGATCTGTGACCTGGGAATGGCTAACACTTTGATTTGGGTGCCGATTTTAACTAAGAAAGTTGTGACATCAGTATCCCAAGATCTACATAAAGAGTTATAAAGGAAAAATGACCTAGCCCCCTGATTATGGCTGATGGTGAAAACCTGAAATTTTCTGAGTAACACTGCTAAGTTTTCATAGATGATCACCAGAAACTCAAAACAAGAACCAAAGGAAATGTTTAAATGTACACATTTTATAAGAGGCTGGGAGTACAAACCTGCGTATTTGGCCTAGGTTTGTATCTATAAACAGAATATGAAATTTTTAAAATTAGATTTTATTCTCATAAATCAAATGAGAATAGAGAAACAGAGGGGGAAAGGGACAGACAGATCTGATAAGATGAAGAAGCTTGTCCCGACCAGCTTGGGAGGGGGTGTGTTTTGCTATGTGTGCATCTCATTTGTGCTTCCCATCCAGTGCTCTGTAGCAGTGAACACTTCTCAGCTGAGCCCTCTCTTTGCTTTCGCCTGTCAATTACTTTGTGTAGCAGCTACTTGTTCTCTCACCTTTCTCAGTAATATTTACGATTCATGAGAGTGGAGGTTAAGGAAGCAAGTGCTTGCCTGCATGCCATAAATTAATGCTGTCTGTGTAGATTTCATTACTCTGCTTTCACACACTGGAAAAGAATAATACTAATAAAAAAATTGCTGTCATCGAGTATGTCCTTTGCTGGGTGAAGCTGATGTGTAGTAGCAGGTGCTTTAGAAAGAAATGCTGTTGGCAGTTGTATAAGCTGGCCAGCCACAGCTCTGTCCTTTTTGTTTAGGAAAACAACATCAACAACATCGTTTCCTTTGATGTTGGCCTGTCAGGAGGGATTCTTGCAGAATTGTTCAGGCAAACAAACTGGCACAACATGAAAATGATTTCAGAACCTGGACTTGATATAGAATTTGAGAACATCATTGGTCAACAATCACACAAAAAAAGGTCTTTTTAATGATGTGCCTTTGAATAATTCTGCTCAGCCATAAAACTCTGTATCCAAAGATGATTCTTCTTGTTAAGGGTGTCATTAGGTATGTTTAACACACCCAAAATTCTGCATATAATGTGTAAGTAAGAGCAAGTTAATCCACATTATATGGAAATGTTTAGGGTTACATGACATGGCTATGGATCGTCATTTTAATGATATTTGCAAAGCAATTTACAGAAAATAAAGGAATAATTTACTTTTCTTCCTTACAGATTTAAAAGAGCTTTTTGCTTATTATTTCATGTGATCCTCAAAACAGCCATGAGGAAAGAAACCACAATCCCAGTTTCTCTAGGAGCAAGTTTAGGATCAGAGGACCTAAATGTCTTGCTCCAGTTACACTCTTAACAACGCCCTAGCACAATTTTCAGTATATTATTACGCTCAAGTATTTCCAGATATTCCCAAGATAACTGTAATTATTTGTAGCAAGTAGGGGAGGAAATTGACATCTGTTATATCCACTGACTTACCCTTATCTACAGTCATGCTCACATACTCTTTTTTTTTTTTTTTGGGGGGGGGGTGCGGGGACAGGCAGAGTTAGTGAGAGAGAGACAGAGAGAAAGGTCTTCCTTTCCGTTGGTTCACCCCCAAAATGGCCACTATGGCAGGCACGCTGCGCGGATCCGAAGCCAGGAGCCAGATGCTTCTCCTGGTCTCCCATGCGGGTGCAGGACCCAAGGACTTGGGCCATCCTCACTGACTTCCCGGGCCACAGCAGAGAGCTGGACAGGCAACCAGGACAGAACCGGCACCCCAAACCAGGACTAGAACCCGGGGTGCCAGCGCCACAGGCGGAGGATTAGCCTAGTGAGCCGGGGCACCAGCCACTCCTTTCTGACTCAAAAGCCCTTCAACCAACTACTAGTTGTCACCATTCCATACGTAGCCCAAGAAAAGTTTCTAATGTGTGAATGTTGTCCAAAGCACCTTTGCTCAAATTATCAAGCTGATTATGTCAGTAAATAAATTATTTAAACGTATTACTTCTTGAAATAGAGTGAAATTCTGTGAATCACAGGGGCTCCTGAGTCATGTTTATTTCCCAGCTTCCATTTCCGCTCCTTCAATGGTAGTAGAAAATCAAGAGAACGTGTTCACAATCAAATCGCCAATTTGAGATAGGCCTTGTTATTGTCTAAAAACCATTAATTCACTAATGCTAGCTTTTTGAAAACTAAAAATGGGTTAAGAAAACCATAAATCAAAGTCAAGATGGAGTCACAGGAAGGACAATGTCTTTGGATTTATTTGTGATATTAGTGAGGTCTCCAAGTTCAAAAAATGTTTCAGTGCCTGCTCTTTTAACAGATAAAACAGCCTAGGTTTATAGTATCAGGTGCAATTTAAGTTCCAAAAGTGGGTAATAATCATGTCTCCTCACCCATATTCCAATTTATGGTTTGTTATACAGGATGGTAAATATTTTACTAGTTTTCTGTAAATCTTTGATGTTTTTTTTTCTCACTTGCAAATTAAAAAAGTAAGGATTTCTATCTCATTATCAAGGTTAGTCACCTAATAATATACGTATCTTAAAAAGGCCAGCCAGAAATGAATCCATTTAAATGTTTATATTTATGGACAAATAGTGTGTTTTGTCCTTTATCCTAGATTATATTTCTCTGTGTTTATGATGTGTGGGTGTGTGTATGTGTGTGTGTGCAGATAAAGTGACCATGCTTAATGAAATATTTTCATAAAATATTACAGCCACACAGTTGGTGCCATTAGATGGAGTATTGATATATTTGCAGTACACTGATTCAACATTCCATAACTACTGATATACACAAACATGCAAAATGTGACCAAATGTCACTACAATCCCATTACCACAAATACATCTGAAAACACTTGCCACTTTACAAATGATCACATGGCAACATGCTCCAAATAAATTTGAAAAAAAAATTTAAAAAACTGCTTTTACATCTGCTTGGATTTTGTTTGTTGTTATCTCTGACTGGACGAATCTTTGTCTTTCTGTTTCATGAATTCCAATCAATCCTTAAGACCCATTTACATGCCATTTCCCCAGGAAAGTATTTTTCAATTGTTCTAGAAAAAGCTAAACATCCTCTTAGTACCAATGAATACTGGCTAACAGTGTTTCCCAACACACTTATAGCAGCCACTAGTATCATGTATGTTAAAGGGAAGATCTGTGTCCTATTTTTCACCTAATATATCTTCAGATACTTATTCAACATTAAATGAGTGTTTGCGGATTAAATGTCAAGAGTCCAGGTGAAGAAATTCCTTGCTTTGTAAGCATGAATTATGCATTGAACACCATGGTGTGCAGCAAAGATAAAGAGGATATTGTCCTCAACAACTGGCAGGATTCCTGTGATTCAGAAGCTCCTACTTATTTCTGTACCTTAAAATCTAGGTGGGAAAATAGTTGAAAAATACTGTGTATTGCAACTTTCCTGGTATCATTTATTATCAGAAAGATGCTGTATACACAGGCTGCCTTTTGTTTTTTGTGCACTGCTTTCTCCCTACCAGGCCTGATAAGGCTGTGACATTCTCCATTCGCATCTTTATTTCCGCATTCTTTCTTTCTGCACTGCCCATAATCAATAATCTCACATTGGGAGCTCTGTCAAGAACAGAAGATATCTTTCCTTCTTCTCTTCTTCAGATCTCTATGGCTTATCACCTTTTTTAACTTCCAATTCTTTTTGAAAGAATAAAATATCCTATTTTGTTGTGCTTATTTAGTTAATCTTTTCTGATCACTTTAGTTAGAAACATTAATTATAGTTGTAATTTAATCTCAAAATATTTTTGAAAAAAATTTGTCTTCATTCTTAAATATATTGTCTATATTCTTAAAGGAGGAAACAAGAGCCCATGAGAGTATTTTAGGCATGGAAAGCCAAGACACTCTAGCAAAAAAAGAAAAAAAAACACCTAAATGAAAGATCTCTGTGCGTGAGATCCCAGTGGAAAGAACGGGGCCGTCAAAGAAGGAGGTAACTTTCTCTGAAGGGAGGAGAGAACTTCCACTTTGACTATGACCCTGTCTGAATAAGATCGAAGTGGGCGAACCCTAAAGGCTTCCATAGCCTTGGCAATTCATGACTAGAGCCTAGGGAGATTACTGACGCCATAAACAAGAGTGTCAAATTGTTAAGTCAACAACAGGAGTCACTGTGTACTTTCATCTTATGTGGGATCTGTCCTTACTGTGTTGTCCAATGTGAAGTAATGCTATAACTAGTACTCAAACAGTATGTTTCACTTTGTGTTTCTATGTTGGTGCAAACTGTTGAAATCTTTACTTAAGATATACTAAATTGATCTTCTGTATATAAAGATAATTGAAAATGAAAAAAAAATAACAACTTGGTTTTAAATTGGAAATTGCATAGAAAATTAATCAATTTTTAAAAAATATCATGTAGGATCTCTGTCCTTAATGTGCTGTACATTGTGATTTAATGCTACAACTAGTATTCTAACAGTATTTTTCACTTTCTGTTACTATGTGGAGGCAAACTGTTGAAATCTTTACTTAATATATACTAAACTAATCTTCTGTATATGAAGAGAATTGAAAATGATTCTTGATGTGAATGGAAGGGGAGAGGGAGCGGGAAAGGGGAGGGTTGCGGGTGGAAGGGAAGTTTGGGGGGGGGAAAGCCATTGTAATCCATAAGCTGTACTTTGGAAATTTATATTCATTAAATAAAAGTTAAAAAAAACTAAATCTTAGAAAAGTTAAGTAATTGCCCCATAGCCAAACAGCTGATGATTAGAAGTGGATTCCAATACAAGTGTTTATCTGATCCCAACCTATATTTAATGTGAAAATCACTGCTTACCTTGACCTTATCCTTCAGAATCCTTTTTCTCTTTCTCTGAATGGACATTTCCTTACCTGTGAAGCTCAACATTATGTACACTGTTTTGTTATCATAACAATCTTTATATATTTTCCCATCTTCTGACATTATCTCTCACGCATACATTAAACAACTGTGAAGTTTGAGGACATTTTTTCCAGCTTATGCCACCTTCTCTGAGAATTGGTCGTCACTTGACATCCTTGCTGAAGGGGTGAACATGGTCAAAAATAAGTGCAAATGGCTGTATCTCCTAACCACAGTGCAATTGACAAGGGTTGACCAGCTGACCTAGCGCTTCTATAGAATTTTCCAGGAATTTCTATTATGTAATTCAGACATAAGAACGAGATACAGCCATGAGCTCCTGTTACATAAAAGAGACAGAGTAACCCTAGTTCCTCAATTACCAGATCCTGAATGGGGTTTTTATATTTCATTATATTTCAGCTGGCAGTAGAGGTCTTTTTTTTCCTCTTAAATTTATTTTTTAAGAAATACAAATTTTGTAAGTACCACTTTAAGAATATAATTATTCTTCCCATCATACCTGCCCTCCCACCCACACTCCCACCCCTCCTCTTTCTCCCTTTCCTCTTCTCAGGTCCTATTCTCCATTAAGATTCACTTTCAATTAACTTTGTACACAGAGGAACAACTCTAAACTAAGTAAAGGTTTCAACAATTTGCGTGCATACACACACACACAAACTGAGAACTAGTTTTACAGTTAACTCTCATTGAGGATAGAGGTCCTGCATTGGGAGATAGTGTACAGCGTCTCCTGTTGTTAATTTAATAATTAACACTCCTATGTATAATGTCAGTAACCACCCAAGGCTCTTGACATGAGCTGCCAAGGCTATGGAAGACTTTTGAGTCTACAAACTCTGTTAGTATTTGAACAAGGCCAAAAGCAAAGTGGAAGTTCTCTCCTCCCTTTAAAGAAAAGTACATCCTTCTTTGGCCACTTTTTTAGTAGTCTTTTTTGTCCTTTGAAGATAACTGTCACTGTGAGACAGAGAATTCACCCCCCAAGCATCAAACACTTGAAAATGAGGCAATATAGAGCACAGGGGGATTTTCCCCACTTCTGTGGCATAAACATATCCCCCACATTGTAGAATACGAATAAACTAATCAACCTATCCTCTGAATTTTTAGGAGCCTAGATGTTCTCTTTCATAAAGTTTATGCTTTTGGGGAAACAAATAAAATTGTAGTTTAAACCATAAGAAAGAGAAGAAAAATCTAGTCTCTTGTTGCTAAGCTTTAGTAAATGAAAGTAAAAATGTGAACTTCACCTCCTACCGGAAAAAGTCACTGTGACCAAAACAGATGGATTGCCAGAAATGAATCACTTCCAATCTAAACTGCAGCATGCATTACTGCTTGACCTGTATTTATAAGGTCTATGGATAAATATTTATAAGGTGTCAGTCACCTTATAAATAAAAGCTGACTTATATTTGTGAAGTCTATTGGCAAGGGGGATCATCTTGACAAATAAGATATAGATATAAAAGACAGGATCTTTGGGAGGTTTAGAGGCTTAACTGCCTGGATTTTCCTGTGCACTCTCTGCGGACACTTCCTATGGATATATCCTTTCATAAAGCTTAGCGAGTGTTGCTAAGTGCCCAGGGGTATAGGGGGATAAACCACTCTTTAAGAGTTGTATGTCTGCAGTGCCCTCAGGCTACGGGAGGCAAGGTGTGGGCTGATATCCCTGTGGTTGCTAGGTGGTGTAGGTTTCTACTTTGGTTATCCTAGGACAGTTACTTACAAATCACCAAGTTAAAGAGTGATTCATTGAGCAGACATGAGCAGAAACACAAAAGGAATAGGTCTAGAGTCCATGAGAGGAGAACTTTAGCCCAAATACAAACAACACACACACACACACACACTTGGGTTTAGCAGCCTTGGGCATATGTTTGAATTGAACCAAAGCAGAGCATCTCAACTCCTGAGGAAAACAAAACCTCTGAAGACTATTATTAGGAAGTGGCATTTGCAAACACACAGCCTTTCTCCATTATTCAACCTCAGGGGAGATCTGAAGCAGCAGAGACCAGGGGAACCCTCCTCCCTCTGAACAAACCACAAAGCAGTCAGATTTGCCAACAGAAACACTGTTCCCTACTGGGTGCGAAAAGTTGTCTGAACTGGGGCCAGTGTTGCGGCATTGCACATTAAGCCACCTCCTGTGATGAAGGCATCCCAAATGGGTGCTGGTTACAGTCCGAGCTTCTCTACTTCCCATCCACCTACCAGGTAATGTGCCTTGGAGAGCAGTGGAAGATGGCCCAAATGCTTGGGCCCCTGAACCCAAGTGCAAGACCTGGAAGAAGCTCCTGGCTCCTGGTTTCAGGAGTGACCAAGCTCCAGCCCACCAGCTCTTATTGCAGCTGCTTAGGGAGTGAACCAGTGGATGGAAACTCCCTCTTTCTCTCTCTCTCTCTTTCTCTCTCTCTCTCTCTATCTCTTTATATCTCTGTCTCTCCTTCTCTCTCAATCCCTGTCTCATTGTAACTCTCCCTTTCAAATAAATAAATAAATCTTTTAAAAAAACAGTTTTCTGAATCAATGTCAAGGCTACATGCCAAGTTCAGAGATTGTTCTCTGGTCATACCAATTTCTAGTTCTGTGACTTTGAGAAAATGTGCAATTTATATTCCTTTTTAAAATACAGATGCAGTTGGTATCTCTTGCTTGAGGTATTTGTAAAGATTAAATGAATTAGCAAATGTACAGTTCTCTCAAGATTCCCAGCTACATTGCAAAGTCATGGAGAAAAATCACCTCTTATTAACTCTTTCTTAGAGATTAAAGAAAATCACTCAGAGCTGTGACGAATATGCACACAGTTAATACCATTACTAAATGATCAAGTTGGGAAAAAAAGCAGATGATCTATGCCAGAATTAATTAATTTCCTCCTTCCCTACTTCCCCCTCTCCCTTCATTTCTTTCTTCCTCCTTCCATCTTTATTTGAAAGGGAGAGAAAGAGAAAACAGCCAGGGTTGGGCAGACTATAGCCAGAAGCCAGAAACTAACCAGGATCTAACCTGTGGGTGTCAAGATCCCAACTACTTCAATCACCAGCCTCTACCTCCCAGGGTGCACATTAGGGGGAAGCTGGAACTGAGAATGAGCCAAGATTCAAACCCAGGCAACCTGAAACGGGATACGGGCTTCTTAATTGCTCTGCCAAGTGTCCACCCTCAGAATTTCTTTTTTAAAAACTATTTTTTATTTATTTGAGAGCAGAGTTACAGAGAGGGAGGGAGAGAGGGAGAGAGAGAGAGAGACAGAGAAATCTTCTATCCTCTGGGTCAGTTCCCAAATGGCTGCAATGTCCAGAGCTGGGCTGACCCAAAGCCAGGAACCAAGAGCCAGGAACTTCTGGCAGGTCTCCCATGCGTGTGCAGGGACCCAGGCACTTGAGCCATTCTCTATTGCTTTCTCAGGCCATGGAAGAGAGCTGAAGCAGAAATGGAGCAGCTGGGACTTGAAAGGGCACTCATATGGGATGCCAGCTTTGCAAGCTATGGCTTTACCCACTATGCCACAGCACTGGTCCCTAGAATTTATTTTCTTGACATCTTTCCATCACCATATAATTATATTCTGTCATTGTTAAAAATTTTGTATCTGTTGCACTTAAGATGACGATCTTTTTTTTTCCTTCTAGCTAAGGCCTTGCAAGACAGTGAGAATAAACACCTGGTCCATTCTAAGGACCAGAGGAGAAAACATGACAGCTACAGACAATGCCAGTCTGCAACTGTGATGCAATACAGGGAGCAGCAGAGCACGACACACCTGGGGGACAGAGTGAGTTCATTTGCAGTTGAAACTGTAACTGGTAGATTACTTTCAAATGGATACCAATTTTACTTTTAGGAAAATAGTTTTCTAAATGGAATAGAATATGATAGAAACATTCAGAAGTACCTGCCCAACTTATTCCATTTTCTTACTTAAGAAGTCAAGGTTTTATTACCCAGGTATATTCATTTTCATTACCTGATTTTCACATCCAAATCTGGCTATATTTCTCATTCTTGGGATCCACTGTATTTATATTCTCCAATAAATCCTTGTTTGTTTATCTGAATGTCTGCCCCCCTCCACTCACTCTACTCTTCATCTTAGAAAATCCCAGGTGAACAAGGAAGTACCAAATTTATCCTACTTTCCTTCTCCCTTCCTCTCTCTATCTCAATATCACCTAGTGAGTTTAGCGCAATGCGAACAAACCTGAATATGCTATAGTACAGCCAACAGTTAAAGAAACAGGCCTTAGACTTCCATTTCCTGGAATACATAGTGGCTGTACTCTGTAAGGACTGTGTGACTTCAGCAAAATGTGTAGCCTCCGTTTCATTGCTCTAAAATTGAGACCACAGTAGTGCGTTTTCCAGATGCTTTATGTGAAGTCTAAATGAGATATTACATAGAACAGTGGTTTTGCACATGGTAAGAATAAAATAAATGTTGGCTGTTAGCCATCATTAACCTCTTTCCTGTATTCTTCATATGGTGCATCTAGTTATTGAAGCTTTAAACTTTTGGCACATCCCTCTTTCTCATGCCCTTACACACAAATGAACACCAAGTTCTACTAATGCTAGCACTCAAATATGCTCTAGGTCTGTTGTGTCATTTCGACTTCACCTTTTTTCAATTCAGAGTCCATCTAGAAGTACGTATTATTAGGAGAATTTTTAAATGTAATATCATTAATATGGTATGTATGTGTGTACCTTCTCTCTCTTTTAATACATGTTCACTATTTAATTAATTCAGCATCAAAACTTCTTGTCTTGAGGCTTATCAATTGTGATTTTTTTTTTTTTTGCTCTACATGGGAGGTACTTGAACTATCTGTAGAATACCCTTACAGGTGAGCTGTATTGATTTATGTTAAATAATAACAAATCATTTTCCTAAGAAAATTTGCTATTTCAGGGACAGGCTTTGTGGCACTGCATGGATCACTTCATCCCACATCAGAGTACCTGGGAGCTAGTCCCACCTGCACATCACACCTGCTAATTTGCACCCTGGAGCCAGCAGATGATGGCTGCAGTACTTGGGTATTTCTTGGGTATTTGCATCCACATCAGAGACATAGATGGAGTTCCTGGCTCCTGGCTTCCGCGTGGTCCAGCCTGGGTCATTGTGGGCACTTGGGGAGTGAACCTTAGGCTGGAAGATCTCTATTGCTTCATAATTACTAGTTTTAACTTTATAATTTGATGCTACTCTTTTCTTTCCTGGAAAAATAAACTCCTTTATTACTCCACTGTTTCAAAATTTTATTGGCTGTCATACAGTGTTTCTGAATGTACTATCCTGAAAATTTTTTTCTTTAGTATGTTTTACTGGAAGTGAATGTAATTTATAAATCAATTCAGAAAGAAATGACATGTTGAAGCTCTTAATTTTGTTAGGAGCATGGCATTTCTCACTTAATAACTTGAGAGTTAGGTTATACATAGAAATAGATGGCTTTTGGCAAGATTTACAACTCGTTGTACAGGTTTACACATCTTATGTAAATTTCACAAAACATTAAATTGAACATCACTGTGGTATGAATTGTGTCCTTCCCAAATTCCTATGCTGTATGTGATTGAAATTGAAGACAGAGCCTTAAGGAGGTGGTAAAATTTATCTAAGTCCTAAGGGTGAGGTTCATCCAAGAACAGACATCAGAGAGCTTTTCTTCTTGAGTGTTCCCTCTCTTTGCCTCTCTTTCTTTCTTTGTCTCCATCTGTCTCTGTCAGTTTATCTTTCTCTACCTCCCAACCATAAGAAATAATCCCTGTTGTTTAAGTCTTTGATATTTTGTTAGCAACACTCGAAACAGATGAAGTCATGTGCACATGTATTCACTGCCTGCAACATTATTTAAGGGTTGCTCATTTGTTTATGGAGCATTTAATTTTGTAAAGATTTATTTGTTTATTTGAAAGGCAGGGTAACAGAGAGAAAGAAGGCGGGAGAGAGAGAGAGCTTCTATCCTCTGAGTCACCCTCCAAATGGCTCCTACAGCCAGTGTTGGGCCGGGCAGAAGCCAAGAGCCAGGAGCACCTGGGTGCAGAGGCACTTGGTCAATCTTCCTCTGCTTTCCAGGGGCATATTAAGAGGGAGCAGAAGTGGAGCAGCTAGGACTTGACCCCAGCAACCACATGGGATGCTTGTGCTGCAGGTGGCTGAGCTCCCTGCACCACACTGCCAACACAGATCTAATTTTTACTAAACTGATCGGAATCACATGTCCTCACTTGGTTTTATAGTGTCTTCTAAATCTAAAATGGCCTTCAGCTTTATTGGCATTTTATTTGCAGTCTCCAAGAGTCCCACTATCATCCTACAAAATATATTCTATTCATCCAAGCTACCCTTCACATTTTGCCCTAGTACATCACAATATTTTATTTAAATTTCCCTTCCAAATTGTAAGTTAAGATTCTTGAAGGAATGCTTTGTTCACCTTTACATTTTTTTTTCAACCTAAAGCAATAACTTTTATGGAACTAGCCCAATTAATGAATGAATTCATTAGTATTTGCATGAAAACATCACCTCCACCAAAGATAACAAAGTTAAAACCTTTGAATAGTTCATTTAATGTCTGTATTATTTGGAAGACCACAGAATATATCATCCTTTTTCTTAGAAATAATATACTTTTCCTTACAAGATTTTAAGGAAATTAAATTGAAACAATTTTGGGTATCCTGTGGCAAAAATAAGGTATAAACAAAAAAGTCAGAGAGTATAAAATATTAATCCAAATGATCAAGAAAATGATACTAATACTGATTTCTCTGATGCAGACAGTAAAACAACAAAGTAATTGCTAATTGAAGAACATCACGCATACAAAAGTTTTACTTATCACAATGAATCAATTCTATGAAATATCACAAAGGGACACTCTAATAAAAGTAATATGTAGATCAAGAAGTAAAGCCAAATTGTTCTGCCCTCAATCCAGTCTACCCTCTCCTTAAGTTAACTCCTTACTATGCTGACTGCTAACAACTTTCAATTGTTTATATTTTGAGCATATAATAAATGGAATTACATCCAAGTGCCCTTTGACCTGTCTTTGTTCTCTTTCTACCAAGTAGTCTTTCTAAATCTTCAAAAATCTAAATGTTGGCCGGTGCCATGGCTCAACAGGCTAACCCTCTGCCTTGCAGTGCCAGCACACCGGGTTCTAGTCCTGGTTGGGGCTCCGGATTCTATCCCAGTTGCCCCTCTTCCAGGCCAGCTCTCTGCTGTGGCCTGGGAGTGCAGTGGAGGATGGCCCAAGTGCTTGAGCCCTGCACCCCATGGGAGACCAGGATGAGCATCTGGCTCCTGGCTTCGGATCAGCGCAGTGCCCCGGCCGCAGCACACCGGCCGCAGCGGCCATTGGAGGGTGAACCAACGGCAAAAAGGAAGACCTTTCTCTCTGTCTCTCTCTCTCTCTCTCTCTCACTGTCCACTCTGCCTGTCAAAAAAAAAAAAAAATCTAAATGTCACACAAATCAAGGAAACATTACATATTTGACACAACTTAGTACAGCTGCTGTGCTTTGAGTACAGCAATTTATTTTAACAGAACAAATTTTGACTCCATTCTGACAGGAATTGTTTTTTTATTTGATGAATTATAGATTTAGAGTTTCTAACTTACCTGTTCTAGAATAGTTAGCATTTGAGGTTTTTTTTTTTTTTTTTTTTTTTTTTTTTCCAGGCAGAGTGGACAGTGAGAGAGAGAGAGACAGAGAGAAAGGTCTTCCTTTTGCCTTTGGTTCACCTTCCAATGGCCGCCACGGCCAGTGCACTGCGGCTGGCGCACCGCGCTGATCTGAAGCCAGGAGCCAGGTGCTCATCCTGGTCTCCCATGCGGGTGCAGGGCCCAAGAATCTGGGCCATCTTCCACTGCACTCCTGGGCCACAGCAGAGAGCTGGCCTGGAAGAGGGGCAACCGGGACAGAATCCGGTGTGCCGGCGCCGCAGGCGGAGGATTAGCCTATTGAGCAGTGGAGCCGGCCAGCATCAGAGTTTTAATCACAACTCTGTCACTATCTCATGTGGAATGCTGTAATGCTCATGACAGAAGCAAGCACTCACACCAGCGCTTTCACTGATGTACTCAACTGTTACTTCATATCGTAAACACTGATTGTACCCATAAGAATTGCACCAACACACAGCCAAAATATAGCAATAAATAGAAACTATTGACCCTAAGTTTCTCTTTCATATGTATGAATATTGTTTCTGATGAGAATTAGATACTGTGAAAAGCAAACATAAAATTGAACATGAAATCTATGTTGTTTACTTCTGGAATTGCTCAGTAAACACGTGAATATGTGTGTTTGTGTGTAATGTACATAGATGATAAATAGATGCAAATAGATAGAAACAAAGAATGATAAGAACTATATAAATGCCATGGGTACCATGACATAGCAGGTAAGGCCAATATTGGCACCAGTTTGAGTCTTAGCTGCTTCACTTCTGAGCCATCTCCCTGCTAATGGCCTGGGGAAGCAGCATAAGGCAGCTCAAGTGCTTGGGTCGCTGCACCCATGTGGGAAACGCAGAAGAAGCTCCTGGCTCCTGGTGTCATTTTAACCCAGTCCTGGCTGGTGTGGCCATTTGGGGAGTGAACAAATAGATGGAAGATAGAGTCTCTCTCTCTCTCTCTCTCTCTCTGTAACTTTGTCTTTGAAATAAGTAAATCTAAAAAATGACTTGTAAAAATATCTTATTATTTTTATATGACACCCAGCAAAAATAACATCCACAAATATCAATTTCAATATGAATTAGAATTCTGAAGTGACTTTGTATCTCTCAAGGAAACTGAATTTTGTATTTAAAATTTTTTCTTCAAATTTTATTATTTTTTCAAAGGCAAAGAGACAAAGACAGATACACAAACATACACAGAGCTCCAATCTACTGCTTCACCTTTCAAGTTCCAAAATGGACAACACTGAGTCTTGCCAAAACTGGGAGCTAGGAACTCAATCCAGGTCTCTGACTTGGGTGGCAGACACCCAGTTATTTAAGCCACTGCCACTGCTTTCCAGGTTCTGCATTAGCCAGAAGCTGGCTTCAAGAGTTCACACCTGGAATACAGGTCCCCTAACCAACATCTTAACTGCCAGGTAAATGCCTGTTCCTTATTTCCAAATTTATCTGTCAATTTATGTTCAGATATCGAAGTTCATTTATTTTCTGAATTTTTATAATGATTCTTTATTGTGTTTGCAAACTACATTTAGTTTTTATTCCTCTATAATAAAATATTTCCTAAATAATTACCTTCTATGTGCACATAATTAATCCATTAATGTTAAAATCAATTTCTCTCTATAATGTTACTTGTCTAGTCTGTCTAATCAGGACAGTTAGAATTTTTCAACTGGAAAATAAGTATCATCCATAGTCATAAATGCATTTGAAAATTGTTGGGGCCAGTGCTGTGGTGTAGCAGGTAAAGCTGCTTCCTGCAGTGCTGGCATCCCAAATGGGCACCAGTTCGAGTCCTGGCTGCTCCACTTCCTATGCATCTCTCTGCTATGGCCTGGAAAAACAGGTGAAGATGGTGCAAGTCCTTGGGCCACTGCACCCAAGTGGGAGACCTGGAAGAAGCTCCTGACTCCTGGCTTTGTATTGGTGCAGCTCCAGTAATTTTGGCCATATAAGGAGTGAATCAGCGGAAGGAAGACCTCTCTCCCTTTGCCTCTCCTTCTCTCTCTGTATAACTCTGATTTTCAAATAAATAAAGAAATATTTTTAAAAAGAAAATTGCATGTTGATTTTAAAGAATAATATAAAAATTCCTGTATTTAGCAACCAGATGAACAGAATTTATTGCATATTTTAGAAGTGCATTGTGTTTAAAAAAAACAAAATCACCACCCCATTATCTCTCCATAGAAATGTAAAATCTCCTAATATTTTAAATATGCTATCTTCTAGGTTTGTCTTATAACTTTTGAAATTGTGTGTGCTTACTGAAGATCATCATTCTCATCATCATCAACTCTCTCTCTCTGTGTGTGTGTGTGTGTGTAGAATAATATAATAGGCAATGAAGGAACATTTGTTAAATCTGGAAAGATGGAAATCCATATAATGCAGCAGAAAATATTTTGTGAAAACAATTTGAAATGTTGCATGCATCTGACTATCTAATATTAATAGAAGTATGTGGGAAACAATACTAATGGTAAGGTTTGTCCTTGTTCCAGTTTAGCTGCATTTGACAGAATTTTGTCAGAAAGGGAGTGCAGAGAGGAATCTACTGGCTTGTATGAGGAAAAGAAAGAAAAAAATCCCAGTGGTTCAAGTACATGAATGTTTGACTTATGCATCTAAAACAATACCATGAAAAATCAAGGCTATTATAACTTGGCCTTGAAATAAATATCAAATCTTGTCTTACTATAGTTAAAGCTTCTGGGTGAAATCAAGTGGTGCCTGATAAACCCTTTCATTAAAAAAAGAGCTAAGGAATAAATAAATAGAGTCTTGCCACTTTCACCTATAGTAAATATACTGGAATTTATGATTTTTGATTGATCATTATTTTATGTTTATGAAATGCTTGTTTTTCATTTTAGCAAAATCTATGTTAATTTCTTTTTTCAACAGCTAATTTATTTATTTGAAAGGCAGAGTGACAGAGAGAGAGAGAGAGAGCGCGTCAGAGGGAGACAGAGATTTTTCATCTACTGGTTATGCTCCAAATGGCTACAACAGCCAGGCCTGAGGCAGGCAGAAGTCAGAAGCTGGATCTCCAGCCAAGTCTTCCTCATGGGAAGCTGGGCCCAGGCACTTAGGCCATCTTCAGCTTCTTTCCCAGACACATTAGTAGGTAGCTGGAGTGGAAGTAGAGCAGCCAGGACTTGAACGGGTGCTAGAATACATGTTAGGGTGACAAGAAGCTTAACTGATTGAACCACAACATCAGTTCCTCTGTTAATCTCATTTTAAAAAAAAGATTTACTTATTTATTTATTTGAATGGCAGAGTTACAAAGAGAATCCACTGGTTCACACCCCAGATGGCTATAATAGCAGGTGGTGGGCCAGGCCAAAGCCAGTAGCCAGGAACACCGTTCAGGTCTCCCACGTGTGTGTAGATGCTTGAGCACTTAGGCCACCTTCTGATATGTTCTGAGGAGCATCAGCAGGGAGCTGGATAGGAAGTGGAGCAGCTCACACTCAAACTGGCTCCCTTATTGGATGCTGGTATCACAGGAAGCATCTTAACTTGCTGTGTCACAATACTGGCCCCTATTAATCTCCTTTGTACACTTTTTTTTAAAGTTCTTGAATATTTATAATATTTTTGTTTATGCCCAAGTTTCTTTTGTATTGTCAATTCATATGAATTACAAATATCTACTATTCTATGATTTTTACTCTTATTATTATGCTATATTATATATCTTAACCAAAGTTGTAAAATTTAATACAGTTGAATTGTTCAACCATTCTTACTAAATGAATAATCAATCATTTCAACACAACTTATTGAAGCATTTACTACTTTCCTCGTGGTGTGCAATAGGCAGTATGATGTTGAGTTAGTGTTTCGAAACTGGCAGCAACACTAGCTCCAATTCCTAATGCTCTCTTGTGATGTGACCATGACACTCCCCATCAAGTAGTAGTACATCCTTTCTTTAAAGCTCAGTTGGCCCTGTGAACTGTGGCAGCAACGGAATAAGGTGGGACATCACATTGTGGACCTCTATAACATTGCATGTTAGTGCTATATCTATGTTCATAAATTTGAATATTGACATTTATTAATTTGATTCATCTCCATTTTTGAATCTTCACTTATATTTTAAATAGAATGTGATAAATATTTCCATAAATACATTACAATTGTTTACTCAGCTTTATTCCTATTTTTATCATGTTTTGTGTTTTCATTTTCTTTTGCTTAAAGATAGAAACACAACCGAATTTTTGTAAAAGCTGTGAATTTGCAATTGCAACATAATCTTGCATACTTACTATTTTATTTCTTCTCTCTTTTAATTGTTTATTAAAATTATATAAGTAAATGATTTATTTTCCTGTCTTAATAAAGTAACTAGAATCATCACTATAGAATTGAAAAGAAACTCAGAGACACCATCCTCCCCTTGTTCCCCATCATGAGCGGAATGACTTCAATGTTTCATGCAAATTATGATGTTAACTGCTAGTCTTTTTGCAAATATCTTTGGCTCCTTGTGCTTGACTTCCAGTATTCATTAGTCCCCCTATTGTTCCTCTATAACTATTTCCTCCTTGATAATGTTAACTAAAAAATTATTTGTACCCAGCTGAAATGTATGCAGCAATCTATCAAGTGAACCTTGTTAATAACTATGTAATAAAATATCAATCAGTATTTAAAATTCTCTCAATAGAACTAAGTAGATTTTTTTCAGCACAGGCAGTTTGCCTTTCCTCCACCAAAATTATGTTAAAATTACAATAACATTTTATAAAGGTGGATATTGGGTCTGCATTATTTTATAAGGCATAAAGCAAAGAACAATATGACAAAAAAGTTTGAAACAACAGATGGTCAAATCCAACAGGGTCAATATTCTCAGTAAGTTTTCCAAAGAGAAAAATCTGCAAAACAGAAGAGCGATAAAAGCAGTAAGTATTTAAATTTAAAACAAACCAGAAGTTCATTAGTAGGAAAATACTTGAAAACAAAAATGCTATATGTAGCTGGTGCCCCTGCTCACTAGGCTAATTCTCTGCCTCTGGCTCCGGCACCCCAGGTTCTAGTCCCTGTCGGGGTGCCACATTCTGTCCCCGTTGCTCCTATACCTGTCCAGCTCTCTGCTGTGGCCTGGGAAGGCAGTGGAGGATGGCCCAAGTGCTTGGGTTCTGCACCCGCATGGGAGACCAGGAGGAAGCACCTGGCTCCTGGCTTCGGATCGGCGCATCGCACTGGCTGTAGAGGCCATTTGGGGGGTGAACCAATGGAAAAAGGAAGACCTTTCTCTCTATCTCTGTCTCTCTCACTAACCCTGCCTGTCTAAAAAAATGCTATAGTATTCCATGGAGTAGTATATATAAATTAGAAGTATGGCTAAGTACTTATCATTTAAAATTGATTTCTTCAAGTTCCTGAAGACTAGAAAACAAAATTCAAAATATTAAATAAATAGTCCGAGATTTGTACAACTGAGAAATATGTACATACATATTAATTATGTATTTGCATTTGGTAGCATGAGAATGAAGAGAAGTATGGTCAATGAACATCAGGACACAGTTCGATTAACAGAAGAGTGAGGAGGGAGAAAGAGAAAAACTCAACTGACTATGAGTGCCAGGCAGGTAATAAAGGTTGGAAGCATACGTTATGCATTCGTCTGTCAATAGGCATCTATTTTTCACAGCTGGAGGCTAAAAGTCCATGACCAGCATGCAGCAGGCCAGGTCCTGGTGACAGCATTTTTCCTGGATTGCGGATGGCTGTCCTCTTTCTGTATCCTCACAGGGAGGGAGAGGCAAAGGAGAGAGGGGCCAAGAGAAATAGGGAGGGAGAGGGAGAGAGAGAGAGAGAGAGAGAGAGAGAGAGAGAGCACTCTTTGTCTCTCACAAGAGCAGAAATGTCATTCTGAGGACTGTACCCTCATGACCTAATTGTCTGCAAAAGTCCACCTCTGAATACCACCTCCTTGGGATACTCAAGATAGAACTGTTGGAGACACAGGCACGCAGTCCTTAAGATAAAAAGAATCCAACGGATATCGTCTAGATTATTAATAGACACATCATTTCACTCTTCCCCTACCTAGCCTTGGTACCAATTCTCAGAAGTTAAGATTTCATCTTCTCTCAGAGATGTGCTAACTTCCTTCTAGGAGAATCATGGCATCACCAGAGAAGCTATGAGGCTGGTTTTCACTCGAGAGCGCTGTATAGCCCATATCGTCTGGGAATCAGTTCAGCTTTATAATTATCATGCTATGATATAATGGCCCTAGCATTCTCACTTACTCTCCAGGCCTTCATTCAGAGTTCAGACCATTTTTCTACCTTTATACTGACACATTAGTGCAGACACCTCTGTGAACCGAGCACGGCACAGCAGGAGGGTTGGCCTCACTTCAAATTCCTATCAGGGCTGCCTACCCAGCCAGGCCATGTGCAACCACACGTGGTGCTGAAAATTGTGTTCTTATTAGCCTATAATTTACCACAGTGTTAGACTTCCTCATGCTTTCATCTCTTTGTACCATTTCCTTTAAGCGAAAGTGTGGAAATGCAATTACAACCAAAACTTCTCCTAACCCGGAGATCTCTGTAAAGGCAATAGAAGAAAAAACAACTATTGAAAATACCTTAAACCAGAATGATGTGCATCAGAGGCATGCACAGGGATGTTGCAAGGACAGAGAAAAATCTTATCTTTGTATGTAGCCAGGCAGGTGACACTCTTAACCGATATGTTCTCAAGAAAAACAGTAATCCCCAAGTAAAAGGAGTTGGTGGCATCCTATGTCACACACAATTCATCTTAAGTTCATTTGATCACCGAGGTGGCCATCACTATTAGTTAACTGGGTTTCTATTAGAGAGAAGCAAAATTCTCACACCTGTATAACAAGTGGTCCTGAAACTGGGAGCCAGGCTCCCAATTAACAAGTTATTCCCCTTCTCACACAGAAACTGAGGATAGGGGTTCTGCCTCCCTGTGAGCTCACATTTCACAGGGAAGGCTCCTAGGTTCTTGAGAAAAAAGTTCCCTGGATCATAAAGCACTCAAGGTTCAATCTGCCTTCGCAAAGATTTATGCACATTCCAAATAACAGAGAAAATGCTTAAGATTATAGGTGTTCCAAAGTAAGTACTAGAAGAAAAAGAAGGGTTATGTATCTCTTATTTTTTAACAGTGAAATAAACTTTTAAAAAAATTTTCATTTGTTTATTTTCTTATTAATAAGAGAGAGAGAAAGAGCAAGAGAGAGAGAGAGAGAGATGTCATCTACTGTTCACTTCCCAAATGCCTGCAATGGTGGTGGTGCCACTGGCGTGTGTGGTGACGCGTAGGTTCGGGGGGTGTTTAAGCTTGCAGCCCAGGAACTCAATTCACATCTTCAGCATGAGTGGAAAGGACCCAACTGTTTGAGCCAGCACAGCTGTCTTGAGAATTCTTGAGAGTGCACATTAGCAGGAAGCTGGAATTAGGAGCTGGAGCCAAATATTGAACCCAGGTATTTGGATATGGGACAAGTTGTCCTAATCAGTGGCTTACCTTTTAGGCCAAACGCCTACCTCTTAATTTTAATTGTTATTTTTTTCCTTGCAAAATGATATTTAGCATGTATATAAAAATTGGCTTTTAAAAAAATAGCACTATTTTTATTTATGGCATTTTCTTGTGACACTTGTTTGATCATTAACTTCCTTAAAAGAAAATGATTGAAATGATTTGATATTAAATTTGCTTTTTTAGAAGGGCATCATTCTGAGATAGTAATTCCAATTTTTGTGTCTAGTACAAATTCTTACCCACTTTTTTATTTTTTAATTGTTTCCCTATTTATACAGTAGTTGGGGTACTTTTTATGCTCATATCCCTCATGGCAAGGCTGGTAGGATACGTAGGATAAGAGGCATCTGCGACAACTTAGGGTCAAATATATTTCCAGTTTCAAGCAGTAAAAACAAAAATGCCTTTAAGTTAGAAAAACTAGAGGATTTCAAGAGTCAGAGACTAAAGTACTTAGAGCCTAAATTTTATTTAAAACCAAAACTTTTAGAAAGAGAACACTGTAGAGAGAGAGAGAGCACCAAATTCCTTAATCCTCGAACTATTACTTAGAGAGAGAGAGCAGAACAATGATTTGGATATGCATTGAAGGTTACACCCTCTAGAAATTGGCCCAGTCATCCAGATGGCACATGTGTGAATTGGGATGTATTTGGGGTGAGGGTACCCTAAGAATGACTAATGATTAAAGCAAACGTAAGCGCTGAAGGACTGGAGGGTTCAGAGGACATGAGCTTTTCCAACGTAAACCCAGGAATGCAGCTGTCTCAGGGAAAGTTTCCCTGATAGTCCAGGTCTGCATAGCAGCTGGGCATGCCTGGAGTCCACCCTCGCATCCCCAGTATGAATCTCCTCTGTGGGTCTCCCAAGGCCTAGAAAGAGAAAAGGGAGCTCAGTATATTTCTGTCCCCATTAAGTAGGGGTAACGAGTAAGAAAGGAGACTTGCTGCACTTCCAATGTCCAAAACTAAGTACAGTTTTCAGTATACCAGTACTTCTCTAGTGCTCTAGTGCCCCCTAGGGTTCCTTGAGACAATTTCAGGAATTCTGTGAGATGAAATTATTTATACTAATCAATTATTTGATTATTCCGTTCTCTTTCTTCTCATAAGCATAAAGGAGATCACAAGAGGCCACATTGGCAACAGATTGGATGTAGGTGTCTTCTACTAAACCAGGCCTGTGCCGTACAGGATAGTGTCAACTCCCATTTAGCTACTGAACACTTGAAATGTGATCATTCCTCTTTGACATGAGCTGTGTTAAGCACTTATGTATTTTCAAGACTTTTTCATGAAAAACAAATGTGATATGTCTTAATTATTTATATTAACTGCACATTGGATTGAAAATAGTTAGCAGTAGGTTAAGCCGCTGCCTGCCATGCTGACATCACATATGGGCACCAGTTTGAGTCCTGGCTGCATCACTTCCGACCCAGCTCCCTGCTAATGACTTGGGTTCTTGCACATTGGTGGGAGATCTAGATGGAGTTTCAGGCTCCTGGCTTTGACTTAGCACATTTGAGGCATGAATCAGTGGATAGAAAATCTCTCTGTGTCTAACTCTGTCCTTTCATCTCTGTAATTCTGCCTTTCAAATAGATAGATAAATAAATCTTTAGGGGGAAAAAAAGGAAATAGCTTGAGGGCTTGATGTTTGGTGCAGCAGGTTAAGCTGCTGCTTGAGATACCTGCATCAATTACTAGAATCCTTTCGGTTCAAATCCAAGCTCTGCTCTGAATTCCAGCTTCCTGCTATTGCACACCCTGGGAGCCAGCAGGTGACAGTTCAAGTAGTTGATTCCTTGGACCAATGCAGGAAATCTGGATTTAGTTCTGAATGTCTGGCTTCGGTCTAGCCCAGCCAGCCCTGGCTCTTCCTGGCATTTGGAGAATGAATCACCAGATAGATTTCTTTCTCTGTCTCGGTTTCTCTATTTCTCTACTTTTTAAATAAAATAACTAGTCTAGCAAAAACAGTTTGAACATATTGGGAAAATATATTATTTAAATGAACACTATAAATTTATATTTCTTAAATGTGGCTACAGAAAAATTTTAAATTGCTTATGTGTGTTAGTATATAAATGGTGCAGTAGTATATATGGTATCATCTTAAACCCCAGGCACCACGTTGGGCTCTGGCCCAGCCACCACCCTGTACACTAAGCTCAGCCTCTCCAGGACCCAGCCTGGCTTACTAGATGTCAGGTGGCCAAATGGCCCAACCACAAGTGTCAGCCCCACCTCCATCCCCCTCAACAGGATTCACTGCTCTCCCTTTCCTAACCCCTGCAAGAGTGTAACAGGACCTGTTTCCCACACACGTGCTCTTTCCCTTGACCTCTCTCTCGACCCCTCTCCACCTATTCACCCCCCCAGCCTGTGGGGTGTCCCCCACCTGACAGTAAATCTTTCCTTTAATCTGGTGCTTTGCGTGTTTTGTGGTGGCCCTAAAATGTGTCTAATATTTACATCTTGCACTATATTTCTATTGAGCAGCACTGCACCAGGCATTAATAAATTTGAAAGTAAAATAAATATCGCTTCTTACTAATTTGTCTTGTTTCCAAAATATGCTCATTTTCATAAAACTTATTTATATTAATATATAATAAAGGTTTTTTATTTTAAAATGAATAATTTGAAAGTTTCTAAGTTTCAATTCCCACTGCAATATCTATTGTAGAAATAGTTCACATAAATAATAACTATTCAGGATCTTCAATATCTAAGAGTTCCTGGGAACAAAAGTATTTTAGAGTCACTGTTAATAGTGTGAATCCAAAAGCAATAAATAATTCATCATCACTATCATCACCACCATTATCATCATCATTATGTATGGCTTACTATGTGCAAGGCATTGTGCTTGTACTAGTTCTATCCTTATTAGTTAACTAAACCTAAACCAATTATATTATGATATATGCTAACTAGACAGAGTTACCATCAAATTATTTAGTCACGTTCTTTGGCTTTTCTGGCCTACGTTTTGCCTTACAGTAGTCACTCAATCTACAGTTCATTGATTATGCTTGAATCTAATGAAAAAAAAAATGCTTTGAGCAAAACTACTCCCAGCAGGAGGAACAGAGTAAGTTAATCATGGAGCCAGAATATTTCCATTTAATCTTTGGGGGAGCTGTAAGTATAATCATATCTTTATCATCACAAATGATTTTGAATCACGGCATATTGAGTTAGATACTATTAATAATATCAATAGAATAACAACTAAGAAACAAGCTTTCTATCATCTCATAATGAATTTAATACTACTCCAGGGCTGATTTTTTTAAGGAAAGGATTGTTCAGTTCTAAAGTTCTTGTTTAACAATCTTCATTCCAATGTGCTTTGCTCCACAAATCTGACCTGTGTGATTATATGTTTTCAAGTCCCACTCCCATTACACACACTTCAATGAGAAAACTGAAAAATGGAAGTCAAGGATGAATTTTCAGCAGTCATAACTCCTTTGTCTTGGTGGACATAGGATGGGTAGTAACCACCTTAAGCAGGTGTTAATCACATGCAATTTTACTCTGGTTTTGAATCAGTAAGCCTAAAAGTGCTACTTGAGATGATAAGACCCAGGAGGCCAGAGAAGACTGGAAATATCACAGTATCTGAAGTAAGCACTGATGATTTTTAATCTGATTCATTTTTTGTGGATGTTGAAAACAGGTCATCAGTGGCCGGCGCCGCGGCTCAATAGGCTAATCCTCCGCCTTGTGGCGCCGGCACACCGGGTTCTAGTCCCAGTCGGGGCACCGATCCTGTCCCGGTTGCCCCTCTTCCAGGCCAGCTCTCTGCTGTGGCCAGGGAGTGTAGTGGAGGATGGCCTAAGTCCTTGGGCCCTGCACCCCATGGGAGACCAGGAGAAGCACCTGGCTCCTGCCATCGGATCAGCGCGGTGCGCCGGCCACAGCGTGCCAACCGCGGCGGCCATTGGAGGGTGAACCAACGGCAAAGGAAGACCTTTCTCTCTGTCTCTCTCTCTCACTGTCCACTCTGCCTGTCAAAAAGAAAAAGAAAACAGGTCATCAGGAAACAGGGACTGTTGGGGCAGCACGGGCAGCAAGGGCAGGTAGAAAAGGTGTGAGCTTTTCAGTTCCAGAAAGGAATAAAACAATGCTGCTTTGAGAAATCTCTTTTCCATTTGCAAATAAGGAATCTGTGGATCGGAAATTTAGAAATTTGTTTAAAATCACTTAACTGGTTGAAATCTAGGATGTCATCCAATGACTATATATTCATTTCATAATGGAACAATTTCAATAAGCATAATATAAAAAACAAAATTGTTGGATGCTAGGATGACCACCTATGACTGACTATGCCCTGCATCACTTCTTCATGTAAAAATGGCATAGAGGTTTTTTTTTCTAACCCTAAATCATGTATGTTCCAAGAATTTTCCTGCTTTCAAAGATTATTTTTTATATTTCCATTTTGTAATTAAGCAACATAAAACACCCTTGATTTTATTTGCACTTGGAAAATTCATTAAAAAAACTATAAACAATTCAGAACTGCTGCAGTCACATAGGAATAAATGAAATTATACTATACAGTATGTATAGTATGCCATACAAAATGTTTTTTAAATCAGCTCACTATAATGTTAATTAAAAAGTCTGTTTCATTTTAGTACAAGTGAAAGTATCAAGATTAGTCCATTCAAACTCTTAAAGTGTGCACAGTGTAAATAATATGTACAGTATGTACATATGTGTGTATATGTATACATACATACACATGTATATATTTGTATATATTTAAAACTTTCCCATGCTAAACAGCATCCTTGTTGCTATACAATTGAGTCATTTCAATTGTGTTGTTGATTATAATGTGCCTGTAACCACCCATCTATTTTCCTTCCCACTTCTTTTCTATAAATGGTGCTGCCACCTGAAGATAAGCATCTGTCCTTCCACATATCTTCATTTTTTAAAAATTATGCAAATTTGTAAGTGTGTTCATTTGTGATCTAGATCATGGTAAAACCCTATATTTATATATTCTTGGACCTTACTCTTCTCATTTAAAACATCACAAACTCTTTTCTATTCAATAGATTCAAGAGAAATTCATTAATTTTAAAAGGGGTAGTGTTTCATGTTTCAATATAACGCATTTTCTTCAATTGTATCTCTATTCACATGCCTTACTCTAATTGGAGTTTTCTGGCTCTACAAATCATATTGCACTGCACATTTTTCAAATGAAATGCTGTACAGTTGTGCCAGTATTTGCGAAGAATGGAATCCTAGACCAAGGATTTTTTTTTTTTCTTTTAACCAAGATAAGGCAGGAAGGACGAGTGGAGAGGAGTTGATAATTTGAATTTTAAAAGATATTACATAGCTGTTGAATAAAATGAAAAATTGATGTGGTACCCTATATTTATGTGAGAATAAGTAATAGCAATATTAAGGTTTCTTTTAAGATTTATTTATCTGAAAAGCAGAGTTATGAGGGAACAGGAGAGATTTTGATCTGATTCACTTCCCAAAGGCTGCAATGGCCCAGGCTGGGGGAAACCAATGCCAGGAGTCAGGAGCTTTTTCTGGGTCTCCCAGGTGGGTGCCGGGGCCCAAGTACTTGTACTATCTTCTGCTGCTTTCCGAGGCACATTAGCAGGGAGCTGGGTTGGAACTGGAGGAGTCAGTATTCGAACCAGTGCACATATGAGATGCCTGCATCACAGGCAGTAGCTTTACCTCTATGCCATAATGCCAGCCCCCAAAGTTAAATTCCTAACTTCAAGCAAAAAGTGTTTTTCTCTTAGCCTTTTTGCAAAACATTGTCCTTGAATGCAACAGTTTCAGGGCCTTACCTGACATCTTGAGAATCAGACAGCACAACCTGTTCAATACGATAGAACTGCAGAAACATTAACAGCCTTCAAAGACAATCCCCAACCAACTGCAAGATGGTGGAGAAATGCCCCAGCAATCCAGTTGTGCACCTGAAAATGCATGGAGTCACTGGATATTCTTATCAGTGTTATGAAGAGAATGAAACCACCCCTTATGCCTTAATAGCAGTTCCATTCCATGGTACTTGTTAAAAATTTAAGAGGGGACAAAAGAACCAAGGAGAGAAGAATCTTACAAGTACGTGCAGTTCCCATCTGCCATGCAGCCCCATGAATCCATACTTGAGATTTCTTTTTTTTTAAAGGATTATTTATTCATTTGAAAGTCAGAGTCACACAGGGAGAGAAGGAGAGGCAGAGAGAGAGAGAGATGTCCTCCATCTGCCAGTCCACCCCCCAGTTGGCCACAACAGCAAGAGCTGCACTGATCTGAAGCCAGAAGCCAGGAGCTTCCTCCAGGTCTCACTCATGGGTGCAGGGGCCCAAGGACTTGGGCCATCTTCTGCTGCTTTCTCAGGCCATAGAGCTGGATTGGAAGTGGAACAGCTGGGACTCGAATCAGTGCCCATATTGGATGGTGGCACTGCAGGAGGCGGCTTTACTCACTATGCCAAAGCGCCGGCCCTATGAGATTTCTTGTGAGAGGACACATGACTGTCCTGTCCCTCAGTTTTCCCTGCCATCTTGCCAATATGAAGTCATATTATAGAAATATATTTATCTTGGATTTTTAATAAAACTAGATGCCAAATTCCAATCAAACGATTTATTTAGTATTCATCCCTTCAATCAAGAAACAGATGGGGATGGGCTTATTATTAGAGTACTTCTTAGATACAGTACCATATCAAGAGGTTTTCAAGGCTAATCATAACTCAAGTTGATTATTGATTTTTAGAAAGACAGTAGATTCTACAGCTTAGGTGTTTTCACTTTGGAAAATCTCAATTAAGAATTTGGTCTTTGAAAAGGTGAAGAAGGATATGAATTGTATCTACTGAACATCATAGAGAGAAGAAAAACTTCATAACTGAAAGCACCATAGAACCACCAAAAACTCAGTTGTGTGGATTCTGAAATGTAATTCTTAGCTCTATTTAGTAAGAACAAAACAGACATAGTGTGTTGTAGCAGTTTTTTTTTAAAGGAAAGTTAAATTCTATACATTTTCATAAGGCAACAGAAGTAATCCTTCACTTACAATCACTCCAAATTTGGTGTATGCTTTGCACTTGCTCAAGAAGATACTGCTGCTCATATTCATTTTTTATTCCTTTTAGTTCACCAAAATGTATTCTCTGGTCTATGATAGATAACATATGGTCATATTGGTTAATTTATTATTTTAAATACATGTCAAAATCTAACTGCATTTTCACTGATTCTTTCACCCATTCCTATTTTGATTCACTTGTTTTTGTTGATCCATCCATTTAAGTTACATATATTTATCCCTTACTGTCTTAGTCCATTTGAGCTGCTATGAAGAAATATAGATTGTGTGGATCGTATGCTGGGAGTTCCAAGACCAAGATGCATTCAGATTTGATGTCAGTGGCAGAGCCCACTGATCCATCAATGGCAACCTTAGCTGTGTCCTCACATGGTGGAAGCTGCTAGCTATCTCTCTGGGGTCTCTTTTATAAGGGCATTAACCCCACCTATGAAGGCAAAATGCTAATCCATCACCTCCTGAACTAGGCAGTGTTCCCCAAAGAGAAAGAATAGGAGATAGAGACATAGTTATATTGATGTGGATATTAGGATCAGTTTTCAAAATAGGAATTTTGAGGAGACACAATCATGCAATCCATAGCACCCATTATATGGCAGCCACCTTCTAAGAGTATGAAAGACAGCAATAAACAAAATAATTCAGTCACATCCTCTGGGATAGACAATAAACAATGAAAATGCCAAATAAGTGAATTGTGTATCATGATAACTGATGACAGTGCTTTAGTAAAAATGGTTGCATATTTCCAGATAAGGTGATTCGAAAGTACCAGGCGTAGGGGAATATAGAAAAGTCACAGTGAGCAATTTCTAGAAAAATGAATATAGACCTCATGAGAATGATGTTTAAGTAGCAGAAGGCAAATGAGTTAGTTAGACAGACATGTGGGGGAAAGCCCGCCCATCAGGAGGATGACTAGGGCAAAGGTCCAGAGTTCAGAGTGTATTCTTGAGAGAAAGGACAATGACGATAATGCAGAAGAATTAGTTGTACCACCAGTCGTTAACTGTCAGGGCAAATCTGGCTTCAGTACAGTTTCATATTGCAGTAATTAGTTACACAGCAACACATAACTAAATACACAGCTTCTTAGATTTTTTTCTGTGTATGCATCACTGAGCTAACAAACATTTACAAGTCAACCAAAAATGATCTTTCTAAAAACTTTATCAGAAAAATTGTGAGGACAGAATCATCTATATACACGATGATAGTTAGGTGTTCTTTCTGAGCCATTTTTTGAGTCATTTGTTAACTTTACAATGAATATTGAAATGTTAGTTATAAATATATTTGCTCAAATTCTAAGACAGCTGGCTGCATTAACAATTGGAATGAAGTTGATTTAAGTAAGATTGGAGAGATTCTCAAATTCTCAAAAGGCTCTAAAATTATATTGATTAATAATTAATAATTTCTTCAGCTTTATAATTAAGCTTGACATTTAGTAAGAATTTTCAGAAGTGGTGCCCTTGAGTATATATGAATTTAAATATATGTAACCATTTAATTTACATTATGTACTTTCTACCATGTTTTGCTTTTTTTGTACTCCAGTAATTTCCAAAGTAAGACATGGGAAATACTAAATTATAATAAATGTCTTATCTTTATTTAATAAGGATCCAAATATCATTTGCATCATGTACTTTTATTTTTCAATACTTAAAATTTTAAGTTTTAAACTTTTCATTTTATTTGAAGGGGGAGGGAGGGAGAGAGAGAGAGGGAGAGAGAGAAAGAGAGAGATCTTCTATCAGCTGATTCACTCCCCAAATACCCACCACAGCCAAGGCTGGTTCAGGCCAAAACCACAAGTCCAGAACTCCACCCAAGTTTCCCCCATGGGTAGCAGAGGTTCAAGGACCTGAGCTATCATCTTCTCCTCTCATTGTGTGTATTAGCTGGAGGCTGGATCAGAAGTGTAGTAGCCAACTCTAACCAGGCACTCTGATATGGGATGTGGACATCCCAGGGGGTCACCAAAGCCACCGCACCAAATTCTCAAACCATATTATGTATCTTTTAAAAACAAACAGATTGTAAAATTTGCATGTTTTGTTATTAGGCTGAATAAAAACATAAATTTAGCAATCTTCTGCAAATGGGTACTAGTATGTACCTAATACACATAATCAAATTTCTGTCTTATTGATAAATTTCCAATAAATTTATAAAAAGTATTTGAAACATGAATAATCATTATATAATTGAGCATATGACCATAAGAGAGTAAGCTATATTTACATAGCAGTGAAGATTTCAATAAACACCTTAAGTCATTAAAATTCTGAGCCACAAGAATGCTTGGTGAGATAAATCTATTTATTACAGTCTTCAGTCCACCCAAATGGGCACTGCAGATAAAGGAGGAAGATAGAAGGAAAAATATATTCAGTTTGAATGAATAGCTTGGCATAGTGCTATACACTATCGATGCTGAACAAACAGAAAAGTTGAATCATTCCAGTCACATGAATAATAGTTGATTAACTCTGAGTCTCAAACCTGTGCTTCTCCCATCCCTTCTTTGCATAGTTCTATCTGCCTCAGGCTATTTCTCTCATTATGATTTACAAATTCATAGAACCACCACTATCAAAATTAGCTAAAACATATGGTATGTTTTTCGAGAGGCTGAAAGGAGAAAGATATTAGGCATTCTCATGTTTTTCTAAAAACAGTTAATTAATCTGAAAACACTGAGATATGCTAAAAATATCGCTAAACCAATCAACGTTTCCCCAGGTTTAGACTACAGTATGTGCTTTCTGCAGTGCCTTTGTACCAATTTTTGTTTGTTTGTTTGTTTGCTTTTTGTTTTAACACAGTACCTGCTCTGGTACAGAATAAAACTTGGAAATATCATTCTAGAGTACTTTCTCAGTGATAATCAAAACTTCAGTTAAAAATCTCTCACCAACAAATCAAACTAATTTCATTTGATACAAATAGATATGGTTTATGGGAGTTTAAATAAGGAAGGGATTGAAATTCAGAGTGCGTATTTAGGGCTGAAAGCAAGAAGGCAAGAGCACAGAGGACAAACTTCTAGACATCAAAGGAGTAGAAGAGAAGTCTGACTTTTCTGGTGGAGAGAAATGCGAAATTAACTTTACTGAATAAACACATCGAGTGCCTGCCATGTGCCAACTCCATATTGTTGTGTCGATAAGCACAAATGTGAGTAAGGCAGGGTTATGACCTTTAGATGTTGACAGTGTGAAGGGGAATGAAGTAACAATTATAGATAATTTGAGCATGATATTAGTTAGACAATATAAAGTAAGGGGCAATTTTGAAAAGGCTAAGTGGTCATCCCAACGGTCTGGTAAAGGGTTTAAGAAGTAACTGTGTCCTCACGCTTGAAGGATACACTTGATTTATTCAGACGAATAAAGTGGGAAGCAGGTGTTTGATGGAGTGTCCACAAGAAACAGGCACAGGAAAGGAAAGCACTTGTGTTTGGAGAACTCTGAGGGGCTCCACGTTATCAGAGACGTTGTAATAAGACATTGAAGGGATAGAGGGCTGAATGTTGGGATGCACATATTGGGTTGCATTTCTATAGAAATATTGAATGGTGATATTGAAGTAGAGAATGGAACACATTTTTGACATAGGTGAAACTAGATAATATGTATTACCTATTATCTATAATTTACATTATATACTATCTATTGTCTATGATATGTATTTTATATATTAATATTTTATCTACAATATATAATTATACTATTATCTAATACTGTATATTAGCTATAATTATATATAATCTTCTAGTTATATACACAGTTTTACTTAATGTTTGCTAGACGATTTGGCTCCCAGTTCATGCTGGAGTTTTATCACCAAATTCTAATGGTACTAGTATTACAGCATGGAAACTTAGTCTAATTTTGGTGTTTACAGGTGTGCAAATGATTAGACTGGATTAGGTCTTCAGAGTGATGCCCGTGGTGCCCCATGATTGAATCGTGGTGGCTTTGTAAAAGACTCTATACATATAAGGACACCTGAAAAACTTAATGAAAAATAGAATTAATGGATAAATTCTTTGATGCAAATTTTTTTATATGCATGAATACAAGGAATCTTCACACAGTGCATGGCAACGTGTATTATGAAAAAGCTATGTACACATTTTTTAAAATGCAGAAAATAAGCCTATTTTTAATTCAGGTTGACATTGCTTTTTAAAGTACCCTCACATAGACTTCTTTGCGCCTATGCGTTGCTATGTGATGCTCTGTTCCACCTCAGGACTCCCGGCAACAGCCAAACCAGTAGGACACACAACGTTGGACTTTGAAATTCCAGGATCCAGAGCCAAAATACGTTTTTATTTTCTTTATATTTACAGTTAGCCTGTAAGGAGCCCACTACCGCCCCTGCGGATGGAACTACCCTTCCTTGGCGGATCAGTACAGAGATGACCAGGCGAGCTCTTCGCATCCGCAGGGCCACAGACTGCTGTTCAGCGGGAACAGGGCGGTACCCACCGCCCCCTGCAGCTGCTCGCTTGCGCCCTGCCCGGAGGGTCTCCGGACGCCTGGGCGCATGGAAAGTCGCGCCGCAAACAGCCCGGAGCCGCGTCCATACCCGCGTACCCCTGCAGTGTCTCCGTGTGGCCGGGGCTCCAGTTTTCATTTTTCACCACTCCTGTCAGATATACTGGGGTTTTCAGGAGTTTTTGATCATAAAAGATTTGGTGTTTACTATGTGACCTTGCCAGGATGTTTCCATTCTGTGATAATCCTTGTGGGATTTTATTCCTTTGCAGAGGGGGATTGAAAATGAATTTTTCAACAAACCCATGAGATGCTTAACTGTGCTGAGTAGTCACATTCCCAGATGCATTCTGCCACCCACCCTCTTTGGGTTTCCTGGTGGCTTTGGTTGGGGTTTGTTTGGTTTTGGTTTTTGACACCTTTGAAGAAAAACATGAATTAGAAGCACACACCCAGACCATTTCACTTTGGTTAGTCACTGAATGTTTTATCTTCTTCATGGGCCTTACATTCTCAATCTACACGATTGTCTGTGAGACACAGTCAAGTGTCCGGAGCTAAAGAAACTGTGGAATGTCATGGAGTACCTAGTTAGTTTAACAAAATTAATGGTTTCATTATCATCTTCAGTGGTAACGAACTTGGAGAACATTGTGTGAACTTGGAGAAGTTGGTAGTCACAGCCCCAAACAAGCCAGTTTTAGCTGTCCTGATGAGTTCTCTCCCTCTGTTTTAACCGTCACAAGAAAAATATCTTTGAAATGACCAATTCCATTTTTTGTCCTGATTCTTATTTCTTTTTTTTTTTTTCTTTCTTTTTTTTTCTTTTTTTTTAAACTTTTATTTAATGAATATAAATTTCCAGTGTACAGCTTATGGATTACAATGGCTTCCCCCCCCCATAACTTCCCTCCCACCCACAACCCTCCCCTCTCCCGCTCCCTCTCCCCTTCCATCTGCATCAAGATTCACTTTCAATTCTCTTTATATACAGAAGATCAATTTAGTATAAAGATTTCAACAGTTTGCACCCACATAGAAACACAAAGTGAAACATACTGTTTGAGTACTAGTTACAGCATTAAATCACAATGTACAGCACATTAAGGACAGAGATCCCACCTGAGGAGCAAGTGCACAGTGGCTCCTGTTGTTGACCCAACAAATTGACACTCTAGTTTATGGCGCCAGTAACCATCCTAGGCTGTCGTCATGAGTTGCCAAGGCTAAGGAAGCCTTCCAAGTTCGCCGACTCTGATCATATTTAGACAAGGTCATAAAAGACAGAGTGAGGATAGTAACCAATGATCCTAAGAGTGGCATTTACCAGGTTTGAACAATTATACAGCATTAAGTGGGGAAGAGGACCATCAGTACACACAGGTTGGGAGTAGAGCCATTGGTGGTAGAGTAGAGGTTATGATTACAAAGGAATGAGGCCCAAGTGCACTAGACAGGGCCTAGAACAAAGGACAGAGTCATTATTAGAGGAGCTAAGAAAGGTGCTGTCTAAGCTACAATTAAGTTTTCTGATTGAGAGGCAAATAGAACCTGATAGAAGGGGCTTGATAATAATCTGGTGGGCTTTAGGCCTTGTAAATTCAGAGGCCCAGACCTATCTATCTCTTCACATGGGGTATATCCTAAGGGAGGTGTGAACCTCCTAGGGGAAGGCACTCTGTTGACTTTCATTACTTGGCTGGCCTGGGAGGAGAGCTGGCCAGGTAAAGGCAGGGGGCATTTCTAACAAGAAATTTACAGTTCTGCCTGTAATGTTGCTGACCCTACTTGACCATCCCCTCAGCTGCAGTGGTCACTTTGGAAGTTGGGCTGAGTGAAGGGCTTTTCAGCTTAGAGCCAATAAGATCTGTGGCTCTGACCTGGGCATCCTTCGACTCCAGGGCAGGTCCATTTCCAGTGATCCAACTCTTGGCAGAGCTGCCAGGGCTCTTCACAAGCTGACTTCTGCTGAAGCCCAGGCTTACCACATTGAAAGCCACTGCAGTGGACTGGCCTGTTGGGTCTCCTTGAGGGCAGATCACTGTACAGATCAGCCATTAATAGGCCTGCCACCCATTGCTTCTGATGCCGAGCTTTCTTTTCCTCCTGGTTTGTGTTAAAGCAGACCAGAGGATGCAAGTCAAGGGAGTGCCCGTTTCCCATCTCTAATCTTCAGTGGCCTGAACTACAAGTCTATAGTCACAGGCATGTTCTGTAGTAGTTTTTCTAAGGTAGACAATGCCCATGAGGAAAATTATATTCTCACTTAAAAACTTTCTTTCCCTTTGGTCTGAAAGGGAGGTTTTTTCTACTTACTGTATACTTCGCTGATGGCGAAGTGAATCTAGCTATGAGATTATTATTTGAGTTCTTATTTTGGCTATGCTATTGCAGAAAAATGTTAGCCATCTCTTTTATAAGGTCTAAAGATTAAATTGTGCATCCTACAGATTCCTTCATAATAGAATTAGTTTCCTACCTTGAAGAGAATAGAGAAATGAAAGAACAAGTTGGGCTTAGAATAGAGAAATGAGGGAGCAAGTCCTAGATCGCTTGCTGACAATAGCAATATCACATGAATACTTAGCAAACTGTTTCAACCATTAGATAACAACTTAAGAAAACATTTACCAGAAGGTCCAATGCCTTCTATTAATTTTAAGAATCATGTATTTGAAAACACCTCTTAAATATCTAACATGGTGTAGTTTGTTTAACCAGTAAACTTAAGCACAACCATATAAAATGTTTTTAGTTTCTTTCTACCAACAAGTTTAAAACATATGATACACAGATTCAGGTCACACAAATTAAAATGTATCTTTGATTGATTTTAGCAGCTTAAATTTATGGACAATCTTATCTATAAGCCATTTAAAATAAAACTCTTAATAAAATTTCCCCATGTGGACATACAATATGTACACACATATAACATAGCATAGTAGACCAATATAGCAATTTTAATAATAGCTTTTAAAATCTTTAACTCTTTTTGTAGATTGCCAATTGATTTGAATTGCTTTTTCTTTTTAGTAACCTCAGTTAACCATACTTTCTCTCAGTTGGTACTGTTAATACATTATTGGCTTCATCTGTTTACAGAGCCATCCCAAAGTACTGAATACAATAAAAGTGGCTGGAAAAAGTCCATAGGAACCTATAGGAGGACAGCTAAACACAGAACCAACAACGCTTTAGTTTTATGAGCAGCAGATCATATATAACTGTGGATGACAAAAGACTTTAAGTCGCCATGTTTAAAATTATAAACTCATCAACCAACAAGAGGCACTTGCTTACTTCACAGTATTTTTGAAAGCACCTGTAGGATTTTACAAGTATTTAACCCTTTAAGCCTCTGGGGCTTTCTCATTAAGATAACTATCATGTCTAGTAACACAAGATCATTAGACTTTTTAATTCTCAAACATTTGTATTAATAACATTTTCCATTATAGAAACTTAAAGTCTGGTACCACATCACATCTTGACAGTCCTTCTAATATACTCCAAATAGACTGATTAGTTGGTGTCTCTATAAGATGAGAGACATAGGTCCTTCGATTTTTTCAGTTGGGCCCAAACTGGAAAAACCAAAGTCCAGGATTTACTGGAAATTTTAGAGACCAGATTGTTTGAAACTTTGATTTTTTGAATGCCTGTCAAGAATGCCAAGAAGGCTCAAAATCCAAAATATCTGGTTGAAATAAGATTTCTTAAAATCATGACATAACATAGACCAAATTTGATCATTGTTACAAGGTGATTATTCAAATTTTTGAAAAAAGCACATATTTAAATAACCCATAGCTCTTAATAAAAATTCAGCTGTTTTTGAACAATTAGAATTGAACAGACATCAAGAGAACATAATAGATTACTTTAACACATTGCTTTAACAGAGCATCAGAGTTTAATTCTATGTCAAAGAGAAATTGAGCTTTCTGTGATCTTTTGCTGTGAGGTTTCCTTCCTTTACCTTCTTTCATATTGGTGACCATGTTTCTGTGTTTCTGTGTGTAACACATCTTTAAGCATCTTTTGCAGGGCAGGATGAGTGGCAACAAATTCTTTCAGTTTCTGTTTGCTATGAAAAGTCTTAATTTCACCTTCATTCACAAATGAGAGCTTTGCAGGATATAGTATTCTGGGCTGGCAGTTTTTCTCTCTTAGTACCTGGGCTATGTCTCGCCAATCCCTTCTAGCTTGTAGGGTTTCTGATGAGAAGTCTGCTTGGAGTCTAATTGGAGATCCTCTGAGAGTAATCTGACGTTTCTCTCTTGCACCTTTTAGGATCTGTTATTTATGTTTCACTGTGGTGAGTTTGATTACAACATGTCGTGGTGAGGATCTCTTTTGGTCATGTTTATTAGGGGTTCTATAAGCTTCCTGTACTAAGATGCCTCTGTCCTTCTCCAAACCTGGGAAATTTTCTGCTAGTATCTCACTGAAAATGCCCTCTAATCCTTTCTCCCTCTCCATGCCTTCAGGAACTCCTAGAACCCGAATGTTGGGTTTTTTAATAGTATCCTGTAGATTCCCGACAATATTTTTTAGGTTTCTAATTTCTTCTTCTTTTCTTTGGTTTGCCTGTTTCCTTTCCTGTTCTCTGTCTTCTAAGTCTGATATTCTCTCTTCTGCTTCGCCCATTCTGTTTTTAAGGCTCTCTAATGTGTTTGTCATTTGCTCTATTGAACTCTTCATTTCATTATGATTTCTAGTCACTATTAGAGTTTCTTGTTCCACTAGTTGTTTCATTTCATTTTGATTCCTCCTTAATATTTCACTTTCACGAGAGAGATTTTCTATCTTGTCCATGAAGGATTTCTGTAGTTCAAGAATTTGTTTTTGAGAACTTCTTAATGTTCTTATCAAGTTTTTGAGATCCGCTTCTTGCATTTCTTCTATCTCATCATCTTCATAATCTTGAATTGGGGTGTCTTTTTCATTTGGGGGCGTCATAGTGTCTTCCTTGTTCTTGTTACCTCGATTTTTGCATTTGTTGTTTGGCATGTTGGAGATATTTGGTTTCTTCACTGTGGTGTTTTTTCTTGTTACACTATGGCTCTATATTAAGAGGACTGTCTCCTTCAGTGGAGCCTTAGAGGCTTGAGATGAGTGTGGACTGAGAGCTGTGTTTGGTTCCTCAGGGTTGAGGGTGTGTCAAGGATGACACTCCCAGGTTAGGTGTGGTAAATCTCTCTTTCTTTTTTTGATTTAAAAGGGAAGGAATTCCGCACAGCTGAACGTAATTGGAGGTAGTTAGCAGGCAAATGATATACCCACAGGAGCCAGAGATCGGAAGCTCTTTCCCAAGGACCACACAGGGAATCTCTGCTGCCCTCAGTGTGGGCTCCAATTCTCCTGAAATCTCCCACTGGGTTGCCAAGTTAGATGCTAATCTCCTGTTATTTCACCCCTCCCCACAGAGTCAGGTTTTTCTGCTAGGCTCAGGGCTGGTGCAGACCTGAGGTCGCCCTGCTTATGACGTATGTCCAAAATGGCGCCTGCTCTGTCTTGCTCGCCTTTGAGAGGTGAGCGGAGAGAGAGAAACTTGTGTCCGTATCAGTCACTTTTTTTTATTTTTATTTTCTCTCTCTTCTAGTTAGCCTGGTGAACTTTTCCCCACGGAGTTTCAAGCCTCGTTCCCTCTAGCCTCCTCTTTCCGCTTGCCTGCTGGTATCTCGGGCTATGGAGGTTCGGCTCACCTCGCGTTCCAGCGCTGGTGCGTTGAGTCTGCCGCTGGTGTCCCGAACTTGGGCTCCCACGCTCTCCACGCAGGTCCACTGTGAATCACTAGTTCCGGAAGAGTTTCCTCTGCTGTTTCATCCCCTACTCTTCCTTGACCCTGCAGTATCTCCACTTATATTAAACTTTCTCTCCCCCCGGACTAAGTGTGCTTCCTGCCTATTCCGCCATCTTGCCACCGGTCCTGATTCTTATTTCTTGATGTAGCTGAGGCGCCATCTTAACCTCTGGGCACCATCTTCGGCTCTGGCCCAGTCGCCATCTTGTACAGTAAGTTTCTGCCTCTCCCAAATCCAGCCTGGCGTACTAGACGTCAGGTGATCAAATGATTCCCAACCACAAGTTGACCAAATGGTCAACTCCACCTCCCACCCTAGCTTCCCTGCGCTCACATTCTTATCACTGCAGTGCTATAGCAAGACCTGCTTTCCCGCACAGGCCCTCCTTTTTGCTCTCTCCCTGCAGCCTGTGGGTGTCCCGCCCACCACCACCCCTGCAATAAACTTTTCCCCTAACTCCATCCTTTGTTGTGTTCTGTAGTGGCCTTTCACTTGAGCCCTTTTTCTTCTCTATGAGGCCAAACTCCCTTGCTCAGCTCATCAGAGCACTTAACTCTGTATTTTGGAATGAGGTGTTTCCAATTCTAGAACCAAAAATAAAAGCCAAATTAAAAAAAAAAAATAGAAAAAAGTTAGGCTGCCTGAAATATATTGCTAATGAAGCAAAGCAGACAAATACAATGATCACAGAACTCCTCTTTCTTCATCATTAACTGCACCTTACAAATAAAATGATGTGGGAAACCAACCTGTCCAAGGTGATTAGCACAAGCAAGATTTACATCCAGGTTAATTCTACCTCCACACAAAGCTTTCACTTTGAAGAGGGGCATTATCATAATACCCGAGTGAAATGACAACCACCTGGACATGGACATAGGAACTATGAATGGAAATGGAAGAACAAAGCTGAGAAATACTGAGGAGTTGAGATTTTAATTGGAAAAGGAAAATTCTGATGTGGTTCCAGCCATTGGTCTAAATAACTGGGAGACACTCCGCAGGATTATTCATGGAAAGGAGGAACACAGGCAAAGAACTTAGGGGGTGGGGCAGGGTCTTCCAAGTCACACTTACACCATTTGGAAGACTTCCAGACATCCAAGGGGATTTATGCCATAGGTTGTAATGACATGATAGATGTGATCCACTGAAGCCATCAACAGAGACCTCCCAGCATGTGTCCATCTTGAGACTGAGACCCCCTGAACTTTCCGGCCTGGTTTGAGACCAGCTCTCAAGGAGTCTGTAGGTAACTATAGAGTCTGCTCTGTAGCCCTTGCTCCTCACTGGGACTTCAGTAGCACTGTTTCTGCTATTTTCTTTGGGGCCTGGGTCACATTGTGCTGGCACCATCCACTCATAGGAAATATTGATTCACGGCTTAGAATCTTCTCCACTACCCGACCTACTCTGACCTCCATTGTCCTAAATGTTTTCATTTTTAATTTAAAATTTATTTTATAATGGAATTAACCCAAAATTTATTCAAAAGTGAATTATAGAGAATTGTTAAGTAGACTGGGAATTACTCTTCTTGATACTTGGGGATATAGCAGTTTTGAAGATGGTTGGGGTTCATCCAAAGGATAATTAGAAGCAATTAAAGGTCTTTTGAGGAAAGAAATTACTTCAACATTTTGTTAGAATTAGATTTAAGTATGATCACCCTCCCTGAGAAAAGTGGATAGTGGCTGAAGTGAAGCTGCATTAGGGAAAATACACTTATGAGGAAGCCCGGAGGGGACACATGAGCACTGAGTGTGAGAAATCACTATTGAGTAGAATCATAGAGGATTAAAATCAAGATTGGTTTTCTCTTTTCTTTTTGAAAGATTTATTTATTTGAAAGGCATGATGAAGAGAGAGAGAGAGAGAGAGAGAGAGAGAGAGAGAGAGAGAGAATTCTTCCCTCTGTTGGTGTACTCCCTACATGTCCATAACAGCTCACAGCTAGGGCAGGCTGAAGCCAGGATCCTGGAAATCAATCCAGGTTTCCCATGTGGGTGGTACAGACTCAAGTACTTGGGTCATTGCTGCCTTTGATGCATTAGCAGGAAGTCAAGTTGGAAGTGGAGCAAATAGAACTTGAACCAGTACTCTCATATGTAATGTGGCCATCATAAGGAGAACAATATAAGAAAAGTTCTCTGCTTACCCCTTCCCACACTGATAACATTTGCTGTCATTTCTGACTTAAGAAGTAAATGAAAAATAAAATATTGAGGCACCAGTGTTGTAGTGCATCAGGTTAAGCCATTGCCTATCCTGGTGCAGATTCAAGTCTCGCATCCTTCACTTCTGATCCAACTTCCTGCTAAAGCACCTGGGAAAGCAACAGAAAATTATCAAAGTATTTGGGTCCGTACCACCCATATGGGAGACCCAGATGGAATTTTTGGCTCCTGGCTTCAGCCTGCCCAAGACCTGGTTGTTGCAGCCGTTTGGGGAGTGAACCAACATATGGATGATTCTCTCTCTCTCTCTCTCTCTCTAATTGTGTGTGTGTGTGTGTGTTTTTCAAATAAACCAGCCTTAAAGTAATAAAATATTAAGCATGATGCAAATTATACGGATTTGTAATGTAAAGAAAGACTCCCAGTAGCCATCTAGCCAATAACTTATCCTTGCTTGTATAACCTGCAGCACCTAAATGCCTACCTCAGATTAACTCCAAATGAATTAAAGTAAAATGTCCTCGTGAAAGATTTCCAAAGTCTAAGAGAGGGTGATGAAGGACTCTTGGTTTGCACTGTTAAAAAACCCAGATATCTTTTTTTTTTTTTTGACAAAAACAAGTATGCTTAAATCAATTCAAGATGTACCATTTATCTGTGGCATCTTCCAAAAAAAAGAATGGTTTTTACAATATATATGCATTTTACAAAGGCCTACTCGTTATTGATCAGATTTTCCTGAAGTATTCATGTGCCTGGCTGTTGATCACAGTCAGAAGGATGTTAACAAATCTGCTTTTTCTCTCATGACATACATAGACACACACACATCCTCTCTCTCTCTCTCTCTCTCTCTCTCTCATATATACATATGTATATGTCATCTCTATCTCTATTTCTTTATTTCTCTCTCTTTCTCTTCATGTTTACAGCAAAATTGGTACTTTGAATCCTTATCATTTGGATTCAAGAATTCTTTCATTTACCAAATTTGGGAATTTTGAAAATTTAATTTATTAGGGATGGCTTAACTTCAACAACAAATAAAAGCAAAGAAACGTGTAAAGACTCCAGCAGAGTAGAACTTTATCCAGGTTTGTGAAATTGTATTGAGAGTATAAACATGTAGGAGTTTAGCCCTCCTCTGTGTGGTCATGCAGGTAGCCAGTGTGGTTATAACTATTTCAATTTCAAAATATGATTTTCTTGCAAGTTATCTGCATTTTAACCAGAAGGAAAAAATACATGTAAAATCTCTTGTTGAACACTTTTGTAAACCAGGACTGGAAATGGTGCTCATCGGCTCTAAACACAGCATCAAATTCTCTTGGTCCAGTTTGCACATGAGGACACAACGAACCAAATGGGGAGCTTGGAAAAGTAGCAATAAAGCCAAACAAAGCAAAGCAACTATACAAACAAAATGTGACTTTGACTTTATGTTTTTAGGCTCCATTTCACTACCCAGACTCCCTTTTCCATTCTTAAATGTTGTATGAATTTCGCATGAGAATGTTCTGAGCCACAAACTAAACTAATAGACCAAAGAATCTTGTACTTTTTAAGGTTCATTTTTTGAAAGAGAGAGAGTTGGTGGGAATGCAAACTGGTTAAGCCACTATGGAAGTCTGTCTGGAGATTCCTCAGAAACCTGAACATAACCCTACCATACAACCCAGCCATCCCACTCCTTGGAATTTACCCAAAGGAAATTAATTTGGCAAATAAAAAAGCCATCTGTGCACATTAATGTTTATTGCAGCTCAATTCACAATAGCTAAGACCTGGAACCAACCCAAATGCCCATCAACAGTAGACTGGATAAAGAAATTATGGGACATGTACTCCATAGAATACTATACAGCAGTAAGAAACAACGAAACCCAGTCATTTGCAACAAGATGGAGCAATCTGGAAAACATCATGCTGAGTGAATTAAGCCAGTCCCAAAGAGACAAATATCATTTGTTTTCCCTGATCGGTGACAACTGAGCGCCAAAGGGGAAACCTGTTAAGTGAAATGGACACTATAAGCAACAATGAACTGATCAGCTCCTGTCCTGACTTTAGATGTACAATGTAATACTTTATCCTTTTTAGTATTTGTTGTTGTTGTTGTTGTTCTAGTACTATTGGTTGAACTCAGTAATTAACACACAATTATTCTTAGGTGTTTAAATTTTAACTGAAAAGTGATCCCTGTTAAATCTAAGAGTGGAAAAAGAGAGGGAGGAGATGAACAATTTGGAACATGCGCAATCGGTCTGGCCGCAAATGGTCGAGTTAGAAATGTGCCAGGGGATTCCAACACAATTCCATCAAGATGGCATGTACCAATGCCATCGCACTAGTCCAAGTGATCAATTTCAGCCCACAATTGATAGCTCTGATAGGTCTAAGAGTCAAAGAGATCACACAAACAAGACAAGTATCTGCTAATACTAACTGATAGAATCAAAAAGGGAGAGAAAGATCCAACATGGGAAGTGGGATACACAGCAGACTCATAGGATGGCAGATGTCCTAAACAACACTCTGGCCTCAGAATCAGCCCTCAAGGCATTCAGATCTGGCTGAAGAGCCCATGAGAGTATAGCAGGCATGGAAAGCCAAGATATCATGGGAAAAAAAAAAAAGACCTAAATGAATGATCTCTGTGAGTGAGATCCCAGTGGAAAGAACGGGGCCATCAAAGAAGGAGGTACCCTTCTCCGAAGGGGGGAGAGAACCTCCACTTTGACTATGACCCTATCGGAATAAGATCAAAGTCAGCGAACTCTAAAGGCTTCCATAGCCCTGGCAACTCATGACTAGAGCCTAGGGAGATTACTGACGCCATGAACAGGAGTGTCAAATTGTTAAGTCAGCAACAGGAGTCACTGTGTACTTACACCCCATGTGGGATCTGTCCCTAATGTGTCGTCTAAAGCCAAGTGATGCTATGACTGGTACTGAAACAGTATTTTTATACTTTGTGTTTCTGTGTGGGCGCAGACTGAGGAGGTCTTTGCTAATTATATACTGAAGTGATCTTTTGTATAGAAAGAGAATTGGAAATGAAAAAAAAAAAAAACAACCTGGTGTTAAAATGGAAATGGCATAGAAAATTAATTAATTTGAAAAAAAATTATGTAGGATCTCTGTCTTTAATGTGCTGTACATTGCTATTTAATGCTATAATTAGTAATCCAATGGTAGTTTTTTCACTTGATGTTGCTATATGGGCAAAATGTTGAAATCTTTGCCTAATATACACTAAACTGATCTTCTGTATACAAAGAGAATTGAAAATGAATCTTTACATGAATGGAAGGGGAGAGGGAGCGGGAAAGGGGAGGGTTGTGGGCGGGAGGGAAGTTATGGGAGGGGGGAAGCCATTGTAACCCATAAGCTATACTTTGGAAATTTATATTCATTAAATAAAAGTTTAATAAAAAAAAAAAAAGAAAGAGAGAGAGAAATTCTATCCATTGATTTATTACCCAGATGGCTGCAATATCCAGGACTGAGCCAGGCTGAAGCAAGGAGCAGGAACTTCATTTGTGTCTCCCACATGGGTGGTAGGTGGAAGCCCAAGCACTTGGTCCATCTTCTGATTGTCCAAGACCACTAGCAAGGAGCTGGATTTGAAATGGAGCAACCAGGACACCAACCGTGTTGGGATACTGGTGTCAAGGTGGCAGCTTTACACACTAGACCCCAATGCCAGTCCCTAGAACCTTGTATGATAGTTGTTTTTACTTAGGTTTGTACTCAAATATATAAACAAAGAAGTACCAAGTTTAGATGACTGTTCTCAAAGTGGCCCCACCTCCATTTTACAATCACAGTATACATTTCATAACAATAATGGCAAAAATTTTAAAAAAATAGTGATTCTAATTGTACATAACCTTCAAGTTGTTTTCTTATAGTATTCTTAATTATCTTTAAAGGAAATGCTTTTAATATATATATATATATATATATATATATATATATGAATTGAGAGTCTGTTTAGTTTGTTCCTATACTATAATTATCTTGCTTAGTATAACATGGTAAAGTAGGTTGGTAGGCAGCATGAATTTAGTCTTCTAAATGTCAGGAGAAGTTCTGGATATATCATATTAAATTAATCTGTGTAAGAATCTTTAGTGATCAGATTCATTGTCTCTGGTGCTGGAGAAGCATATCATCATGCTGACTCTGCGTATTTTATAGTCATAAAGTTTCTCCACGTGAATAACTGAAAACTATGATATAATCCAAGCCAGTGAAAATTGGAGTTATTATTCCATAGGTTTGGTAAACTTCACCAAAGTACATCACCCAAATCAGAACAGTTGGAGAGCTTTAGCCAGTGGATATCCCAACACATAATGTTATCACTTCACCATGAAACTGATCATTAACAAAGAGTTATATTATAAAACTTGCAAAAGAAATGGATCAAGTCTAAAAAACAGCAAAAACCAAATATCTCTACAACATTCACAGAATCTCTCAAAACTTCATTTATGAACAAAAACACATTCTACAATTGCTTGGTGATATATTTTAGGAAGTAAAACACTAGAACTACTTCAACTTCGTATATTTTACCATCAGATTTATGTTTTGTGAAGGCATAGTAAGTTTTGAAGAGAACATCAAATTTTGTAGTTCAATTTCGACAGAATAATCCAAGTCTGTATGTAGCAAAATATATAAATGCCTACTTGAAATTGTTTTTGATAATAATTTGCTCAGATGAAAACTTTCAGATATCTAATAGCCGAAATAAAGACCACTGAGCAAATAGACTGATGTCAGAAATCAATGAAACACAAGTGAATAAATCATCTTTTATAAATTGGTCATCTAGGACTTAAGCTGACCAAAAATATCTATTTGTAATATTTATGTATATTTATTTATTTGGTATTCTATTTCATATTATTGAATATACACTTCTACCTTGATTTAAGTGTTACATTTCAGTTGGGAAAATAAATATATCTGGATAGACTGAGCACAAACGTTTAAGAGACTTAGAGGCAATCAAAGCTGTTGGGAGTGTTGGAGGAGTGAAGACAAGGGGAGGTCTCTGTTCAAATGAAGAGCAGTATAAAGCATGCAGGACACTGCCACTGGGGATGACAGCTCCCTCCACACTGAGAGAGGGTTTTGGGGGAAATCCCAGGGCCTCTGAATATTTCACATCTGTTGAATTCACCCACCACCAAAAGTGCAGTATAATGGCTATTACTTCCTTTGCAGTTTTCAAAGATCCTGCTTTGTCTTTAGTATTAGACACATGTGCATCTATACTTTTATCCTTTTTTATAAAACATTTAACCCAGGGGCCAGCACTGTGACATAGCAGGTTAAGTATCTCCTGTGGTGTCAGCATCCCATATGGGCACCGATTCAAGTCTTGATTGCTCCACTTCTGATCCAGCTGCCTGCTGATGGCCCAGAAAAATAATAGTGGATGGCCCAAGTGATCAGGCCCCTGCACCCATGTGGGAGACCTGGAAGAAACTCCTGGCTCCTGGCTCCTGGCTTCAGATTAGCCTAGCTCCAGCCACTGTGGCCATTTGGGGAGTGAACCAGCAAATAGAAGAGCGCTCTCTCTCTCTCTCTCTCTCTCTCTCTCTCCTTCTTCTTCTTTGTAATTATTTCTCTCAAGTAAATAATTTTTTAAAGAAAAACATATTTAATCCATTTTTTAAGTGTCAAGCCACTTGGCTCTATTTTCTCTTCTAAACCAAAGTCACATTTTCATACAACTTTATTTAATAGTAAGTTTTAATTGCTAACAAGGAACACTGTAGACTGTGTGGCTTATAAACAACATTTATTTCTTATGGTACAAGAGGCTGTGAAATCAAAGACCAAGATGCCTTCAGATTTGCAAAACAGAAAGTGCACCTATGATTAAGGAGAAGGCATCTGTTTGGAATTCTGAGGGAGAATCAAATGTGACATGTCAACTTTCTCAAACCATCCTTAGGAAACTATGGGAGAATTGTATCAAATAACACATGTAAGAGAAAATGATCTAGAAATCACAAAACAGAGTTTAGGGAATTAGAAATCTGAACTGGGAATGATACAAAGAAAATTCCAAGACAAAAGCTGAAGAACACACTGCAAATCTCTTTCAGATTGTGAAAGGAGGCCAGAGACACTGGCAAGAAAAGTTTCCCAAGAAAACTAAGAATTTATAATTGATTCATGTCTTTGGAATTTTCTAAAAGCACACTGATGAGTATTTGAAACATTTGAGAAAATAAATGCATACACACACATATATTTTTCTAATTAATTAAACTATAAATAATGTAATTTACCTATAGAAAAAATATGAGGTAATTTTGGGGTTTTAGAGCCAAATTTCCAGTTGCCATACAATCAGTCAAAATATCCTGACTTAATAAATCAAATGACAGTATAGTGTAAAATATAACTATGGAGATAAATGCCAGAATTTAACTGAACACAGTGAAAACAGTTTCCTCTAGAATTATCTAAAAACAAGTTGTGAAATAATTATAAAATTGAATATATATTTTTATAAAAATTATTTTATTCTATGAAACAAAAATTTCAATTTAGAGACTTTTTAATATTCTTTGACCGTTTAACTACTTATATTAAATATGTTAAAAATAAAATACAATTTGAAAATTAATACAGCATGTTTTGAGGATTTATCAAAAATAATCCTAATATGCTGACTATTAGACCTTTATATGCCAGAACTTACTGGTACTATGTTAAACAAATTTCCAAGAAGTTCATTTATATGGAAGTGTATATTAGATGAAGTATGCACTCTCTTTTCCTCACAATTTTACTGACTATTCAATGAATGGATGAATGTAAAATTCTTTGTGAATAATTTATGAGCTAACTTGCAGTTAGTATCTTGTAATATTGGAATATGCCGAAAAAAATTGATACTAAGTTACTATAATTATCTCATCCCATCTTTATTTGGAACGCGATTTTATTTTAGCATCAAGATTAAATACAAATGACCCAGTGAGTAAATAGGACCATTAAAAGCAATTAGGGCTGAAAGTGGCCCAGTCTTGCAGATTCCAGTTTGTGCTTCTTGAAAATAAAAATCCTTTTTGATAATTTAGGTGAAATTGGCTAAAAGTTGTATTAATATTTGAAGATTTCTGAGAGGAGAAAAGTGGTAACAGTCTCCAAAGCATCTACAGTTTCTAAAGGTTTTTAAAAATTTTTTAAAGGGACCAGAGTTGTAGCACAGAGGATAAAACCACCGCCAGCATCCCATATGGGCTCTGGTTCTGTTACAGCTGCTACACTTCTAGTCCAGCTCTCTGCTTATGGCCTGGGAAAAGCAGCAGAAGATGGCCCAAGTGCTTGGGTCACTGACATTCATGTACATGGGAGACCCAGATGAAACTCCTCTATCCTGAATTATGCCTGGTCCAGCCTTGGTCATTGAGACCATCTGGGCTTGGGTCACTGACATTCATGTACATGGGAGACCCAGATGAAACTCCTCTGTCCTGAATTATGCCTGGTCCAGCCTTGGCCAGAGGCCATCTGGGAAATGAACCAGCAGATGGAAGATCTGTTTGTCTGTTTCCCCTCCACACACACACACACATATGTCTCTCTGTAAAATTGATTTACATATAAACAAATAAAGGTCTTTCATCTGCTGGTTAATTCCCTAAATGCCCACAAAAGCTATGTGTGGGCCAGGCTGAAGTCAGGAAAATCCATCTGAATCTTCCAGGTGGGTGGCAGGGACCCAAGCACTTTGGGCATCATCTTCTGTCTTCTCAGGGTCTTAACAAGAAGCTGGATCAGAAGCAGAGGAGCCAGGACTCTAACTGTCATTCCACAACAGGATGCAAGCATCCAAAGTGGTGGGCACTGAAGCACAACACTTGCCCTCAATTTTTTTAAATATTTAATTTTATTTATTTTAAAGAGTTACAGCGAGAGAGAGAGAGAATCTTCCATCCTTTGGCTCACTCCCCAACTGACTACAATGGCAAGGGCTGGGCCAGGCTGAAGCCAGGAGTCAGGAGCTTCATCTAACTCTCCCACATGGATGCCCAAGCACTTGGCAATCTTCCATTCCTTTCCCAGGTGCATTAATGGGAACTAGATTGGAAATAGAGCAATCTGGACTTGAACTGCTGACCACATGGGATTCTGCCATTGCAGGTGGTAGCCTAACCTGCTGTGCCACAATGTTGGGCCCTCCCCCCACCTCAAGTTTTTGAATAGGAAAAAAGACAAATTGTAAAATGTATTTTTACATCTCTCAGTGAATAAAAAAGAAATTTAGTGTGATGTAAAATATTATATGCAAAATACTGTGAGGAGAGTCATATTATTTTGGCTTCTTTATAGTTAATGGTTAGCAAATGCATGCATGTTCATGCCAGTCATTGCACAATGTGAATATTCTCATTTTCTGGAAGGATTCACTTTAGACCTGATAGAAACCTGATAAGTAGATAATACAACTATGATATCAACCATTTACTACTAAGTACTGAGATATTCGCTAAGATTGCAACCCATTAAGTTTGCCTGCTAGGCAGATACACATATATTTAACAATTCTGGAAGAGGCCAAAAGATGCCTGACAACTTTGTGAGGACAGCTAAGGCAGCTTAGGAAAATACCTCAGGAAATCACCACCACAGGCAGATGACATGATTGGGAGTTAGCTGACACCTTGTTATAGCCTCATAATATGCAACACAGCACAGGTCCCAGCCAAGTTGTTACTGAATTCCTGACCTACAGAAACTGTGAGACATTAAACTGGTATTATTTTAAAGGGGTATGTTTGCTGTAGGCTTTACATAACAGTAGATAACTAATAAAATACCTTTTTTTACCTAAACATATATAGGCAATAATTCAATAAGAAAATAGAAACAAAACAATATAAAAGGAAAAACTCATGAAGAGTATATTTTTAAGTGTCAACTTGAGTAGTAAAATTTCTTAGTTATTCAACTCAGCATAAGTTTTGCTGTGAAAATATCTAGTTGAAGTGATTACAGTCCATAATAATCTGATTGTAAACAGGGAAATTTTATTATACTTTGCCATTCCGGATTCTATCTATGGACAGTTTTAAAGAGCAGATTTGAGGTGTCTCCTAAGAAGGACAGATTAAAGTGTACAGCCTTAGCCTGTACTGCAGAATTCTGGCCAGCCCTTCCTGACAGTCCATACTGCAGTTTTAGATTTGCCTGACCATCTCTCAACAATTGTGTAAGGCAAATCCTTGCAGCAAAGTCTTAATATATACTTCTGACTGGTTGTGTTTCTCTGGTCGAAACCTGAGTAATATAGGTTTGGCACTGGAACTGGTCCTCAAACACAACATTTTACAAATGCATTTCTGAAGAGGTGCTGGGTTTTTTGATTTTGGCTCTCTGATTTTGTTAGATTGCTAAACCATAAGATCTATTTCTGGGTAATAAAGCAGCACTGGCAGACCTAAGTAGGATCTGATAATAGAGATATGTAAAATATTGCTATTAATTATTCTTGATTGAGTGCCTATAGAAGACAAGGTTCTGGGAGACCATATATTTGACACATCAGAATAGTTTACTCTAATCCGCTGTAATGGACTTGATGGAGTTTAGTTAAAATGGAAGATAATTGAATTTTCTGGTTGCTCCTAACTGCTCTGGAGAAAGTGGAGGAATTTAAAGGTGGACTCAAAGCTTCTAATTCCCAGCTTGAGCTGCAAAATAATCAGAGCTTTCCCTTCCTGCTCTGAAAGAAAAATGTTTTATCTCCTGTAGCCACAGAGACAAGATGGCTGAAATCTAAATCCAGCCTCACTGTCGGTCAACAGACAGAGGTAGTTATTAAACTTTGTAATGTTGACAAAAATCATTATCAGTAATGACACTTTTACAGAGAAAAGTTTGTCAAGTCTCCAAAAGACAACTGTTAATTAAAAAATTATATCTGAGAGTCTACAGCATTCAATTAAAAAGTGCTCACACGGAAATTAACAGCATCAAATATATGTGTATAGATATATTAAAGGGAAAATTATTCATTGAAATAAAATTCAAGATAGGGAAAGTAAATTTTAAAACGCAAGAAACTACATGGATAAAATACCATATTAAGTTTTTTTAAAAATTTTTTTTATTATTTTTTTGATAGGCAGAGTGGACAGTGAGAGAGACAGAGAAAAAGGTCTTCCTTTGCCATTGGTCACCCTCCAATGGCCTCTGCGGCCGGCGCGCTGCGGCCCACGCACCGCACTGATCCGAAGGCAGGAGCCAGGTGCTTATCCTGGTCTCCCATGGGGTACAAGGCCGAAGAACTTGGGCCACCCTCCACTGCACTCCCAGGCCACAGCAGAGAGCTGGCCTGGAAGAGGGGCAACCGGGACAGAATCCGGCGCCCCGACTGGGACTAGAACCCGGTGTGCTGGTGCCGCAAGGCAGAGGATTAGCCAATTGAGCAGCGGCACCGGCCACCATATTAAGTTTTTATAGAAACTCTAGTAGGAAATATATGTTAATTTTTAAGAACAGCAAGAAAGTAGTATAATATAAAAGGAAACTGCACAATTAAACAAATAACAAGCTGTAACAGGATGAAGAGTAATACTTGAAACAGTGGAAGTTCAAAACATAATTAAGCAGTTAGATTTTATAAATTTAAAATTAATTGAATTTGATAAAAAGAAATATCATGACTTCTTTTATGAAAATATAACTTAGCTGATAGGGAAATAAAAATTCAAAACATCTATCTGTATAGAAGTGTAGCTAAAATATCAGTAATATATTATTTTTTACTATACTGATAATCTTTACTGAATTGTCAGGTATAACTGACACTGATAACAGCAAACACAGTAGTCTTAAATGGTGGCAATTCTTGGACAAAAAGCAATGGATTAAGATGTCTTTACATCTTGTATTTGAGGCTTACTAAGATCATAGATCAATCCAAGGACTCTTAATCTTTCCAGAGCACCAAAATTTGGAAAAAGTTTGCAAATTGCTTTCATAAAACAATGAATTTATATAATATACATATTATACATTATATTATATCAATATATAACTAAATAGTAATTTATATATCATTAATTTATATATTAATGTATAAATAATATAATGTATTATATATTCCAATAAACATAATATTAAAAGAATGTCCTATTTTTGAATAATATCTAAAACCCTCAATAATATATAAGCAATTAGAATGAAGTAACATATTTGAAAAATTACATGCATCGTAGATTTTGGTCGTCACTTAAATACAAAAAGAAAGTAAACTACTTAAAAAGGAAGCATAAAAATTAGCAATAACTCAAAACTAGACTCACATGTGTACAATCAATTGAATTTCAGCAAAAGTATTTGAACATTTATGTGAGTAAACTGTTCCAACAAATTGCTTTGAAACAACTGGATATTTACATGAAAACAAAACAGAAATTTTCACTCTTTCCTCATAACATATACAAATTTAAATAAAAATAGATAACAGATCAAATGGTAGAAATAAATTATAAAAATTTTAGAAGGAAGCAGTAAAAAGAATTTACGACATGGATGTAGAAATGTACTCTAAGTTGTAATGTGCAAAATGTCACTAAAGGAACCAACCTGAATCGGAATTTATAAAAGCTCCATTTTGGAGTGTCTGACTAGAGTCCTGGCTCTACTGCCCCATTGCAGCACCCCACAGATGTGCATCCTAGAAAGGGATGGGTGATGGCTCAAGTACATGGGTCCCTGCTACCCCGCTGGGAGACCAAGACTGGGTTCTGGGTACCTGGCTTCAGACTTGCCAACCCCTAGATGTTGTGGGTGTTTGGGGAGTAAAGTAGTGAATGAAAGATCTCTCTCTCTCTCTGTCTCCCTCTCTCTCCTTCCTTCCAAGCAAAGAGAAAATAAAGACAAAATAAATGTCCTTGTAAATTTTTTTTTGTTCTTCAAATACATCCTTAGCAGGCCTTTTTTTTTTAACTTTTATTTAATGAATATAAATTTCCAGTGTACAGCTTATGGATTACAATGGCTTCCCCCTCCTATAACTTCCCTCCCACCCGCAACCCTCCCCTCTCCCGCTCCCTCTCCCCTTCCAGTCACATCAAGATTCATTTTCAATTCTCTTTATCTACAGAAGATCAATTTAGTATAAAGATTTCAACAGTTTGCACCCACATAGAAACACAAAGTGAAATATACTGTTTGAGTACTAGTTATAGCAATAAATAACAATGTACAGCACATGAAGGACAGAGATCCCACATGAGGAGCAAGTGCACAGTGGCTCCTGTTGTTGACCCAACAAATTGACACTCTAGTTTATGGTGCCAGTAACCATCCTAGGCTGTCGTCATGAGTTGCCAAGACTATGGAAGCCTTCCAAGTTTGCCGACTCTGATCATATTTAGATAAGGTCATAAAAGACAGAGTGAGGATAGTAACCAATGATCCTAAGAGTGGCATTTACCAGGTTTGAACAATTATACAGCATTAAGTGGGGAAAGGACCATCAGTACACACAGGTTGGGAGTAGAGCGATTGGTGATAGAGTAGAGGTTATGATTACAAAGCAATGAGGCCCAAGTGTGCTAGACAGGGTCTTGAACAAAGGACAGAGTCATTATTAGAGGAGCTAAGAAAGGTGCTGTCTAAGCTACAATTAAGTTTTCTGATTGAGAGGCAAATAAAACCTGACAGAAGGGGCTTGATAATAATCTGTTGGGCTTTAGGCCTTGTAAGTTAAGAGGCCCAGACCTATCTATCTCTTCACATGGGGTACATCCTAAGGGAGGTGTGAACCTCCTAGGGGAAGGCACTCTGTTGACTTTCATTACTTGGCTGGCCTGGGAGGAGAGCTGGCCAGGTAAAGGCAGGTGGCATCTCTAGAAAAAGTTATTCGGCAGGAGAGCGGCAAGATGGCGGAATAGGAAGGGAGCACATTGATCGTTTGGCAAGACACAGGTTAATAAAAGTGGAGATACTGCAGGGTCAAGGAAGAGTAGGGGAAGAAACAGCAGAGGAAACTCTTCCGGAACTAGTGATTCACAGTGGACCTGCGTGGAGAGCGTGGGAGCCCAAGTTCGGGACACCAGTGGCAGACTCAACGCACCAGCGCTGGAACGCGAGGTGAGCCGAACTTCAATAGCCCGAGACACCAGCGGGCAAGCGGAAAGAGGAGACTAGAGGGAACGAGGCTTGAAACTCCGTGGGGAAAAGTTCACCAGGCTAACTAGAAGAGAGAGAGGAAAAAAAAAGAAGTGACCGATACGGACACGAGTTTCTCTCACTCCGCTCACCCCTCAAAGGATACCAAGACAAAGAGCAGGCGCCATTTTGGACATACGTCATAAGCAGGGCGACCTCAGGTCTGCACGGGCCCTGAGCCTAGCAGAAAAACCTGACTCTGGGGGGAGGGGTGAAATAACAGGAGATTAGCATCTAACTTGGCAACCCAGTGGGAGACTGCAGGAGAATTGGAGCCCACACTGAGGGCAGCACAGATTCCCTGTGTGGTCCTTGGGAAAGAGATTCTGATCTCTGGCTCCTATGGGTATATCATTCGCCTGCTAACTACCTCCAGTTACGTTCAGCTGTGTGGAATTACTTCCCTTTTGAATCAAAAAAAAAAAAAAGAAAGAAAGAAAGAAAGAGAGATTTACCACGCCTAACCTGGGAGTGTCATCTTTGACACACCCTCAACCCTGAGGAACCAAACACAGCTCTCAGTCCACACTCATCTCAAGCCTCTAAGGATCCACCAAAAGCAGACAGTCCACTTAATATAGAGCCATAGTATAACAATAAAAAACACCACAGTGAAGAAACCAAATATCTCCAACATGCCATACAACAAATGCAAAAACCGAGGTAACAAGAACAAGGAAGACACTATGACGCCCCCAAATGAAAAAGACACCCCAATTCAAGATTATGAAGATGATGAGATAGAAGAAATGCAAGAAGCGGATCTCAAAAAGTTGATAAGAACATTAAGAAGTTCTCAAAAACAAATTCTTGAACTACAGAAATCCTTAATGGACAAGATAGAAAATCTCGGGAAAATGAAATATTAAGGAGGAATCAAAATGAAACGAAAAAACTAGTGGAACAAGAAACTGTGATAGTGACGAGAAATCATAATGAAATGAAGAATTCAATAGATCAAATGACAAACACATTAGAGAGCCTTAAAAACAGAATGGGCAAAGCAGAAGAGAGAATATCAGACTTAGAAGACAGAGAACAGGAAAGGAAACAGGCAAACCAAAGAAAATAAGAAGAAATTAGAAATCTAAAAAATATTGTCGGGAATCTACAGGATACTATTAAAAAACCTAACATTCGGGTTCTAGGAGTTCCTGAAGGCATGGAGAGGGATAAAGGATTAGAAGGCTTTTTTTTTTTTAATCAAGAACATATAAATAATACTTACAAGTCAACAAGAAGAAGATAAACAAGTTAAATGGAAAACTAATAAAAAATACAAACAAGTACTTTCCAAAATAAGATATTCAAAGGCTAACAGTCTTATGGAAGGATAGTAAATATCTTTAACCATCAGGGAAACACAATTTAAAACCCAGCTGAGATAGCAATATGTATCTATCAGAATGGCTGAAATAAGAATCCTGACAGTACCTAGTATTAGTGGGGATATAAAACAGCTGTGTGTCTCACACAAACACTGTGAGATATTCTTTCAATCATTTCTCAAAAGCATCAGCATATATTTAACCTAACATAATTCACTCAAAGGAAATTTTAAAAATATGTATATACAAAAAATTTATATGAATGCTCATAGAAGCCTCATACACTTTAGCCCTAAACTGTGTATAAGCCAAATGGTCATGAATAGAAGCATGGATAATATGTTATCATTTTTCTATAAAAAATTGTATTGACCAAACATAAAAATTAAGTATACACACACACACACACACACACACACACACATATATATATATATATATATATATATATATATAAGACAGGCAGAGTTAGACAGAGAGAGAGAGACAGAGAGAAAGGTTTTCCTTTTCCATTGGTTCACCCCCCAAATAGCTGCTACAGCCGGTGCACTACGCCTATCTGAAGCCAGGTTCCAGGTGCTTCCTCCTGGTCTCCCATGAGGGTGCAGGGCCCAAGCACTTGGGCCATCCTCCACTGCACTCCCGGGCTACAGCAGAGAGCTGGACTGGAAGAGGAGCAACTGGGACAGAATCTGGCGCCCCAACCAGGACTAGAACCTGGTGTGCCGGTGCTGCAGGCGGAGGATTAGCCTAGTGAACTGCGGCGCTGGCCAAAAATTAAGTATATTTATAAATGCAACAATAAGTATGGTACTTGAAAAAAAATCTATGCTGAATAAAAAGACTGAATACTATACTTTTCTATTTGCATAAAGTCCAGAATTTCAAACTGTACTATAGTAACAGAAGCAAGTCAGGAATTGACTGAGGTAGACTCTAAAGACTCCTAACACTTTAAAATTCAAGAAAATTTTCTGTCTTGATTGTGGTGATGTATATATGAGTTTATTTATCTATTGAAATTGATTAAATAATACTATATATCCAATGTCAGTTTGTTGAACAAAAATTCAAATAAAGTTGCTACAAAATAAAATGCAAACGGAGGAATCACTCATTGCTTTTTTTTAGAAACCTTTTATTTAATGTGTATAAATTTCATTATTACATCTTTAGGAAAACAGTGATTCTTCCCACCATATCCGCCCTCCCAGCCCTACTCCCTCTCTGCTTCCTCCTCCTTCTCCTATTCCCAGTCCCATTCTCCATTAAGATTCATTTTTAATTAACTTTATACACAGAAGACCAACTCTATCCTAAGTAAAGATTTCAAGCATTTGCACACACGTACACTAAATATAAAACCTGTATGAGAACAAGTTTTACAGTTGAATCTCATAGTATGACTCATTTAGGACAGAGGTCCTGCATGGGGAGTTAGTGCACAGTGAATCCTCCTGTTAATTTAACAATTAACACTGTCATGTATGACATGAGTGGTCACATGAGGCTCTTGCCATGTCACTCTTACTTTTATCACTTGATTTCCAGACCCACACATTCTGGTTGTTAAGGGAAAGAGCAACATACGTTATTGTAGGCTCAAAACACATACTAATTCCTATAAGATTATCAATCCAAGATTTTTCTCTGTTGTCTCTGTACACTACAACTAAATTTTCAGTAGGTCATCTCATGGTCTCATCCAGAAAGTTGAGTCCATAGGCAAGAATCCAATGCTGCTCTTCTTTTGATGTGAGATGCATTCCTTCTTCAAAAGCAATTAGTGTTGGGTAGTGAGAAGTATGTGAGGCATTCCGTAAGTCCACAGATGGTGATGCTGCCAGCAATACTTTGGACAGGAAAATCAAATCCGTTCCCTGAATACTTTTCTGTTCTGGTGAAAATAAATTGTTGTGTCTATATAATGGAAGGTTTCCAATATAATCAACCTGACACCAGATGGAAAGCTGCTCCACCAGAGACAATAATGTAAGAAACTCAGCATTTGTTCCTGCTGTTGGAAGGGAGCCAGTTAGCAGTGTTGATGATCACACTAGTAGGAACAATCCATACACACACACACACACACAAACATATATATTTCAGTTTAAGCATAGTTTCCATCCACACCCTGTGTTTGGTATATGGGCCCCTGAAGCAAGTACCAGGTGGCTGGGGAATGAGACTAATAGATATCCACAGGGAAAATCACATTGGCCAGGTGAAGCCCCCCTGCAGTGGATGTCTTTTGGCGAGCATTCACACTGGAAATCAATAGTCAGCATCTTAGTTAATTCTGAGAGGTCCATCCACATAATTGCTCCTCAGAGGATTTTGTCATACATGTTCCAGTCTTGTTTCTTTTGTCCCTATGAACATCCATGAAATTGTTGGATATTGTCCACAACTTAGAGTACATCCAAACATCTGACGGTATTTTCTCATAGGCAACATGGAAAAACAATAATAGTGCTTGATGTTTTGCCCACTGGAAACACTTCCCATAGCTGCTTTGTACAGAGACATTCCTGACTGGGGCTTTCGTAGCCTGTGAGAAAGCAATCAACACAGAGAATGCAATTGGAGGTAAGAACTGGAGATGAAAGGAAGCTATTTCTATTTTCAGATAATGTTATTAGGAGAACCTAGTCAACAATAGAAAAAGTCATGAAAAAAATAGCTTGATATAAAATTAGCATGCATACCTTAAGAGTCTACCCCAAAAAACATAATCAATTATGTGTATGAGTACATTATAAAATAAAAGCCCACATTTAAATAGCAGATAAGGAAAAATAAAATACCTAGGAAACTTTTTAAAGAAAAATGTGTAAAACTGTATGAGACTTGGTTATATTGTCCTCAAACTTTTCTGATTTTCTTCTTTCTGAAGATATTATGGTACTGCACTTCACATCTCTTTAGGTTAGGCATAACCATGTGTCTGATTCAGATCAATGACTGTGTAGGTGTCACAAGGGTCTCTTCCTGGACAGAAAATATTCTCCTATTTCTGGTGCATTCGTTTAAATGATCTCTAAAGGACCATGATTCCTCTGAGGAAAACAAAATGCAATGAACAGTATAGAATTAAGAAAAACAAATTTTAAATGAAAAAGCATTGTTCAAATGGTAGAAACACATAACATTCGATTGTATGTTCACTAGTCACAGGGTCTGGAATAGTTTTTTGTAATAGAATTGTCAGCAGTGATGCAATTGTTCTATTCTGTGCTGCCCAATATGATGTCCAGTAACTTTATATTGTTCTTGTGTACCTGGAATGTGGCTAATGTGAATTTTATATTTAATTTACTTAGCATATATTTTAATTTCGATTGTAAATAGCCAAAAGTGGCTTGCGTCTATCATATGGGATAGTGCATATCTGGTCTAATGGCATAAGTTGTCACTGTGGTGAGGCTACAAAATATTGGCTATTGTCCTCTCCTTACTTTCATTCTAACATATCTTAGCCTTTGCTTGACATTTTGGCAATCCTAATTATCTGTTTAGGTAACACAGCATTAACTTAGGAACCTCTCAAGACTAGATTAGCATGTTTACTAAATTTGCTGATTGTGTTTTGATAATCTTCTTTGCTGCTGAATGTTGCAAAAACTGATACAAAATATGCTTTAGCTCACATCAAATTATAGATTATTTTTTTCCCACATTGACTCTGCCTAAAAGACTATGACCTACTTTGTCCAATGGGATAAAATCAAACCTTAAAAAAGAGCTTGTGCAATAGGACTTGTCCACTTACCACTCTTGGAACACTTCAACTGTGAAACAGGTTTATTGTGTGCTGCATTACAAAGTTATCTGTGTCATCTGAGACAGAATACTTGTTTTGTGAAGGTGGAATATTGCTTTCAGACAGACAGAAGAATCTTAGCATTCATTTTGAGCCAGCATCCTAAGGCTCAGGAAAGCTGCTCCAGGCAGGTGAGTCACATCTGTACGTGTTCCACTTGCAACAAGGCTGAGAACCTCAGGAATAAACTCAAAAACAAACTTTGATTGTTTGTCTGATTTGTTTTGTAAGACTTATTTATTTATTTGCAAGACAGAGTGGAGGTATGCAGAGATAAAGAGACAGAGAAAAGGGCCAGCAATTGTGGTACAGTAGATTAAGCCACCACCTGCAATTCTGGCATCCTATGTGGGCACTGGTTCAATTTCCCGCTGCTCCACTTCCGATATTTATTTGAGTACTTGTCTGAAATATACAGTTACTTAAAGAGAAAGGGACAAAGAGAAAGAGGTCTTCAATTTTGTGGTTAACTCCCGAAATTCTGCAACAACCAACTCTGCAGGCCAGGCTAAATCCAAGAGCCAGGAACCCTATCCCAGTGTCCCATATCGGTGGCATGGGCCCAAGTATTGAAGCCACCTTCCACTGTACATTAGCAGGAAGCTGGATTGGAAGAGTAGTAGCTAGGACTTAAACCAGCACTCAGATATGGAATACCAGCATTTCAAGCAGCGGTTTTATAACCCAGCAAAAAGTGGCTGCCACAATAAAGCATTGAAAGGCATTTTGTTTCTAGAGAGGCCTGGAACAGGGTACAAGCTATTCAAATTCCCCTTTCCTAGAGCTGTTGCATCTCTGGTAAATTCCGTAGTTATTCTTGAGAAATACAACTGAAAAACAGAAGAGGAACTGCATTTTTCAAGAGCAACTGTTCTGAATTCAGCTGCCATGGGAACCACTCTGTGGCATACCGGTGGAAGTTCAGAGATCACGTAAAATAAGACTTCGATTATCCTAGCTGTGTCAGTAAGAACATAAAAGATCATCCAGTCTCAGCTGCATATAGACAAACAAACTAGTCAAGATCAGTTCGGGCTCAGAAGAACCTTCAAGTCTATTCCACAATAAATTTCCAACTTATGAAATTATGAACTAAAGATTATTACTTAAGCTGCTATGTGTTTGAGTGATCTGCAATGGAGTAAAAATAACTAATACAAATTTTCAATTAATTCTCAGATTTTCAAAAATGGATGATTTCAAACACTGGTTGATAAGTTAATAGAACTTGTCATGGCCTTAAATTAATGACTTCCATTAATGTAAGACCTGGGATATATCTATTGATATAATATAAGCTCTAAGATTTTCAAAAATGTATATGTTGAGAATGAGTAATTAAGAAAATGGAGCAAGTAACTTGGAAGGATCATGTTTGCTGATCATTAACAAGAAGTTTTAGTTATCAGATATATAAAACCATATTGAAGAAAAAACGTTGGTATTTCATGTATTACATTCTTTGGACTTTAATGTCTGGACATAAATTCGCAAGGGTATTTAATTTTCAGATTATCAGTAGTCTGAGAATTTGAAAACAAAAGATTAATATGTTTTGAGTGCAATAGATTATTGGAATGTCTATTTATTGGGGACTCATAATGTCAGATAATATCCTTACAAGATAATGGTATGTCATTTTAGATGTAATTAAGGAAGGGGAACCTAATAAAGAGTAAATTCTCAGCCCTATTCAGCAAGTAGTTTTGTTTTTGTTTTTGTTTTTTTTATGTTTAAGACTTGTTTATTTGAGATACGGAGTTACAGAGAGAGAGAGGGAAAGAGACAGAGAAATCTTCCATCCACTGGTTCACTTCCACAATGACAACAGCTGTGGGTGGGCCAGGCTAAAACCAGGAGCCAAAAGCTTCTTCTGGGTCTCCCAGGGGGGTGCAGGGTCCCAAGACTTCATTGCTTTCCTAGGTGCATTAGCAGGCAGCTGGATTGGAAGTGGAGCAGCCAAACTCAAACCAGTGCCCATATGGGATGCTAGTACTGCAGGTGGTGACTTAACCTGCTAAGTCACAATGCTGACCCCCAGACAGTAGCTTTTCACATATTATAATTAATATGCTTTTCATAGCTTTATAAGGATTAAATCTGTACTTTCCATCAGAGATCCCAAAAGCAACCCAAAGGTACAATGTTTACTAGCAAAAGAAATGTCTCAGAATACTATAGGCTTTTTTTTTTTTTTTTTTGACAGGCAGAGTGGACAGTGAGAGAGAGAGACAGAGAGAAAGGTCTTCCTTTTGCTGTTGGTTCACCCTCCAATGGCCGCCGCGGCTGGCGCGCTGCGGCCCGTGCACCGCGCTGTTACAAAGGCAGGAGCCAGTTGCTTCTCCTGGTCTCCCATGGGGTGCAAGACCCAACCACTTGGGCCATCCTCCACTGCACTCCCCGGCCACAGCAGAGAGCTGGCCTGGAAGAGGGGCAACCGGGACAGAATCTGGCGCCCCGACCCGGACTAGAACCTGGTGTGCCAGCGCCGCTAGGCGGAGGATTAGCCTGTCGAGCCATGGCCCCGGCCTCTATAGGCTTTTCTCCCATGAATGCTGATCTCATAGGGATGCCTGTTTTGGATTAGCATTGGCCATCACTGATGGCTCACCTACCAATGTAGAGGTTGAGTTAACAGACCTATTAGTACAGTGTTTGGTGTAATTTAGCCACTCTCAGCAATATATTTAATTGTTTGACCACCATCTTACATTGAATTGTCATATTCTCCATTTGTTTCAAGAATTTAGTTGGTATATTAGTCATATTAAGCTAAGACCACACACACACACACACACACACACACTACTTGTGTGGCTTATTCAGTATAAGCTACCACAGAGTGTTAGCTCTTCATGGTAACTCAGAAGTCATGTTATCTAAGGCGCTACAATTGTGAACCCGCATCATCTGTGAATCAAAGTCTCTTCAAAGATCAAGAGTTTGAGCAGTGTTGTGATTCAGCCTCAAATTTACCCAGGAGATTTGTGCTCACATTTCATCAGCCGGAAGATTCACACGACTGCACCTAACTTCAAAGTTAGGTGGGAGAAGTTCAGAAAGTCATTCTCAAGCCCCTCTTTCCTTAAGAGAGGTTTTTCCCTAAATAGGAACAAAATTTTGTTACATTTTCAAAATATTTAAAAGTCACTGGTTGAAGGTGTGGGAGTCTGCAGAAACAAGATAAAATCATGCCTTTTCAGTGTGGCACAGCACTTGCTGAACCCAGCCCCAGCATTCAGTTCAACTCTGGCACACTGGTGTCCATAGCTGCATGGGGTGAGCTATAAGCAATTTCCAGATGTCCTGACTCCGAGAGTTTGTCAGCTTGGAAATTTTCCTGGAGTGGCAAGCTAAACCACTTCAATGACATGGGAGTAGGAAACCCTGGGACTGCATGAGGACTGCGTTCCTTTTACCCTGAGAATTTTATAATCTTGGTTGTGACAAGTTTGGTGGAGGAGATGGGTTATCTTGATGTTTTTCTGCTGGCCAATTACTTGCTGTGACCTTCTGCCGTATTTCTATGTCTCGTCTTCTATACTCAGCAGCTCTAGGCATGAGCTGCATTCTAGAACTTGTGAACTCCCACAGGAAATTGTGTCTTACTCTCTGGAAGAAGCCACCCATCTTCTCATTTGAAAGATGAAATCACTCTCTTTTTTTCCAGACTTGTTTTATAATTGTTGTCAATATCTCAGGTGAATATTGAAGAATTTGATACTTCACTTTTGCAATGTAGTACATTAATTCTTGCCCTGTTTTTTTTTTTATTTTTTATCAACTGTTTGGTCCACCAAACCCCAAGAGACACAGAAAATTTCCCATGGCTTATGCATATATGGAATTACAGTATTGGCTGGCGCCGTGGCTCAATAGGCTAATCCTCTCTGCCTTGCGGCGCCGGCACACTGAGTTCTAGTCCTGGTCAGGGCGCCCAATTCTGTCCCGGTTGCCCCTCTTCCAGGCCAGCTCTCTGCTGTGGCACAGGAGTGCAGTGGAGGATGGCCCAAGTCCTTGGGCCCTGCACCCGCATGGGAGACTAGGAGAAGCACCTGGCTCCTGGCTTCGGATCAGTGCAGTGCGCAGTCATTGGAGGGTGAACCAACGGCAAAGGAAGACCTTTCTCCCTGTCTCCCTCTCTCACTGTCCACTCTGCCTGTCAAAAAAAAAAAAAAGGAATTACAGTATTATCTTTCTAAGTATAATATTAGATTAGAAATAATTTTAATGGGAACATATGTCATTAAGTCTTAAATCTAAGTCACTTATCTTTTTTTAAATCAATGATTGGGTGTCCCATGCACTCTTCGTATTAGTGATCAACTTAAGCATATTGCTATTTTGAATTTATTTTGTATGAAAGACAGAGATATGAACATAGAGACAGACAGAAAGTAATCTCTCATCCACTGGATAACTCCCCAAACAGCCTGGTCTGGGCCAGGTTGAAATCGGGAGTCAGGAACTTGATCTTAGTATCCAATGTGGGTGGCAGAGACCCAAACACTTGAAATATCACCTGCTACCTCCCAGGTTGTGTGTCATCAGGAAGATGGAACCAGAAGTGGAGCCAGGGTTCACAAACCTGTGAGCTCTGAGACAGAGTGCCATTTCCCCAACAATGTCATAATTTCTGCACCAAACATAGATTCTCAGACATAATTATTTTTATGAAGCAAGAAAAATGAACAAATTCTGATATTTATAATCTTTCTATATACATTTTAACATATAATAAATACCTTTTAAAACAATGACACTCTCACTGTAGATAAATCATGAAATATTTTAAATCACTATGCATATCCATACTTTAAGCTAATAAATAATTTTCTCAATTACAGAAAATATTTTTGATAATGTCTACTGTTTAGAGAGGACTAGCCTGATATTTCGAGGATGAAAACAGTATGAGTTAGATTGCTACTTAAAAATTTAGAGACTAATGGCCAGCGTCTGGCTAAGCAAGTAAAGCTGCTGCCTGCGAGGCTGGCATCTCATATGTGTGCCAGTTCTGATCCAGCTCCCTGCTAATGCACCCAGGAAAGGAACAGGAGATGCCCAAATGCTTGGGCCATTGCACCCATGTGGGAGATACAGGAGAAGATTCTGACTCCTGGCTTCAGCCTAGTCCAACCACAGCTGTCTCAGGCATTTGGGGAGTGAAAAAGTGGATAGAAGATTCTCTCTCTCTTTCTCTCTCTCTCTCTCTCTCTCTCTCTGTGTGTGTGTGTGTGCGCGCGCACACGCGTGCGTGTGTGTGTGTGTATGTTCCTCTCTCTGTGTAACTCTGTCTTTCAAATAAATAAATAAATCTTTTTAAAGGCTGAATTAACTATAGGCTATGAATGAAACAGAAGAGGAGGAAGATGGGAGAAAAAAGTAGGAGGAGAGGAAAAGACACTAGAGAAAAGAGGAAGGAGAAAAAGGAAAGGGGTATGCACAGAGAAAGTTTAAAAATAAATTTATTATAGTACCTTCATCAAGGTTATCAGAGGAGGCTGGATTGGGGACGTTCCCTTAGTTCAAACAGGCACCAGAGACTGGGCAGAGGATGAGAAGTTTCTTACTGTCGATGGCCCAATGGAATTGCTTCCCAAGACTGAGCAGCCAATCTAGGTTCTCACAGTATTTACAGGTTCATCGGCATCAAGCCTTAGCCTTTATAGCGTTGGTGGGTTTGATTGCAGCCTGCTTGGCTTAGGACCGCCCGTGAGGAACGTGAGGCACAGTTATGGGGAACTTGTCCAGACATGTCAACATAGAGACAGACATTACCAAATTGGGACATGTGTCCAGACATGTCAACACCTAGGAGGAACAGAGATTGAGACATCTGCCCAGACACATTAACACCTTTGGGAGCTGGAACAAGGGTTGCAGAACACAGAGACTAGGAAATCTGTCCTCCTTAGGGGTCTTATTTTACTCCTTTGTGCCTGATCCCAGCCTAATTTCTTCTTCAAGGGATCAGTTCCATTGTCATCATTTTACCAAAGAGGTTTAGAGAAGTAATTTTGTTTTTTCCATTTGGTCTTTATTAAAGAGGAAAGAAGGTGATCACGCACTATTGTCAGCAAAAATTTAATTGTAGCCAAGCAATGAAGCTCAGAAACATTCATTGTTCTTGGTTAAATTATCTTTGAACTTGTAAGGGAAATAATCTGAGAGTTTGGTGAGACATCTTTGAATGTGTATAAAATAGAAACTGATTTGTCACAAAGACAGTTCTCATGTTGAATATGATTGCATTTCTTTATGTTTTGATCAGTAAATCTTGAAACCAGCCTATGTTTCAAAGAACTGTGAATCGGGGCTTTTGCTGACTATAAATCATTTATGTAGAGTATGGCCCTCACACCAGCACTGTCCCATTGATTTAGAAATATACAAAATATGCTTCTTTCTCTCTCCGCATATGGGATATAGAAAACAGTAAAGGAATACCAACAGAGAAACAGGAAAAGGCACATGACTCCTTGTGTCTGCCAATTACTTCTGTTCCATGACTGCCCAGAAACTCACACCCAAACACACAAAACACACACAGGCCTAAGCTCACATACACAAATGAATGCCTTGCTTTCTGGTTCAATTGAAATGGTGACATGAATTCAAAACGTTAGATTTGCAAAACAATTCCCAATTTAGGAGGTTTTGTTGTTTAACAAAGAGTTATCTGAGCTCATTTTCCAGGTAACACTTTTAGGTTCCTAAGAATTCCTGAACAAAAATATCACAAAAAGTTAGATAAAATGTCTATATATATATATATACACACACACACATGTGTATATATATATATATATATATATATATAAAACAGAAGTGTATTCATGCAACTATTTTCATCATCAGACTGCTCTGCATGTCTGTCTTCTATGTCTTTTTGTTGTAAAGACATCTGTCATATCAGAATTCCAAGCTGACCTCATCTGCAATAATTACATTAGCAACAGCCCTATTTCCAATAAGGTAATATTCTGGGGTTCTGGGGTTCTAGGGAGTTAGGATTTCAGCATATCACAATTAACTATGCATAATCATAACTGAACAGAATTTTTAAACAAGTAAAGTTGTTTTCATTTCATTTGTCACTTTAGAAAGCCTTCAAAAAACTACAGCGAATTGTCAAGCTTTCTTTTGGTACTTGTTTCAACTACTAGCAAATAAGCATAGTGGGATTTGCTCTCTCTGCAGTGCTGACTTCCCACATGGGTGCCAGTTTGCATCTGGTTCTCCTCTTCCAATCCAGCTCTCTGCTTATGGCCTGGAAAAGCATGGAAGATGGCAGAAGTGCTTGGGGCCCTGCACCCACAAGGGAGCCCAAGAAGAAGCTCCTTGCTACTGATCAGCCCAGTTCTGGCCAATGCTGCCGTCTGGAGAGTGAACCAGCGGATCAAAGACCCTTCTCTGTCTCTGTCTCTCCTTCTCTCTGTCTGTAAGTCTACCTCTCAAATAAACAAAAAATAAAATCTTAAAAAAAAATTTAAAAATGCTCATTGAACCCGGGTATTTTTAACAACACATAAACGTATAATGAAGAAGATAATAACTCCTATAGATGTATTATGTATTTTACTATTACCTTTGTATTTATATGAAAGAATAAAAACTTTAATTTTATATATGCAATTATGTATTTTATGGCTGCACAATACCCAGTCCACTAGCTGTAGACATAATCTGCATCCACTGGTGGTAAAAGGTCTTCCATTTCAACATTTTTCTATTAATGGTGTTTTGTTTTCAAATTTATAAACACCCATCCTTATCCCTCTAAATACATTTGTAGTATCCTAGAGTAAAAAACTTTAAATGCATTTTAAAGCATTTCCTTATCCATGGTTGTAAACAGCTTTGCTGGCATTGTTTCTCTGCAGGACTTTGCACATCCTGACCCTCTCTAGGTAGAACACAGTGGTCATGCAACTGCCTCTCCCAGTCCTCAGGCTCCATGCAAAGGCCTTGCCTGACTCCTGGCACTATGATGTCTTGCTCCCCCATGTTCTCACATAATCTGTAACACAATTTTTTCTCATTACTATTTGTGTTTAGTATTGTGAAGGCAGCATCTGCAACTTTATCTGTCTTTTTCCACCATAGATGATGGTGTTTTCCTGTAAATATTCCCCAGCTGTGCCTGTCTTGGGAATTTAAACACCAACCTTCCAGTTCCTCGGTATGGGATGCTGCTGTCCCAGTTTTCGTAAACACTGAGCCAAGTGCTCACTCCAGACTTTAGTATTCCTCCTCAGGTTAATTATTTCATTGTTTTGTCCTTCAGTGCAGTCAAGGATTATCATTATTTACACGTCTCCCTTTTTCTATTTCTTTTATTATCAGTTGTTTAGTCTTTAGAAGATTCTGTAGTATGAAGATTCATTTTCAATTCTCTTTATATACAGAAGATTAATTTAGTATAAAGATTTCAACAGTTTGAACCCACATAGAAACACAAAGTGAAACATACTGTTTGAGTACTAGTTATAGCATTAAATAACAATGTACAGCACATTAAGGACAGAGATCCCACATGAGGAGCAAGTGCACAGTGGCTCCTGTTGTTGACCCAACAAATTGACACTCTAGTTTATGGCGCCAGTAACCACCCTAGGCTGTCGTCATGAGTTGCCAAGGCTATGGAAGCCTTCCAAGTTTGCCAACTCTGATCATATTTCGACAAGGTCATAAAAGTATGAATTGTTTCTCAGTTTCCCTTTTTAATTAATTTTTACCAGATTCAATGTGATTTGTAGATGCAATCCTAAGAACAGAATGATATCCCCCTCTTTCCTCCCTTCTTTTTCCACTCTTCCCTCCCACCCTCCTTCCTTCTCCCTTTCTCTCATTTTTTCTACTTTTAGTTTTTGAGATAACATATTTTAAATTGCATTACACAAAAAAGGCTTAAAACTTCACTGAATTAGAAGTTTAACAAGTAAAAAGCAAAGAGATTAGTGGAAATACAGACCATGGATATAAACAATAATTGAATGGAAAAATAACCATTTCACCCATATACAGAAAATTTTAAAGTAAACTCAGATCATTAAAACTGTAGTGGTATAACATTCTTAACCACTGGTTTGACAAAAGTAAAAACAAAGTCTTACAGAACCATATTTCCAGCAATACTGTAACACATAAATAATTCATTCTTTTTCCTTTTTTTGTTTTTTGTTTTTTTAAATTTCAGCTTCCACGTTAAGGGAGAACATGCGATATTTGTCTTTCTGGGCCCAGTTTATTTCACTCAACATGATATCCTCTATTTTATGCAAATGGTAAAATTCCATTTTTTTCTATAGCTGAATAACATTTCATTGTATCTATATCTATATACCTATATCTAGATATTGATATCACATTTACTTTATCCAGTCATCCGATGATGGATACCTTGTTTGAAACAATTTTGGCTATTGTGAATAGTGTTGCTGTAAACATGGTGTTTGATTCATTTTGTTCAAGTCTTTTGGGTATACACCCCATAGTGGGATTGCTGGATCATATGGCAAGTCTATTTCCAGTTTTTGTTTTGTTTTGTTTAATTTTTTGACAGGCAGAGTGGATAGTGAGAGAGAGAGAGACAGAGAGAAAGGTCTTCCTTTGCCATTGGTTCACTCTCCAATGGCCCCCGCGGCCGGCGTGCTGCGCCTGGCGCACCACGCTGATCCGAAGGCAGGAGCCAGGTGCTTCTCCTGGTCTCCCATGCAGGTGCAGGGCCCAAGGACCTGGGCCATCCTCCACTGCACTCCCGGGCCACAGCAGAGAGCTGGCCTGGAAGAAGGGCAACCGGGACAGAATCTGGCACCCCGACTGGGACTAGAACCCGGTGTGCCGGCGCCGCAAGGCAGAGGATTAGTCTGTTGAGCCACGGCACCGGCCCCAGTTTTTTTTTTTCTTTTTTTAAGAAACCTCCACACTGTTTTTCCACAATGGCTAAACACAACTAATTTACATTCCCAGCAGCAATGAATAAATGTTCCCCTTTCTCCACATCCTCCCCAGCAACTGTTACTCTTGGTATTTTGGATTTTAGCCATTCTGACTGGGTGAGCTGATCTCATTGTGGTTTTGATTTGCATTTCCCTGATGTCTAGTGACGTTGAGAGTTTTTTCATATATTTCTTGGCCATTTATATTTCTTCTTTTGAGAACTGTAGCCAATTGACTTTTGACAAAAGTGCTGAGACCATACAGTGGAGTACAAATAATCTCGTCAACAAATTTTGCTGACAAAACTGGATGTATATATGTAGAAGAATGGAATTAGATTCTTCTCACCATATACAAAATTGAACTCAATATGGATCAAAGACCTAGATTTAACACCTGAGATTATGAAGTTGCTGGAATAAAGGTAGTCAAAACACTCTAACACATTGGTATATGTTGCAGCAGTGGGGGCAAGAGGCACAGAGTCACGACACAGACACGGGGAGTCAGGTGAGAGCGGGCTAGAGGCAAGCAGCTGGCAGACTCATTTATTTCAGTTGGTGCTGCAGCTTATATAGCTGAGGCAGCCAATCCGGTCAAGGGGTAGTTTATGCCCTAACCAATCACTGCCTGTTGCCAGGCAGGCTCCTGTGCTGGGTGGGTTCTGAAGCCATTTCTGCATAACTGATGCTTACTTGCCAGCAGCCATCTTGGCACAGCCTTCTCATTCCACCACAGGTATAGGGTTGACTTTTTAGACAAGATCCCAAAAGCACAAGCAACAAAAGTAAAACTGAACAAATTGGACTATATCAAACTCAGAAGCTTTGCACAGCAAAGGAAATGATCAATAGAGTGAAAAGACAGCCAACAGAATGGGAAAAAATTATTTCCAAACCACTTACACAGCAAAGGATTTAAATCTCAAATTTACAAGAAAGTTAAAAAAAAACTCAACAACAAAAAACTAACCAACCTAGTTAAGAAATGGGCAAAGGATTTCAATAGGCAGTTCTCAAAAGAAGAAATAAAAATGACCAACAAATATGTGTCTCAGTTTCTAAAGCTTCCTCATGTCCTGACGAGTGTTTAGCACTCTTTGTTCTGTTAATGCCATTATCACTTTATCATCTGTTTTCCATATTCCAGTATTTTCTTGATCTATTATATACTCCTCTGTTCTCCCTGCCTTACTAACTTTATGATTCTCTTTGTTTTTAATCCTGTTTTCCTTAATCACTTCAGTAAAAATCTCAGAGAGAGTTTTGAAATTATATACACCTACTTAATTCACAGTTTTAATGTAAAGTCTCTTATTTTTAACCTTTTATAGCAGGATATCTTGCAAATTTTTCTGTAAGTGAAAAGATGCTAAATAATTTTGACCTTTGATGGCCATTTATACTCTGTCACAATTACTCACTTCTACCTTTGATCTTTGAAATCATCCATAGACAGTACCTAATGAATAAGCAATGAGTTCAGAGGTGTTCCAAAAAGCCTTATTCGTAATAACAGATAGTGGGCCATATTTCACCACCAAGTCACAGATTGCTATTCTGTTTCTTAACATTTTAAAGAGCCAATCACTAATTTTCTCGATAAACATGTTCCTCCATATCATGCTTAGTTTAAGTGAGTATTAAAGTCTTTGAAAACAAAGACTCTTGATCTCACTCTGTATCTCTTTGTCTCTCCCTGGGTAAAGCCTGTAGCCTAGAATTTAATCTGGGTCTCCCACATGGAGGAGGAGACTCTACCACTAGGGCCATCACTTGCTGCCTTCCAGGATGAGTTGTTGGCAGGACGCTGAAAGGGGGAACAGAGCAGGGACTCAACTCTGGCATTCCGATATTGGGTGGAGGCATCCTAAGTGGCATCATAACTGTTGTGCTTACCACACAACCCATACTCTTCTGTCATTGGAAGTCATTCCTTTGCCCATGATGAGAACAAATTCAGTTTAGTCATTGAATCTTCACTCAACAGATGAGAAACCTTGATCTAGGGAAGCAAAAAGGTTTTAAGGAACTTCTCTCTATCTCTCTCTCTCTCTTTTTGTAAGGTTTATTTATTTATTTGAAAGGCAGAGTTACAGAGAGGCAGAGGCAGAGAGTGAGAGGTATTCCATCCATTGGTTCACTACTCAAAATGTTGCAATAGCTGGAGCTGAGCCCATCTGAAGCCAGGAGCTAGGAGTTTCTTCCAGGTCTTCCACATGGGTGCAAGGGCCCAAGGACTTGGGCCATCTTCCACTGCTTTCCCAGGCCATAGCAAAGAGCTGGATCAGAAGTGGAGCAGCCAGGACTCAAATTGGCAGCAACCATATGGGATGCTAGCACTTAGGTGATGGCTTTACACACAGCACCGGCCCCAGGAACTTCTTTCTACATTGAGCATTCTCTCACCTCACAGCAGACACTGTTATTCTATTTCCTTGACCCTGGTTCATAAAGTTGTGGTGGAGAGAATGGAAGTGGGACGTTCTTATTTGAGCAGAACTTGTGCATTTCTTATAGGGGCAGATCTACTGCGTTGTGCTGTCTAGGCAAGCCTGATGGAAGCGGAGAGCTGACCATTTCCCATGCGACCACTTTAACATTCTTCTTTAGAGAGTTTCCCAGGTGTCCTTCGGACAACTCCCAGAATCCAAGGCAATTATTCCTGGTTCCTCCTGAATTTGTTGTTTGTTGTTTTAAACAGAATGCCTAGCAGAAGAGGATGCACATAGGAAAGTGGATTTCCCAGTCATGACATGACTCTTCAGCCTTGCTTTTGAAAGGATTTATCTTTGCCTGATATTTCATTTTGGAATTTTCCCCCTATTTTATTTGTGGTATCAGTTGAATTTTTAACTTACTATTGCATGTGTTCATGCATGCACACACACTTCGTACTCACTCATGGAACAAAGAAAAAACAACCCTTCGCTCCAATTTACAGTCTAATTTTTGGACAAGATTGGTTTTAATTATGTTTTCAAATAATTTGGCATGGTCTGCATTCTACTTTTAGCCTCATATAACTCATGTAAATATCCTCAACTTCCTCTCACTGAAGCACATTCCATAGCCTGAGTATCAGCAGGGGAACACAAGGGAGCAACTGGATTTTATTTAACATCCCCCTCTTTTGACTCTTCCTTGGTCAGATCTGACAGGGGAAGAAGAGTGATAGTAACATGATTATCTCTAACTGGGGCAGTTTGCAGTTCTCTTTGGCTAAGGTCAAAGACTGTCACAACAGATGCCCACAGGCCACATATTTTACTGACCATTTTGGTGAATTTGAAAGCCAGAGCAATCCCATAACTCATCTCACACACCATTTCCCTGCAAAGGCTATGCACCTGTTGACTCTAACAATATTCTCCTGAGGTCTCCTTCTCCAAGCAAACAGATGTCTTAACCCTGCTGTGTCCCAGGTTATCATCCTGGCCCTTTCATGTAGCTCATCTAAGTTGAACTCAAGTTAGTATCATTCTGCCACCCCTCTCTCCTCACTGTGCTGTTGTAGATGGCTTCAGAGGGCATCCTACATTCAGATTCCTCTGGATGAGAAGTGAGCATCCCTTTTCATCCCTGTAGGTCGACCCGAGGAATCTCCTGGAACTCACATAGTGCTTTTCCAAGAACAAGTTTTACTTCTGGTGGTAACATGTGGTGATTCTATGACACTGTAAAGCTTAGCAAGGTCAGCATAGGTAAGAAGCCAGTTTTCCCATATATGTATATGATATCCTTGATACCTGTCCATAAAGTAACAAGCAGAATAAGCATCTCAAGGAAGGGAGGATAAAAGCCACAACCCACTCTACTCATTGGGATTCTGCTTACTGGACACTGATGTGTCTACTGTAACATCTTCTGGAATGGAATTGACTGGCACAGTCCCAACATTTTACCTTTTTTAAGTGCAAGGTCCTTGTCTATCTGAAGAATGAGAATGGACAGTTTATGTTCTTTGATTGTCTTCAGCTTTTACAGTTCAAAAAGAAATTTTGAATTGATGGGAATAGATGTATTTCATAACATGTTACATATATTTCCATACTCCTTTTATGTTTTGGTGATTTTATATAATATAACTGTGGTCACAGTGGTGATTAGATTTTTATCTTCCAGGAATTTACCCTTCCTTATTTACAAAACAAAATATATTGAACTTTACTTTTCCTAAATGTCAAATCTTGGGGCCGGCGCTGTGGCTCAGCAGGTTGATGCCCTGGCCTAAAGTGTTGGCTTCACATATGGGCGCTGGTTCCAGTCCCAGCTGCTCCTCTTCCAATCTAGCTCCCTGCTGTGGCCTGGGATGGCAGTAGAGGATAGCCCAAGTCCTTGGACCCCTGTACCCACATGGAAGACCCAGAGGAAGCTCCTGGCTCCTGGCTCCTGGCTTCGGATTGGCACAGCTCCGGTCGTTGCGGCCATCTGGGGAGTGAACCATCAGATGGAAGACCTCTCCCTCTCTCTCTCTCTCTCTGTCTCTCCTCTCTCCATGTAACTCTTTCGAAGAAATAAATAAATCTTTAAAAAATGTCAAATCTTAATAGTACATTAGTACATTAAAAATAAAAATGATCACATTATTCCTTATATAATTTTACATATAATATTCATTTTACATTGCATATACAATAATTGTTCAGACTTAATGCAGTTATCATTACATTGAGTTCTTTTTTTGGAATCATAAGTGATATGCTTGAGATAACACATGTAACTTTTCATCAGAGACACAAAATCAAAACCACTAGTAAAACATAAGAATCCAGTTTTATTTGTAAATATGAACAATTACTAGAATGAAAAGTGAATTGTTGGAATTTGTACTACTTTTTATTTTTTCGTAAAATGGCATGGATGTTGGAACTTGCCTTCTAAGGTTTAGTACTAGAGGGGATAACTAGAATCTCTACAAGATAATTCTGAAGTAACTTGGTTTGAGTCTCTTTATGTATCAGTTTGTTTCATTTCAGTTTTGGAGTCTTTGAGAATTTCTTCAAATAAACACTTCTCCCATATATCTTGAACTGGAAGTTTTTATATAAATTGTATGGGAAAAATGAGTCTTTAACAACAAAGTGAAACAATGAGAAACTATAGTAAGAAAAAATCAAATAGATGTAAAATGAAACTTTGTTTTGGAGTCTTTCCTAACTACTCTGACATTGCTCTCTTTTTTCAGTACCCTCATGATAAATTTTCTCAACTTTAACACTACTGAAATTTTGGACTAGATAATCAGTTTTCTGGGACCTGTTCTGTGTGCTACAGAGTGTTTTGTGTGAGCCTCTGATTCATACTGAATAGATGTGACCATCATCCCCTTGAAGTTGTGAATTAAAAAAAAAAACCCTCTGGACTTTACAAATGCATCTAAAGGGCAAAATTTGCTGCCAAGTTGACAGCCACTGCTCCAGGGTTTTATGTCTCTTTTTCACCATAAGGTAATTTTGTTCTTAACCAGAACACATACTTCTACCTGTATTTCAGATATATCAACCTCACTCCCCATCTCTCCTTATTCTCTCTATTGTATTACATTTTGCTTAATAGTCCTACAAATTAAAGCTCATATAATATAGCTATCTTTCTTGAATCATTATGTGTGGTACCCATGACTCCTGTATCCCCTTCGCCTCTCCTCCATTTTACCTCCAAAATTCTTCTGTGATATGTATTAGACTCGCATCTGTTTGTTTTTAATAACATTCAGTGTTTTTAGTAAAGAAGCTATAAAGACTACATTTAAAATGGCTTACAAATCACCACTCACGTAGCTGTTGTTGACATAAAGAAATGACTATACATGTCTAGAAATTCAAAGAATACAGAAAAGTATATAATAAGCCAAAAACCTTCATCTCTACAGTAGTTCAATGTCTTCTCTTAAGAGAATCTGGTCACCCTGAGGGTAAAGTTAACACTGCAGAAAAAAGCAGATGCAACTTGACACATACAGAATGAAATGCAGCTGAATTTCTATCACTTGAAAGAGAAGTCCCAACACTGAGGGCAAATGAATTCTCTTTTTCATTACCCAATAAAGTCTTCAATTCCTGTTACATTCCTGTTTCTTTCATTTTCTGGCTAAGGCACTCATGACTATCTCTTACAGCGCCTAACTTGCAGCTGATACAGGACTGAGCAGAGGGATCTATGTGCTTTTCAATTCATTCAGTTTTCATAAAGAATACCACATGAAAGGAGTCATATGAGCAGCACCTGGTATGCTTGTAGTAGAAGATCTCAGGGACCCTTCCAACAGGTTGTCCATGCTTGAATTTCTTTAGGGTCTGTCTCTCTATCTATGAATGATTGCCTCAGTATCCTACAAAGAGGATACTTTTAGCAATATTCATTTTGCTAAAAGAAGATAATTTTGTCCTGAAACATCCCAAACCTTTTCAAGTTTCTATTGTGATTCTTCCATTTGAATGTAGCCAAGAATCAGCAAAGTATCCTGAGATCCCACCAAACTCACCAATTTATCTCTCCATGTTCCTTCTGGTAGAATGAAAGACAATTGTACCACATACTGAACCTGATAATAGCTTTAATATATTCCGGTCTTCATTCAACTATGTATAATCTCATTGCCTTGGCAACCAAACACACATGTTGAGTCAAAAGTACCTATCAATCATTAATCAACTATTTTATTGGTGATAGAACAAGGTCAACCTACTGGCCCTTCACCAAAGAGAGAACACCTTAGTTTTGTCTTACACTAACACATAAGCCTATATCCCCAAACTTTACAAATATGATAGTCTCCCTTCTTCATGGAACTGATCTCTTAACATTAATATGTGGGTTAACAGTATGTTTAGGATACCTGTTAATTTTTGTTCTCCAGAAATCAAAGGTGTGAGTCCTGAAATAAAATGTGCCATACTGTGAAAATCTATGATGATTAGGATCCCTGATGACTAAATTGAGACTTAAAAATGGAGATTTGACATATCTCCTGCTATCCCATTTAGCCTCTGAGTTTTTCCATTCTCAAAGAAATCAAGGAGTCCATAAAAATAGATAAATGTGTTCCCCTGAGCATCCTCATCTTTCAAGACAAAGGAGTAAACTGAATTGCAAGATGCTTGGAGCCTTCCTCACAAAGGTTTTTTTTTTTTAAAGATTTATTTATTTCAAAGAGTTATACACACAGAGAGAAAAGGAGAAGGAGAGAGGGAGAGAGGGAAAGAGGGAGAGGGAGACAGAAAGAGAGAGAGAGAGAGGTCTTCCATCCACGGGTTCACTCCCCAATTGGCCACAACTGCCGGAGCTGCGCCAGTCCAAAGCCAGGAGCCAGGGGCCTCTTCCAGGTCTCCTACACAGGTGCAGGGGGCCAAAGACTTGGGCCATCTTCTACTGCTTTCCCAGGCCATAGCAGAGAGCTGGATCGGAAGTGGAGCAGCCAGGACGCCAACCAGCACCCATATGGGATGCTGGTTCAGCAGGCAGCAGCTTTACCTGCTACGTCGGAGCCGGCCCCCAAAGGTTTTCATAGGATAAATATTGGTTGAAAAGTACTTTAAAGAGATGTTCCTGGAAGGCTGTTATAAAGCATATAAATGTTGGTATACAGTACACATGCTGACATACAATGTACACATGAGTATACAATATACACATAATACATTTTTTATTCCTTTTTTAACATTATTTTGTGTATATTTTATCAGAGACTATCTGGCATCACAACTTTCTTTAAACAGGATCAGTGATTCATCCAGATTTTTAAGAAGCTTCCAGACAAAATGGGACCACATACTCAGATTTCAAACCAACATCCCAAATGTAGACACCTCCATAACGAAATCATGTCAATTGATTCAGATGACTTTTTAATATTCCTTTGGATTTTTGTTGGTGGTGGTGTTTGATTTTGCTCACATCATCTCAAAATCCTTACATTTTTGTGAACATAACGTGGCATTGTGGTATGAATGTCTTCTCTTTGTGAATTTTATTCTAGGCTACATTTGACTCCAGGGACGTGTAAGAATTTGATCCGAGTTGTTGGCATGGTATCAGTGAGAGATGAGACATGAAGGGAGTATTAGCTTTTTATTTTGAAGAATCTCCTTCATGAAAGACTACCACTTAAACAAGAAAAGAACAGTCTAGTAAGATTATTGTCACTAGCTCCCTTGGGGAGATGGAGAGTGACTTTCATGGAGAAATTGATATTCCAGAAAGGATAACAGCATTTTTCAGAACACAGAATCAGAAAACCATGAGACTGTTTTGGAGAAAATTAGCTTTCTGGGGAACATTATATAAATAGCAGTAGAGAGCTATTAAACTAAAAATACAGATTTAGACTTGGTCTTAGAGGCTTTGAGTAACATTTGTATTTCAGTTAGCAGGCAAAGATTTTGAATAGAACTGTGCCTGAAATGGAATTTTTATTTAGGGAAATTAATTTGACAAGAATGTGTAGGATGGGTTAGAAAATTAAGAGAATGGAGACAGAAGCACCAATTAGAGAAGTAAAACCATGGTCCTGATGAGAGGTAATGAGATTTCAACCGAAACAATTGCAGAAGGAGTGGGAAAAGATAGAAGGTTAACACTGAGTCCTGGTGTCATGACGGTGCACAGACAGCTGCAGTTATCAAACATCTGACCTATTAGCACTGGGAGTGCTATTTTATATTAATACACTGGTAAAGAATTTTGCCATACTGCTTCATCTAATTTAACATGGGACTTAGAAGTAAATAGGTAGATAAAATGCAGAAATGAATGTCTGACAGCACTCATGGCAGAGGAATATATAGACTGGAAAAAAAGGGACTTACCAAGAGCTTCTCAAATGAATGGAGACCTCAGAATCACATTGGGACCTTTTAATATGAAAAGTTAAGATTTCTGAATCTCACCCAGGAAATTTCAGACTTAGCCATTGGCAAGTGATTCTTATGATAAGTTGTTTTCAAAAGAGCAACTGTGCTGCCAGTGCACAGTCAAGGCTTCCATAGTCTACAACTGAAAGTGGGCTAATGAACATTTCCCTTTTATCAATTCTCTGTGTTGATCTGTTTTGCAGAGGATCAATTCTATAAAGGTTAGTTCTGTTCTTACATGTGATTCTGTTTGTTAATGTTTGCTGCTATGATTCAGACTAGAATTTGAAAATCTGAACTTCACTCTTCTGTGTATATCTTAGATAACCCAGTCTTGTACTTCTGAACTAATGGCATTCATTAGCTTCGTGGCAAAATGCCCATGTTACTCTAGAGTCTTCCCTCTATTATCAGGAGATTCAGGTTTAATAAGCCAGAGTGAACATCTTGAGAAGTGTTTTGATAGTACTGACACTGAGATTACCTCAACTGTGGCTAACTCAGGAAAGACCCAAGTCTCTTCCAAGTCTCTCTCTCTCTCTCTCTCTCTCTCTCTCTCTCTCTCTCACACACACACACACCCCAATCTCCTAAATAGTACTTTACCAGAATAATTAATTTATTTTGCATGGTCTGGGAATATCTTTCCAGAGAATAGTTTATACTTTTGAACTCACTATTAATCTTATCAGTCAACTTATAGTAGAAATGTTTTACTTGGAAGAATTGTCCAAAGATAAAATTTACTGTTTAATTTGATTGTGGTAAATTAACTTAATTTTATCTTTTTTTTTTTTTCTAGCTTGGTCCTGGAAAAAAATATTACTTTACTTTATCTACTGTGGCATTTGCCAACCAATATATGTAGACTGATTCTATCTAGGAAATAAACTTTCTCTGGCTAGATAAATACTTAATAATAATTAAATGTAAAAGATTTTTTATATGTAGCATCTAATTTCCAATTTAACACAGTCCTTTCATTTCATATTCCCTTCCATCTGGATTTCCATAAAGTTATGTTTTTTGCATTATCTTGAGTGGGATTTTGAGCTTGAAACTCCTTTTCTAAAATTTTATTTATATGTGACCAAATTATTTTAAATAAATATTATTATTTACATTCAAAAAACAGCAATTTTATGTGCACAATCTGAGTTTGACAGATGAATATACCTGTGTATTTACTACCACAACCAAGATATAAAACAGTTCTACCATCCTGAAAAGTTTTCTTTATACTCAATGTACCCTTCCCAACCCTGGGCCCCAGGAAACAATGACCTGAGGTCTGTCTTTGATCTCTTACACATGTTCCTGAATTTAATGTAAATGGTACCACAGGGTATGTATAATTATATTCTAGATTCTCTAAATCACCAGTTTTTGAAATCTACCTTTGTTTTTATGTCTATCAGTAATCCATTCTTCTCGACTATTGACCAATATTTTTTTCCAGCATATGAATATGGCACCTATTTTTTGTTGACTCATAAATTGATGGGGACTTTGAATTTTCCAATTTGGTTACTATAAAGAAAACTTCTGTGAGCATTCCCATCAAGTTTTATGTTGCCATGTTCATTAATTTTCCTAGGTGCTATAGGTAATAACCTTTCTGTCTCTCTTTCTTTTTTTTTTTTTTAAAGATTTTATTATTTAATTGATAGGCAGAACTACAGGCAATGAGAGGGAAAGACAGAGAGAAAGCTCTTGCATCCACTGGCTCACTTCCCAAATGGCCACAAAAGCCAGAGCTGATCCAAAACCAGGAGCCGGGAGCCAGGAGCTTCCTCTGGGTCTCCCATATGGGTAAAGGGGGTAAAGGACTTAGGCCAACTTCTACTGCCTTCCCAGGCCACGGCAGAGAGCTGGATGAGAAGAGGAGCAACCAGGCTAGAACCAGTGTTTATTTGGGATGCTAGCACTGCAGGTGGAGGACAAACACACTGCACCATGATGCCAGCCCCACTCCCTGACTTCCAAGTGGCTTCATAGTCTATCTTACTTCATCTTCATTAATTTCAATAGACATCTAGTTAATTAATATTAGAAACCAGGTACTCTAGAAGATTTTATGTATAAAAGTCATGTAATTCAAAATTTGTGACATAGGGAAATAAATCCAGACTATTAATCCAACACTTAAAAAATAGTTAAGTGGCATGATATTCCCTAAACAACATCTAAAGAATGTTATGGGGGTGGTGAGTAAATTTTTATCAAGAAAACTTTAATATAGCTAACAAAATAATGTATAAATATTAATTAGCATTTATATTTTTAATTCAAAGGAATACATTATCTTAAGGGAATTAAATATATAGGTGAGGAGGTACAGTTTAAGTGGAAAAGGCATGCATTAAGTTTAGACTTGAAGGTTGACCTTTTGAATCTTATTTGGAGGGAAAACTCCTTAGAAATATTTAATGCCAGGAAGTAAGAAAAAAAAAGAAACATAAGAGTTTTACTTCAAAAGCATTAAACTGATAGAATTACAAAGTGTGATTTATAGGAAGTTGAAGATAGGAGTCAAACTGTTGTAAGAATGGAGGCAATATTGAGAGGATTTGTTTACTGATTGCATACTGAAGAGGGCAAACCAAGTCTTAAATTTCTAATTGCATAACTGGTTAAATGGGCATGTTTTAAATATTTCAAAATATCAAATGATAAATACAAACACAAAATTATCATCATCTTCTTCCATTTTAATGAAGTTTTGAGATTCCTATTGGACATTTGTATGGGTATATCCAATAGGATTTTATGTGTACAGATATGGACTTCAAGGGGAATCTAGGCAGAAGAGGCAAATTTCAGATTCACAATAGTGAATGTGGCTGTAATACCTGTGAGTATCAATTAATTAATGAATAGCATGTGAAAACTGACAATAAAAATGAAAACAAGAGAACCCTGGTGAATATGACCAAAAAGGGAGCAAGATTGTTGGTCTCAGAAAAGACACTGAGAAAGAAAAACAGAGAACAATTGTAGTGAGCCATGAGTAGAGTCACAGAAGTCCAGAGCAAGGAGTGTTCAGAGCAACCAATGCTGAAAAAATTAATGATTTTTAATAATATGATAAGGGCGTTATGTAAGACTTACGTTAAATAAATTTATATGCTGGCCAGCGCCACGGCTCAATAGGCTAATCCTCCGCCTGTGGCGCCAGCACACCGGGTTCTAGTCCCGGTCGGGGCGCTGGATTTTGTCCCAATTGCCCCTCTTCCAGTCCAGCTCTCTGCTGTGGCCTGGAAGTGCCGTGGAGGATGGCCCAAGTGCTTGGGCCCTGCACCCGCACGGGAGACCAGGAGAAGCACCTGACTCCTGGCTTCGGATCAGCGCGGTGCGCTGGCAGCAGCGCGCTGGCCGCAGCGGCCATTGGAAGGTGAACCAACGGAAAAGGAAGACCTTTCTCTCTGTCTCTCTCTCTCTCACTGTCCACTCTGCCTGTCAGAAAAATAATAAAAAATAAATTTATATGCTTTGTTTTTTATAGTTTTATCAGCCATGCACCTGAGGATGGCTAAGGAAAATACATACTCCCCTGCCACTCACACACACAGTCAATCTGGCTTCGGATCGGCGTAGCTCCAGCCATAGTGGCCATTTGAGTTTGAGGGGTGAACCAACGGAAAGGAAGACCTTTCTCTCTGTCTCTCTCTCTCTCTGTCTAAATCTCCCTGTCAAAAAAAAAAAAAAAAAAGAGAGAGAGAGAGAGAGAAAGAGAAGTAGCAAAATACTAACTGCAAAAATGGGTTGCACTGGGAAGTGAGGGTTAGGTAATAAAGGGGGGTATATCAGCCACACACTCCCCATTAAAGTTTATCTGTGAAGGAAGAAATAACAGCTGCTAGCTCATTAAACACAGAGCTGTGGGAAGTCTTCAAAATAGGAGGCTTGTAAATAAAATCATAGGTGTGGATGTTTGTCTTATTAGTTGGCATACCAATTAGGATGCCTATGTCCAATATTCAAGTGCCTGGGTTCAAGTTACAGTAGTTTTCCAAATTCCAGTTTCCTTCTAATGTGTATCCCGCCAGGAAACAAATTATGGGTCAATTGATTTAATCCCTGGCATCCATTTGGGAGACCTGGATTGAATTATAAGCTCCTGGTTTCAGCCCTACCAAGATTCAGATGTTACAAACATTTGGGAGTGAACAAGTAGTTGGGAGATCTGTGTCTCTCTCTTTCTGCCCCTGAAATAAGTAAATAAAAATACTTTAAAATAAATAAATATGTATTATTATATTGTCAGGCATACATTGAATAAAAATAAGAGGAAACAATTGAAATAAGATAAAATGGATTGCAATGTGGAACAGCTGGAGACATTAAACCTCAGAGGATGGTCATCTCTTTTACTTGAACTTCAGGTTCTCAAATTGTTCTCCAAAAAAGCTGTATCAGCACCTTCTTGTGAATACTTGAAAATTTTCCATCCTCATCTTAGGCCCACTGAATAACAGACTCTGAGTTTGGATCCCACCATTCTCTGTTTTCAAAGGGCCTCTCCAGAGGACTTCATGGAACAATAGAATTTAGTTCTATGACTTCAAAAAAGAGGGAAGGTGGGGGAGGTTTTGAAACTATAGTTCTCCCCTAGGATTGATGCTAACAGATGAAATAAGCTCACCGAATTCCTGCTTCCTAACTCAATGTCCTGAAAACTTGAAGATGATGCCAATAATAAAGATGCAAGTACTTTGACAAAAGTGGTAAAATTCTTCACAATCCTCTCCTTTTTAAAAATTTTATTTTAAGTTTCACATATTTCATATATAGAAATTTAGAAACATAGTGGTACTTCCCCCCTTCCCGCCCACAGTCCAGCCCTTCCTCCCCCTCCCTCTCAGATTCCCATTCTTAATTTTTACAGTGATCTATTTTCAGCATAGTTAATGATCACATAGTTAACCCAACTCTAAGTAAAACGATTCTTTCCTTTTAATAGAGGATGACTCAGTCTGTTGACTCAACAGAAAATAAAATTCCTGAGAGTCCATGAATGTCCTTGTCTGACTTTGAAATGGCATCATTCTTCAAACTTATAGGGTGTTTCTACAACAGTTTTCAGTGACTTTTGGAAAGGAAACTAAGTGGGTCTTTCATCTCGGGGAAGCCAAAAAATGCTGGCAGTCTGACATTAGTCTACTGATTGTGTCTTGTCTTCACCATCTTCTAAATTCTAGTGTCTTAAAAAATATGTCCTCTCATTCTGTAGCCCTCTGTGTCATGGTGCAAAATGGTCCACATGAGTGGTAAGAACACATGGTGTTTAGATTCTGGTGGTGAGACAGACTGTTGGTAAAGCAAGTGGTTTCTTTTAAATTGCTCTTAGGTGTAAGAACTCATGTCAATTTTTGTTAATGGTACCAGGTTATCTGTCCCCTCCAGAGCCATTAACATGTTTCCACTGATATTGCATGCAGTAAAGTCTTACTTGCTTCATTAGATATCATAGCGGACTGGACTTCTATGGGAGATATGTTTATTTCCTGCATGAAAGGCCATACTTTTGGGAGCATTGCATTGTATTTTTAGGATTATATGTTAATAAATGGACAACACGTTTCTACCTCTTGCCTATGAAATTATTCGCATGCTTCCTTATTTAGTGAATCTATAGATTGAAGTTGCCTCTGAAAATCAAATTTGTTTTAAAGATTTCACAGAAGGGTTTCAATAATAAAGATTCTTCATTTTCTCTTGACATTTGGTTCACATAACAGTTTTGGAGACATTTTTATCCTGCACTTTACTAGAGAAGGAAAGTTATAAAATTGAATTTTATGTAGACAAAGTTCTGAAATAACTATTGTTACCATCATTACATGAAAGGAAGAACCCAGAAAATGCACATTTCTTTGGTGTTCTACTTTACATGTTGTTGTTGTAGTTTGCACAGTTAGTTTTACAATTCAAGGAAAAAAGAAATAACTAAAATAGTTTAGTTGATAAATTGTGCATATTTTAGCCACTTAGCTCAATCGTGATTGTTTTGTGACAAGATGATGGCTAGTTAGCACAATGTGAAATCATCTAAAATAAATGAATTAAGCACCCTGTAGTTAGAGTCCATGTTGGATTTCCATATTTTCCAAACTGACATTTAAATGACATTTCCAGCAAGAAAGGTGATGATTTTTATAACAATCATATTATAATGATGATTGATTCCACATTCAATGTGTTTCATTTTACACATGAGCAATACATGAGCGTCTATACTAAGACACAACCTCTCTCCATCTAAGGTAATGGCAGGTTCTGAATTAGGGACAGGAACTTTATCAGGTGGTCAGAGAATGAGGTTTATTTTCACAAATTATTATTTAGATTAGTAAAGGATTTTGGCCATTAAAAGAGGACATGAAAATCACACACACACACACACACAATCTATATACTATAGATTATGATTAAGTAAATATCTAACCTTGAGAGAAAAAAGGCAAGATATGAGAAAAGCAAACAGGTGGTTTACTAGTAATATAGCTTAATATGAAGCAGTTAGTGCAACAAGCTGCCATTCCTCCCTATGAATCATTTTTAAATGCTTTTTCTTTGATTTATTCACTATATATTTAACTTTCTTTTCTAGGTATTAACTTAAATTTGAAAGTATAATGAAGCAAGAGGAACAAAATCCTAACAATTTTAGAAAATTCAAAGATGTAATGTTACTTAAGAAATTTTGCTATGAATTTGCATTTTTATGAATCATCCCTCTGTATAGGAAAATTGCACATACTTATCTATTTGCAACATACATATCTATTTGTATTTTTTGTAAAGATTTGTTTATCTATTTGAAAGTCAGAGTTACAGAGAGTGAGACAGAGACAAAGCACGAAGAAAGAGAGAGAGAGAGATACAGAGAGAGACAGAGAGACAGAGATCATCCACCCACTGGTTCACTACCCAGATGGTCACAACAAAGCTAGGGCTGTGTCAAGCCAGAGCCAGGAGCCTGTATCTTCAGCCAGGTCTTCCAAGAGGGTGTCAGGGGCCCAAGGATTTGGGCCATCCTGTGCTGCTTTCCCAGGCACGGTAACAGAGAAGGAAGCAGGATCAGAAGTGGAACAGGCAGGACTCAAACTAGCGCCATGTGTCAGGCAGCAGCTCAATTTACTTCACCACATACCTGCCCTGAGTTTTTAAAAATTTGCTTTTATTAGTGGCAATTTAAAAAAAAATCAAGCTCACAGACTTTGATAGCATTATACAAGTTTGATTCTGTACTTTTCATTTTAGGAAAAATCTCTTCCATGTGTATGATGCTATTCTAATAATTTAGCTTATTTGGAAAAATTTACATGGTTCCTAAAGCACACATGACATTACAGATAATTTACTCTAAATATTTTAAAGTAGATTAAATTTACTTCAACTAATTATTGTGGATGTCTTTATATTCCATGTTTTTTGCTAGGCACCTGGGTTATGGGAGCTAATAAAAAATATTTGGCTTTCAAGGTGTTCCTGGAAAAGAAGAGTGATAAGTATAGAGAGAGTGGATGACATCAAGTCCAAAAAACTTATTAGGAAAGGTGGATGAGCAAGGGAGAGGAGAATCTGAAGAAAGGTGTCTTAATTAGAGCTGAAAAGTGCAAGAAAGAATTTACAGGGAAGCTGATCCCAATGGCTTGTTTTCCTCAGATAAGTTTTACTTTGTAGGGAAAACCTTTCACAAATCCTTTTAATTACCTGGAAATTACAGATATTTTTCTTTTGAAATATTGTACACACTCATACACACACGAATATACATATATGCTTGTATGTGTGTGCTTTGTGTCAGGCACTATACAATGAACTGAAACATCAGTGAAAAAAACACACACAATTTCCCTCTGGATGCAGCATTAATCGGCGAGCAATATCTAATTGGGAACAAATACATTCCAGAGGATATGCAACATATTTAAATCCAGCATGGGAAGAAATGTTAAAACTTTCATGTGCACATATTTTAACAAACGAGAACTCAAGGACACCTATTCACAGAAGTGTCCTCATGCAAACCCCAATTCCAGTCACACTTCTCATGCACTCTGCCCTAATTATTCACAAATTCAGTTAAGCATAGTGCTCTCAGTTGCTCTTTAGTAGTCTATATGTGTCCAACTGAATCAAATTTTTGAATTTTTTTCTAATTTAATGAAAAGTTCAACTGGTAACCCAAGACTCACAAATCAAAAAGTGTTTTACACAAATTCTAGTTAAAAGCTTGTGGTTTGATAATATTTGTAATACAAGCACAAGTGAAATAAAAGAATAGAAAGGAAATGAATCTTTCTATTGCACAAATAATCTCAAAGTTAATTTAAGTGATAATCTGCCCAGATGATACAACAATGAATTTGAAATTGTTTCCCAAAGCAGCTTGTGATAAAAAAAAAAAATTAAAAACGAATGCTTACGCATTTCCCACTTTTAGTTTGTTTCTATGATTTTTACCAGCTGGCCCCTCAGCAGATGCTGAGATACTGAGTTAGGTATATAAGATGTCCATTAGGGAATGGTGGCTTTTAAAGGAAGCAAAAGTATAATTGAGCAGAGAGAAGTCAAACTGTGATCCAGGCCAAATAGGCCATGAGCAGCCACACAGGGATCTTTGGAGTGAATATTTCTCATTAGAATTATCCCGCACTTGGTCAAGATGGCAACCCCATTCCCATGTATACTCAGATGCAGGCTTCCCCAGACTCAGTGTGAGATTCTGTACGGCAGCTTTCCACAAGTGAGGCAGACCTTAAAGGATCATCATAGTTTTAATTCTTTTCTTTAAATGTTATAATACTCTCCTTACAACTGATACTCCCTTATTATTCAAATTTTGCTCCACATCACATGTACTATAAATGAATTTTCTGATTTTATAGCAAGGAACACTTTACATTTATATTGAATTAATGTTTTCATCTTTTAAAAAAGCATGAATTTCACTATATACTCCTTTGAGAGTAAGAGTAAGAAAAACAGTCATCGATAGACATACAATCTGGAAAATTACCATTAATATCTTGATAAAATGCTACCCAAATATTTTCCAAAGCATGTTTGCTTTCTAATTCTGATTCACAAGCAAATAATATTGTACAGGGATAAAGAGTGTGAGTATAGCGTCTGACTCAAATATGTGTGAGGAAGAGAGACACAGGTAAAGAGGCAGAAGTAATTTGTTTTATCACAGATGTGTATGTTTTTATATTTAATAGATATTAATAAAACCGAGAAAATAACTTCCATCACCACCAGTGGTGGATGAAAGTTCCAATTTCATCACAACCTCATTTAAATTCTTTATGCTTTTAACTGCATTACCAACTAATACATGAGACTATGCTATATTACTTAACATAAATAATTTACAACGTATTAGTACTAGTTCTTTTTTATAGGTTTCACATACCATATCCCAAATTTTCACATTGTCTAATCAATCTTAGACATAATTGTTTAGTTCTCTGTGATCAGACGTATCCTTCTATTCCTTTAAGATTTCTCCTTTTGTATTTTATATTTTTGCATGATTCAAAAATGCTTCACAATAATAAGGAACTCTTAAATTTTCTTCTGTTGTTTTCAAATCTTCTTTTCCATATTTTGGCTTGTCATTTATTTGCACTTTGTTTTCATGGTATAAGGTGAATATCAAATTTGTGTTTTCTCACATAAATGGCATATTTGCCCATACCAATTAGTAGGCAGTTTATTTGCTTGGTACTTGATTACTATGTCTGTAAAAGTCATAAACAGTAACCACAATTCTTGTTATTCTTATTCTTTTTCAGATTTTGCTCTTCCAAAAGTTCAGATGTCTTGAAAAATCCTACTCATATTTTGATTGAAATAAAATTATTTAATGACAGTATATGATTTCTTAATTACCTTGCTACTACTATCCATTATATATCCCAAGTGAAAAATGCTTAATTTTGTTCTGTTGTTTCAACTTGTTTTTTAGTTTAACCTAAAAACACTGTAAAGATCTGAAACTACGTTAATACCATTTCCACCTGTCATAGTCATAAAATCAGCTTTAATTCTTGAGGATCTGAAATGCCTTGAGTGTAGTATATTTATGTATTTTACCCCATTCCCTTGAGTTGGTGTACTTATGAAACTCAACAAGGAATTCATGTTTCCTTCTGCCAGAATCAACACTGTGAGCTGTATTATCTTTTAGTTGGAAAGTCTGCAATAGACAGAATAATCCTGAAAGATCAGGGCTGAGTGAGTCATCGGTGTGATATAGATAAACTGAAACACCTTGAAGATTTTTGTATAAGCCCACTGATGAACTGAGAAACACAGAATTCTCATATTTTCATTCTAGTGGATTTGAATTTAGACACAGTTAAATAGACATTCTTGATAAAATAGAAAAGAACACTATAAAACTCTAATATATTTATCAAAGCTATGAGTGCCTATCCCCAAAATATGAACACTTACTATTTCGTAGCAAACAGAGAGGGACAAAATACAGGATTAAAAACTGGATTGTTGTTTTAAAACTGCTATTTCTTTATTTTAATTTTATTTGGAAGGCGAAAAGGGAGACAGAAAGAGAAAGAGACAGACACAGAGATCTTCCTTCTACTGATTCACTTTCAAAATAACCACAACAGCCAGGGCTATACCAGGTTGAACTCAAGAACTCAGAACTTTATAAGGGTCTCCCACATGGGTGGCAAGTACCCAAATGCTTGAGCCATCATCTGATGCATCCCAGGATATGTGTTAATAAGATGCTGGGTCAGAAGTGGAAGAGCTGGGATACTATCCAGTCACTCTTATACAGGATGCTGGAGTTCCAAGTGGCTACTGAACAGCTCAGCCAAACAGCCCTACCCCTAAAAAAATTACTGCTTTATTTTTTATTTATTTTAAAGGGGAAGAGAGAAAGGGGCAGGAGTGGGGGGAGAGAGAGAGAGAGCGAGAGAGAGAGCAAGCGAGAGAGAGGGAGAGAGATTGACTTCCATTTACTGGTTCATTTCTCAAATTCCTGCAATGACCATGATCAAAGCAGGAGTTAGGAATGCAATCTAGGTCTCCTACATGAGTGACATGGACCAAAATGATTCAACCATCACATGTTTCCTCCCCAACTCCACCCCACCAGGTGTGAATTAGCAGGAAGCTGGAATTGGAAGAAGAGCTGCTACTCAAACTCAAGAACTCAAATATGGGGTGTGTACATCCCGAGAGTCTTCCCAAACGCTGTGCCAAATGCGTATGCCCCAATGGCTTGCTCTTAATTAAGTACTAATTCTCATTAATTATACTATTGACGTGGTTAAAAAATAAGAATGCAATACATTAGGAGGTCAAATATTTCATAAATCTCACATTCTCATTTGCTCTAATTCACTACATTAACTAACACTTTTTGGTTAGAGATCTATAAAGCTAAAGCCTTCCTGAGGGTTTTCCAAGATATGTAATGACAAACAGCGTGGGTGAATTAGACTCAAAAATTTCAAACCTGTTCAACATGGATTTCATGATAATTGCTAAACCTTTGAGTAAGATAATGAGCCTGACTTTATAGATGCATCAAAGTGTGAGTGTACATCTTAGCTATAAAGAAATGAATGTGATAGGCCCATGAAAGAGGAGGAAAAATAGCAAAAATTTCTTAATCATTCAACCCCTCATGGGTTGACTTCACTGTTTCAGAGTACTTGAAAACTGACATAGATGAGAATTCATGTGAGCCACAAGGGTTTCTGTATGAGGGCATGGATGCTTTGGGGCTTAGGACACAAAACCCTTGCACTACCCCATCTAGAACTGGGAAGTCCTAATGGTCAACTTTGGTGACTTGACATTTTTTCTTCCCTTTATCATACAACATATCCAGGTTTGCCAGAAATAATTATGATGATATAATCAACAGGAAGACATTTGCAGACAGAAGGGATGTATATGGATTCTTCTAATGAAGGTAAATATAACCTGATTTTTGAGATAGAAAACAGTAAAATACTTTGTAAAAGGCCTACCAGCTGGAGGCCAGCTCCACAAGTATTGAAATTTCAAGAGGATACCAGCTGCAAAAGAAAATGCCGTAGTTTTTGAGGGCCAAGCTTTGCTGTGCACATTACACAGAGTGATGTTTACATCACCGCTATTTCTCCTGACATGCTAGGGCACTCTAACTAGTTTCCTGCTTGCCCATCGATTGCAGGTGATTCCTTAATATTCTTGGGCTATGATTGGGAGCTTGAGTGAATCAGTTTTAGGTGCACCATATCTTTAAGAGGCTCAGTCTTATGGACTGCCTGCAGTATATTTCTGCAGATAGTATTCCTATCAATGAGGAAGCTGTTAGATTTTTAAAACCAGATAAATTCAGATTTATACCCAAGAAAAAAAAACAGTGATATGAGAATTGGCAGTTGAATTTTTTAGAAGAAAATAAATTTTGATATCACTAAGAATAAAATTGTGAGTTTTTTTCTGTTTTCGGATCTTATTTGTGCCACTTTTTCTTACTCCAATTTTATTTTTGTATGATAAAATGAGACAGAAGGATACTTTTGCTTTTGGAGATGGTCTTGCTCTTTGACATGCTCAATGGAAAGAAAGAATGGGAGGTTCTGACCGGGTTTGCTCAGTGTAGAACAGATCAGTTTGTAGAAAACAATTTAGCCATCAACAGAGGATACATTTTCATGCATTGCTATTTATTTCACAGAGTACATAAAGCAACAAGACATGATGTAAAGTATTGATGCAAGACACTCAAATCTTATTTTCTCCAGAAATTTCTATACAGTAAATCATAATATACAGACTTGAAAGAGTTAATGTATTCTCTATTGCCTGTCTTTAAGTTATTTACACTTTCATTCAGAATACTTTTGAGTTTCAATATTATTACTATTATGGGATAATTTCAAGTAAACAAGCACCTCACTGGTGTAATTAATATAAACATGATTGATTCATTTACTATATTTTCCAACAGACTGAACTATTCAAGAGTTCATACTATTCTCATTCATGTCCATATCAACAATGTTTAGCATAATGTCATCAATTGAGTTTTCAGTGTTTTTATCTTTTTAAATTTTTTTTTAGTTTATTGGATGACAGAGTCACAAAGAAAGAAAGAGATCTTTCATTTACTGGTTCACTCCCCAAGTGACCACAATAGCCAAGGTTGAAGCCAGGAAGCTGGACTTCAGTCTGTGTCTTGCAAATGGGTAGCAGGGGTCTAAGTACTTGGGCCGTCTTCCGCTGCTTTTCCAGGTATATTAGCAAGGAACTGGATAAGACACAGAACAGCCAGTGCTTCCTATGGGATGCCAACTGCAAGCAGTGACTTAACCTGTTGTACCACAATACTGGCTCCAAGTGGTTTTCAAGGAACATATTATCCAGTAAAAATATATGAAAATTTTGAGCAAATGACTCAGCAAAAAGTTTTGTGGCAAAGAAAGCAGGCTGAGAGAATAATAATGCTTCTGAAAAATCGCATTACTAAATTGGCATTCTTCAGAATGGGCCTACAATGCACTGGGTCATTGGGGATAGTGACTCACTTTAAGTGTATATGATATTGTTGAAAGAACTAGAGGAGCCAACACTGTGGAGTATTAGGTTAAGCTTCTGCCTGTGGCACTGGCATCCCATATGGGTGCCAATTCATGTCCAGGCTGCTCCACTTTTGAGCCAGCTCTCTGGTATTGGTCTGTGAAGGCAGTGGAAGATGGCCTAAGGGCTTGGGCCCCTGCATCTGTATGCGAGACAAGTAAGAATCTCTGGCTCCTGGCTTTGGATGGGCACAGCTGTGGCTGTTGCAGTCATTTGGGGAATGAGCCAGTGGATGAAAGGCCTCTCTGTCTCACCCTCTCTGTCTGTAACTCTGCCTCTCAAGTAAATAAATAAAATCTTTTTTTAAAAATAAAGAACTAGAATAAGAGTCATAAATTGGGCAAGATTGCTGTTTAGGACATCTGCCATTCTATGAGTCTGCTGTGTATCCCATTTCCAATGTTGGATCGTTCTCTCCTTTTTAACTCTATCAGTATTAGCAGACACTAGTCTTGTTTATGTGATCCCTTTGACACTTAACCCTATCAATATGATCAACTGTGAACTGAAATTGATCACTTGGACTAGTGAGATGGCATAGGTACATGCCACCTTGATGGGATTGAATTGGAATCCCCTGGCACGTTTCTAACTCTACCATTAGGAGCAAGCCCAGTTGAGCATGTGCCAAACTGTGCATCTCCTCCCTCTCTTATTCCCACTCTTATATTTAACAAGGATCACTTTTCAGTTAAATTTAAACACCTAAGAATAATTGTGTGTTAATTGAAGAGTTCAACCAAAGGTATTAAGTAGAACAAAAAAATACTAAAAGAAATAAAGTAGAAAGTTGTCCCTCAACAGTCAGGAGAAGGGCTGATCAAGTCATTGAATCAGCCCTTAAGGCATTCGGATCTGGCTAAAAAGCCCATGAGAGTATTTCAGGCATGGAAAGCCAAGACACTCTAGGAGAAAAAAAAAAAAAAAAGCAACCTAAATGAAAGATCTCTGTGTGGGAGATCCCAGTGGAAAGAATGGGCCATCAAAGAAGAATGAGGAGAAAACTTTCACTTTGACTACGGCTTTATCTAAATGTGATTGGAGCTGGTGAACTCAAAAGGCTTCCATAGCCTTGGCAGTTCATGACAAGAGCCTCGGGTGATTACTGATGTCAGAAATAAGAGTGTCAACAACAGGAGTCACTCACTGTGCATTTACTCCCCATGTAGGATCTCTGTCCTTAATGTGTTGTACTATGTGAATTGACGGCATAACTAGTACTCAAATAGCACTTTATACTTTGTGTATCTGTGTGGGTGCAAACTGTTGAAATCTTTATTTAGTATATACTAAATTGATCTTCTATATATAAAGACAATTGAAAATGAATCTTGATGTGAATGGGATGAGATAGGGATTGGGAGATGGGATGGTTGTGGGTAGGTGGGAGGTTATGGGGGGGAAAAGCAGCTATAATTCAAAAGTTGCACTTTGGAAATTTAAATTTATTAAATAAAAGTTAAAAAAATAAAAAAGTGTCATAAATTAGTCAATATAGGGCTCCGTGGTAAACATTTCACATTTTGTAGGCCAGATGATCTCTGACAAATTATTCAATTCTGCAGTTACAGTACAGTGAAAAATTAGCCATAGACAATACATAAATGAATGACTACAGCTGTATGTGGATAACTATTAATTTATAAAAATGGGCAATGTGCCTGAAGTAGCCATGAAGCATAGTTTGCTGATTACTGGATTTAGTCAATAAATTGTTCATATTTAAAGCTAAGAATTCCTGGATGCCCCAGGCACATGCCAACCCATGTAAAATCAGGCTTTTCTTATTTCCCATTAGCCCCAGGTGCACCAACCAAGAACCCTAGTAGCAGACCTACCTAGTATCTGGGCACTCTGATTAGTGAAGGGCTTCCCCACCCAAATCAAGACTGTGAAAACTGGAAAAGACAACTCATTAAGTGCTCAGACCCCAAGGAAAGGATAGAAGGATCACTAAGGATCAAAGAAACAGTACCACAAAAGTAACGATATAAAGTGTTAATAACTGGTCCTAAAGTAATGGGGACGTACACACTACTTGACAAAAATTCAAAATACAGATGCTCTTCATTTTGTAAAGGGGTTATGTCCAAAAATACCCATTGTACACTGCAAATATATTCATTATACCTAACTTAGTGATCACTGGAGCTTAGTAAAACTGTACTCTGTAGAGTTGGTTACTCCCCTGATCATGTGGTGAACAGGGAACTGTTCTGCCTAGCGTTGCGATAGAATATTGTTCTGTATATTGCTAGGTGCCTCTCCCACCAAAAATTCAAAATGCAGTTTTTATTGAACACATGTCACTTTCATAGCATTATAGCATCAAATAATCACAATTTGAAATATCATAAGCTTGGAACCATTTAAACCATCTTAAAGAGCTACATGGACAACTAAGAAATGGTAGAGAAACAATCAATATATGAGCAAAATAAAAGTTGAACAAATAGAAACCATAAAAACAAAAATTGCTGAAGTGTAAAATTCCATAGTTTCAACAGCTGGCTCTGACAAAAGAATTGGTCATCTCAATGACATCATTTGAAATTATCCAGTCTATAGAAGAATAAAAAAAAAAATCTTACTGATGGTTCTCTTCCCCACTTAATGCTGTATAATTGTTCAGACCTGGTAAATGCCACTCTTAGGATCATTGGTTACTATCCTCACTCTGTCTTTTATGACCTTGTCTAAATATGATCAGAGTCGGTAAACTTGGAAGGCTTCCTTAGCCTTGGCAACTCATGACGACAGCCTAGGATGGTTACTGGCGCCATAAACTAGAGTGTCAATTTGTTGGGTCAACAACAGGAGCCACTGTGCACTTGCTCCTCATGTGGGATCTCTGTCCTTAATGTGCTGTACATTGTGATTTAATGCTATAACTAGTACTCCAACAGTATGTTTCACTTTGTGTTTCTATGTGGGTGCAAACTGTTGCAATCTTTATACTAAATTGATCTTCTGTAGATAAAGAGAATTGAAAATGAATCTTGATGTGAATGGAAGGGGAGAGGGAGCAGGAGAGGGGAGGGTTGCGGGTGGGAGGGAAGTTATGGGAGGGGGAAGCCATTGTAATCCATAAGCTGTACACTGGAAATTTATATTCATTAAATAAAAGTTAAAAAAAAAATCTTAGAAATGTGAAGAAAATCTATGACACTTTTGGGACTTCCTCAAACAACAAAGATATGCAGTAGGGTGGTCCCAGAATGAGAAGAAGAGAAAAGTGAAAAAAGCATATTTTTAAAATAATGGCTAAAAACTTCAAATCTAAGAAGAGAAATAAATATCCAAATTTGTTAAACCCAATGCATTCTGAAAGATTGAACTTAAAGAGGTATACTGAGACCACTATGTGTAAATTGATTGTCTAAAGTCAAAGAATCAATTTGGAAAGCAGCCAGGGATAAATGACTTACAATGTATGTGGGAGTTCTCATAGGCTATAAATGGAATTTTCAGAGAAATTCACCGGCACAGAAAGTGTTGGATGATACTTAAAATATTGAAATAAAACAAATCTGCCAACAAATGATACTATTGCTGGGAAATCTGTCATTCAAAAATTATGAAGAGAAAAGGACTTTTCCAGACAAACATTAAGAAAATTCGTTACCACTACATATGCAAAATAAAGGCTAAAGAGTTCTTCAAGTTGAAATGAAAAAGGCTAATTGAAATGGAAGAGACTATTTGGAAATCATATATTTGGAAAAATGTTTATCATCACAAAATATATAAGGAGCTCCTGCAACTTAACCAAAATACTATACTAACAATAAATAAGTTAAAAGTATGCCAAGAAACTGAATAAATATTTCTACAAGAAGACCTGTCAATGGCCAACAATTATTTGAAAAGTTCTCAATATCACTAATATTCAGGAAAGTGCAAATCAAAATCACAAGGAGATTTCAACTTTCATAGTGTATATCATAAAACAATTGAAACATCTCCTGAGGCTGTGGATAATAGAAAACTCTTAGACAATGTTGGTGGAAATGTAAATTTGTATAGCCACTAAAGAAAACAGTACAAGATTCCTCAAAAAATATGCTACATCAACCCATTTCCAGGAAAATATCCAAGGGAATTGAAATACAGATATCAAAGATATGTCTAGACAACTGTGTTTATTAGGACATTTTTCACAATAGCAAGATGTGCGAACAATCAAAATATGTATTGACAAATAAGTTGATAAAGAAAATTAGATTTATAAATACAGTGAAATATTATTCAGCCTTAGAAAGAAAAAAAATCCTACCATTTACAGTCATATGGATGAACTTAGTGAAGAACAAATATAATATGATATAAATTATAGGATAAGTCTAAATTAGTCAAATTTGCAGAAACTTGGAATGGAATGGTAGTTTTCAGGGGTTTGGAGTAGTGGAAGATAGGGAAATATTAATCAAAGTTTAGAAAGCTCTGGCTATACAGCAGAGGTTATTCCTGTGATCTACCTTACAAAACTGTACTTATTACAGGTAACTATACTATATGGTATACCTAAAAATTTGACAACAGCATACATCTTATGCTGTGTTTTTTTGGTTATCATTATTATTTTTTTTTACTTTTAAAATCTAACAGTGTTTTATACTTTGCCACATTCACTTCATATGTAGTCATTACATATATCTACCATAAATACTATTTTTTCCTAAAAACAAGGATATTAGAAGGATTCATGATAATGACTAAATCTGAGGAAAGAAAGGCATATTGTCAAGTACATGTTATGATTCAGGGAAGCAATATTTATAATCACATACCAAGTAATATGGCGATGACATTATTTTTTTACACTACATATGTTAGTTTCCACATAATAAAAGAAAACATAATATTTGTGTTTCTGGGTTTGGGTTATTACACTTAGCATAATGATCTCCAGTCTCATCCATTTTGTTTCATATGTTAGGATTTCATTCTTATTTATGACTGAGTTCTTATCACAAATGATAATAAAAATAATAATGAATAAGAGAGTGGAAATATTCAGAATTGATAGTTTCATACTGTAGACTATGGTGATAGTTTCACAGGTGTATATTTACCTCCAAATTTATTAAGTATATGCAATAATTACATTGTATGTAAAATAAAACATTAAAAACTATGTTATTAATAATTTGAAATATTATTTAAAATTTTTTCTTTACTCTTTAGCAATACTGTTTAATATGCTAACTTACCTAATAATTAACCAAGTAGAAATAGAATACAGCATTCAGGATCTCCCAAAACTATTTGACAAGAAAAATTTTTCAAGAAGCATCTCACAGGGAATTATATGAGATGCATTTTGAGGAACATTAGAACATATAAACAATATATCTTTTTCAGAATACATTGTCTCCTTGTAAGAAATAACAATGATCTTTGTCTCCACAGATAACATGAGGCTTTTTAATATTTCTTGAAGCTTTTCATGTGAAACTTTTTAGAAGTACTGAGCAAGTCTCATTTTCTTTCCTCAGAATCTGATCTGATTTCAGTCATTTCAGATATTGTAGGAGGGAGAAGTCCTTGATCTTCATTACCACTTATTATAGTCTTTTGTTTCCTTTTCTCCTCTCAAAGAGGTTGTGATTATTTTTAAATATTTATTTTTATTTTCATTTTAGTTACTAACTTTTGAGTTTTAATTGAGCAAATGAGCCCCATTTGGAGACTATGTTTCTGAGCCTCCACTGCAGCTAATCATGAACATGTGCCTAAATTATACTAAACATGAATCCCATACTGGCTTCTCCCCAGTCACCCTCATTGAATAGAAACTGTCCATCCTCCATTTTCTCTTCCATTTCCTGTCTACTGATGTAGGCGTGGTTGTAGTGGGCTACCATTAGTCAAGTTATGAGGAGGCTAGACTGCCCTTGTGAACTTATACAGGGAAGGAAGTTATCACCTGGCAGAGAGAGAAATTTATATCTGTTTTAACTTACAGTAGGCTTTTTTGAAATAGCTAAACACAGTCTCAGTAATGTGTCATTTCAGTAATGTCTGAATTTGTGGTTATTTGGGTTTCTTCTCAATAGTCTACTGCACTATCTGTTGTTTACTCGCCAGAACTACCAGTTAAAATGGTATATGATCTTAACTCACAGTTTCTTCCCTGTATTAGGAATACCTATTAATGTAACCACAACACTTTGGCTAAAATATCCTAGAGGGAATGGTTGGAATTACTTATATGGAAACATAAAATCACCTATTTTGGATTCTAGATTCTAGAAGCAAAGACAGAAATAGTCTTCCGTTTCTGTGTTTAGACATATAGTAGCACATATATGTTTACCTTTTAAAATTCATTAATTTTATTTGAGAGAGAAAGACTGTGAAGGCATACTCCAATCCCCTGGTTTATTCCTCAAATGCTTGCAATGTCTAGAAATTAAGCCAAAATTCAGGAACTCAATATGGGTTTTCTGTGCCTGTGGTAGCGGCCAAATTATCTGAACCAACACTTACAGTCTCATAGGAGGTGGATCATTAGGAAAGTAGATTCTACAGTGGAACCAAGACTTGAACCCAGGTACTCTGATAAGATGTGGGTATTTCATTCAGCTATTTAACCTCTAGGTAGAACAACAGCCCCAGTGTCATGCATTTTTTTAAACATAAATGTATGATGATAGCAATTGTTTCTCTTTCATTGATACTTTGGAATCACTTACTTATAGAGAGAACTGACAAAGGGAGGTGATATTTTGAATAAACATGTGTGAGCATGTTTCTGCATGTGTGCACTTGACTAGCTTGCTGTTTTCTAAATTACCTAATATTTTCAATTATCCATGCTTTTGTGGCCTTTCATCAATGTGGAAAATCAGGTGTTGATGTCAGTTAACAGACATGAATGTCTGGAAGATTTTAATAAAACCTACAGCATGCTTTACTAAATGTTAATCTTACATTGAATTGAAATATATAGAAAGATTAAGTGTAGACATTTAAAATATAGGATGATTTAATTATAGTTCCTGTACTTTTTATATGAATAATAACAAACAAAATCTTAGATGAAACATGATTACATTGTCTTATTGTAGCGAATAGCCAATCTGAAGGCTATTAATTGAATTGCTAAGATTCAAGCATTGTATTTTATGATAGTGAAGATTCAGTCATATAATTACTTATTTGAAGAAAACTTTAAATTCAATATAGGATATGGGTGATCAAATGCTACTACAAACAAAAGATTGTGAAATTAGACCTATGATATTTACTTTATTTTTATCCTTTTGTGTCCCTACTATAAGTTAGTATATGATACACACTTTGGAAAAAGTATTGCTTTTAAAAAATAACATTAAATGCCACATTAACAAATTTTAAAAACCAACTCAATTATAGATGCACAGTTCATTTTGAGATATGTATGGATTGTGAAATGTCATCACATCCCTCATCACTGCATTTTTTATGTCTTCCTGTGGTGAACACCTGTGGCTTCTTGGCAGTGTGTTTGCTTCTCAGGACTAATAAGCACTCCATGATTTTAGAGTGGAGCAACTCAGTGTTATCTACCACAGGTGTTTCTATAATTGTGATACATTGAGAAATATGCAGCTCTCAACAGTTTTCTCCTTTACCTGAGTGATTAGGACTTGTCCCTTAGGCAATGAGGTTTTATCAAAACATTAACAGAAGGTCAACCATATGTTTGCCTAATTGATTTTTAATCAATTAAATGTATAACATTTTAAATATTTAACATTCAGTAATATATAGAATAATTTTTGTGATTTAATTATTTTCACATGAAAAACTGAGTTATCTCAAATATCCAAAAGATATATATATATAGATATATAGATATATAGATATAGATCATATGCTATATTCAAAGACCATATTGATTGTAGTATCACATTTACAAAATTTTTCAAGCCGGTGTATTCCATACAGAATTGCACATAGTCATTTCATGTCTTTCCATATCTGACATACACATTTAATTATTATATCTTAAAATATAAGTGATACTTCTATATTATATATTAGAGAAGATACAGCACTTGTGCATGTGAGGTTAATTTTAAGATGGTGCCTATATACAGACCATTTATCCTCAGGCAGATGGAGCTATCAATCATAGTCAAATATGTTTAATCTTACTTTGATATTTCAAAATTCTGTCTGCTTTAAAAGCAGGAGAACTCTGCACAGGTATACACTGAATTTTAGACTCTTGCATGATGTGGTCTGAAGGTTTATGCTTCTCTGAATTCATGTGTTTAAAGCCAATCACGTATATGGTGATAGGAGGAGGTGGGCCTCTACCAGGTAACCAGTGCCAGGACACTGACCTCATGAATGGAGTGGCAACCCTCACAAAAGAGGTCCACAGGAGCTTATTGCTGCTTCTTCATAAAGCGAACAAGTTGGCATTTACAGCCTAGAGGAGGCCCATCACCAGAAGCCAACTGCACTGGCCTTGATTTCATACTTCTAGCTTCCAGAACTGTGAGAAAACCAATATCTGGCAGCGGCATTGGCCTAGTGGTTAAGATGGCCAAGTTCCACATTGGAGCGTCTGGGTTCAGTTCCCTACCCTGGCTCCCAATTTTAAGTTGTTACTAACAAAGACACTGGGAGACAGCAAGTGATGGCTAGAGTCCACAGAGTCCTTTCAATCATCTTGGAGACCTGGCCTGAGATCCTTGCTCTTAGCTTCAACCCCATCCTGGCCCTAGTCCTCCTGGGCATATGAAGAGTGAACCAGCAGGTGGGAGTTAGGATCTCAACCTCTCTTTCTACACTCAGATAGAAAATAAATAAATAAGCAAATAAAATGTCTATTGTGATTGCAACTCAGCATTTTGGCTTAGATAAAGTATAAAAAGTCTGTTGTTTAGAAGCCACTAAGTTTACAATACTTTGTTATGGCAGTCCCAATAGACTATGACATTTTCAATATAAAAAATTAAAAATTCACCATCAAAGCCAAAAACCTGTCTCAATGAACACAGATTTGTAAGTGCCATGTCTACGTTTAACAGTTCCCTATTCTTGGGGCTGGCACTGTGACGTAGCAGGTGAAGCTGCTGCTTGCAGTGCTGGCATCCCATATGGGCATCAGTTTGAGTCCTGGCTATTCCATTTCTGATCCAGCTCTCTGCTGTGGCCTGGGAGGGCAGTGGAAGACGGCCCAGGTCCTGGGGCCCCTGCACTCGCATGGAAGACCTGGAAGAAGCTTCTGGTTCCTGGCTTTGGATCAGCACAGCTCTGGCCATTGTGGCCATCTGGGGAGTGAGCCAGTGGATGGAACACTTCTCTCTCTCTCTCTATCACTCTCTCTCTGCCTCTCCTTTTTTCTCCGTGTAACTGATTTTCAAGTAAATAAACAAATCTTTAAAACAAATAAACAGTTCCCTGTTTTCTTACTCCCTCTCCTAACCAATGCTCCTCCATTCCATTCACTGTAAACATGAGAATTAAGGTGCAGAGGTTTGCTCAGACAAATTACAAATAATAATAACAATAGTGAGGAGTCAAGAAGAGCAGCTTTAAGGGCTAGAGTTGTGGCACATCTGTGTTAATTTGCTGCTCACAATGCTAGCATGCCATATCAGAACTCTGTTTCAAGTTCTGATTTATCTGCTTTGATCTAACTCCCTGCTAGTACACCTTGAAAAATAGCAGCAGATAGTGCAAGTACTTGGGCCCCTGCTGCCCACATGTAGAACCAATATGAAATCCTTCACTCCTGTCTATGCCCTGTCCCAGCCCCGGTTGTTGCAACTATCTGGGGGGTGAACCAGTGGATGGAAGAAGATCAGTCTCTCTCTCTGTCACTCTGACTTTCAAATAAATAAATCTTCTAAGGGAAAAAAGGAAGAGAAGGAGGAAGAGGAAGGAGAAGGAAAAGAAGAAGAAGGAGAAAGAAGAGAAAGAAGAAGGAAGAAAGAGAGAAAGAGAGAAAGAGAGAAAGGAAGGAAGGAAGGAAGGAAGGAAGGAAGGAAGGAAGGAAGGAAGGAAGGAAGGAAGGAAGGAAAAAAATGATGGAGTAAGCAAGGAGCCTTGGCCATTTCCAACGGATTCAAGCATTTTATGTATTTTCTCCAGGGATGAGCTGCAGAGGCTTTGGTGAGCGTTTCTGAGACAGTCCCTGTTGCATTCAGCTTTTCAGGTTTGTGTCCCCTTGGCCTACAAATGTCACCTGACACCTAGTGTGCACCTCATTAATGTTGTGGAGCATGTGTAAATGGTAAATGGAGCTTGAAGAGACCACCCTCAATCCTCTTCCTTAGATTTTCAGAATCTTTCATCGTTATCACAGTTTCTAGTGTGTCATGGTGATTCCTCCTGTCATTTTTTTTTTTTTATTTTTGACAGGCAGAGTGGACAGTGAGAGAGAGAGAGAGACAGAAAGAAAGGTCTTCCTTTGCCGTTGGTTCACCCTCTAATGGCCGCCGCGGTAGCGCGCTGCGGCCGGCGCACCGCGCTGTTCCGATGGCAGGAGCCAGGTGCTTCTCCTGGTCTCCCATGGGGTGCAGAGCCCAAACACTTGGGCCATCCTCCACTGCACTCCCTGGCCACAGCAGAGAGCTGGCCTGGAAGAGGGGCAACCGGGACAGGATCGGTGCCCCGACCGGGACTAGAACCCGGTGTGCCGGCGCCGCAAGGCGGAGGATTAGCCTGTTGAGCCACGGCGCCGGCCCTCCTGTCATTTTTGATGACAACTAAATGAACACTAACAATCTAATTTAGAGAAAATAATATAATAATGTACACTGTAGACTGGTGGAAACAATGAGTGTTTCATGGTTCAGTAGGAATCACAATAGCTCCTTAAACATTTGATGGACAAAGAGCATGCACTGGAGGAGTTTGCTATAAGAACAATACATGAATCCCCTCACCCTATCTACATCTCCATCACCCTCCAAAAAATCTACCACTTTGATGTGCAGTGTTTGTGGTAGTTCTAATAATGTAAAAGTAGCTTTTGATTTTTCCTACATTCCTAAGCTTAACATGAGTCTCAAAAGAAAACACATCTTAATACTGATTTTTGTGAAACTTTTGTTTGTTTTGCTAGGTCTTCGATTATATTTAACCTAATCAATAAAGTTCTGCCTAAATTACACAGAAAAAATACTAGTTGCGTGAATAAATTGAAGTGAAGAGAGGGCAGGGGCCAGAGTTGTGGCATGGTGGACTGAGCCACTGCCTGCAGTGCCAGCATCTTGTGTGGGTGCTGGTTCAAGTCCCAGCCGCTTCACTTCCAAGTCAGCTCCTTGTTGGTGTGCCTGGGATGGCAGCAGTGGATGGCCCTGATGCTTGGCTCCCAATCATTGTGGCCATCTGGGAAGTGAACCAGTGGATGGAAGATCTCTCTCTATATCTATATCTCTCCTTCTCTCTCTCTCTGTAACTCTGCCTTTCAAATAAAATGAAATAAATTTTTAAAAATAAAAAAGAGAGAAAGGACAGATTTCTTCCCCCCTCATCTTTGTTGTGTGTGTGGAACACAATGAACTTTAATTGGGAAATGAAGGAAGGAAGGCTGTATTCCTCTTTCTCAATGTTAGTATTTCATTATCTTGCAGGGAATTAATGCCTTCACCTCCAGCATCTTCTGTATCCTTTGTCAAAGTGTACTTCAGTCAGGAAGTCTATCAGTCCTTTATACTTGCAAGCGAGTAATTTGTAAAAAGCTATACTTGAAAGCTATAAATGCACTTCTCAAGGAGTTGTTTTGAGTCTCAGCTTTAAAGAATGACATATGTTGGCCTATTAGAGGGATTTCAGTTGAGAAACAGTTTTGGAATGAGGGGAGGGTGGTTATTAAAAATATTTATGAGGGGCTTTTGTCTCATCAATAATAGGAAAATATTGCTCTGGAAAAGATTTTAAGCATTGTGACATAAGAGGACTGATGTTATTTTTGTAAGAAATGTTAAGCCACATATATAATTTGTGCTGTTCTTTTTTATCAATCTGAAGTCATTCCCTACACAGTGAGCATGTCAGACTATTATAAATCCCCTAAAATCTCTGCAGACTTCCAATATCGTACCTGCTATCGGTCTATGTGTAACACAGGTCTCCTTGAGGATCCTGAGGAAGCAACCTGCATCTTCAACTTTTTTTTTTTTTTTTTTTGACAGGCAGAGTGGACAGTGAGAGAGAGAGAGACAGAGAGAAAGGTCTTCCTTTTGCCGTAGGTTCACCCTCAAATGGCCGCTGTGGCCAGCGCATCGTGCTGATCCAAAGCCAGGAGCCAGGTGCTTCTCCTGGTCTCCCATGCGGGTGCAGGGCCCAAGGACTTGGGCCATCCTCCACTGCCTTCCCGGGCCATAGCAGAGAGTTGGCCTGGAAGAGGGGCAACCGGGACAGAATCCGGCGCCCCGACCGGGACTAGAACCCAGTGTGCCGGCACCGCAAGGCAGAGGATTAACCTATTGAGCCACGGCGCCAGCCAATCTTCAACTTTCAAGAGCTTCTTTCCCTCATATCTTCATTAACTCCCAACCCTCATTGGTCCACTCTTTCATCAATGTTCCTCTGGTCCTGTATACCTCCTTCTTTTGCAATTCTTCATTTGCTCTTCTTGTTTGCTTCCCAACACATCTGAATCAACTTCAATCCAGAGGTCTTATTTTCTTTACTTTCGTTAAGAACCAAAAAATTTATATTAATAAATGTTTGAAGATATAGTAAATATAGTGCTCTCTTGGGGGTAGTCCCTGTAAAGACTGTTAATTTCAATAAAGTATCTTGAATTATTTAAGGTTTTTCATCTCTTTTTTGAAAGAAAGTCTTCAATGCATATTTATTAATCTCTAAATTTAGAATGAGAGTTTGTCTTACCTACCTGGAAATGTCTACAATGTCATTCCTTATTCTACTTTCTCTGACAATTTAAATGTGTTCTATCAAAGATGTCTTTCTTAAAATTGAAGCTGAAAATGGAAGCAATTATTTAGATTATTCAAATATCCCAATTTTGGAGAATTTATTTGAATGGCTTGAGTGGAAGTGGAAATGCTGTGTTTTCTAAATAATCTTCATAATTACTTTGCTTCTCATATCTCTCTCTCTCTCTCTCTCTCTCTCTCTATATATATATATATATATATATATATATATATATAAAGAGAACAGATTTCATGTATTCCATAGATAAATTCTCCTCCGTTCCACTCTAGGACTTGGAAGAATTTTCTGTTACTTCCAATTTAACAGTAACCTTTGCTTTTTTCTTTAGGAAATTCAAAGGTCATGAACTTGAACTATGTATGCAAATCTATTTAAGAATCAACATTAGCATCTGGCTCTTAATCCCTGTGGTGGCAACAGAAGTTGTCTGTGTGCAGAATGAAGAGATTAAAGTTTAGATGTGATCTTTTTTTCCACTTTAAAATAGAAAGAAGTTTATTTAAGCATCATAGTGCATTACACAATAGGGAAAATATTTCTATTAAAGATGTTACAGTACACACTTACAGATACATTCTCATTCATCCTGTGTCCCTGTCTTTGTTCTTTTGTCATTAAAACAAAACATGCCTAGAGGGGAGGGCATTTGGTGCAGTGGTTGGACAACTGCTTGGGACACTCATATCCTGTATCAGGATGCTTGGATTGGAGTCCTATCTTTGTTCACCATTCCAGTCTCCTGCTAATGTGCAGCCTGGGAGGGAGCAAGGGATGGCTCAAGTACTTGGGTCTTAGCTACCCTGTTGAGGATCCAGATGGAATTCCTAACTCCAGGCTTCAGTCTTGCCTAGTGGTGGCTGTTGTGGGATTTAAAAAAATGAACCAGCAAATGAGACATCTCTTTGTTGGTGTCCGTCTGTTTCTGTCAGTCTATCTTTCAAATATATAATATAAACAAATGAAAAATTTGAAAACCATGACCACCTTTCAGATCATAGCCATAATGCCAACTCTTGATGCATTCCTGCACACCAGCCATGTTTTAAGTATTTTAAGTACATAGATCATTTTCTTCACTCTTCACAAGAAACCCATACATAGAAATCCCTTTATAGACAGGGGAAACTGAGACTTGGAGAAGGAAAATAGCTTGCTTAAAGTTACATGTCTTATTAGTAGTAGAACTAACATTTAAACTCTGAGAGTCAGAGTCTAGATTTCTTGTCTATTAGATGAAATACAGAACTTTCTCGAACATTATACCTGTAATTAATGCTGGGTCCTGGGCCCATTTTTTTTAACCAATATTAGTGTATGTTAATAGTTGGACATCAATAACATCCAATAAAATGCTTCCATATATGGCATTAATGGTACACTTGATGGTCTTGATGGTGAACTTAGCAGATGGTTCATAAATGAGATTTGATTGTCAAATTCCTTAATTGGTGCTTCCTTCTTGACTGATTTAACTGCTGAAACAATTAAAGCAACTTTCTTATTGCATCTTAGAGATATAGCAAGTGATTAATGGCTGCACACAGATTTTTAGTGTGAAAAGTTTTCTAATATATGTGATGAATTGGGCCTAGGAAAAAGTATCTCTCTTAAACTAACATTTTTTTTAAATCAACTGAGTATGTTATAAGATTGAGGGAGAGGTATTGTCTGCATTAGGACTATATATTTCTTTGATGTGAGTGGTGTTCCTGGCTGCCCTGGTCAGCTTACTCTCAGGATGTAGAAAAGTTAGTATTAGGAAATAGAAGCAGAAGAGAGAATGAGGTAAACAAATTCTGTTCAAGCCATAATAATCCCCATTCTTTTGATTCACTGCTGGAGCCCATGTTTTTTTTTTTTTTTAATATTTATTTATTTAAAAGCCAGAGTGACAGGCTGGCGCCCCACCTGCAGACAGAGATGGGGGTAGGGAATGAGGGAGACGGGAAGAGAAAGAGAGATTGCATACACTGGTTCATTCCCCAAATGGCCAAAATAGCCAGGTTTGGGACAGGCAAAAGCCAGAGCTAGGAACTCCATCCTGGTCTTCCTCACGGGTTGTAGGGACCAAAGCAATTTAGTAATCATCTAAGATAGATAGGAAGTGGAGCAACTGGAACTAGAACCAGCACTCTAGTATGGGAATGCTCATGTCGCAAGTTCAAGCTCAATCTGCTGCACCACAGCACCAATCCCACATTTTTTAAGGGGGGATTTCTTTATGGAAATAGTAATATCTGTGTCTAAATGTATAGTGTTAATTTTAATATGGAATGTTTTAGAAGCAGAGTACAATTTCAGATTTTTATATTTATGAGGGTGGAAAAGTAGCTGCCCATTTTTATGGAGTAACAAATAATGCAAGCACTACTTTTTTTTGACAGGCAGAGTGGACAGTGAGAGAGAGACAGAGACAGAGAGAAAGGTCTTCCTTTGCCGTTGGTTCACCCTCCAATGGCCGCCTCAGCCAGCGCGCTGCGGCCAGCGCACCGCGCTGATCAGATGGCAGGAGCCAGGTGCTTCTCCTGGTCTCCCATGGGGTGCAGGGCCCAAGCACTTGGGCTATCCTCCACTGCACTCCCTGTCCACAGCAGAGAGCTGGCCTGGAAGAGGGGCAACCGGGACAGAATCTGGTGCCCCGACTGGGACTAGGACCAGGTGTGCTGGCGCCTCAAGGCGGAGGATTAGCCTATTGAGCCACGGCGCCGGCCTGCAAGCACTATTAAAACTGAAGAATACCAATTTCAAATTTTCAATTAGGTGATATTTCCCCAATTTCTTACATTTTTGCACTTTTTCAAGCTTGAATTCCCTATAATGATGTCTATGCTTCATTTTTTTTTAAAAGTAAATTAATATTAGTCCTAAAATGATATCTTCTAAAATAATTAAGGATAAAAGAAAAGAAAAAACAGGCCATGTATAAGCAAGTTACTCTCTTTGATTGTGATTTTTAGTTTTCACACAATAAAGTTTAACATTTAATCAACAGAATGATCATTTTAAAATATCAGTCTGACCATATCACTTTCTTCAATAGACTACAATGGTTTCCTATTATATCTGTCTTTTATGACCTTGTCTAAATATGATCAGAGTCGGTAAACTTGGAAGGCTTCCTTAGCCTTGGCAACTCATGACGACAGCCTAGGCAGGTTACTGGTGCCATAAACTAGAGTGTCAATTTGTTGGGTCAAGAACAGGAGTCACTGTGCATTTGTTCCTCATGTGGGATCTCTGTCCTTAATGTGCTGTACATTGTGATTTAATGCTATAACTAGTACTCCAACAGTATGTTTCACTTTGTGTTTCTATGTGGGTGCAAACTGTTGCAATCTTTATACTAAATTGATCTTCTGTATATAAAGAGAATTGAAAATGAATCTTGATGCAAATAGAAGGGGAGAGGGAGCGGGAGAGGGGAGGGTTGGGGGTGGGAGGGAAGTTATGGGAGGGGGAAGCCATTGTAATCCATAAGCTGTACACTGGAACTTTATATTCATTAAATAAAAGTTAAAAAAAAATATCAGTCTGACCATATCACTTTCTTCAATAGACTACAATGGTTTCCTATTATATCTAAAATAAAACTAAGATCTTTAGCAATAGTCAAGGGAGAATTGTGGAAATTTTAAAAGTGCTTTGGTCGACCCATGCACAAAGAAATAACTACATTTAATAAGGCCAAACAGTAAGATATTTTTAAATGTATGTCAGAATACCACATAACAAAGTATGCTCTGAAAGTTTTGGTATTTCTTTTAAGGGCTGGCCTAGACACCATATTACATTTACAAGTAAATTATTTTCCAGCTTCTGATAAAACTAAAATCAGGAAAATCAAGTTATGTTAGAGCTGTGTTTTCACAGAAATTTGTCACCTATGGTTCACTACTTGAACAATCACAGCAGAATCACCATTGATGTTGGAATGCGGGAGTCCCTGAATTTTACAGAAGAGGACAAGCATTTCACAGCTGTGTTGTGTATTACAGTACACTTAGGACAGTATAAAATTATGTGTTTTGAAGAGTTCTTTTATTTTTTACTATTCATGCATAGTATTGTTAACAGGTTACATTGCCTCTAAAAGTAATATACATACATGTGTTAAATAAACTATATTTTTCTTTAAAGACAGCATTGAAATTATATATAGTTACACATGCACTCATGTTTATCGTAAGTGAAGCTCTGTCTTAGAGCTTCTTCTGTGTTTGACCCTGTGACTTAAACTCTCACCCTCGCCTTGGTAGTTCCTCAGCTCCTGTCACATTCCTCTTCTTTTCTTTCTTGAATGCACTGCAAGCATCATCGTACCTCAGGTCTCTGCACTTGCTGTTCTCTGTACCTCAAATAGTCCCTCAAACACTCAGAAATTCACTCATATCATTCATCAGGACTTTGGTCAAAAGTCATTTCATTAGAGAGGAGGTTGCCAGTTCTTTCAAAACATGGAGCTCTGTGACTGTCTTTCTCATATTTGCTCAAAATACTTACTTCCTTGCAGTCTGGTTTGCGTTGCAGTTATTCAGCTAGACAATTTTGTCTATGTCTTCTCATCAAAACCTGAAGATTTGATTTATCTACATTCTTATGTGTCCTTATTGTAATAAATACAAGGCTACTTCAAAAAGTTCATGGAAATTGAAAGTTTTTTGAAATCTGAGTCTTCAAAGAGTTATTTAAAATGTGTATAAAATGATATAGAGGTTCTAAAAACTGTCCACACCAAAATTAACTCATTCTTTTACTTTTGTGACTTTTTTTGAAGTACCTCCATGTATACTTTTCCTTTTAGAGAGACACAACATAAAAGAAAATGTAAAAGAGAAGAGTGACAAGAAGAGTTTGAGATGAACGTTTCTCAAACATTTTATTTTGAGGGACAAAATAGGTTTACAGCTGGTATAAAGGGCAGTCAAAGATTTACTGAAAATGTGACTCAAATTACCATCTGAGTGAATGCATAATCAGCAAAGTGTTTGAAGCACAAATTACAAGGTCAGGAAAATACCTCAGGTAAAGATGCTGATAGAGACCTGTTAGTGACTCTGTGCAAAACCAAGGTGACATTGGTTGCATTGAGAGGGAATATATTGGCCTCTAGTGTTTTTAAAATGCAGACAAATAACAAGACTTGGAGGCAACATTCTATTATATCTCTTCTTACTGAACAACTGCTGAAAAATAGGTTCTTCCTTGAAATGAAGTTGAAAAGCAGAGTTTTAACTTGTGTCCAGGAAAATAATAGAGAAGGGTATCAACTTCAATCTAAAATGAAGAACCAGGGACGAGAGATTTCAAAGAGCACATACACAAAAGGTAGTCACTGGTGGAATATTTCAATATTTGTAAGCCTTATGAGCTTATGGGAATATTCTATGTTCCTTTTGAGGAATGGACCAAATATGTATAAAACATACCCTTATCATGAAGAATACTCTTTGCTTGTTCATGGGTATCTGGAAGGTTTTGAAAAATACATATACATATTAAGATCATAAAAAAAGCAAGAAATAGAAAAGGCAGGAAGGAGGAGAAGCCAAATCTTTTCAAATGCTCATTACTTTTTGGCCTAAAAAACTTTATTCATTCTTTGCAACAAATTTAAAATAATTTCCCCTTCTGAAGTTTCTCATTATTAAGATATTGTTTTTCATTTTTCTCGTTCCTGGGTGCTGCCACACTATCTCATTCAGATTTTTGTAGTAGCACATGAATGCTTGCAAAGCAGTGTTAGTTATGTTTTAAGTTTTGATATTCAAATTTATTATACATGAGATTGTAAGAAATAGCAGGAAATATAGAATGAGACTCTTTTATGATCCAACAGTATTGTGGATTAAAGGTGACTGCTAGACTTCTGGATTAAAAATTTCTGCTTTACTTACAGGCAGAGCAATCTCAAGGTGGTTCTCAACTAACAATCTGGTACAATGAAAGAAAATTATTGCAAAGAAAGTTAGTTAACCACCATGGAAATGTGACAAACATGATGAAGTCTGAGAAGATTCAAGTATGACAAGTATATGAGGTGTTTTTTTGTTCAAACACTTCAGTCCTGTGCGCACCCAAGAATCACATCACAGCAAGATTTTAAAAGCAAAGGATAATGGTTGTACATCAAAGATATAAATTGTCCCCAGCATTTCTCTTTAGCACAAAGCAAACCTTGTGACATGGAAAAATTTTTATAAATATTTGTCATATTTACAGAAAATGTTTAAGCAAAATATAATAACTGTTTTTACAGTGTTGAAAGGCTGTGCTAGTAATAGAAACCCTGGAGATGACTGTTTAGCACAGCAGTTAACATGCCACTTGGGATGCCCACATCCCATATTGGAGTACCTGTGTTTAAGTATTAGCTGTAGTTTTCTGATAAGGCTCACCTTGGAAGGCAGCTAACGATGACTCAAACACTTGGGTCCCTGTCACTCACATTGGAGACCTGAATTCCTGGATTGAATTCCTGGATTTTGGCTTAGACCTGACCCCTAGTTCTAGTTCCAGCTATTGTAGGAATTTGGGCAAAGAACCAACAAATAAAAGAGATCTCTCTCTCTCTCTCTCTCTCTCTCTCTCTCTCTCTCTCTCTCTCTCTTCAAATAAATAAAAAATAAAGCTGAAAAAAAAAATCCAAAAATCTTCAATTACACAAAACAGAACAAATTTGTAACTGATGCTGCTAGCTTATGATGATGTACAGTATTGATGTATTTTCCAAGAAATGCCCATTTTCTACATGAAAGTTATTGTAAGAGCTTTTACTTTATCTTTGGCAGGAAAGATAATGAAATGGGGGTGCGTTTTGAAAGCAGGAATGCAGATAAAAACTTATATGAGTCTGTTTCCTAAACACTAATTAAATGATACAATTCCAAAATTTATACACCTAAGGATATACCCTAAGGTGGGTTTGTAAAGCAGCAAGTAGAACAAATATATAAGAAATTAAACAAAATTCATCTGAAGGCAATTGCCTTAGATTTACTGGGGAGAGTATTGTGAAGACTTGTTATTGAAACAGGACTTATAGCTCCAACTTGCTAGATTGTTTAAATGAAACTTTGTCTTCACCATTGATTCCTCCAAAGTTAAAAAGAAAACAAGACTCAGTTTTAGATAAAATATTTAATTTTAGATGTTCACTATTAAAGAGCAAAGAAAAAAGTAACAAAACTTGCTTCTTCACTGAGCATCTATATATTTCTTTTTTTTTTTTTTTTTTTGACAGGCAGTGTTAGACAGTGAGAGAGAGAGAGAGACAGAGAGAAAGGTCTTCCTTCCGTTGGTTCACCCCCAAAATGGCCACTACAGCTGGCGGGCTGCGCCAATCTGAAGCCAGGAGCCAGGCGCTTCTCCTGGTCTCCCATGCAGGTGCAGGGCCCAAGCACTTGGGCCATCCTCCACTGCCTTCCCCGGGCCACATCAGAGAGCTGGACTGAAAGAGGAGCAACCGGGACAGAATCCGGCTCCCCAACCGGGACTAGAACCTGGGGTGCCAGTGCTGCAGGCGGAGGATTAGCCTAGTGAGCCACGGTGCCGGCCTATATATTTCAATATGCAGTAGAATCTCAGTAATATGAATCTAGCAGGTTGTAGTGTTAAAATCTTGCTGTTCTTGTACTATAACAAGCTTTCAACCTTTAACTATTAAAATGTAAGTTAGGTTGCAATAATAAATCTTATTAAAATGTGTATTCTATTAAGAGAATCCTCTGATAGTAATGTTTTCTCTCAGTCTCAGCTTTTGTTGTGACACAGGATTTGGATAACAAATTCGGGAGAAGAAGGAGAAATGGAAGCATAACTACATTGAGTAGAAGTATGTCAAAGAACATAGCTCTCTATTTTGACAGCATAGAGTAGAAAAATAAATTTTCAGAAGGCCAGTGCTATGGTGTACTGGGTAAAGCCGCAGCCTGCAGTGATGGCATCCTACCTGGGCATCAGTTCGAGTCCCAGCAGCTCCACTTTTGATCCAGCTCTCTGCTATTAGCATGGGAAAGCAGTAGAAGATGGCACCCATATGGAAATCCCACAGGAAGCTCCTGGCTCCCGGCTTCAGATTAACCCAGCTCCGGCGGTTGCGGCTTTTGTGGAGTGAACCAGCAAATGGAAAATTCTCTCTCTCTCTCTCTGTCTCGCTCGTTCTCTGATTTTCAAATAATAAATAAATATTTTAAAACTTTATACAAAATTCTCTTAAGAAAAATTTTTACATTTTCTTGTGTTTTCTGTATTTTGACCAAATCCTTTAAATCTATTCAAGTTTGGCTTTGTTACTCACTGTACCCTTAAAGTGTAATTATGTAATTTTCAGAGATTTCCTCATTACTCAAAAATAACATTTATTCTGGAGACTTTGAAGATGATATTACAAACATAATTCAGTGATTAGAATATTTAACTCGAGATTTTTATTATAATTCTGAACTTGAACATAATATCATATTTTACTTCATTAATGAAAAGCTATATCAGCTGGAAGACTTCAGTATTAAAAAACAGGCATAGCTGGGTTTTGTTTTAGTGTATTCATCTAAACGTCTCATAAACAATTCCCACTTCTACCTTTTCTAGATGCTATTTTCAAGGTAAGGAAAGTTCCAATTATAACCATGTTTCAGGTCTAGGGGCCTGATATGTATTTTTGGGATGCTGAGGTTCCTGTTAGCCACCTCTCTCCTGTCAAGCTCTTCATCATGGCAAGTTAACCCATATTCCAAGAGATCTTTGGCCTTTTCCTGGGCTCTCAGGGTGTGCCTTCGAATTTTTTCTGTTGAGTTCCCTCCATGACTCCAGGTGGCGCTATTGGACAGAGTCAGGATGACTTGCTACTGGCAGAGTTCAGATCCACTGAATGAGAACAACAAGGCCACCCACTGTCACAACGCATCCAGGGAGATTACCTCCATCCCAAAGCAGGGGAACTCTTCAAGGAGTTATATTATGCTCTTCTCCTAATACAAGATTTCCAAGTTGGGAGTCAGATCCGTTTATTGTCTCAAAGGAAGATAATCACTTACTAAGATCTCCATAGAGCCCTGAGAGTGTCCACCTCCCTTAAGAATGTTGATATGCAGGGATCCAGCTGTCTTCCCTGGGAAAGGAGATGTAATAAACTAAACTTCATGTTTATATCCATAGATATCTTCCTCCCAATATCTTCTCCCCAAAACCTCTCTTCTTTTTTGCTTTCCCATCTCTTACATACTTGAGAGGAGAGGATTCAAAACCCTGAGACCAACTTATTTTTATTATTTATTTATAGTGTCTTTGTAGATTCTGCATATAGTTATTTGTCCCTGGAATTTCATGTCTACTATGCATTGGAGCCATTATAGAAGCGCAAAATTAACAGGCAGTTATACATAGAAAGGCATCTTGGTCATTTAAATATATCCAGATGCACTTGCAAGAAGCGCTTGAATAAGAAAATGCTGCGAGATTCAAGCAAGCATGAAAGAGTTCGGTAAAGATCAGAAGATACAATCTGATTTTGACAGGATGCTGAAATAATTCTGTTGAAAGATAGCAATGCTGGGGCTGATGTTTAACACAATACGTAAGACCCTACTTGCATACTCAAACCCCCACTATCAGGGTGCCTGTTTAGAGTCCCAGCTCCTCCATTGCCAAGTCCAGCTTCCTGATCATATATACTCCTTGGGTGACAGTGATGATGGTTTGCGTACTTAGGTCCATGTCACTGCTATTGGAGGCCTGGATAGAATTCCCAGCTCCTGGCTTTGGCCTGCCCCAGCCCCGGCTCTTGTGGCATTTGGAGAATGAGTTAGCAGATGGAAAATCTGTCTGTGTCTCTGTCTTTCTACATGGCAAACACAAAAAAAAGTGAAAATAAATAAAAGTATAAAAAGAAAGAGAGCAGTGCTAGCAATATTAAATAGATCCCTAAAATTCTATTTATTCATAAAGCAAGCATAAATATATGTATCTACCTATATGCAGTGAATTGAAATAAATTTACACCAAACAACTAGATTTCACAGAAATGAATATAATATACTTTCATAATGACTTCAGATGATATTCTCCAAGTCTTTTTAGAAAAATGAAACAGTATCACTGTAAATGAAATGTTCAATGTGACATACTTTCCCTTCTTATTGGCTACTTAATCTTATTGGTTTAATGTCCTTTTAGTAATTCACAACTTCTTGAGATGTAAAGCTTTTTTCTTTTAGTTGATTATAATCCACCCAGATTTTCAAAAGTTAATTCAGATCAATAAAATGAAAGTATTTAGAGGAAAAAATCTGAGATTTTCAAAGCATAACCTGGCAATTTCAAGTATGTTCAACTACTTGCAGTTTTTAAGAGAAAAAGTATTTAACTATTCTCTGGTGATGACAAATTATTAAATAATGCAGTTAGCTAAATACACACAAACATGAAGCTAGCAATAAATTCTTAATTATATTATTTACATAATTACAAAACAAAAAATTATAAATAAAATTAGAATATAAACAAATTAGGTGATCTGACAGCATGATATGTCAGAACTAAATACTTAAAATATAAAAAGCATTGCCACACCAGTATGGGTTTACTGAGTTCAATATGCTTACTTGTTGATTGGGATGCCATGATTCCATTCTTGACTCAGTTTTGGTTTAATTACTATAACTACTCTAAAATTTGAACTCATATCATGTGCTATGACATCCTATGATCTTGGTTTAGCACAAATACATTATTTACTTACCTGTTAACCTCCGTTCTCTTCTCATTAACCTTATCCCATTAAAAAGTAAAATAATTTGTTGACTTAATGAATCATACACATAGAGGTAAATTCACTTAATGAACTCAGTAAGTAATGTAGCTATTATAGTTATAATTAACTATGTGGTTCTAAGGTAATCATTAAAATGATGCAAGACCTACTACTATTAATTATTTAAGCTGATAATTCAAGTAAATATGTCATGGAGCTGGTCCTGGCTAGGCTTGGTCCAGATCCTCGAGAAAGAATTCAAGGAAGAAATGTAGATAAAGGTCAGCAGAGAAACAAAATTTATTTGCAGAAAAAGGGAATGTGTCCACTCAGGAGAGACCTCAAAAGAAAGGGTGCTGCTTCTTACAAGGTCAAGAGCTGCCTTTTCACAAAATCAGGAGAGATGGGGTGGTGTCTATTGCAGGATTTAGTATTTAAAGAGGCCAGAGTTTGGGGTGGGTTTGGGTTTTCCCATACCCTTGCCCTTTTTTTATGGGAATCTTAGAAGTGTCATAGTATCAGGTACTAATGGGAATGGATGCCTTGGCCATGGTCATTTTATTATCATAACATGATAGTGACCTAAAGATCATTGTGGGCATCCAGCCTGCAGCTATAATGTAAATTTCTACCCAGTGCCTGTTCCTAAGAGGTGAAGTACCAGCAGATGTGGTCTACACAGGAAGGAAGGAAGGAAGGAAGGAAGGGAGGAAGGAAGGGAGGGAGGGAGGGAGGGAGGGAGGGAGGGAGGAGCCAAATATTTTCAAATACTCCTTACTTTTTGACCTAAAAAACTTTATTCATTCTTTGCAACAAAGTTAAAATAATTCCTCCTTCCAAAGTTTCTCATTATTAAGATACAGTTTTTCATTTGTCTTGTTCCCGGGTGCCGCCACACCATTTCATTCAGATGTCTGTAGTAGCACACAAATGCTTGAAAAGCAGTGTTACAATGAGGTTTCAACTTACCCCAGTTAGAATGGCTCACATACAGAAATCTACCAACAATAGATGCTGGCAATGATGTGGGGGGAAAGGGGCACTAACCCTTGGGGGGAATGCAAACTATGGAAGTCAGTTTGGAGATTCCTCAGAAACCTGAATATAACCCTACAATATGACCCAGCCATCCCACTCCTTGGAATTTACCCAAAGAAAATTAAATTGACAAATAAAAGAGTTGCCTGCACCTCAATGTTTATCACAGCTCAATTCACAATAGCTAAGTCCTGGAATCAACCTAAATGCATATCAACAGAAGACTGGATAAAGAAATTATGGGATGTGTAATCTATAGAATAATATACAGCAGTAAAAAAAAATGAAATCCAGTCATTTGCAACAAAGTGGAGGAATCTGGAAAACATCATGCTGAGTGAAATAAGCCAGTCCCAAAGGGACAAATATCATATGTCCTCCCTGATCAGTGACAACTAACTGAGCACCTAAAGGAAATCTGTTGAAGTGAAATGGACACTATGAGAAACAATGACTTGGTCAGCCCTCGTCCTGACTGTCGAGGGAAAACTTACTACTTTATTCTTTTTAGTATTTTTTTTGTTCTACTTATTACCATTGGTTGAACTCTTTAATTAACAAACAATTATTCTTAGGTGTTTAAATTTAACTGAAAAGTGATCCTTGTTAAATATAAGAGTGGGAATAAGAGAGGGAGGAAATATACAGTTTGGCACATGATCACTCTACCCCTAATGGTAGAGTTAGAAACGTGCCAGGGAATTCCAATTCAATCCCATCAAGGTGGTATGTACCAATGCCATCTCACTAGTCCAAGTGATCAGTTTCAGTTCACAGTTGATCATAATGATAGGGTTAAGTGTCAAAGGGTTCACATAAACAAGGCTAGTGTCTGCTAATACTAACTGATAGAATTAAAAAGGAGAGAACAATCCAAGATGGGAAGCGAGATACACAGCAGACTCAAAGAATAGTATATGTCCTAAACAGCACTCTGGCCTCAGAATCATCCCTTAAGGAATTCAGATCTGGCTAAAAAGCCCATGAGAGTATTTTAGGCATGGAAAGCCAAGATACTCTGGCCAAAAAAAAAAAAAAAAAAAAAAAAAAAAAACAACCTAAATGAAACATCTCTGTGTGTGAGATCCCAGCAGAAGGAATGTGCCATCAAAGAAGGAGGTACCTTTCTCCGAAGAGAGGAGAAAACTTCCACTTTGAATCTGGCCTTGTCTAAATGTGATTGGAGTTGGTGAACTCAAGAGGCTTCCATAGCCTTGGCAGCTCAGGACGAGAGCTCGGGTGATTACTGACGTCATAAACAAGAGTGTCAACAACAGGAGTCACTGTGCACTTACTCCCCATTAAGGATCTCTGTCCTTAATGTGTTGTACTATGTGAATTAATGGCATAACTAGTACTCAAACAGTACTTTATACTTTGTGTATCTGTGTGGGTGCAAACTGTTGAAATCTTTACTTAGTATATATTAAGCTGATCTTCTGTATATAAAGATAATTGAAAATGAATCTCGATGTGAATGGGATGGGAGAGGGAGTGGGAGATGGGATGGTAGTGGGTGGAAAAAGCTGCTGTTATCCAAAAGTTGTACTTTGGAAATTTAAATTTATTAAATAAAAGTTAAAAAAAAAGTTTTTCAGCAGACAAAAAAAAAAGTAGTGTTAGTTATATTTTGTTTTGATATTCAAATTTTTTATACATGAGATTGTAAGAAATAGCAGGAAATATAGAATGAGACTCTTTTATGATCCAACAGTATTCTGGATTAAAGGTGATTGCTACACTTCTGGATTAAAAGTTTCTGCTTTACTTGCTGGCTGAGCGATCTCAAGATGGTTCTCAACTAACAATCTGGTACAATGAAAGAAAATTATTGAAAAGAAAGTCAGCTAACCGCCATGGAAATGTGACAAACATGATGAAGTCTGAGAAGATTCAAGTATGACAAGCATATGAGGTGTTGTTTTGTTCAAATACTTCAGTCCTGTGTGCACCCAAGAATCACATCACAGCAAGATTTTAAAAACAAATGATAGTGGTTGTACATCAAAGATATAAATTATCCCCAGCATTTCTCTTTAGCGCAAAGCAAACCTTGTGACATGGAAAGGTTTTTATAAATATTTTGTCATATTTACAGAAAATGTTTAAGCAAAATATAATATAATGTACTATATTATCTTAGATAAATAACCATTTTTAAATAAATGTTTAAATGTAAATCATCTTTTTAAATTCATTGTGTCACATGTTAGTTGGAACTTTCTATCATGGATCATATCATCATTCTGAAAATAAAACAAATAACTCAGTATTCATATCTTTTGGAAGTGACAATCTTTAATCTTTAAATATGTCACAGTTCTTGTCTATGGATTTATGCTGAACATGGCCTTCTGCTTAAATAAAAAAAAGGGAATTTGGAATTAATATAGTTCAGTATTAATGAAACGTGGTCAAGGTTATAGCAATTTCTTGTCTGTTATAAAGTACTTTCTTAGATTTCTCTTGAAGAATTGGTGTGTGTTCAGCTTTAAATATTGTACTAAACTTGCTCTCTCTTGTGTTAGAGTATAAGCCAGGTGGCCAGAAAGATAACATGGCAACGTTAGGAAGGAATTCCCTACCCTTCATACCTTATGAGCTAAGTCTTTCATTCTTCATCAAATACTGGCATGCAAAACAAGAATTTTTTTGTAAAATAATAGAAGAAAAAAACATTTACATTCATTATGGCAAATCATAAGTGAATGTAGCCATAAATTCCAAAACTGAACCAAGGTTTGTCCCTTAATTTTTTTTTTTTTTTTAATTTTTGACAGGAAGAGTGGACAGTGAGAGAGAGAGAGAGAGAAAGGTCTTCCTTTGCCGTTGGTTCACCCTCCAATGGCCGCCACGGCCGGCGCACCGCGCTGATCCGAAGCCAGGAGCCAGGTGCTTCTCCTGGTTTCCCATGGGGTGCAAGCACTTGGGCCATCCTCCACTGCACTCCCGGGCCACAGCAGAGAGCTGGCCTGGAAGAGGGGCAACCGGGACAGAATCCGGCGCCCCAACCGGGACTAGAACCGGGTGTGCTGGCCCCGCTAGGCGGAGGATTAGCCTGTTGAGCCATGGCGCCGTCTTGTCCATTAATTTTTTCAGGAAACAGATTAACAATATGCGTATAAATATATACAAATAGAAAGCTTGGATGATAGATGATTGGTAGGCAAGAAAGAAAGAAAGAAAGAAAGAGAGAGAGAGAGAGAGAGAGAGAGAGAGAGAGAGGAAGGAAGGAAGGAAGGAAGGAAGGAAGGAAGGAAGGAAGGAAGGAAGATCCCTTCGGGCCGGCGCCGTGGCTCAACAGGCTAATCCTCTGCCTTGCGGTGCTGGCACACTGGGTTCTAGTCCCGGTCGGGGCTCCAGATTCTGTCCCGGTTGCCCCTCTTCCAGGCCAGCTCTCTGCTGTGGCCAGGGAGTGCAGTGGAGGATGGCCCAAGTGCTTGGGCCCTGCACCCCATGTGAGACCAGGAGAAGCACCTGGCTCCTGCCATCGGAACAGCGCCTGGCTCCTGCCATCGGAACAGCGCGGTGCGCCGGCTGCAGCGCGCCTACCGTGGCGGCCATTGGAGGGTGAACCAACGGCAAAGGAAGACCTTTCTCTCTGTCTCTCTCTCTCACTGTCCACTCTGCCTGTCAAAAAAAAAAAAAAAAATCCCTCCTCCTCCAAATGATCAATTTTGGAGCTAGGAATTCTATCTCTAAACAATTAAAAAAGAAACTGGATAAGTGTATTATGACTGTCACTACTGGAGTAAAAAATTAAATTACTGGGAAAACTGAAATATAAAAAATGAAATATTGTAATACATTAGGATATTTTTTTTTCTCCAAAGATTTTCTGGAGTTTGTGAATTTGGCATCATCTGCTATATGGAGTCTCAGTCTCATCAGTGGACTTGTGGATACACTTGTAAGCTTTCTCTGACCAGGACTCATGAAATGTTTCTCCTCAGTAAAACATGCCTGAAAACTGAGTGCCCCTGTAGTCACAATTGTTTGATTTTTATCCAGTCTGCTTGGACTATGAAGGGCACCCTCCAGAAACTGGTGATTGTGTTGGTTTTCTATGGGAACAAATTGTCACAAATGCAGTGTAGGTCAGAGTTCCAATACAGATATCACTGTGCTGACATCAAAGAATAAGTAGGATTCTGTTCATTTCGGGAAGCTCGAGGGGAGAATTTGTTTCCTTATCTTTTCCAGTTTCTGAAGGCTTCCCCTGAGCAGTGGGGTCATGGTTCCCTTCTGCTCTCTTTGACAGGGCATTTAAGTCCTCACGTGGTGACCTTCTGACCTTTTCTATGTTTTTATTCCATTTTCAAATGATAACTACTCCCTCCAGATAATCTAGGAAAATTGCTGTATGTTAACATCCATTGTTTAGCAAACCTAAACCCATCAACAATTTTAATTCCTGTTTGCTATGAAATCTAACTTATTCACAAGTTCCTGAGACTTGGAAGTAGACATGATTAGGACAAGTGGATATACTTTTCTGCCTGCCAGGGGCACTATATTCACTTTCTAAGTTGTTTACCTTATATTGTTCAATGCTTGTTTTCATAGAAAATCAATGTAATAACAATAGCTTCATCACATGGAAAGTTCCATTTGTGGATATATAATAGAATCTTTGTTTGATATTCATATGAGCAATTGGTGATTGCCAACATAAAGACAGAATGATTGCTGGAAAAGTATCGCATTTCTTTTTTTAATTTTTTTTTAAGATTTATTTATTTATTTGAAAGTCAGAGTTACACAGAGGAGAGGCAGAGAGAGAGAGAAAGGTCTTCCATCTGCCGGTTCACTTCCCAAATGGCCACAACGGCTGGAGCTGTGCCAATCCGAAGCCAGGAGCCAGGAGCTTCCTCCATGTCTCCCACATGGGCACAGGGGCCCAAGGACTTGGGCCATCTTTTACTGCTTTCCCAGGCCATAGCAGAGAGCCGGACTGGAAGTGGAGCAGCCAGGACTCGAACCGGCGCCCGTATGGGATGCTGGCATTGCAGACGGCGGCCTTACCCACTATGCCACAGCACCAGTCCCAAAAGTATAGCATTTCCAAGCAAAATGAGTACCAAATGTGAATGCAGCTTTCTGTATTTATTGAAAATCAAAGTAATGAATGTAATAGATTCATTCTCCCTTTGATGAATTCAATTTATCAATTTTAAAACCAATCAAGCAAAATATGAATGTGGCTACATGGTAAAACTTAACAGAATGGTATAAAGAATGCATGTAGGTAAACTAGTGGTGAAATAGGAAGACTAAACATAATTTAAATAGAACAAATACTATAAATAAGTTGCTGATTTCAGTTGTATATGTCATTATCTTTAAAGACCTTGACAAAATCATGCATTTGATTATGAAGTACATTGTTAAGTGTATTATGTATACAATACAACATTTTAATTTTTGAGTTTCCATTTTTGAGAAAAAACTAACTTTATGTCAGGTATTATTTTTCTATAAATAGTAAAAATGGTAAGCATATATACTATTTTCTCATGAGTAGAATTATAGGCTTTCTATGTTCTTTACATAAAGTAAAGCCAATTATAAGAATTCACTATGCAGAGCTGGCACTGTGGCATAGTAGGGTGGGTCTCTGCCTGAAGTACCAGCATCCCATTTGGGCTCCAATTCATGTCCTGACTGCTCCTTTGTCAATCCAGCACTCTGTTTATGGCCTGGGAAAGCAGTAGAAGATGGCCCAAGTGCTTGGGTCAATGTACCCACATGGGAGACTCAGAAGAATCACCTGGCTCCTGGTTTTGGATTGGCCTAGCTCCAGCCATTGTGGCCATTTAGGGGTAAATCAGTGGATGGTCTCTGTCTCTCCCTCTCTCTGTCTATAACACTGTCTGTCAAAAAAGTAAAGAAACTCTTAAAATAAAAAAAAAAAATCATTGTGCCTAAGAAACTAAGACTTCATGTGTTTTAATTCATGTAGCATTCAAATAGTTAACACAAAGAAGTCAGTATTAATATTCCCAACTTGTAGATGTAGACATTGAAGTTCTAAAGGGTTAAATAACTTGCTTAGGAATACCTACTTAATAAGAGAGAGAGAGAGAGCTGGTTTTTCTAACCCACACATATTGGCCTCATAGCTGAACTAGTAAATAGTTTTTTACTATTTTCTAACCATGATTCACATGCAAATCTTTTCTGTTTTATATGTAAGATGCCTAAAAATTTACACTGTGAATTTTGAGTAGTTATCCTGTGGCTGATTTCATGTTATTAGGTGATTTATCAAAACCTGTGTATCTTACATGGATTGTCATCATTCTGATTTTAGAGGAAACAAAGCTATATTGAATTACCATTCAACTCCTACATTTCCAACCTCAAAATTACACTCCAGGCCAGCTAAATATATAGCATGGAATTTTTTCATAGCTGAAAAGAATGAAAATCAGTTGAACATGGATGGCTTGAACGATGGACTTGGTTACAGATAAATGCTGCAATTTTTACTCAGGTTAGTACTTGGAGAGTGTAAATTCACTATTACAATATAATATTTGCCTTTGTGTAACAAGCTTTCACACACTTGGCAGTGTAAAATGCTATGTACTGCCTTATAGTTCTCTTGAGTCAGGCACAGGTATGCATTAGTAAGGGCCTTTGCTCAGGGTCTCCCCAGGCTGAAATCAAGGTGTTGTCCAGGACTGTAAACTGTAATCCCGGGTTAGCATTGGTGGTTTTTTTTCCCCAAGTTCATTACCTATTGACAATTCAATCCCTTGTATTTAGAGAATTGAAGGCTAAGCCGCAAGAAAGTGCTCTTCATTTTGGTCTTGTTGGTATCTTCCTCAACATGGCAATGTGAGTTATTAAGGTCAATAGATGTGATCATCTTCTCAACGCTACACTTTCTTTAAAACAGCTCATCCCACTGAGTTAAATGCATTCAGGATAATCCTTGTTTCTCTCTCTTTCTTTTTTTTCATTTGTATGGGGAAGTTTGCTTATTTTATTTATTTGAAAGGAATTCAGACAGAAAGAAATAGAGAAAAACAAGCAGAGATCCTCTATTTTCCACAAACATCTGCAACAGGTGGAACTGGGACAGACTGAAGCTGAACTCTCAGGATTCAATCCAAGTCTCCCAGGTGGGTGTTGGGAACCCAAGCATTTGAGTCATCACCTGATGCTTCCCAGGGTGTGCGTTAGCAGGAATCTCAAGTGAACCCATGCTCTCCAATATGGGATGCAGGTTTCCGACTGTGTCTTTTTTAAAAAAGATTTATTTATTTGGGGGGCAGAGTTACAGAGAGAGAAAGGGAGAGACAGGGAGGAAGGTCTTCCATGCACAGGTTCACTTCCCAAATGGCCACAACAGCTGGAGCTGGGCCAATCTGAAGCCAGGAGCCAGGAGCTTCTTCTGGGTCTCCCTCACGGGTATAGGGACCATGCAATTGGTTCATCCTCTGCTGCTTTCTCAGGCTATCCACAGGGAGCTGGATCAGAAGAGGAGCCACTGGTACTTACTGGTGCCCATATTGGATGATGACCCCAGAGGCAGAGGCATATCTTACTATGCCACAGCACTACCCGGAGCTGTGTCTTAACTGCTGCACCAAACACCTGCCCTCCCACCACTAGAAAAAAATTTGCTTGTGATTAACTCAAAGAAAACTTGTAGTAAGATAATCACAGAAACAATGTTCTGTCATAGTCACAAGTTAGCCTACAAGCAAGAGAAAGGAATTGTACAGGATAGATATTCCAGGGCTCAGAAAACTTGGAGCGTTTTAGAAGCTGTCTACCGCAATTCATTTTCTGAAGGTTGATATGTTATAAAACATCCTTCATCTAGGTGACCAGAATATAAAGAACTTCACTTTCAAAAGTCAGCAGTATGTTGGCTATAGTTTTAATATACAGTTACATGCTTTTTATATACATTTTCAAATGTAAAATACCAAAATCTACTTTTTCTATTTGGAACATATGTCCTTTCATTGGGCTAATGTTTGTATAATTGAATTCCAGCACTACTATTTTATGCAAAGCTTTCATTTGAGAAGTTGAATATGAAAAAAGCAATAGTTGAGTATATTCTTAAGCTATGTACTGTTTAATGCTAAACTTTTAAAATACTGAGTTAACATAATTTATTAAAAGATTGAGCCTTTATTGTGTTTATAAAAAATCTCTATTAATAAAAAATGGATGCAGCAGCTTAAGCACAACTGAAATTTCTTATAGCTAATGTGGAAATAGTTACTGAATTAAGGATTTTCATGCTTTATAGAAGGAAGCTAGGCTACCATGGATGTCTTGAAAACAGCTGAACATCTAATCACAATTTGAGGACCTCTGAGAGTGAGAAATTAGGGTCAAGCTAACAACAGTAATAAAAACAGGAATATACACTGTCCAAATTTACACTTTTGCTTTCTGGTGCTCCAAAACGTGTTCTCATTGTGAGTGAACTCTTTTGTGATGTGTAATCTTATGCTTACTTTCTAGGTGCCAATGGCAGATTCAACAGGAAGAAGTATTTTCCAGTTTTGTGACAGGATCAAAATAGTAGCTGAAATATGGGATTGTCTACCCCATTGGGACTGAGATCAAGCCAGCAGAAGCCTTTGAATTCCAGCTTCTCCTGTAGTGCTTTGGAGAATTTGAGTGTATTATATTGCAAATTTCACTTGATGGCATGCTATTGGATGACGTAAGACAGCAACAGATGCTGGGCCCCAGCTTGACCTGGAACTGAAAGTGTACTGTTAAGAGAAGCAATGCTAACCCTGCCTTAGCATCATTTGACTAGAAGTACATCTACTTATTATTCATAGATGATGAGCATGGACTTTTTGAATACACATGTTTTCTTTTACCAACAAAGCTTGAATGATTTATGAGTTCAAATAAGGTAATTAATCCCCATGAAACAAAGTTAATTTTCACATTTAATTATCTGTTTATAACCTATTTCTCTGTTATTCAAAAATGCCATTTTTCAAGAAACAATATAATAAATAGTGCTTATATTCTCAAACTATTCTGTTATCTTCAATTTATAATTTATCTAACACAATGTAAGTTAATAACAATATAGTTAAACATATAATAGCTTCTATCAAGACATAGTCAATTGCTGTAAAATAAAACGCACTATCTACTGGTAAAAATACTCAGTAAAAGTACTAGTCATTGAGGAAAACACACAAGTTAAATTATTATATAGAAAATATTTGGCTACTCACTAAGCTTTCAAATATAAATGATAGTATTTTTATTAAATATAATCTCACTGTAAGTCATCTAATTTGCATTGCCACAACTGTTTATAATTTGCAAAAGTCTCAGCTCTGATTAGGATAAAGTGGTATTTCTTTAGTAAAATACTGATATTCTAGCTTAACACATCTGGCAAGGACCTTTCACATAATGTTTTCTTTCAGATTATCTATTGTTACAGATTCTTGGAGCTCCATCAATCTTCAGTTTCATTCAATTTTTCCCTTATTCTGGGTTATTAATCCTGTCTAATTTTTGCGTGTTTTGGTGCTCTTTGCAGTTATTTGTTGTTGTTACTATTCTTGTTTTCTCCTCGTAGTAGGATACTTCTGTTGCATTTATCTGTTATTGAGTAATAAGTCACGTCCAAAAGTTCCTGGTTGGTCCAGCATGGTGCCATAGCAATGCCAATATCTCATATGGGCGCCAGTTCGAGTCCTGGCTGCTCCACTTCCAATCCAGCTCCCTACTAATGCACCAGGGAAAGCAGCAGAGATGGTCCAAGTGCTTGGGCCCCTGCACATACATGGGAGACTCAGGTGAAGCACCTGGCTCCTGGCTTCCATCTGGCACAGCCCTAGCCATTGCAACCATTTACAATGTGCGCCAGCAGATGGAATCTCCTCCTCCCTCCCTCCCTCCCTCTCTCTCTCTCTCTCCCCCTCATCCTTTCTTTCCCCTCCTCTCTCTTTTCTTATAACACTGCCTTTCAAATAATTTTTTTTTTCTTAAGAGTTACTGGTTTAGGAGTGGACGTTAATTCTGATGACTGAGATACCTCTGCTCCACACTAGAGAACTGAGTTTGATTCCTAACTGTACCTCCTGATTCCAATTTCAGCTAATTCAGATCCTGGGAGGCATCAGGTAATGACTCAAGTAATTGGGTTCATGCTACTTACATGGAAAGCCTACATAGCTTTCCCATTTCTTTGCTCTGTCTCCGAGAATCCAGCCTCAAATGTTGAGGGCATTTAGGGAATGAGCCAGCAGATGGAAAGTCTGTCTGTCTCTTTCTTCTACTCAAATTGATAAATAAAATTCTAAGACAAATTTAGTGCTTTAAAAACAAATCATTATTTCTCATGGTCTTTTATTGATTATACAACTTTATTGTTCTAGCTTTGTGTCATTCTTGCCAAGTTGTTGTAGTCAAACTCCAAAACAAATTTAGGCTTCAAAGTTTCAAGAAATAAAGATTCAACTTTTAAGTTGTGCATTTTTATTTAAACTACCTATTTATTGGCACATAGACATTGTTCCTCATCCCTCAATCAAAATATGATTGTTGACTTGTTATATCATACAGTCCTTCTTTGCATGGTGTGAGGTAGTGTTTATTCCATATGTATATTTAGTTCATCTAGGATGGCTTGTTGAGAACTTTTTCTCCTATTGAATTGCTTTAATGCATTTTCCAGAAGTTAATTGAACATGCCAGTATCTAGAAGCCATCCAATTACACATTCCTTATAATATTTTAAAAATCTGATCTGGCGCCGCGGTTCACTAGGCTAATCCTCCGCCTTGAGGCGCCGGCACACCGGGTTCTAGTCCCGGTCGGGGTGCCGGATTCTGTCCCGGTTGCCCCTCTTCCAGGCCAGCTCTCTGCTGTGGACAGGGAGTGCAGTGGAGGATGGCCCAAGTCCTTAGGCTCTGCACCCCATGGGAGACCAGGTTAAGTACCTGGCTCCTGCCATTGGATCAGCGCGGTGCGCTGGTCGCAGCGCGCCACCTGCAGCGGCCATTGGAGGGTGAACCAACGCCAAAAGGAAGACCTTTCTCTCTGTCTCTCTCTCTCACTGTCCACTCTGCCTGTCAAAAAAAAAAAAAATCTGTATCTCTATTACCAGGTAGACCACAGTGTCAGCTATAACTCAGGGGCCCTTAAGCTGTTGTTTTAAAGGAAATTTGCATTGTTCTGGGTCCATTATACTTGCTTATAAGTTTTAGGATCAACAGGTCAATTTCTACAAAGAAAAAGCACATTGGTTTATATTGGAATTGTTTGGAAGCTACATCAATATATGCAACATTTCTCTTTTCCTTTTTGTTTTCATTAAGTATTTTTGTTATTCCATTTTTACATCCTTTCAGCTTTACTTTAAAAATTATAGTAGAATTTGCAATATATTTTATACTGTTTTTATAGTGTACTATCAATAAGTATAACAATCCAGATATAATGTAAATCTTACATTGTCATTCTTCATTTTAACCTTTCCTATACCTGCTACCTTATATATACCTGGTGTTCCTGCTGTGTTAATAGACCTTAAAATTCACTGGTGCTATTTTCTGTTAAAACAAGCACTATTTTCAATAAAAAGATAAAATATGTCTTTATATCTACCTATAGTTTGTATTTCTAACATCTTTGATAATTTATATTGTACAAAGTTTTAATTTTAAATAAATTTCCCGTATTCATTAATTTCTTTTAAGCATTTCATGTGATACAAATCTCTTGGTGGTGAATTTATACAGTATTGGTTTATCTAAAATATTATTTTACTTTCTGACATTTAAAGTTTATTTTCAATATTCATGGAATTCTATGCTGCATTTTAAAAAATTATTGTAGGGGCTGGTGCTGTGGCATAGCGGGTAAAGCCGCTGTCTGCAGTGCTGGCATTCCATTTGGGCATCAGTTCAAGTCCCAGCTGCTCCACTTCCGATCCAGCTCTATGCTATGGCCTGGGAAAGCAGTAGAAGATGGCCCAAGTTCTTGGCCGCTGTACTCATGTGGGAAACCTGGAAGAAGCTCCTTGCTCCTGGCTTCAGATCGACGCGGCTCTGGCCATTGTGGTCAACTGGAGAGTGAACCAGCTGACTGAAGACCTCTCTCTCTCTCTCTCTCTCTCTGCCTCTCCTCTTTCTCTGTGTAACTCCGACTTTCAAATAAATAAATACATTTTTAAAAGAATCATTGTAATACTTCAATGTTTCATTTCATTTTTTGCCGTATACATCGTATCAGATGGGAATTCAATAGAAATTGTATTATTTCCCATATACATCCCTGTTTCACCTGTGTGGTTATGCTCTTAGGATATTCCTTTTGTTTTTGTTATTTAAGAATTTGATCATCATGCATGTGCTCAGGTTTGATTTTACACCACTACCACTCGTTAAGCTTCTTGGACAATGAATTGATATTTTCATGAAATTTGAAATATTTTCAGCTATTATTTTCTCAGAGTTTTCTGTTTTAAACTATCTCTCCTGATACAAGGCCTTTGTGATTCCAGATACACAGATGCTAGATCAACTGATGTCATTGAGACTTTTTTCCTTTTGTTTTTAGCTTTCTCTTTTCTTTTTTTTTTTTTTTAACTTGGATAAGTTCTCTTGATCTGCCTCAAAGTTTATTGATCTTCATTGAATGATCTATTAAGAACATTCAGTGAACTTTTGATTTCAGATACTGACTTTCTGACTTGCAGAAAGTTTATTCAGTTTACACTATAGTTTTAATTTCTCCGCTAAAGTTTATTATGTTCATTTTTAACTTACATAGTTATAACAGCCATCTTGAATCTAATGATGAAATTTTCAAACACTTTTTACCACTAATTGAGGAATACTACTTTTTTCCTTGGTTATAAATTACATTATTTTGCTTCTTGTCATAACTTTTACTTTTTATAACTTTTTACATTTTGAATTGTATTTTTTACTGTATGCTGGGTTTGTAAATATTATGTTGTTATACTGAATTATTTTATCTTCCTTTAAAGATTTTATAGGAGTTTCAAGAAGGAAAGACAGTTGATTAAACAATGAGTCTATTTCTTCGTTTATATATTAGCTTTCTGCTTTTTGAGCTACCTCTGGAAGATTGATTGCAAGAGTTGCTGTAATCCTGGGGCTGGAGCTGTGGCGCAGCAGGTTAAACCCTAGCCTGAAGTGCTGGCATCCCATGTGGGTGCCAGTTCGAGTCCTGGCTTTTCTACTTCCAATCCAACTCTCTGCTGTGGCCTGGGAAAGCAGTGGAAGATGGCCCAAGCCCTTGGGCCCTTGTACTCGTGTGGGAGACCTGGAAGAGGCTCCTGGCTCCTGGCTTCGGATAGACGCAGTTCCGGCCTTTGCAGCTAGTTGGGTAGTGAATCATCAGATGGAAGACCTCTTTCTCTCTCTCTCTCTCTCTCTCTCTCTCTCTCTCTGCCTCTCTTCTCTCTGTGTAGCTCTGACTTTCAAATAAATAAATAATTTTTTAAAAGGGTCATTGTAATCCTTACATCTGACCATTTAGGGAGTCAACTGAATGCCTATAGTGTTCAAGTAAGTCTTGATGGTAGGTTTAAAATTATTTAACTATACACTTACCCTAAAATATGTAGGCTGTGCTATTTACAGTGCCAAAAAATATTTTTTTTTTATCTTCTAAACTAGTGGAGGTTGATACTGCAAATCCAATACATTCCAGAGTGAAAAGTAGAAAGAGATCTGAGCAAATTTCTGGACTTTCTTTTCTGTTTAACACTCTCCTCAGTGGCATTCTGTCACACATCTCCCATGTGACTCGTGTATACATTTATCTGTTTATTTATTTATCAGGAGAGCTTGTCTGATAATCTGCTGGCAGTTACTCTATCACATCCATAAACAAAAGGCTCAAGTTGACAATTTGAGACAAATTTTGTGATTTCTAATGGAGAGAACTAAATTTTGGAGAATTTAACTATGTCACCAAGGGTTATATAATTCACTGTCAAAGCAGAGTTACACATCCTGGGGGAGTCTATTGCTTATGCTGGCCATTACAAGAATATTCTACTGGCTTAACTGAATGTATTTACATCAGTCTCTTAGAATCTTACAGTAAATCATTAGGGGCAAACATTATGTCTGAGATATAGCCCAGTGAATCAGATATGGAAGACAGGCTGCATGTGATACCTTAGTGACATATCTGATTTATAGTGACATAACATCTTGTTTCAAGTTAATACATCCAGAACATTTTAGATACCTACTTACACTGAAAGTACATATTTTAGGGTAAGTGTATAATTAAATAACTTCTGATTTCAATATCAAGTGTATATTAATAATTTTTCAAGTACAATAATGAGATGAAAGAGTAAACTAAATACCATTATAGCCTTAATTATGCTAGATTAAGAATGTTAGATTATTAATTTCCTCATTTGCTGTTGCTATAGAATCTATTAGATGGAGCAGTATTTGACAAATGGAACAGGACAAAGAAGGCATTCTGGAGTGGAACAATGATACATGTATTCACATTGGATGCATACTAATGTGAATTGCTAGACAGAGATGTTGACAAATGACCATGAGACAGACAAATGAAATATGTCTAACCAGCATGTCAACTGCAGCTGTGGGTAAAGAAACAAACTGAGTTGACTGAGAGCTTGTCTAGGTTCACTTAAGACACAATCCTGATGACACAGACCTTAGTCCTTCTAAATACATCACTGACCTATCCACCACATAAACATTTATTAAAACTACCGTGAGAAACAAAAATCTGAAAAGAGTCAACTCATTCAGTTGTTATTATCATAATTCTACTCCACTAGGAACACATATAAGGGAAAGCCAGGGAATAGACCAGCCCAAAATTTGCATGCATTGTGCAACCTTATCTCTATGAGGCAACAACAGATACCTTAGCTTTAATGATGATGTAGGCAATCCAGAATGAGGACAGCCCCATAGCATTTTTTTATTATCATTTTAAATGGAGTGTTTCAAAATAGTTTAAAACTATTTTATTAGCAAACTAGATAGCAGTTAACCACCTTTCCAAGAAGAAACATATTCCATAGTTTCTAAGTTTTTAATTTTAACTAGTTTAACAGATTCAGGGTGATTTAAAGATGAAATTCTAGGAACATAATGATATGTCTTTCCTCTTTCCAAGATTTCTGTCAACTTTCCTGTCAATTTCCAAAATGTTGCTTCAAAAAATCAGCAGTTTTTGAAAGGCAGTGATTTCTGGATCAGCAGTTTTTCAAAGCCAGTGATTTCTGGGAGGGCAAAGATTGAGGATATTCTGATGCTTCCAAACAAAAGAATAGATGTACTATCTATATCTTGGATGTGAACAAGAAGAGAGAGAATACCATAGATTTCAGGATTGATGTGAAAAAAATCCCTCTGAGTTCCAAATTGTAATGCACTAGAGTGACATAGCAAGTAAAGTATAGTTTTGGGAAATGAATAACAGCCATATTTGTAAAACAAGCAAGAAGAAGAAGGAGGATTCCTGTTGTGATCACAATACAGTGTCTTGCTTGATTTACAAAAGATCTATTTTTTCATTCATAAGAAGCATAACTGCAGAAAAATCACAGAAATTAAATTTTCAAAATTGTTAGCATAGTCAGCAACTCACATACTATAAACATCACAAATAAAAATAAATTTTCAATTTACCAGGTTTGGTCCTAAGGAATAAATACAAAACTATACAGAATACAAAGGTTTATGCATTAAAGTTCAAGTAAACCTCTTACACAAGGGAAAGTGAATTCATATTGTTTTTAACTATTTTTCTATACTTAACCTTGAGTTGTATACATTTAATTTCTATTTTAAAGAATATAAACTGAAATCCAAAGAGAAGGAAGATTTGGCCAGAATTCATAAATGAGTAATTAACAAAGCATTAGCAAAAATAAACCTCCAAAATCTGATCTACTTTTCTTTTTTCCATCACCACTGAGTAGAGAGATGTCTGTGACATATTCACTGCTTGGTATTTGAAAATAGACCCTTTTCTGTCTGATTTCATGATCACAAACTATATGGTGGCAAAAAGAAGAGAGATTTCCCTAATGAGACATGTTATAGAGGTTGTTGGAATTCCCATACTCAAGTACCAAGGCCAGTCAATAGTGTTCTGTGGGCTTCCTATGTGGCACCACCTTTTTCAATCATCTTAGGATTCATCCTGAACAACGAGCCCCAGAGAGGCGATCTCTTACATGTTGTCTCAGTTTGGACTGCTGTAACAATTATCATAGACTGGGTGCCTTAAACAGGAAATATCTTTTTCCCCAGTCCTGAGCATTATGAGAGCAAGGTGCAATCATTATCTGGTTTTGTTGAGAAGCCTCCTTCCTGTTCACTCGTGGTCTCATCACAGATCAGATGACAGAGAGAGAAAGACAGGGAGAGAAAGAGATTTTCATGTTTCTTTTAAAAATATTATGTATTATCATATTATTTGAAAGGCAAAGAGGTAGACACAAAAGGAATCATCAGGAATCTGATACTTTAAAATATTACTTATTCATTTACTTATTTTCATTTTATTTGAAACAGAGAAAGAGAGAGAAAAGAGATCATCTACCCACCATTTCATTCTCCAAAGGGCAAGAATAGACAAGGTTATAAGCCAAGAGTTGGGAATTCAATCCAGGTTTCCCATGTGAGTGACGGAGACCCAACTGTTTGATCCATCACTTGCTGCTTCCAGGGTGTGCAATAGCAGGAAGTTGAATTAGAAGCAAAGGAACCAGGACTCAAAACCGACACTCTGATATGGGATGCAGGCTCCCACGGGGCAACTTAACCACAGTGCCAAATGTCTGCCTTATCAGGATTCTTTTAAGGGCAGTAATCTCTCAATAAAGTCCACCATCATGACCAAATTATCCCCAAAGTCTCCAATTCCTCACACAAGTCGATAAGGGCCTGGGATGTCAGTATATCAATGCTGAGGAGAAAATGAATGTTCAGTTCATAACGCATCATAAGGTCCCAAACTCAAATGTGCGTTTATTATACCCTCATAATCACAGATCTATTGTGAGCACAGAGAACTGATTCTTACATCACAGGCTTGATTCTGGCTGTCAAGTTTAGGCCTTCTCTTAGGTTTACATTTTATAAGAATTTTCTTTAAAATGCCATAAAATGAAGAAAACGTGCATATAATTACTTTTTCGTTAATAGTTTTCCTCTCAGTGTAAAGTAGTATCTATCAAGTGTTTTCTCTGTTTATTTAGTATGTGTGGAAGGTATGCTTAGTGAGAAAGACTTTAGAAATGACAAAGCCAGTTATTTTCAGGACTTACACACTTTTAATACACTTTAAAATATAAATTTAGTAAAAATGGATTGACTGTAAATGACCATAAAATCCATTTGGATCAATCCCATATGCTAGTTTTATGTAGGTAATAGATTTTTAATAATGTGTGGGCTTTTTAATATTCCTCACATTTAACTTTGAGGAGAAGGGAGAAAGTACCGAGGGAGGGACCTGCAACATTTTTCAGCATGCCTGAACATATAATTCTAAGAACACTTAATGTGTTCCAGACTTGTAAAATGACTTCCCATAAAAAGGCAGTAAATAAGCTTTCAAGTTGCTGATATTGATTCAGCATCAATCTCTTCCCATCCCAAAGTTAAATTGTTTTTGGATTTTGAATAAAGTATGCAATTACCATATGCAAATGGAAGAGAAAGTAGGGATGAAAAACATGTAGGAAGAGAAGTTAGGAATAAATAGACACTGTATTTGCAAAATCTCAGAACTTGCCTTTGCAAGTTTTCATCAGAGCATGTTCCCTTTCCTTGCAGCGTTTGGCAGGCAGGTGAAATAAATGACCACTAAATAATGGCGCTCATAAAAGAAATTAGTATATCAGAAAAGAAAGGCATAGAGAGAATAGAAACCAGTTTGGAAAACATAGAAGTATTCTGGAGGAAAGTAGCAGAATGCAGTCAGTTTTACTTTAACGGAAGCTTTATTTCTTTTTTTTTTTTTTTTTTTTGACAGGCAGAGTGGACAGTGAGAGAGAGAGACAGAGAGAAAGGTCTTCCTTTTGCCGTTGGTTCACCCTCCAATGGCCGCCACGGTTGGCGCGCCGTGGCCGGCTCACCGCGCTGATCCGATGGCAGGAGCCAGGTGCTTCTCCTGGTCTCCCATGGGATGCAGGGCCCAAGCACGTGGGCCATCCTCCACTGCACTCCCTGGCCACAGCAGAGAGCTGGCCTGGAAGAGGGGCAACCGGGACAGGATCGGTGCCCCGACCGGGACTGTGCCGGTGCTGCTAGGCGGAGGTTTAGCCTAGTGAGCCGCGGCGCCGGCCTTTTTTTTTTATTTATTAAACTTTTATTTAATGAATATAAATTTCCAAAGTACAGCTTATGGGTTACAATGGCTTCCCCCCTCCCATAACTTCCCTCCCACCCGCAACCCTCCCCTTTCCCGCTCCCTCTCCCCTTCCATTCACATCAAGATTCATTTTCAATTTTCTTTATATACAGAAGATCAGTTTAGTACATATTAAGTAAAGATTTCAACAGTTGGGAAGCTTTATTTCTTTAGTTTGGACAAGTATCACAAAGCTAATGCATTTCTTACAGTCTTATGGCATAAAGTAAATAGTTAAATACTGTTTATCTAAGTACACTGAACGCACAATAAAAATCCACAGATTTTAAAACCAAAGTGGTCTTTCTTCAGATATGAAGCCCCGGTGATGGGCAGTGTTGTTTGCTTTCTGAGAACTGCAGGCTGAATAAATCAGACAGGTAATGGAATCTAATTTTCCCCAGAGGCAGATTCTTCCAGAGAGAACTTCAACCAAAGATGGAAAAAAAAAAAAAATCACCAGAATCCTTGTCAATAACCTAATCTCCATTATGATTCTTCAAACTTTGTGAAAATAGGTTTGCATAAAAGTGAGAAAATGTAGAGCCATTCATTCATTAGGCTATATCCTTCAGGAAAAGTTTACCTACTAACATCAGGATTTGACACTGGGTTCACAAAGAGCTGGGGATCGATAGCGTATTAACTGCATCCATACCTAGTGATTGTTTATTTACAAAGCTGGCTTACAGTCTGTGTAATTAAACCTTACATTTCCAATGGTACAGCTATACTAATTATACTCTAACAATGAACAAAGGCAGGGCTCATAGAATGTCACAGCTTTAGTGTTGACATATATGGTCCAGAATTCTCCAATCAGTGCTGATAGTGGAATCTTTTTTCACCTTTGTGTCTAGTAGAGGTTAGAATATAATGACCTCTTCATGAGTTTTCCAAGATTTTAATCTCTCTAAATAAGTATTGTTAAGGACAACTACTTAGTAAATTATCAAAATTACTCATGTTGCTTACTATTGGTCAACATCTTATTAACAGCAAAAGTCTACATGCTTCTTATTTATTTATCTTTATTTTGTTATTTATTTTAGGGAGAGGAAGAGAGAAAAACAAAAGCTCTCATCTTCTAGTTCACTCTCGAAATGCCCACAGCTGCAGTATCTGGGCCAGAACCAAAGCCAGGAGCTGAGAATGAAATCAGACCCCCCCATGTGAGAGTCAGGAACTCAATTACTTGAGCCATCACCACTGCATCCCAGGGTTTGCATTGGTGAGACGCTGGAGTAAGGAGCCAGAGCCAGGAATCAAATCCAGGCATTCCCATGTGGGATGTGGGTGTTTTATTTGGCAGACTAAATATTTACTCCCTCTTAATTAAATGAGACTATTTCAAAACTAGAAAATATCTTTGGAAGTTGTTTCTTAATATCTAAGTGTTGGGTTTCACAGCCAATAATGGACAAGGTTCATGCCAGTTTTGCAGACTAGGTCTTTAAGTTATTTATCAATTACACACAATAATAAAAATCAAAGTGCACCCGAAGAGGTAAATGAACTAGAGTTCAGGAAGATATTATTATTTAAATCAACTAGCTTAGAATGGTTTTTATTTAGTTAGTTTTTTCAAAATGGAAAAGATTTATTTATCTGTAAGGCAGAGTTACAAAGAGAGAGGAGGACCTTCCATCTGTTGGTCTACTCCCTCAGATGGCTACAATGGCCAGGACTGGGCCAGGCTAAAAGGCAGCCTGAAGGTCGGCGCCGCGGCTCATTAGGCTAATCCTCCGCCTTGCGGTGCCGGCACAATGGGTTCTAGTCCCGGTTGGGGCACCGATCCTGTCCCGGTTGCCCCTCTTCCAGGCCAGCTCTCTGCTGTGGCCAGGGAGTGCAGTGGAGGATGGCCCAAGTCCTTGGGCCCTGTACCCCATGGGAGACCAGGATAGGCACCTGGCTCCTGCCATTGGATCAGCGCGGTGCGCTGGCCGCAGCGCGCCAACCGTGGCGGCCATTGGAGGGTGAACCAACGGCAAAAGGAAGACCTTTCTCTCTCTCTCTCACTGTCCACTCTGCCTGTCAAAAATAAAAAATAAAATAAAATAAAAAATTTTAAAAAAAATAGGAAAAAAAAAAAAAAGGCAGCCTGAAACTCCTCCATAAGGGTGGCAGAGTGCCATATGGGATGCTTGCACATAACACCAGTCCCTAAGAAAGTGTTTATTTTCATTCCCTATATATGAGGAGATTGCGTTTTGTGTGTAATTTGTTAAAAAGGAAAACAAACAATTTTGAGTCATCATTATAAATCAGAAAATAAATGTTTTTCATTATTGTCGCAAAGTTTTAGGTCTTTTAACATAATCGAATATTAATTAGCTTCTCACATTTGACTCAGAGAAGTGAAAAGCAATTTAAAAAATAAGTCAAGGACATAGAAAGATATATACAATTTCAACTTCTGAAGGTGTAACTTATGATTTTCAACTTCACCATGGGACGATGGCAATTCACACTAGGAAGAAACTGTACTTCCGATTTTGGATTTTGAACCTTTTGCAGGCCACTATATATTGTAAGTCAGTGCCTCCTTCAGTGCTGAGCAGCAGTAGTGAGCTCTGTCCCCATGTCAGTTGTGTGATCATGAGGGTAGGTGGTGATATTCTACAGTGTACTGTAGTGTATGTGCAGTATGTTAGGTGCACTAAATTCATGGTTTTGACTACAGATATTTTCAAGTGAAAATAAATAATCAGGACATAAATCTGTCATATTTTATTTTATTTTTTTATTTTTTAACTTTTATTTAATGAATATAAATTTCCAAAGTACAGCCTAAGGATTACGATGGCTTCCCCCCTCCCATAACTTCCCTCCCACCCGCAACCTTCCCCTTTCCCGCTCCCTCTCCCCTTCCATTCACATCAAGATTCATTTTCAATTCTGTTTACATACAGAAGATCAGTTTAGTATATATTAAGTAAAGATTTCAACAGTTTGCCCCCATATAGCAACACAAAGTGAAAAAAAATGCTGTTAGAGTACTAGTTATAGCATTAAATAAAATCTGTCATATTTTAGAGAGCACTTGCATGTCTCCAGGTTTAATGCTCATAGCCTGAAGACAATGCCAATATGCTCTGAATACATGAGGTCAAATATAATAATTCTGGAAGCTATATGGAAATGCCTAAAGAAAATATTTAAATAAACCCAATATATAGCACTGTCCAAAAAGTTGCACTATAAAAATACCTTACTGTATCATGATATGAAAAGAAACAGTAGAAGATCAGATTTAGGAATTGTCTTAGCTTGAGTTGACATAATAAAAATACCAGGGACTGGGCTAAAGAATATTAATTTATTTTTCAGCATTCTGGAGACCTGACATCCAAGAACATGGCACCAACATGATTGGTTTCTGGTGAGACTTCTCCCTTTCTGTCTTGTGGACAGCTGACATTTAGTACTATGCACAACTACCTCTGTGTGCTCATAGAAAAACTTGTGTATCAGTTCTGGGAAGGACACTAATCCTATCAAATCAGGGCCCTGTGGACATGACTTCACCTAACTTTATCTCATTAGAGACCACACACTCAAATGCAGTCATCCTTGGGGGTCAGGGTTTTAATATTATTTATGGAGAGGGGCAGGAAACAAGCATCCAGTCCTTAACAGGAACTGCATGATTCATCTGTAGTTGGAGACATGTGTACCAACTGAGGAGAAGGGTAAGAGCAGGCTTATCTTGAATTATTGGACATGTCTTTTTGAACAGTCTAAAATATCTGAGTACTTATGATGAATCTAGTAGAGCTAATCTAGGAGAATAATATTCCCTATGTATCATATTCTCATTTCAGGTCAGCTTGAAGTTAAGTAAGTGCAACTCAGGATACCTGAACAAATATTCGGAGACTTTCAACTAACCTTTGTTTTAATCTTATCTGGTTCTTCCTGGCAGCTTACAATTTTATATGACTTTGGACCACAGATTTTTTATTTTTATAACATTGTGAAATGGGTCATTGAATTACTAAGATGGTCAAAACAATCTGTAAAAAAAATGAAAATTCTTAAAAGGAAAATGACTGAAAGTCAAAGTGTAAATTATTTGGAAACAGTAGCTTTGTTTCTTATTTTTCATAAAAAGCATCTATTAAGGAAGTCGTAATATTTTATGTTAATCATAATATTTCCACCTATAACCTTTAAAGAAAATTTCTGAAAACTATCTAAAGAGTATTCCAGGGTGGTCATTTTAAGATGGTATAGGTGGAAAGTCTATACTAGGCATATAAAAATGGAGATATATATCCAATTAGAATTCAGTAAGTATTTCTTGAGATTATCAAGTTAACAGTATAATTGTTCATATATCATATATTAATACATATGAGGAGGATATAAATGAGAGTATACAGTCTGTAAACATGCTCATATGTATTAAATATTTTTGATGTGTAATATTTACCTGTATACATGTACAAATATATGCATCATGCATATCAAACTTTAAGTAAAAACAGAGATATTCTAAAGAATAAAGATATTTATTTGGGATTATGCAAGGAGCATTTCAATGTATAATGTGCATGTCATGGAAATCATTAACATATTAAAAGAGCTCAGGTTGAGTTAAGAGGAAGTTTGAATAGGTAAAATGAAGAGGATTACCTAAACAGCAATACTTGGCTACAAGGATAGTATACAAGTAAATCACTAAGTATGGTTTGCCAAAATTTTGACAAATATGCATAGTATTTTCATATGAATTTCCACAGTATTTTTGAGACTCTATGGTTTCAAGATTTTTTGCACCAAAATAAACATCTTTTATTCCATTTTTGAAATACTCATATATATACTCATATTTTACAATTTCAGATATATGTGTATTATAGCATGTATTATAAATACACATAATATGTTATCACATATAATGAGGAAGCTAATAAATGTGTGTGTAATTCTATAAACAGACAACCTAGAGTGTTACAGTCTGACATGAACAGTTTGAACATATGTTGTTCTGTTTCTATAGGAGTTTATTACCTAAACAAGAGAATTATTAAAAAAAATTTCAAGGGATTATTATAATAAGTAAATTACATAAAACATACAAAATAGTAGGACTAATACCTAGTATATATCAGTTCACAATGATTATTACATATCATGAACTTGTCCATAATTACATTACAATTGATCATTATTCCCACTGCTATCATCAACATCATCACCATCATCTTTACTTGGTGATTTCAACCTCTGTATTGGGCTTGGAAAAATACATAGTTCCATAGAATATTTCATAGCCTAGTAAGGAAATAACAGAAGCAAACTTAATGGCAAATAATACTCTCATGTCATATGGAAGTTGAATAGGATCATACCATTACTCCAATCAACAATTCATAGTAGTTCAAAGAGAACAAAATTATGATGGTGTTCAGTCTTCACTTGGAACATGGTAGAGCTGAAAAGCCAATCCCAACCTCCTATTATTTGATTATAGATGTTAAACACAGGAAATTCAAGTCTGAAAGCTGTTCTGTATGTATTTAAGCAATATTTACAATAAAATAGTAACATTTAGCCCTGAAAATTCAATGATAGCATTTCAAGTAAAAGGAAAGATATATATCTTAAGTGTGAGCAGTATTTCAATAAAAGAAGCATGCTCCTTTGTGGGGGAATGTGTTTTCCTCTCCTTGTCTTTTTCCTAAAAGAGAAAAACTCATGATTTCTATATAAATATGTAGACCTCTTATTCTAACCACAAAAGACTCCATTTTGAGAAAGCTTCCACTCAGTCTAAGGCAAGGGCCTTACGAACACCATTTGCATCAAACACTGAAAAGAAGGTGGACACAGTCACTTTTTTTAAAAAAATATTTTATTTTTATTTATTTAAAAGGCAAAGTTAGAGGGAGAGAGAGAAATAAGTGAGAAAGCAAGAGAGAATCTCCCATCCATTGTTTCACTCCCCAATTGGCCACAACAGCCAGGACTGGGCCAGTAAAGCCAGGAGCCAGGAGCTTCTTCTGGGCCTCCCACCTGGGTGCAGAGGCCCAAGCACTTGGGTAATCTTCCACTGCTTTCCCAGGAGCATTAGCTGTATTGGAAATGGAGCAGCTAGGACAAGAATGGGGGCCCACCCAGGATGCCAGCACCAAAGAAGGTGGCTTTGTCTGCTATGCCACAGCTCTGGCCATGACAGAGTCACTTTTTGCATAGCCAGACCATAAGATCAGTTCTACAATTAGGGCCCATATTTACTTACAGTTGCGGAAGACAATAGCTTTTATTTGAAATTCACCATGTCTGTTTTTGGTTTTCTGACAGCCAGATGAACAACTCTCTATCTTGAATGCTTTGAACATTTTGTCTGTCTTAGTGATTGACAGATTGACGGAAGCATTAAATTGTCAGTCAGGAGACATAGGTCAAATTGTAGCCATGGTAACTAATCAGCTCTGTGAATTTGAGGCATTTTCTTAAATTATCTGATTCTTAACCTTCCCATTAGCAAAGTAAATAGTGTATCTCAAGGTCTAAGTGACTCTAACAGTTGGTGATTCAGTATATTATAGAAAAACCATGATATTGTAATATCAGCCATAAGTGCATGTATTGGCTTTTTGATCATTCTGGATACCAGCACTGTTTAGTAACATCAATGAAAAAAGCAAAAGAGCAAAATTACAAAAGCAGTAAGGACAATTTCTTGGAGACATTTGTCCTCATTTTTAAGTCGCTGATTATCACAGATTTAGGGAAGTAGTTTATGCTTTCTCTAATTCCCTAAAAGTGAACAAATGCTAACAAATCTGAGCTACTGTGAGTCTGAATCCTATCCACACCCACAGAAGCAATACTGAGTGTACCGAACATTTGTCTCCCTTGACAGTCTTCAGATACTAGGTTAATTAAAGTAAACATTATTATTCTTTTACTCACAATGCTTAGTATAATATTGAATATTAATAAATAGTTAAGAATATTAGGAATCAACAGAGTGACATTTTCTTTTTATAGATAAAGCTTTTAAAATGCCCAACTTTTATCTATAAAGGCCAAATGTTTTATAACAGTGGTATTCAGGACCCATAATCTTTAAGAGACCTCCAAAGCAGTGTCTACATTAGCATTTAAATGGAGAAGTATTTTTTTGGAAACTGGCACCCCTGTTGAAATAAAATGGTAGATTAACACAAAACAATCTATTGAGCTATGATGTGACACTTTTCAATAAAACACATAAACTGCTTCTAAAAATTTCCCAGAATAGATTTAATCCATTTCCATTATTTAACTTTAATTCCATCTAAACTTTCAATTTATCATGCGAAGAAATTTCCTTCAAAGCTATTCTGTAATGGAACCAGTAAAATTGGCATGCATTAATATGTAAGATTCCACATGTATTTAGGAATTAGTAAATCTGTGCACTCTAAATAAAATTTATATTATCAGGGAGGCTGAATTTAGATAGAGAAGTCTAAAATTAGACACCCACTTGACAATAAGCTTCAATTTCTTTGTGGAAGACAGAATTGACATGTTTTTCTTTTTTTATCACTTTATGTATTTTTAGCACACATGTTTTCCAAAACACTCAAATTTTTAATCTTTTCATTAGCTTTTTCTAGATAGATAGTATTGCATAAATTTAAGATATTATCCAGAGTTTGTTCTGCCTTTTGTATACTATGTATACAGCAAAGAAAAGATCCTTCAAGAACCCAGAGAGAGAAAGAAGGAATATCTGAATGTGTGAGTATGTGTGAGTATGTGTGAGTGTGTGTATAAAAAAAAAAAAAATAACAGCTTCCTTGTTCCTAGTACTTCTCAATTTTCAGATAGAATTTAAAGATTTTTGAATAATATATTTAGTAACACTGAAATTTCTAGGGGCAAAATATATTAAATATATAAGAGAATAGATAAAACTAATAATCATTGAATTTATTTTTTTCAAATAAAAATATAAACACCTCTATATAGAAATCATATAAATATCTTTGGTGCTCTATTTTTGAATTATAGTAATTTCAAATCCAGAGTATCCAATTGATGGGCTAAGGCAATCAATTTTCTCATGCCATTTCCAGAGTTTATATTTTCCAGAGTTTATATTTATTCAGAGAAAGGTGAATTCAGAATTGGTTAGGTTTATTTAACACTAAGCTAGAATATTAAGCTATTTTTAGATAGAATGAATACAAATGTTTAATTTTATATTATCTTTGATAGTGTTATCTAAAGAATTTATCATTTGGAAGGTGATTTTTCAATGTTTTTGATAAAGCAAAAATGTTTCAACTCAATGTATCATGGTCATTTTTGATATAGCATTCACATTGGTTATGCTTCTATGTTCAAAACATGAAAACAAACTTAATCTCAACGTTGTGCATTCCAAGTTATAGCCTCAAATTAGGAACAGAATGACTTCAAAGATAGGGTACCTGCTTAATTCAAAAGCGCCTGTGCTAGAAAATGAGTGTAATGGAGTGGCATCCAATAATGTTCCCTGAGCTGCTGTTTAGGAATGACTTTTTCTTGGTTAAGTAATTTTTCACTTATTCATTCTTACATTTCTACACAGGAAAGTATGTGTTTTATAAGGTATTGTGCTTATTTAAATGCATTAAGAAGTATACTTAGAAACATGATAAATTGCACACACTTAATTGTATAAGAGCACACTTTGTTGTGTATAAGTATTGCCTAGATCCTTATAAATAAATATTGATAGAATTGACTATGACCAAACTGAAACTGGCTTCTCACTAAAAGTGCATTAGCTCTGGGAAAAAACTACATATATGAAGTCGGAAAAACAAATTTATCTGACCCAGAAGACCAAACTAACTTAATATTTCGATACTATCCTAAATAATTTGAACTTCTGCTGAGAGCACTCATGTAAGAAACATATGGCTAGCCAGTTCTGCTCTTTTCTAGATAGTGGTATGTAAATTCCAAACTATTAAATTCCCATTGTCTCTCTAGACAGAGTAAATATGGTGATGCCACAGAATATGTATAATGGTTCCCATATCACTCCAAGGTAGGATTAATTGACAGCTCAGATTCAATCATGATGTTATTACTCCAGCAATAGAGTTATATTAAAGATACTATTCTCATTTTAATGAAGAAAGTAGAATATAGATTGAACAATATGTTGAGTTTACATCAGAAAATCACATATCTGAACTGCAAAGTCCTGGGAGAAGACCTTAGCAGATATAATTTTATTTTCCTAAAATAAATTCATTTATGCCTTCCTTAGTCATAAAAGAAGACTATATTCCCAGGTAGCTCTACCTTCTAAGGTTGAATTTGCTTTGGCCAAAGGAATAGGACATTTTAATTTTATTCTTTTAAATGTCCTGCGTTTTCTTATATAATACATTAACATCAGCACTCATTGATGAGTTAAAAGAATTGTGATATAGCAAAGCAATACAGCGAAAGAGACCTAATACCTTTTTTTGTTACCTGCATTCTGTGAATTTCAGGATTCAGATAAATGAGTTAACTTCTATAATTTTTGTTCTTCCCCTTCACAAGAAATAGATTTTTCCAGTATTTCTCCCTATTCTAGCCTTTTTTTGTTGAGGTAAGTATGATATTGTAAGTATGTGTATGCATGCATGCAAATCTGTGCAATAACTTGTTATTAGTTGTTTGTAGGTCACCTTTCTGGAATTCGAACAATATGGACCTGATGGAAATCATAGTGGATAAACTAGTAAAATGGATTTGATCTGTGGAGATTGAATAAAGGAACTTTGTGTTGCCATTCTTAAAACAAGAGCAAAGGTGTTGTACATATTGGAAAGTGATGAAATGTAATATTTGGTAAGCAGAATGGAGGCACTGTCCTGGAAGGATCACCTGAACTGCTTTAAGCTTTGCTGTTCCTAAGAAATGAACTTAAGCTACTGAGCTTTTTGTTATTTTATTAGAGCAATTATCATGTACTCTCCCTATTAAGACACACACACAAAATACTGATGGCAGTATTTTAGAAATAGTGTTTAGAATCAAATGACACTTTTTTGAAAAGCATGATGGAAAAATCATGCAATTATTGCAAACTTTGAATATTTAGTGAGCTTGAATTGTGTGAACATTGTAATGTGGATCTTAATTGAAGGGTATCATCAGCCAAGAGCATGGTAATGTGGACATGAATAGCCTGGATTAGACACATGAGGGTAATTAGCAAAAAAGAGAAATTCAAAGCAAAGAGAATGAGAAATTCAGTACAGGGTTTGAAAGATGTCATAGTTAGAACAAAATTATAAATTAGAGTCTGAACCCCATAACCTATCATCTATATATTTTGCATATACAAGACAAAAACTTCATGGATTTAATTGAATCAAAAATTAGGATAAATTTTAAGGAAAAGATAACACATGCATAGAAGAGGCCTTCCAAAAGTTCATGGAAAATGTGTTCTGTGGCAAATTTATGAGCAAACTTTGAAATTTATAAATTTATAACGAAATAAATTTCTTTTAATTTCACTTTCCACAAACTTTTTAATACCCTAATAATTGATTTATTGACAAATATGAAATATTTATCAGTTCCTACCACTATTCTTGGTTGGGTACTTCCTCTTAATTTATAGAAAATTCACATCATTTTTATTGCAGATTATGATATATATTTTTTCTTTATCTTAAAATTTTTAGCAGTCTCACTTTTGGAGAATTCCAAATATCCTTAGATGGTATGAACTAGATCACATCTGATATTTGCAATTAGACAAATCAGTTGAACAAATTACCATGCATAATCCAGTCTAAGAGAGACCATTGCTCACTCTACCTATAGTCATCACCCTGTACCAACTTCAAAAATTATTAAGGAAAATAACATAATACCATTGGTGAAGAATCATGCTAATGATTACCATTATAGTCCCTTCTGTTATCATTTTCAAAAATTATGGGTTTAACTTTTGATTGCATGCTTGCTCTACAGAATTAAATATTTTACAAAGATAAATCATTTTCTAAGAAGTCTATTCTCAGCTCCCTGCTCTGTATGGCTTCTTCCAGTAAAACACAAAGAATGCTAAGTAATGTATAAAATGAATTTTTTTATCTATATAATATACTAATCAACAGGAAATAAACTATAGATACAGCACAGTTTTACACTTTCTTTTTCTAGCAGTTCCAGTGGTTCTAATAATGAGTAGGTCTCTATAATAATATCATTTTTAACATTATCTCAATCACAAACTGAATGATCTATCCTGCATTGTATAAATACTTCACTATGTCTTCTCTGGAGCACTCAGAATAACATGGTTTTGTGTACTAAGAAAATACAGAAAATCAGATAACACAAAGCCACTCACACACACATCGGTACTGAGATCATTATCATGGACTACTAGTATGTCACTGGAAAATGTGAGATAACTCGGGTTTCTATTCCTTCCATTTCTATGAACAATCCATTTCTTAGAGTTGGGAATCTTTTGTTTCCACATATTTGGGGTAAGAAGGTGGGGAAGTAGGCAAATGATTGATTCATTTTAATTATCTGTAGAACACAAAGAAAAATGAAAATTTAGTTAAATATTAAAACAAATAATGACAAATTGTTGCATTCAACTCCAAGAGCACTCTTTGCATGTAATTCGAACAGTTTAAAGAAAAAAATTGCTATTATATAAACGTAGTTTTGGTTATTTTGATTCTTCATTTGATTCACAGAGATCAAATTTTCATTTGCACTCACCACTATAATTTGTGAAGTGAAAAATTAAGACATGGTTTTAATCTGCATCTTTATTTTTTCTCAAACAATGCAATATTCTCCAATGTCTTACCTCATTGCTTATTATTTTGTCTTCTTGGAAGAAAAGTCAAATGTTCAATAAGGGGAAAAATTTCCTTGAAATCAAAGCCTTTACAAATAATCCAGTTACAGTACTGGTTTCATAGTGGCTTGACTACAAGATAATAATGTAATCTTTAAGAAATGGAACTTTATAGAATTTAAAACGTGCAATATGTTTTATCCAAGATTTGTTTTTCAACTAGCCTAAGCGTTAAAAGACATTAGATAATGAGTTTATGACAGTCATTGATTCAGAGTATCATCTGGATGAAGGGGACAAAAATCATGTTATTTCAAAACCCACAAAAAACAGTTATTTCTTTTCTGAGAATGCTATTTAATAGCTGTGATATAAATCTTTGTCAGTTATTCACATAATGTAAGTTCCAGGAAGGCAGGGATGGAACTGTTTGTAGCTCACCAGCATATTTTCAACTTGGGAAATAATGGCATAAATCAATTTGGGATAAATGAATGCTTTTCCATTTTCAATAGTTGCATGGGTAATACATAAATGCAAATACTCAGATTTTTGTAAGTTCAGAGTTGGAAATGTACCTTTTCACAAACTTGACCCACCTGGGGAGTAAGACACATAACTTCTCTGGACATCAATTTCCTTACATATAAAATGAAGGCCCTTCAATCTGTATGGATGCTTTGGTCCTAACAAGGCAATTCTGGCTCCCTCCCAAAGATTCCCACCTCATACAATATGTGGTGGACATGGTAGAAGTTCTCTGGTCTAATTCACAGCTGGAAGCCTCAGTGCACATTACAGAAATCATCTTCCCCTGGCCCTAACACATTTGGGTAAGTACATGCATTTGAAAAACTCACAAGATTCCTTCACAGCCTCCATTCTCCTCCACAGAAGCCATGGCGGGGAAGCTGAATTGATGGTGTTCTCATTCTCAAATCCTCAAGGAGTTTTTAAAATAGCCCTTGTGTTGAGATGGGACATTTCTTCCAACTTGGGCAAACTAAGCAAATGGAACAAAAGCTAAACAGTGTACTTTAGGGAGATGAGCCACAGACAAATGTTACAAAAATCTTCTTGAAGATAAAGTGCCTTTTTTGCCTTAGGTGAAGAAGCACATTCTTTCAGATATTGTGAAGTTTATTGATCCACAGTCCACATGTTAAATAGTTCCATGAAGAGAATTTACTCTGATTGACTTTATCATTAAACTAAATAAGATTTGATATTTCATGAGTTACATGTATGCAGAAATGATTAATTTTATTGTATCACACATGCTGTAAGCATGAAGATTATGTTAGAAAGCACTGAGTTAATATGTGTTCACGGATTGATGGTGCAAAAAGTAAACCAGAATATATACTTTTTAATGAAATACCATGTTATTTATTCCATTATATGTATTACATATATTTTCTGAAAATTTACAAATCAGTGGAACATTTATCATAAATCAACACTTGTCCTTTTTCTCCCTCTGCTTATGCATCCTTTACTTCAGTTACTTTCTCTATGCCTTGGTATTCTCATCAGAAAATTCAGTAGATTCAATTAGGAAAACTATCACTATGGTTCAAAATCATGGCTAGTTCATCCAAGTGGAAACACAGCCTTTGGTTCTCATTTAATAATCTTTAAATGATTTTCTAAATAGTTTTTGAGTCTCTTCTTCTATAGACATCATTCTAATAATAAATTTAATTCTTAAGGAACTATAAAAATTTCTTGGAATTTCCCCAATTTTTTTTTTTATTTTTATTTTTTTGACAGGCAGAGTTAGACTGTGAGAGAGAGAGAGACAGAGAGAAAGGTCTTCCTTTTTCTGTTGGTTCGCCCTCCAAGTGGCTGCTAAGGGCGGCGCGTTGCGGCCAGCGTTCTGCGCCTATCCAAAGCCAGGAGCCAGGTGCTTCCTCCTGGTCTCCCATGCGGGTGCAGGGCCCAAGCACTTGGGCCATCCTCCACTGCCTTCCCGGGCCACAGCAGAGAGCTGGACCGGAAGAGGAGCAACCGGGACAGAATCCGGCACCTCAACCGGGACTAGAACCCGGGGTGCCAGCGCCGCAGGTGGAGGATTAGCCTAATGAGCCGCGGCGCCGACCGGAATTTCCCAAATTTTATTTGGTTTATTAGAAACAGGTTGTCTTTCTTCTTTTTCATGTACATTAGCAATATCTAGTAATGTTGCAATGTTGCACTAAGAGATGATATGTACCTTAGGTTGAGCTTTAATTTTCTCTTTATTACAAAAGGATGCATTGCAACTGTGTTTTAAAGGCCTTCTTTGAGTTCTAATGAACAAAATAAAAGAACACAGTTTGGAGGATTTATTATGCTTCATACCCTTTACTATTAGAGGGGGGACCTAGGATAAAGATGAAACACAAAATCTTTTTTCTCTAATGGCCTTTGGAATCAGTTGGGGAAGACATATGCTAAGTGTGGCTTGAATAAGGGAGTAGCTAATCATCTTCAGACAACACTTGGATTAGAGCAACCTGGAAGAAGAAACATACTTCCTAGGAATCTCCTTATGTTTTCTTAGTCTTTAACCTTTATTTTTCCAGATCACCCTCTTCTTTGTCTACCATGCTGCATAAATCTCATGCCCATCTTCATACCTTACAATTACTGAGCAGACATAATTTATTCTTGCCCAAGACATTTACTTTGTTTTGTTTGCTTTGATCTTCCCCTAATTGGATTCTCCTCCCCTGGCTCTTTTCAAAGTGATATATTTACTTCTAAAAACAAAGGTTTGTATGTACTTACTTTATAACTCAAAATTCTGTACAATGTTTATAATGATAGAAAAGACTTGCTTTCAGAGGTAACTTCAGTTTTATAACATTTCTTGATGTTTGCAATGATGTGTAATATTAAAAAAAAAGAGTTAAGAAATAGGATTCAAAAACTTAATAAGAAAAATGGACACTAGCCATTAGGGAAATGCAAATCAAAAGCCACAATGAGTGTTCACCTCACCCCAGTTAGAATGGTGTCATAGAGAAATCAACAAACAATAAACACTGGCAAGGATGTGGGAGGAAAGTTACCCTAATCCACTATTGGTGGGAATGTAAATTGGTGCAACCATTGCGAAAGACAATATGAAGATAACTCAGAAATCTGAAAATAGACATACCAGATGACCCAGCAATCCTACTTCTGGGAATTCACCCAAATATAATGAAATCAGCAGATGTACCCCCATATTCATTACAGCTCAATTCACAATAGCAAAGTTACAGAATCAACTGATGCCTGGATGAAGCAACTGTGATACACATACACTATGGAACACTACTCAGTGGTTAAAAAAAATGAAATCCTGTCTTTTGCAACAAAACGAATGCAACTGAAATTCATGATACTTAGTAAAATAAGCCAGTCCAAAAAAGACAGACGTCATGTTTCCCTGATCTCTGGTAACTAATAGAGTACCTAAAATGTAATGTATTGGAGTGAAATTGATATTTTGAGATTTGGTGATCATTTACAGCCCTTGTCTTTACTACTGAAGAACAGCATTTTTTTTCTTTCATAACATTTATTGAGCTCTTCATTGAGTGTATAGTTATTCTCATGAATATAAAGTAAACTGAAAATAGATCTTTGTAAAAATTAAGAATGAGATTAGGAGAGGGAGGAGGAAGAAGGGTGGGACAATGGGTGGGAGGGAGGGTAATGGTGGGAAGTATCACTGTGTTCTTTAATCTATACAGATGAAATACATGAAATATATGCAACTTGAATAAAATTTTAAAAACATGATTACTGAAAAAAATTAAAAATAAAAATGGAAAGACTTAAAAAAAAAAAAGAAAGGGAAACAGACACTATACAGTTAGGGCTCCTGGCTCTCACAAATCCATCTTATTCCTTTTCAGTAGAGGAATTAGGGGGATTTTAGTGGCATTTGGCTTGTCCCTTTTTGTGAAAACCATGATATTGGAAATTAGATGTTCATTTTTATTTAAAAAAATAGAAATGATTACCAATAACAAACAGGCATCCTAACAGCATTGGTTAAACTTGGTGATTTCCAACTATCAAATCAGACAACATGAAGCACCCAATTATATTTAACAAGAAAGTAAAATCAACCATTCCTTACATAATTTTGAGCAAATGACAGTTATATTAACTTAGCTTTTTTTAAAGTACAAAATAAGATAAACTCTCAAAATTAATATTCTACTCAAATTTATTCAAGCAAATATTTAAACAATTACTTTCTAAAGATCAGCAAATCCATTGTTCAGGTTATTTCAAAGTATTAGTATAATTGTAAATTGTATCTGTAAATATAATTTATGGAAAAATCAAAGATTTCTCGATTTCTACAAAATGGCAACTTTTTGTATCATTTTTGCATTTTTTATTAAATTATTTATGTGTTTCACTAATATATAGTACATTTTATTTAATCTCTAACATTTCATTCTATACAGGTAGAATGTAAATTTTTTTAGAATTATGGAAGTCATGGAAGTTAAATTTTCTTTCTTCAAAGAATGCCTTGCTTACTGTTAGTATCACAGTCTGTGCTTATGGGATAAAAATGTCATGGAAGAAAATATGTTTGGTTGTTTTGAATAGTTAACTATACCCCCACAGTTTCACCATCATTGAGATATATTAAAACATTAATATGTACTATTAGTCATTTCATGCCCTATTTAAGTAAAGTCTCTCATTTCTCTCTAGATTGGAACTTAAGTGAAGTGTAGTAACTGAATTCCACCCAAGACTGTAGGTGAGAAATACATGCCATTTTACTACAGCAAATGCAAAGCCAGCTTAGTTCCATCACCAAGACCTTTCTAGTAATCCGAATATGTTACCTTCTGGAAGTTACTGTTTAACTATCACACAGAAGGTTAAATACAAAAAAGAAGATCAGTGTTTTTGGACACCAGCAGTATATCATCAGCAATATTTCTGACAAATAAAAAGTCATTAGTTTGCCAAAAATTTTAATGAAATCATGATTAATAAATGCCTCTCAAAGGTCTACATCAAAGTCAAGGCATTTGGGTGATAAATGTAAACATGCAGACCCTGCTTTGCCAAAAGCTGTGTGTTTCACTTACACACCTCCCCTGATTGATCTGTCCCTTATTCTAATACATAATTTATCACATCAAGGAGGGCAATTTATTATGTGCATAGTATAACCAGGGAGTTCCAAATAGCAAAATCTTTCAGAGTCTTAACATGTTGCCTAGGTAGTGAAATTCTTTTTTCATTATTTGAAAAATAATGAGATGAGTTTTAAAAACACCAACAAAAACAGTCTCTCCAAAAACAACACAGAACAAAAAAACTCACATCTTAGGAATTTAATTTACTTGAGAGCATTTTGACACATTCTTTCCTCAGGTAACATTTCCATTGCCCTTACTGTTTTCATTTCTTATGAGGGGTCCATCTGTTGTTAACTTCAATCAATCAGAAATGGGATGGCGTCCCAATCCCTGTCAAATAAGAACTCTGCTAGAGAACTCGAACCTGAAATAGCAGTATGCACCGTTACTTAAAAACTCATTGAATTAAATTATAGATATGGTATTCATCTCTCTATTTAAAATGGAAGCCATTGAATGGTGAAGCATATTTGGTCTCAAATCATTCACTTTGATGCAGTCATCTGTATGACTCAATATTTTAATGTAATCTGGAACTTAGTAAATGAATTTAACAGATCCCATGAATATCTTATTAGGGAAAATATATGCCTTTGTCGAAGATAAAACTGTAGTGATGGAAAGGATATTCCTCTGAGTATTGGATGTGTATGTGATTTTTATAAAGCTAAGAATTTGAATATAACCTTCAGATAAATAGAGAAAGTAGAACGACAGAAATGCCTTTATATTCTTAGACTTAAAAGTGAACACAGACGAGTGAGCATTCTGATTAGCTGATGCTACCAAACATTACCAAATTTGTTTAAATTTCTTTACATTTGAGAGGCAGAAAGAGAGAGAGAGAGTGAGAGCGATCCTATTTAATGATTCATTCCCCACATATCCACAAAAAAATGACTGAAAGTAGATTAGCTCCAGAGCTGGGAGCCAGGAATGCCACCCAAGTCAATGCAACCCAGGAACTCAATTACTTGAGCCATCACCAGTATCTTCCAGAGTCTGCATTGGAGGGAAGCTGGAGTCAGCAGCTGGAGTCAGGAGCCAAACACAGGTATCCAATGAGGGACCAAGTCATCACAACCACCAGATAAAACATCCACTCAGATAGTGCCAAATTTTATGTCTTCACAACTGGTAATCATTTAACTGCACTTTCCTGCTTCTCATAAACAGAATTTTTAAAAATAAATAAAGCAATCTTTAAAACATTGTTTAAATCATGGGAAATGCACTTAACTTTCCAATTTCATTTACAACCTTTGTTAAAGTGTGTTTACTGTCTCAAATCATTTTTTTTTCTATTTCAATTTAATCTACAGTAATAATGTACCCCTTTGACAATGTTTACTCAAGGCTATAAAAATTAAGTAATTTGAAATTACATATATTCGTTTGAAGACAGTATGCAATTCATGGTAAGTACAGAAAACTATAAAAATTATACCACAAGACATCACTTTGCAGGTTATTGTCCCTGAGTAGCACAGTAATCAAAAGATCACAATTGAACAACACTCACAACGTTAAAGTACACTTTTTTTTCCCAAGACCTTAAAATAGTTTTATATCCTGCTCCCTAAACTGTTTCTTCAAATTTCAGCCTGCATTCAATAAATTTAGAGCTATTTTGGTTTGTGAGAAATACAGAATCAGAGCATTTTGGAAGCTTTCAAAACTGATTTACAAATTTCATCTTAATGCTAAAAATTCGAATTTTTTTCTGGTTAAGTGTTGCTATTTAGAACTATGAATTTAAATTCCATGAAATGCATCTGGCTCACAATTTGGTATGGATTACCAAATGGCCAAAGAAAACTCTAAATATTTCAAATATTTTAATTTAGAATACTTTCTGTAGCTGAATATAAGAATATCATTTATTTAGCAGTTCAGTCAAAATAATTAATACTTCTCTTGCTCTTTTGACTTGGTCTGGCCCTTAGTTCCAGGGCATCACGTTTCCTGAGAGGGACTCCTTGATGCTTCAAGCAGGTATTTGTGTATATCGCCCCAGGTGGTTATTTAAACTCTCTTTAGGGTACCAGAGATAAGAAGATATCTACAGTCTTAGGATTACATTTGTTGAAAGTTAAATAACAAGAAGTCAATTTGATAGCACTAAGCTTCAGTTTTTAAAAACTTTCTGCTTGTTGAATCATTTATTTAGTGGAGGATTAAGTGTGTGATTATACAGTAAAGTGAAAATATGTTGCTGCAATAATTAAAAGAAAAATAAGAAAGTAAGAAGAGAGAGGGAGCAAGGGAGGGAGGAAGGGTAGGGTGGAAAGTGTCAATATGTTCTTAAAACTGTATATATGAGGGGCTGAGACTGTGGCACAGTAGGCTAATCCTCCGCCTGTGGCACTGGCATCCTATATGGGTGCCAGTTCTAGTCCCGGCTATTCCTCTTCTGATCTAGGTCTCTGCTGAGCCTGGGAAAGCAGGGGAAGACGGCCCAAGTGCTTGGGCCTCTGCACCTGCCTGGGAGAATTGGAAGAAGCTCCTGGCTCCTGGCTTTGAATCAGCCCAACTATGGCTGTTGCAGCTATTTGGGGAGTATACTAGTGGATGGAAGACGTTTCTCTGTCTCTCCCTCTCACTGTAACTGCCTCCCAAATAAAGAAAAAACTGTACATATGAAATACATGAAATTCATTGCTTTATATAAAAAAATTCTCATCTTACAAATTCTAATTTTTGTAGATTCCTCTGCTTTTTTAATCAAAAATATTTTCAATTCAAATTGACCAAACTCTTTTTTTTTTTTTTTTTTTGACAGGCAGAGTGGATAGTGAGAGAGAGAACAGAGAGAAAGGTCTTCCTTTTGCCGTTGGTTCACCCTCCAATGGCCGCCACGGTTGGCGCGCTGTGGCCGGCGCAACGCGCTGATCCGATGGCAGGAGCCAGGTGCTTCTCCTGGTCTCCCATGGGGTGCAGGGCCCAAACACTTGGGCCATCCTCCACTGCACTCCCTGGCCACGCAGAGAGCTGGCCTGGAAGAGGGGCAACCGGGACAGGATCGGTGCCCCGACCGGGACTAGAACCCGGTGTGCCGGCGCCGCAAGGCGGAGGATTAGCCTAGTGAGCCGCGGCGCCGGCTCTTCACTCTTATGTGAATGGATCAAATAGTTCATCAAAGATATTCCTGTCTTCAAGACATTCGAATTCTCAAAAAAAGTGAGCTGAGGGGCAGGTGTTGTAGCACAGCTTGTTGAGACACAACATTTCTGCTTAAGATGTCCTCATCCCAAATGGGAGCGCCTGGTTCAAGTCTGGCTACTGCATCTTTCCAATCTACCTTCCTGCTAATGTGTTTGCAAAGCAGCAGATGATGGCCAAGATAGGTAGGTTTCTGCCATTCTATGTGGGAGACCTAGATGGATTCTGGCTGTTGTCGGCATTTGAGGAGAAAACCAGCAAATCGAAGTATCTCTTCTTCTGGCTCCTGCTCTCTCTTTCTGACTCTCACTCTAACTTTGCACATCAAATAAATAAATCTTAAAAAGAAAAAAAAAAACAAAAAAAACAGTGTGGTGAATTAATTTTTTTTTTAATTTTTTTTTTTTAACAGTGTGGTGAATTACAAATAATGCCCTGACACTTCAAATCAGCAGGTTCAGGTCTTTGGCTGAGTAGCATTGAGTGAGACATAGTGTTTGGAACTACCAAGATCCTGTAAAGTGAGAGGTTGCTCTTACCATCCTTTCTCTAAAATGGTTTTTTACATGGCTGATGTGTAGGACAAAATGTCTAACTTAACCTTCAATTAACACTGGAAGCAATGTATCTATAACAACAATGCATAGTATATTTGTCTTTTCTGTACTTTGTAAATGAACCAAAATACAATTCTGAAAACAAATAGAACAAATTAAAGACTAGAAATAGTTCTCCCTTTATATTTACTGTGCTAACAATAACCAGAATGCAATGAGGACAGTTGATAAGAAAATCTTATTGATTTTTTTTCTCCAATTATGTTAGGCAGATTTTGTTCATCCACTCTCTTAAGTGGATATGAATATGAATTCTCAGAGGTATTTTTAACAAGATTCCAGGGAAAGGTTTCCATATCACTGCACTAACAGGATTTGTATGTAGTTGACAGCTGCAGCACATAAATTAAATAAAATTTTATTGATGTGTTAAAAACATGCCATTTACACAAATCACAGCAAAGTGTATGCTTTTTGAGGAGAAATAGAAAATTATAAATATTTTCTCTTAATCAAATATTAATATTTGCTAGAAAAATATTTTCATGTTTTTATTTGTGCTTTACAACTGTGAAAAGCCAATGGATTAAATGTATACATTTATTTGGCCGGCACCACGGCTCACTAGGCTAATCCTCCTCCTGTGGCGCTGGCACCCCAGGTTCCAGTCCCGGTTGCTCCTCTTCCAGTCCAGCTCTCTGCTGTGGCCCGGGAAAGCAGTGGAGGATGGCCCAAGTGCTTGGGCCCTGCTCCCACCTGGGAGACCAGGAAGAAGCACCTGGCTCCTGGCTTTGGATCAGCGTGGTGCGCCGGCCGCAGCGGCTATTTGGGGGGTGAACCATTGGAAAGTAAGACCTTTCTCTCTGTCTCTCTCTCTCACTGTCTAACTCTGCCAGTCAAAAAAAAAATGTATACATTTATTCATTATGAAATAGATGTTCCTACCTGTAACTCTAAAATAACTACCTGGATAAATAGTTTAAAGTTTATAAGGAGAGGAGTGGGCAGTTTGCATGGTGGCTAAGAGACTGCTTGGGACATCCACATCCCACATGCTTGGGTTTGAGTTCTGGCTCTGTTCTCCATCCCAGCTTCTTTCTTTCTCTCTCTCTCTCTCTCTCTCTCTCTCTCTCTCTCTCTCTCTCGATTTTGCTCTAGCTCTCACTCTCGCTCTATTTCTGTTCAATTGTTATTGTAATGCAAATTAATTTGTTTGCATTTATTTATTTGAAAGTCAGAGAGAGAGGGACAGAGACAGAGAGATCTTCCATCTGCCACTTCACTTCCCAGCTGTCTGTAAGGGTCAGGGCTGCACCAGGCCAAAGCCAGGGGCCAGGAGCTTCTTTCTTGTCTCCCATTTGAGCCATCTTTTGTTGCTTTTCCCAGGCCATTAGCAGAAAGCTGGACCAGAAGTGAAGCAGCTGGGACTTGAATCAGCATCCATATGGGATGCCAGCATCTTAGTCTGTGACTTTACCCACCGTGCTACAACCCAAATTCCAGTTTCTAAGAGATACACACCCTGGGCAGCATTAGGTGATTCTGCAAGTACTTAGATTGCTGCCATTCACGTGGGAGATGAGGGTTGAGTTCCCAGCTCCCAGCCCAGATTCTGCCTATCCCAACCCTTGCTGTTGTAATTGCTGGAATGATCCAACAGAGGGAAGATTTCTCTCTCTCTCTCTCAAATAAAGAAAACTAATAATAAATAATAATAAATTGCAACCATATAAGTACACAAAATACCAGAAGACCTGAGTAGTTATCCTGAGTCTGTAATTAATGATATTTTTATATGAATTGCATAATCTCTTTCTCCACTTTTGGTTTCCTCTTGTCAAAAATAAAGTTTTCAATGGCCCCTGTTAACTATAAAATTCAATGGCACCATCACAGTTTAAAACTGAGCAGAATCACACTGCCAAGGAAAAATAATTTACATAGGAATAGCTTACCATAGGGAAAATCTTGTTCATAAAATGTTCATGCATTCACCACTGTCTCCCTTTGTTTTTCAGCAATTCATTCAAAAATGATTCACACTCTTATCTAAAATGTTATTATCAGCATATTTTTATAAGGCAAAACAACCACAGCAACACTCTCTAATATATTGCTCATGAAAGCAAATTAGAAGTTCCCATTTCTGATAAACTCATAGTGTATTACCTGATGCAGTCCATGAAGCATTTCAAAGTTGAGCTCAGTAAACCAACAGATTGCTAACAAGAGTTTTTTGGGGGTTTAACCCCAGGGAAAGCACATGACTACAGCCCAAGACAAAAAATGTATTTCCAAAGACAGTGTAAACAATATTTGGAAATCCATAGTTGTTACACTATAAATCCAAGGGGCAGTCTTCAGCTCATCAATAACTGGATTCAAAAGTGTAAGTAGTGAGCTTTGCTAAGAAGTAGCACACAGAGCAACTGCTGATAGAAATGGAAGCTTTGTGGTTCATAGCTCTTTTATTCCCATGAATGCAGTTTGGAGAAATTGATGCAAAGAGAGTTCATTGTTCTCTCCAATACCCAGATAGAGGTAGAGATTGTTTGTAAGTAATTTAAATTATTTGAATTCTCAATCATATATGACACACCTTTTTCCTGCCACAATAGTTACTTGGATTAACTATATACCTATGAATTTTACTTACATAAATCAGCTCCATTATCTGCAATAGTTGTTTTCTAAATGCTACAAGTTATATATAATCTAGCTGTGATTTAGAAAAAAATGAAAAGACTACTATTCTTAATTAAACATAAACATTTTAGATACTCATAGTCTCCTTCTAGTAAGACACTTATATACAATTTCAATAATTGCATATTAATATTTATATGTAATTTTTAAACTTTTATTTAGTAAATATAAATTTCCAAAATACAGTTTATGGATTACAATGGCTTCCCCCCATAATTTCCCTCCCACTCGCACCCCTCCCATCTCCCTCTCCCATTCCATTCATATCAAGATTCATTTTTAATTATCTTTATATACAGAAGATCGATTTAGTATATACTAAGTAAAGATTTCATCAGTTTGCACTCACACAGAAACACAAAGTGTAAAATACTGTTTCAGTACTAGTTATACCATTACTTCATATTGGACAACACATTATATGTAATTTTATTTAAATTTTTTCATGTATATATAACAAATTTCATGTATCTCATACATACAGTTTTAAGTACATAATGACACTTCCCACACCATTCTCCCTCCATCACTCACTCCTACCCTTCCTTCTGCTTCCTTTCTTAATTTTCTTTTAATTTTGGGGATAATACACTTATTTTGAGAATGAGTTTTATCATTATTCAAAGAAGAGCCAATGGAAACAGGAAATGGAGTTGGGCACTTAGGCATATCTAAAACTTATGAGACGTAAGACTATCATCGACTTAATACACCAATACAAAGTAAATTTTTTAACTTTTATTTAATAAATTTAAATTTCCAAAGTACAACTTTTGAATTATAGCAGCTTTTCGCCCCATAACCTCCTGCCCACCGGCAACCATCCCATCTCCCACTCTCTCTCCCATCCCATTCACATCAAAATTCATTTTCAATTATCTTTATACACAGAAGAAGATCAATTTTGTATATACTAAGTAAAGATTTCAACAGTTTGCACCCACACAGAAACACAAAGTATAAAGTACTATTTGAGTACTAGTTATACCGTTAACTCACATAGTATAACACATTAAGGACAGAGATCATATATGGGGAGTAAGTGCTCAATGACTCCTGTTGTTGATTTAACAATTGACACTCTTATTTATGAAGTCAGTAATCACCCGAGGCTCTTTTCATGAGCTGCCAAGGCTATGGAAGCCTGTTGAGTTTTCCAACTCTGACCACATTTAGACAAGGCCAGATTCAAAGTGGAAGTTCTCTCCTCCCTTCAGAGAAAGATACCTCCTTCTTTGATGGCCCGTTCTTTCCACTGGGATCTCACTCGCAGAGATCTTTCATTTAGGTCATTTTTTTTTTTTTCAGAGTGTCTTGGCTTTCCATGCCTGAAATACTCTCAACAGCTTTTTAGCCAGATCTGAATTCCTTAAGGGCTGATTCTGAGGCCAGAGTGCTGTTTAGGACATCTACCATTCTTTGAGTCTGCTGTGTATCCTGCTTCCCATTTTGGATCGTTCTCTCCTTTTTAATTCTATCAGTTAGTATTAGCAGGCACTAGTCTTGTTTATGTGATCCCTTTGACACTTAATCCTATCATTATGATCAATTATGAAGTGAAACTGATCACTTTGACTAGTGAGATGGCATTGGTACATGCCACCTTGAAGGGAGTGAATTGTAATCACCTGGCACATTTCTAGCTCTCTCACTAGGGGTAAGTCCGATTGAGCATGTACCAAACTGTATATTTCCTCCCTATCTTATTCACACTCTTATATTTAATATGGATCACTTTTCAGTTAAATTTAAACACCTAAGAATAATTGTGTGTTAACTGAAGAGTTCAACCAATGGTATTAAATAGAACAAAAAATATTAAAAGGAATAAAGTAGTAAGTTGTCCCTCAATAGTCAGGACAAGGGATGGCCAAGTCATTGTTTTTCATAGCGTCCATTTCACTTCAACCGGTTTCCTTTTAGTAAAGTAAATTTTTGAAAACCAGTTTTACTAAGAACTCTTATGATAAAACCATTTGAGAATGATGCTCCTGCATGGGAAATTAGTGCACAGTGACTCTGTTGTCAATTTAACAATTAACACTCTTATGTATGACGTCAGTGATCACCCGAAGCTCTTGACATGAGTTGCCTAGGCTATGGAAGCCTTTCAAATCCACAAACTCCTTTCATATTTAGACAATCCATATGCAAAGTGGAAGCTCTCTTCTCCCTTCAGAGAAAAGTACATCCTTCTTTGATGATCACTTTTTCCTTCATGTAGGACATTTTTTGCCACAGTGTCTTGGCTTTCCATGCCTGAAATGTTCTTGTGGGATTTTCAGCCAGCCCAGAATGCCTTAAGGGCTGATTCTGAGGTCAGAGTGCTACTTTAAGTGACTGTCTTTTTATGAGTTGGCTGTATGGACTGCTTCCCATAAGGAGGTCCATTCCTTTTTAATTCTATTATTATTACCAAACACTTAATCCTATTTTGAATATTTTATATATAATTGAAATATTTCATTACCTCATGAGTGAGAAGTCTTGTTTTTTTCCTTCAAAAATTAGGGAACAGTTTGTTCAGTGGACCACCAGAAAAATTACAGTACTAATTGTATTAATATCAAAATTTGCTTTTCAATTATTTTAAAGCTAAATTAGGTAAGAAAATGGAAAAGCTAATTGTAAAACAGTTAACTGGATATAATGAAAAAGGAATACTTTCTGTTTAAGAGTAGTACCACCAGAAGGTTTGTTAGAAGATAAGTTTCCCGGCTTGTGCCGCAGCTCACTAGGCTAATCCTTCACCTTGCGGCGCCGGCACACCAGGTTCTAGTCCCGGTCGGGGTACTGATCCTGTCCTGGTTGCCCCTCTTCCAGGCCAGCTCTCTGCTGTGGCCAGGGAGTGCAGTGGAGGATGGCCCAAGTGCTTGGGCCCTGCACCCCATGGGAGACCAGGAGAAGCACCTGGCTCCTGCCATCAGATCAGCGCAGTGCGCCAGGCCGCAGCGCACCTACCGCGGCGGCCATTGTAGGGTGAACCAATGGCAAAAGGAAGACCTTTCTCTCTGTCTCTCTCTCTATCACTGTCCACTCTGCCTGTCAAAAAAAAAAAAAAAAAAGAAGATAAGTTTCCCTTTACAATTTTCTTCAATGTGCCCTCCTTCAATCACTGTCCAAGAAAGAAAAAGGCATGTGATACATGCTATTATATGAACATTTTCACTTATATTTAGAATTTGCCCTATATATTCACAGAGAGTAAGTTTAAGGGTAATTACAAAGTTCACTCATTATTACCTGTCTACTAATTTCATATAATAGAAATATTTATGCTTTCAAGGCAAACCTTTCCTGGGAAAAAAGATCAAGGAAAACATTTCAAGAGCATGACAACAATAGGAGCTAGGGCTGTATTATTTGAAGATGTGGGGAAGATTACCTTACATAGCTAAAATTCACCTTGTGTCAGATTAGCATTGACCTTTGACCATGAGTGTTGTATAACTGGTAAAGCACCGGCATTTTATGATAAATGGAGCAAGAAGCAATGTAAGAAGAAAAATTTGCTTGTATATGTATATATAATATACATACACACACACACGCGCGTGCGCACACACACACACGCGTATGCACACACACACACACACACATATATATATATTTTCTAAGTGGTAAAATGATCTATATGTTTATTTCATGAAATTACTACCAAAATCATATAAAGTTGTAAGATAGCCTTTGATATTTTCCATATTACAGATTAGGAGCCTCATGCTTTACAATGTGGTGATCCCAGAAACTTAAGTCTGTTAGTTGTAGAGGTAACCACTTATTCCAACGGTTTGCCACACTTTCTCTCTATTCCCCAAACCACATCAACAGATCCAAATCTCCTAGAATGATAAATAAAATAACGTATTTAAAGCTCTAGAGGTGATTCTTAAACATTAGGTTAAGACCACAGTTTTATGCCAAGTAGTCTGACTTGAAACTTAGTGTTCTTTTTTACTTTCCCACAATGTCTTTGACAAATAATATCTCAATGTAAAACATCCCTAACTAGACTGAGCAATCAACTTTTGTCTTAAGATAGCATAATTGCTTACATTGCAAGGTTTAAAGTCTGACTTTCTGCCTGTCAATCTCAGTTTGGGGACTTACTGTGTAAACTTGTGTCAGGTAATTAATGTCTCTGTATTTCAGTGTGGTCAGTTGGAAATTTAGGATATGTTGTTTCTATCTCACATAGCAATTTATGAATACTATATGAGTTAATTCAGGTTTATATGGTACCTAGCATTTAGAAAATGCTATATGTCTGTCAAAGAAATAAACATTTTAAAGCACCACAAACAGGTTAAAGCCCTAACCTCTAGTTTGATGGCATTCTGAGGTGGAGCCTTTGGGAAGTAGGTTGACATGGGATCACATGCATATGGCTCCTATCATGGGATTAGTGAACTTCAAAAAAGGAGAGAAACCAGAACACTCTCTCCACCATGTGAGGACAGAGCAAGCTGGCAGCCACCTGCAGGGTGGAAAGAGAGCCCTCCCCAGAAAGCAACCCTGCTAGCATCCTCATCTTGAAAATAATATAAAGTCTCAGAGTAAAATCAGAATAATATTTGGAGCGTCCATTATTCCTATTATAACTGATCCCAATAGGGGATAGAATAGAATTTTAAGAGATCTTTAACAAGGAAAAAAGATTCTTCTAATTTTGGAGTTTAAAAATTGATGTTTTCTGTCATTGCTTTTATCTGTAAATCACAAATCTCCGCCCATGAACCTACTACTGCTTGAACACTGCTTTGGTCTTCATGTTTAATCTAAGACCTTCTGAGTAATCACGAAACTGTGAAAGGCTGTAGGGGCCGGCACTGTGGTTTAGTGGGCTAAGCCTCCACCTGCAGCGCTGCAATCCCATATGGGCACTAGTTTGTGTCCAGGCTGCTCCTCTTCCTATCCAGCTCTCTGCTATGGACTGAGAAGGCAGCAGAAGATGGCCCAAGTGCTTTTCTCCCTGCATTCACGTGGGAGACCTGGAAGAAGCTCCTGGCTCCTGGCTTCAGATGGGCCCAGCTCTGGTCTTTGCAGCCATTTTGGGAGTGAACCATGGATTAAAGACTTTGTTCTCTGTCTCTCCCTTTCTCTGTCTGTATCTTTACCTCTCAAATAAATAAATAAAATATTCAAAAAAGAGGGGTTTATAGGCTATCTTAGAATGACTATATGCATGATGAATAATAACTAATACAACCACAACTGATAATAATAATGCTTAGAGAAATAGAAATATACTGTAATTCATTAAATCATCACAGCAATTTTTCTCTGATTTATCATAATTCATAATATGAATTTTCAATTTCTTCATCATCAAGTATAGTAAGATTTTACACTTGATCTTAGCCAAAAGGCTGAGAAGTGATGGTTATAGTAAGATTTTTTAAAAATTTTTCTCACTTTAATTAATGTATTTTCTTGTCTATTTTTTTTTTAACTTTTATTTAATGAATATAAATTTCCAGTGTACAGCTTATGGATTACAATGGCTTCCCCTTCCCATAATTTCCCTCCCACCCGCAACCCTCCCCTCTCCCGCACCCTCTCCCCTTCCATTCACATTAAGATTCATTTTCAATTCTCTTTATATACAGAAGATCAATTTAGTATACATTAAGTAAAGATTTCAACAGTTTGCACCCACATAGAAACACAAAGTGAAACATACTGTTTGAGTACTAGTTATAGCATTAAATCAAAATGTACAGTACATTAAGGACAGAGATCCCACATCAGGAGCAAGCGCACAGTGGCTCCTGTTGTTGACCCAACAAATTGACACTCTAGTTTATGGCACCAGTAACCACCCTAGGCTGTCATCATGAGTTGCCAAGGCTATGGAAGCCTTCCAAGTTCCCCGACTCTGATCATATTTAGACAAGGTCATAAAAGACAGGGTGAGGATAGTAACCAATGATCCTAAGAGTGGCATTTACCAGGTCTGAACAATTATACAGCATTAAGTGGGGAAGAGGACCATCAGTACACACATGTTGGGAGTAGAGCCATTGGTGGTAGAGTAGAGGTTATGATTACGAAGGAATGAGGCCCAAGTGCACTAGACAGGGTCTAGAACAAAGGACAGAGTCATTATTAGAGGAGCTAAGAAAGGTGCTGTCTAAGCTACAATTAAGTTTTCTCATTGAGCTGAGGGGATGGTCAAGTAGGGTCAGCAACATTGCAGGCAGAACTGTAAATTTCTTGTTAGAGATGCCCCCTGCCTTTACCTGGCCAGCTCTCCTCCCAGGCCAGCCAAGTAATGAAAGTCAACAGAGTGCCTTCCCCTAGGAGGTTCACACCTCCCTTAGGATATACCCCATGTGAAGAGATAGATAGGTCTGGGCCTCTTAACTTACAAGGCCTAAAGCCCACCAGATTATTATCAAGCCCCTTCTATCAGGTTCTATTTTCTTGTCTATTTAAAGCATTCATTTAACAAATACTGATTATACATATATTATTGATGAACTGTGCTAATGAAGCAAATGTGGATCAATTCCCAAGAAGATAATGTCCCGTAGTGAACATAACCTATAATATACATCAATAGTATGCAGAAAGAAGTAAATATCATGAACACAAATAAAATCTGTAGAAATTAAGAAAATAGTGAGGTTAATTTTAGCTAATAAATAAAAAAAACCTGGTATCTGACTAATTGTAGAAAGGAAATGTTTGATGAAATAAATTGGAATGGCATTAAGACTGCCAGTAATTCTAGCATTATTTGAAAACTCATCAAACATTATCCATACCCTCACTCTTTCATTTTCTCTCTCTCTCTCTTTCCACAACCCCTCATCTCTCTCTCTCTCTCTCTCACACACACACACACACACACAGGTTTTATATTTCTGTATTAAGGTTATTATATGCTCCTCCCAACTATTCCATCTCCCCCCGTTTCTAATACACTCGTGTTGAGCACCATCTATTTACTAATGTTTTGAGAAAGGGAAGTTTATTTCAATTCTACACAATATAGTAACTACTGTACAATTGCAATTTGACTTCTTTGCTATAAACTTATGGAAAAAAGTCTACTAATTGGAATTTCCTTCCTGACCCCTCTATCTCATCTCAGACATCATTCCCTTCACTCTATTTTCTGTGTTTAAAGTTCCCTACAGTAGCTTCTTATATAGTAAAATTCACTTTCTATACTCTGACTTCCATACATGTGCTCAAATCTCACTTGTATTTTCCCGAAGTTTTACTGAAGAAATCAGCTAGTAAACTGTCACCTTGAGGCTGGCATTATGGTGCAGCAAATTAAGCTCCCATCTGCAACACTGGAATCCCATATGAGGACCAATTAGAATTCTGGTTAATCTACTTCACATCTATGGAGGCAGCGAAAGATGGCTCAAGGACTTAGGCCTCTGCCACGCACATGTAAGACCCAGATAAAGCTCCTCACTCCTCACTTCAGCCTGGCCCAGCCCTGGCCATTGCAGCCATTTGTGGACTGAACCAGCAGATGGAAGATTTCTGTTTGGTTCTTCTTAATGATCTATCTCCTTAGTAATATTTTCATTCATGCCAGTTATTGATTTTCTCATTTATTTTTTAACAGATTTATTTTTTTTGAAAGACAGAGTGAGAAGTCGAGACAGAGGAAGGGTATCTTCCCTCCACTGGTTCCCTCCCCAAATAGCCACAATGGTTGGAACTGAGCCAATCTGAAGCCAGGAGCCAGGCGCTTTTTCCAGGTCTCCCATGTGAGTTCAGGAGCCCAAGGACTCGGGCCATCTTCTGCTGCCTACCTAGGCATACCTGCAGGGAGCTGGATCGGAAGTGGAGCAGCTGAGACTCATATCGGTGCCCATATTGGTGCTGCAGGCTGGGGCTTTAACCTGCTGAGCCACAGTGCTGCCCCCCCCCACCCCACCCCCATTTCTTTAGTCTGTCTATCTGTATTCTCTTGCATCTCATTGAGTTTCCTTATAACCATGATTTTGGAATTTATTTCGGTATTTCATAGACCTTCAGTTCAGGATCCAATTTTGGGAAATTTTTTTGTTTGTTTGCTTTTTAAGTCTCATGCTACCTTGCTTCTTCATGTCTCCTGTGTCTCTAGGTTGCATCTGTGCATTTGGTATACTTGCCTCTTCTTTATGGAGTAAGTTTTATTACAAAAGTGTTTATGGTTTACAAGGAATGCAGCATATCACTTGGCTTGTTGCTTTATCTTTGGTTCTTGGTGAAACCAGCAGTACAGTCTCTGAGTGACTTCTTTTGTTTTAATCAGTATCAATTATATCTATAACTGACACAGTGGTCTAGTCTGTTGCTGTTCATAGGGACAGAAGTCTGGTTTTGAGATGAATATGCATTTCATAGGGTGTGTACTCTTGATCCACAGAGTTCAGCGTCAGTCTCCTTGGTGATTGTGATGTCCAGGTCCTTGTTCTTGTTGCTCAGGGAGACAAAGGTATTGGGATTGAGAAATTTAGAACTGTTACATTCCTGGTGTACAGAGAACAGTGGGTAATTACCCAGATCTCCCATGGTGGGAACAGGTTTTTTTTTTTTTTTTAGGCTGCTAATCCCCAGAAGGTAAGGGGGAGTCCCTCTGCCTCTTGTGAATGCCCCAAAACTTCAACACTTGCAGGATGCGGGTAGTCTGTCCGTTGCCCTACACTTTGCCCTGATTCTGACTCTGATTCTGGTAGGTGCAAAAAGAGGCCTTTTTGCAGCTTTTTGCTGTCACCTCTCTGTTCTACAGGAGCAGGGGAGACAAGGAAGGCAGTGTGATTTCTGTTGTCTGGGGTTTTTCTGACCCTAGTCATCTTCCCAGGCTAAAGTAAGTCAGCAGGTGACTATGGAATTCCCTGTCAGCTATTCTGAGGGTAAGGAGGCATGCAGTCATTTCTTTCTATCTTGACTTGGTAAGAGGGCTCATAGTCACAGCAGTGTCTCTGTTCTCTCTCCTTTTGTCCCACAGAGTCTCCATTGTTTTCTTACTGTTTTGATAAAACTTTCCATCAGTCAGATCCTTGGAATCATTGTCCTTCCTTTGTTCTTTTCTTATCCCAGAGAAGCTGAAGTCACCATGGCTACACCTTATTCAGCCATCTTGGATCTCCTGTTGTTGTTGATTTGTTTGATTGGATATGGCATTGTTTACACAGAGAAAACAAAGTTGAGGCATATTTTAATAGGGTATTCAGTGAATGCCTCTCTAATAAAATTACTTAAAAAATGTCTGATGCATGATAAGGACAAAAATGAATACTACTAATGAGTTATGCCATGCATGTGTTTCGTGAAGTTACCAATCTAGACCAGATTTTTTAAAATATTTGTTTCTGTTGAGCTATGTGTCCGAGTTTTGTAATTTTCCCTGAATAGCTTTGTAGTGCCCCTTTCAGTTTCAACAGGAAGTAGAACTACTGCACACTGATCATTTTGCTGGTTATTGACACAGTTTGAAAAATGAAGACTCCCTGGGGTGCTTTAAAACTTTGCTGAGATGTTTGTAAAGTGAATATGCATCCTTGGAAGTCCTTGTAGCCACTCACTACCTAAAGTTATTCCCTTCCAAAAAGTGACACAGTTGACTTGCCAGTATCACGTTCCCTAAATTCAGGGTTTCCTTGTGCATTTTAGGAAAAACTACTGATAGGTAGTTTGTCTTCCTCAGGTCATACCTTCAGGAAATCATTGACGAATTCCTGAAGTTTTAATTGTGTGAACAGCATCCTTTCCATTTAACAAGATGGATGTCCTTGCATTTTCTTTTTCTATTCTTCATTTTAATAGGGATCTGAGAGATAAATTAACTAGAACATTTAAGTATGCATTTTATGTATTTGCAAAGTCATCTTAAATTTTTCTCATAGTCAATGGAACTACAAGTATACCTAAATAAGATATTAGAAAACTTGAAGGCAGAATGGAAGTCACAAAGCACAAGAATGATTTTTAACATAACCAGAAATAATCCTAGCAATCATGGATAGTAATAGTCAACATGAAAAGGAATTTAATATCTTAATTTCTGATGAATATATTAAATTCAATACAAGGTATTCTTATACAGAATATGAAGCATAGATTTTTGTATTTCAGAAACAAATTAAATCATATAGAATTAAATTTACTTATAATCCAGCAGATAAAATAAAATGTTCACATAGGTATGTGGTAAAGGTTATATATTCATTTTAAATACCTTGGCTGTCAAAAAGGGAAAGTTACTGTGCCTAATTCAGTGATTAGTAAAGATTCCTGGTTAAGGTAGTATTTATACAATAGTAAATTAGAGGAAGATTTATGCAAGAGGGGAGAAGTGAAATTCAGAGTAAGAGAACAGCAAAGCAAAGATAGCGTCAAGAATATACCAAGAATGTTTGGAAATAAGTAAAGTCCTTGAAACTGGCAGAATTTGGATTACTTATAAATAAGTGGAGAACTTACAGGAAGATGTGTTGGACAACACAAATAAGCACGAGAAAAACCACTAGTACTCTTTTTGATAGTCTCTGATAAGCTCACTATCAGCAAAAGGCACAAACACTGAATTGCTGCTATAAAATTCGATTCAGAAGTGGGATTCTAGAAATTGGTTGATGCCAATGTAAAACCCAATAGACAAAGCAGGGTAAGCACAAAGAGAAATGACAACAAAATAAATCCACAATCTCAGTTAAGATAAAACAGCAGTTTAACTTTTTAAAATAATCAAAGAAAATAATGAACTGAGTAAAGTCAAGCAGTGGGAAAAGGACCTCATTCCACATGAAATTATGTAGAATGTAACTACAACACCTGTATTCAAAGAGAAGCAAGGTGAAACCTCTGTGAAGAAATGATTCCAAGCGTAGAAGAGTAAAATAAGAACTATCGTGACTGAAGCAACTCTATGATTAAGAAGCTCACATAAAACATATAATTTGAACAAAAATTAAAATAAATTCTCAATTATTTATTGCCAGCAGGAGGAAAATTAATAAGTATTTGTACATGAATTACTAGATACTTTAAGGAACTCCATCAAAATTCTATACCAAAATCAAATATGTGCATGAATGTACAAGTGTGTATATGAGTGTGTATGAAAGATGAACAAGTAAATTGCAGCACAGATGAAGGTTTCAACAGAAATCTAATAGGAGTTTCAGAAACCAGAGAAAGGGATGACTATAGGAGCAATAATATTTAAGAATATTGCTAAAAAGATTACAGAATTTTAGAAAGGTAAAAGCCTTCAAAGTTAAAATAAACTGTCTCATTGATGAGCAAGTTAAATGAAAATCAACTTTTGCCTACTGAAATCCTAATAAACTTTTCAGAATTAAAGATCTAGAATACAGAACACCTTTAGATGATGTTACTTTCTCTAATTTTCCCAAGCAATTGTATGGAAAGACCACTTACATATCATTGAAAGTGCAGAAGAATAATAGTAAATCCAGAATTTCATACCCAGCTCATCTACATTTCATTAATAGAGGCAAAATAATGATGCCAGAAGATAGACAAAAATAACACCACGGCCACATGATTTCTCATTAAAAGAATGAGAAATGTACTAAGCTAGAGGAAATGTAAACTCAGAAGAAAAGCACATGCAATGCTTTATTAAGAAAGCACAGAATTAATAAACGTGTGTAAATTGAATTAAGTATTTTTAGGAAACAAAAAATGAGAAAACTAAGCTAAATAATGTACTTCATGTAATAGTATTCCCTTTTAGCTTTGTAAGTGATATGATGATACTGAGAGTGTATGTAGCAAGGAGTGTGGATTTTCATGAGACAGAAGAAGTTGATTAAGAATCTATTAGAACATGATGAAATAGAAATATAGTATATTCTTCAGTAGTAATGATAATACCAAAACAACAATACATATGAGAATCATTATAGCATAATCACACTGTGCAATATCAAAGAGCAAAAATAATATTTAATAGCAATATTATTTATTTAGACTAAATTTGTGAATAAATAGTTGCTTCAAAACATCACTTTTTAACATTTTTAAATTTTCAGTGGCTTTTAGTTTCAATATATTTGTGTTCTAAATATCTATTTAAATATATCTAGTGGTGACAATATATAAGTTTTATTAAAGAGATTATTACTGACATACGATGAAGGAACCTACGTCTTCTGAATGTCAAGAAAATATAATGGTGAAAACAAACACAATTTGTTATTATAAGGATTTCATTTCAAATGGAAGCCTTTCTACTCCAGAAAGAATTTGTTTTACTCTTTGGGGTTGCACACCCTGTGGAGAATGAATGCATAAAGAATAGAATCTTTTCATCTTTCATTTTAATCAAGCACTAGCCTTATCTCCATTTCATTCCTTGAAGACACTGATCATCCTTGAAGAATGCTTTATTGTGATAAACAACACAGTGTCTTGTGTTTGATCTACAGACTTGCAGATATTTTTGTTGGAATTTTGTATCAATATACAATGAAAGTTGATCACAATTATGTGCATGATATAAACCTTGAAATGGATGGGGTCTTCAGAACTGCTACCTGCAGGCTTTGCAGACATCCTGCATATCTGCTGTTGCTTCATTGCAGCCATTACATGGACACATAACTTCCAGGGCTTCTGATCAGTCACACAAGATAGGATTCCTTAGTTGAAACAAGGTGATTTTGAAAATCTACTAGGAAGCAGATCAAGAAGACTTGTGCATTTTTTCAGCAATGCAAATAGCTAGGTACAAAAAATAACCCAAGGAAAGCCATGCAATAGGTCCCAAAGAAACAAATGTTACTAATAACATTAATTTCTTAGCACACAGATTCAAAAATTTGACCCCTACTTTCATCCCTAATGTATCTGTTGGCTCTAATTTCCATCCTTTCAAAGGTAAAACAGACAGTGAACGCACTTGATAAATAGAGTATATCATCATTTTTCATCCCTAAAGCATCACAGTACCTGAGTCAAATACTTGGTTCACTTAAGAGATGATTTAGAAGATAAGTAATTATGGCTTGGTGATTTAGTGTGGACATGTGTGTGTGTCTGTGTGTGTACATACGTATGTGCATCTCTGTATGTGTGTGTGTTGTGTTAATGTATTGGTGCATGTAAGTATGTGTGTGTGTGTTCTGTAAGAAGGCAGGCTTGCAGTGGGGAAGAATATACATGAGAGCCTGACAAAGCAGCAAGAAAGCATGACATGTGATAGGCTAGTACACTGCAGTTCTCTTTAAGAAATATTTGAATGTCTCCAAATGCAGATGGTTGGTTTCCTAATTCTGAGAGCTCTAGCTCTCCCCAGTCACTAACCCTTTCATGGAAACATCTGCTAAAGGAACATTCTTCTGGGACTCTGAGTATCTCACAGAACTCCTTTATCACACTATATTTTTGCTTCTTATTCCTTTCCTGTTGCCTCTATAACAAATTACCACAATCTTAGTGTCCTAAAACTAGCAGGAATTAATTCTGTTGTGGTCTTGTAGATCAGAAGTCGGATTCAGTTTCAGTAGGTTAAAGCCCCGTTGTCAGCAAGGTTGGTATCTTTAGGAGACTCTTGGGGAGAATGCAATCCCCTTGTCTTCTCCAGCTCTTCGTGGCCTCCTGCATTTTTTTTCTCTTTTTTTTTATTTTTTTATTTTTTATTTTATTTATTTATTTATTTTGACAGGCAGAGTGGACAGTGAGAGAGAGAGACAGAGAGAAAGGTCTTCCTTTTGCCGTTGGTTCACCCTCCAATGGCCGCCGCGGTAGGCGCGCTGCGGCCGGCGCAACGCGCTGATCCGATGGCAGGAGCCAGGTGCTTATCCTGGTCTCCCATGCGGGTGCAGGGCCCAAGGACTTGGGCCATCCTCCACTGCACTCCCTGGCCACAGCAGAGAGCTGGCCTGGAAGAGGGGCAACCGGGACAGGATCGGTGCCCTGACCGGGACTAGAACCCGGTGTGCCGGCGCCGCAAGGCAGAAGATTAGCCTAGTGAGCCGTGGCGCCGGCCACCTCCTGCATTCTTTAACTATGGGCAGAATTCTCTATCTTGAAAGCTTACAGGCCCAGTGTCTGTCTCCCACATCAGTTCCTCTCCTGTCCCTCAGATCCCTGGCTGCCCTCTTAGGAGGACTGCTGTCTTACATGGCAACTATGTAGATAACGCTAAATAACCTTACAAACTCAAGGTCATTGCTTAGTCACATCTGCAAAACTGATTTTAAATAAATATAATAAAATAAATATAATAAAATAAAATAAAACAAAAGGCCGGTGCTGCTGCTCACTAGGCTAATTCTCCGTCTGTGGCGCCGGCACCCCAGGTTCTAGTCCCGGTCGGGGCGCCGGATTCTGTCCCAGTTGCTCCTCTTCCAGTCCAGCTCTCTGCTGTGGCCCGGGAAGGCAGTGGAGGATGGTCCAACTGCATGGGCCCTGCACCCGCGTGGGAGACCAGGAGGAAGCACCTGGCTCCTGGCTACAGATTGGCGCAGCATGCCAGCCGTAGCGGCCATTTAGGGGGTGAACTAATGGAAAGGTTCTCTTTGTCTCTCTCTCTCACTGTCTAACCTCTGCCTGTCAATAAATAAATAAATAAAATAATAATAATAATATTTTAGGATGTGCATTTGGGGAAGTCATTGTTTAGCCTACTTTCAAATATAAAATCACTGGATAATAAAATAAGGTTTTTTTTTTTTTCTTCAAATTTTTAGGTGGTTGATCCAGTACTAACCAAGTGCAAATTCTGAATTTAGAAAGCAATAAAAAAAGACACTCGTGCTAAGACATACATGGGGTCAGCCCCATGGCACAGCAGGTTAAGCCAGCACTTACAAGGCTGGCATTTAATTTCAGAGTGCCAGTTTGTGACCTGAATGAGCAGAAATCCTCAAAATTCTCCAAGTCATCAAGGACAGGAAAAGTCTAAGAAACTGTCCCAGACAAGAGGATTTTTAAGAGACATGACAACTAAATGTAATGCAAAGGTAAGTTTTGCCAGAACAGCAAAGGGACATTAGGGACAATTAAAGAAATCTCACAAGTAGGTACTATAGCTTATAACTACATGCCAATATTGGCTCATTAAATGTGATGAACATTCCTTATTAATATGAAGTAGGAGAAACTGTGGGATACATAAAATTTCTCTTACTAGTTTGCAACTTTTCTGTGAATCTTAAACTACTATAAAGTTTTTAAAGATTTATTTAAAAGCAGTCAACAAAATTTCATTGAAAATACTTACTTGTATGTTTCCTTCAAAGTTTTGCCTTTTCAAAAGAATACATAAGGAAGTGGGCATTATGGAAAAAAACGGTTAAGCCATTGCTTGGGACACCCACATCCAATACCTGAGTGCCTAGTTCAGGTCCTGTAAAGTCCACTTCCAACCCAGTTTCTGGATATGTGCATTCTGGGAGGCAGAAGATGATGGCCCAAATATTTTAGTCCCTTCCACTCATGGGAGAGACTTGGATGAAGTTCTAGCTCCCAGCTTTAACCTGGCCTAGCCTGGCTATTGTAGGCATTGGAGTTGTGAACTAGTAGGTGGAGAATCTCTCTCTTCCTCTCCAACTCCCCATCTCTGTCACTCTGTCTTTTAAATAAGTAAAAATAAACATTTTTAAAAAGATATGTTTTAAATACAAATCATGTTATTTTTGAGGGAACATGTAGGATGAATATTTATTGGAGGAATGAAGGAGAAGAATTTAGAAGATATGAAATAATAATATTACAACTTACAAATGAAAGTTTTGGTTAGTTGCTATATATTGTGTTTAAAAGATGATTTTTTAGATTTATTTTATTTATTTGAAAGAGAGTTATGGAGATAGGGAAGTATTCCATCTGCTGGTTCACTCCCCAAATGGTCACAATGGCCAGAGCCATGCCAATCCGAAGCCTGGAGCCAGGAGCTTCTTCCAGGTCTCCCACACGGGTGCAGGGGCCCAAGGACTTGAGTCATCTTCTACTGCTTTCCCAGGCCATAGCAGAGTACTGGATTGGAAGTGGAGCAGCCAGGATTCGAACCAGTGCCCATATGGGATGCTGGTACTGCAGGCAGCGGCTTTACCTGCTACCCCACAGCACCTGCCCTAGCAACATAATTCTTTAATTCAAATAATCATTTTTAATATACTAAAATGTGTGTAGCTGCATGTATTTTCAACAGGTTCTATGATGTACTTATGGTTTTGAAATATATCAGCTCATGGAATAAGGGAAGTGTCATATAAAAACATGAGTGCTTCTATGTAGTAGAGTTATGTGGCTTTCTTCACTTTCTCTGAGTGAAAATGGTTTAGTTATGGGTTACTCACTACCGCACTGCATTGCTCTCATGCAAATAATCCAAAAGGCACAGAATAAAATTTCTCACACATAGTGCAAGGGGCATGCAAGCATGAGTGCAGATGTATGCACATGTGTTTGCTTGCACAAATGCACATACATGTATACATGCATGAGTGATATTGTATGAACAATGAGTATTTGTGCACATGAGCCTTTTTGTGCACATACATAAGTGTTTCTATGTGCACATGTGTGTGTGCCCAGTGCATTAAGGTGTGTCCACACAGGAACAATGGTATTTAATTGGGGGCATTGGAGTGACATTTATTTTGTTCCCCTTTGATGCTATGTATAAAACATATACTGAAAAAAGAACTGGGAGTGTCATTTGGTGCCCCGGTTAATGTGCTATTTGCAACTACTGCAACCCATATCAGAATGCCTGGGTTTGAGTCCTGGCTCTGCTCCACATTCCAGTTTCCTGCTAATGTGCACCTCCCTCCTCTTTGATGATGTTTCTAGGTTGCATGAAGCAATAAAAGGAGAGAAAGGAGGGAGGATGAAAAGGAAGGGAAGGGAAGGGAAACATAAGAGAGAAAAAAAATAAAGGCCTAACTTTTTTGTGTTTTGATGTTCATTGCAATTCATCATCTTGTTAACTGTCTTCAGAATATTTTCCAATGTATTCATATGTAAAGAGGTTAAGGACAGAAAAAAGGTGTGTGAAATATGTTATAAATTTTAGAAACAACAAGGTTGTGCTTTAAGGAAGGATTTTGAATATGATAAATATTGTGCATAATTAAATTTCATTTTGGAAATGCTGTTCATCAAGAATGATACTGCAATTACAGGTTATCTATAGTCTTGCTAAATTTCTATAGAGTATATATTTTTTCAATGTTTTCATGAAAATTTTGACTGCTACCAAGTATAGATATGCATATCTGTCTCATGTATAAAACAAAGTTTATTTTTCAATGAAATATTCTATGCTTTGTTTTTATAAAATTGGAAGATAATGTACATGAAAAATTTTAAGGTGATTTAAACATATCTGTTATATAATTGTTGGACTTTATATGACATCATAGCTAACATGCTTATGCTTCATAAAACATTAAAATACCTTTGAATTTTTTTAGGTTTCTCTCCTTCATTAAGGAGGTTACTTGATTACAATTATTTCTCTACTTTTCCATATATACATGTAACATAAATACGTATACACATATATTCTTTTGGACAGAATTTGAAAAACAGAACTTGATTAAATTTATTCGCAATTTCTTATTTTGACCTTATGTATCTGTGACTTAAGTAAAGCACAGCCACAATAATTTGTAGATGAGAAATCCTCTTTTCAAACTAAAAATTTGTTAGAGGCAAACAAGCAGAAATTGAAAGTTGAAAAAAAGAAAGATAATTTTTGTGTGACCAGTTCTACAAAACACTAAGGATTAATTTAGAATTCCACGTCATAAACTTTATATCTGGGCAGAGGAATTCATTGTGTTACAGGTTAAGCAACATTAAATTTTAAAACACCATCGTGACTTCATCCTATGAGCATTTGAGGAACTTTTATATTTTAGCCCAGTTGCATATTTAATGGGTTATACTCTACTAGGCATCAGCAGTAGTATGAAACTTCTGAATAATTGAGGTCTATGGGAATGACATATAGGAATGTTATTAGGATTTTTCATTTTTTATTACAGTCAATTAGACACTGATATGCTAATAACTCTTGGGATCATGCATTTATCTGTTTAAGAGAGCAGGCAGGAAAAAATTATCTGAGTTCTAGGCCATAGAACATAGTAGCATAGAAATATTCACAACCAAAATTTCAAAGATGCTGTTTACTCAGCAGATTAAGGGAACTCTGGTGACAAGAGGGACAAATGTTTTAGCTGTTATTCACTAAGCCTCTTAAATAACATTAATAAATATAACATCTAAATTATTAGTTCTAGTAAATCTGTACCTTTATGGTAATTTATGCCTTCTCGAGCAAAACACAACTATGTGATTTAAAGGCATAAGGCGGGGCTCTCAGGGTCCCTCTCTCCAGGAGTATAATTGGAGTTTGCAAAAACTATGCATCAATATTGGGCAATGTGCAAAGAATCAGCTAACCATTTATATGGTCAAAGTTTATAAAAGCAATTAGCCTTTATTCATCAGCATTTATCCAACAGGTCACATTATGATCTGGCTATCTTGAAATATAATTAATTCTTACTGTCTTTAAATCAGTTCCACGTGACTTAGATGTCTGACTAATACATTGTGTCATCTTGCATTATTCTCATCTCAGCCTCACAGGGCTACACTGGCCCCAACTGCATACATCACCTCTCTGTCAGCCCACTAAAAGAAACTGCTTGTTTTAACGGATTTATGAAGCCTTTTCACAGAGCTACTTTTGTTCTCTCATTTTATCATTTCTGTCTTTATTTCACTTTTTTAAAAAAATATTTATTTATTATTTGAAAGACAGAGTCAGAGAGAGAGAGAGAGAGTGCGCGAGCTTCCATCCACTGGTTCACTCCCCAAATGGTTGCCCTGGCCAAGGCTGGGCAAGGCCAAAGCCAGGAGGCAGGAACTTATTCCAGGTCTTCCACATAGGTGCAGGGGCCCAAGGACTTGTACCTTCTTCTATGGCTTTCACAGGTGCATCAGCAAGGAACTGGATCAGAATTGGAGCAGCCAGGACTCCAACTGGCACCCATTTGGAATACCAGAGCCTTAAGTGCCAGGTTTACCCACTACACCACAACACTGGCCCCAACGCAGGTTTTTCATGAATGCTTTAGGTAATACATATTTACTTTATACTTAGCCTTTTCACTTCACCACTTTGTCTCATGTTATTTATTCAAGATTCCTTATTGTTTCTTTAACTCTTGCTAGATCACAATCAATTAGTTTTCATTGAAGACAAATTTTGGCAATTTTTCTGCTTCATTTCTCTTTACTATTTTAAGAATTTTTGACTTTGTTTTTATTGTATCCTGTTTTTGCTATCTCTTATTTTATATGTGCATATAGAAGACATACATTTTAAGTGCCATCTTGGCTGTAACCATAATGTTTAGTATGCACCATTTTCCTTATCTTTGATTTATAATTTTAATTAAGTCTCAATTTTATTTTTCTCTTTGATTCAATAGTTGTAAATTTCTTCATTACTACATTTCTGAAGATCTCTTTATACTTGATTTATAACTTGCTTCTATTGTAGTTGGAGAAGGTTGTTAATATTTTAAATGTTGTTTCAGCTTTGTTGACCAGATGTTTACTAGTCAATTTTATTAACTGATCCAGTGTATTTGAATATACATTCTTCACTCTGCTACATGATTTTTCACATGTCAGCTCAATTTTGATATTTCAGTTATTTGTATTTCTTGTATCACTTTTTAACTTCCATCTGCTTCTATCAATTAGTGGCAGTCATATTTGACAAAATCCCAATCAAATAAATGTATTTTTACTTCCTTGTGTAGATTTTTCACTTATTGTTACACATACACACACACTCAGACCCCATAAATGATAGATAAGATGCCACATATCTTTTGTCAATTAAGTAATTTTGATTCTATTGACTACTGACTGGCTTTATAGCAGCCTAATTTTGATTTTTTGGGTAAGCTGACTTCCCTTGCTTGGTGTTCTGAAAATCTTCTTTATCTATAGTCAGGTACATATGCTTGAATCCTGACATGTCCAAAGGTGGTTTAATGTATGTTTCTCTGTGTTAGAAATGCTGTGAGGGGGATGAATATAGCTTATGATACACAGACATTCCTGAATCTGAAGGCTTCATAATTTGTCTAAAACTGTTAATCACTATTCCTTCAAATAAGCACTTTTTCTTTACTCTGAAGCTCCCTAACATACTGAATTTTCTTGTTGTGCTTTGCATATTTTAAGCCTCTTTCATATATTTCATCTTTTTGTCTCTCTGTTCCTTCTGTTCTGACTTGTGATTAATCTCCAATTATATTTCCAAATTCAGGATTTCTCTCATTTTTGTTCACTGAATTCTTATTTTCAAACACAATATTTTCATATATTATGTCTGAGAGTTGTAATCAGCTGCAGGTCAATAATGTCATTGTTTTTTAAGCATATAGTAATTCTATCCTTTAATTTGTAAACACAATCTGAAATATTCATTTTATATTCTGTTTCAGTTAATTCTATCTTATGGATTATTTCTTTGCCTACTTTCTGATGTTTCTTGTGCTTTTATTGCTTGCCTCTCTTTGCAGATCATTCAGGATTCTATATGGAAATACATGCTACTACAGGTATCTTGAGTAGTGAAAGGTTTGGTTAAGAGAATAATGGCTTGGGGCCAATGCTGTGGAACAGTGAGTTAAAGCCCAGCTGAAGTGGGGTCTGGTTTAGGACCCAGCTGCTCTACTTCTGATCCAGCTCCCTGCTAATGCACCTGGGAAAGCTCGATGGATGGGCCCCTGCACCCATGTGGGAGACCTGGACAAAGCTCCTGGCTCCTTGTTTCAGATCAGCTCAACTCTGGCAGTTGAGTGGCCATTTGGAGAGTGAACCAGCAAATGGAAGGCCTCTCTCTCTTTCTCTACTCTCTCTGTTACTCTGTCTTTCAACTAAATTAAATAAATCTTTATGCCGGTACTACAGGTGGAGGCTTTACTGGCTACACCATAGAGCCGGCCCCATGGCAAATATTTTTTCCATTCTATTGGATGTATCTTCATCCTATTGATGATTTCCTTGGTTGTATAACTGTTAGCCAGCCAAAACCAACTACTTGACTTGGAGTTTCCACTTTCCCTAAAGTCAGTATTTGTTAACTGATTGCTGCAAAGTATGTAAAAATATTCAGTGGTTATTTAAAATGGAATCAGTAGCTTCTACACACCATATTATGAGGTTCTCTGCTATGCCACAATCCCCGCCCTGGGATAACAACTTTTAAGAAAACTATTGATAACTTAATATCAACGGAGTGAAAACTTAAGATTTAGTCAATGATTACAGAATAGAACCAAATTGACATAAATAAAACCTTTATTGAAGTCCCATCCATGCTTATCAGATTTTCAATTTCCTTTTTGTTTGGTCCAGTTTCATTTCAATAGCATTCAAAAGAAACTTGCTCTAAGCTTCTTAGTTATGATTTATAACAAACATTCAAGTTTAAAATAATTTTTGTTAGAATACTTGAAAGTCAAGTCCCTTTAGGAAATTACTACCATCTCTTTGAATTACGACTCATAAAAAGATACTCATTAGTAGAAAGTTGGGAATGAGTGAGGAAATCAAGGAGGTGCTAAGAACAAAATATTGACATAATTTGGTGAACCCATTTCTGAAAGAATGAGCTCTTCCCTGCACATCATGCATTTGTTTTGGAAAAATAAACAAACAAAAAGGAAAAACATCATTCTTTAACGGCCACATGCACACTTTATTTCCCTTAGGAGAAAGTGAGCAGGCTGCCAAAGAGGACTTAAACCAGTGGCTTTCACACTTTTATCAATGCCAGATGTTAGAATCCTGATCAAGATGCAATAAGGTATCATTAGAGCCAAACAGAGACAAACACAATCACCAAGGACTGTCCTTCAGTCCAACTTTTCTTGTTTAATTTATACCTTAAAATTAATGTTTAGAGCAGTAGTGTGATTAGCTATTTTGCTTCTGTTGTTGAAAAACAGATGGGTGGATAGTTATTGAAATGCTTTCATAGATTATTAAATTTAAAAGCATTTAATTATAATTACTCTTGTTAAACAAGCCATACAATAAACTAAGTCTGATGAAAATTTAGGCATATTTCATCATAGAATAAAAAAAAAAAAAAACTGTGTGAAAGCAAACCACTACAGACTCAGGAAATCTCCCCTTTGAGGTTCATTGGTTTGGTTTCATCTGTGCAGTTATTTTGCGTGGGTTTGCAGTGTTGCTTTGACACTGGAGTTGTCCTCCCTTCACTTAGACTTTCTGGAATTAGGTATGTTTTAGCGGTGGGCATACATAAATTGAAACGGGGTAGAGTGTATGTAAAATACAGAATACCCAACAGCTACATGGTTTGCCTAACTGAAATAACTAAGTATCCTTATCTGAGGAATCACACCCAAGTTTCCATCACTGTCTCTTCATATATAATTTAAATAGGAAATGGAAATGCAAGCCCTTAAGGAATGATCCTTCCTTCTACCACACTAAGATCACTTCTTAAAGTGTTTTCATGATATTTTTATTTCCTGAACCTCACTGCACCGCTAAATCTCTTCACCTACAATTTTTCCTTGAGAGGAAATATTGGTCAAATAAATTAGAAATAAACCTTGAGAGAAAAATCAAATTATTTTCTTTGAGTTTCCCGTTGAGAGAGGGATTGAAAAGGGGAGTGGAGGCCGGCTCCGTGGCTCAATAGGCTAATCCTCCGCCTTGCGGCGCCGGCACACCGGGTTCTAGTCCCAGTTGGGGCACCGGTTCTGTCCCAGTGGCTCCTCTTCCAGTCTAGCTCTCTGCTGTAGCCTGGAAGGGCAGTGGAGGATGGCCTGCACCCGCATGGGAGACCAGGAGGAAGCACTTGACTCCTGGCTCCTGGCTCCTAGTGGCCCTTTGGGGGGTGAACCAACGGAAAGAAGACCTTTCTCTCTGTCTCTCTCACTGTCTAACTCTCCCTGTCAAAAAAAAAAAAAAAGAAAGAAAGAAAGAAAGAAAGAAAGAAAAGGGGAGTGGAACAGGAGGAGAAAGAGGGAGAGGAGAGGAACAGAGAGAAGGAGGAAAACTGTTCCTTTTGTGTAATTTACATCATCAGAGTTCCTTTCCGTTTTCTTTTCAGACATAGTGGGTGTAGTAGCCTGAGATTTAAAGGCCCCCGTACTTTGTTTAGGTGGAAGTGGCTGTAGCAGGTTGAGGGTTTGGGAAATGGAATTGTGTTCTCTAAAATCGAAGCTAAAATCAGGAGCTAGAATTACTTTCCTTATACCATCTGAAATAGGAAGCAGAGTTAAGTCCAAAGCCAGACAATTTAACAACTGTGTAAGCTTTGCCATTGCCCCACGCTTTAAATTATTTATGTTTTCCACTCCCCCACCCCCTGGTGATTTTCCTTAAGACCCATAATAAGAAAACTGCCCCGTGCTTGTCTTTGGGATCAGCAATAAATGAGGACTCATTCCAGTCCACAGCATAGTTTACAAAAAGGAGATCCCAGGTGAATGCATCAGTGATGGAGGATTCGGAGATGAGAGCGAACAGCCTACATAAGAGGACTTGCATTAGAGCAAAAAGGGAAGATCATTTAAACTTGAGAAGGCAATCTGTAGCTCAGCAGACACAAGAAAACTGAGGGCAGGATAAAGGTAAAAGATAAATTGACAGAACTTTGAGTTCTGCATTTGATAATAGATCATTAGGATGCACTTCCACACCAGCTTTCCCCAATATGAGTCTGGCTTTTAGGAAAATTAAACAGATTTTAAGTTCTTGAAATGCAGCCAAATGCTAGAAATTAATTAATGTTTTGAAATATAATAAAACCTAAGAATTTTTTTAAATGTTGAAGTTGAGGAGCAGCCTCCTTTTTGTTTTTGTCCAAAGTGTGGTCACTGATTTTCCATCAGATCTTGTACTGAGTAAACCTTCCAATGTTTAAATTACTTCTACCACTCCCTTTGTCCACTGTATATTTTGTACTATGTATATACTGCATATCTATTACATACATTATATATATATATATATATATATATATTATTTTGACCGTGTCTGTGCAAACCCTATGAGAAGACATCTCCTGACTATACTTCAAGAACAAAATTATGTTCTGCTTTTTCATGCTGCTATAGTAAAATACCTGAGACTAGGTAATTTGTAAAGAAAAGAAATTTATTTCCCCAGGGTTCTGGGACTGGGAAGTTCAAAATTGAGGTGACTGCAGGTTTGGTGGTCTGGTCAAAGTAGTGTCCTACAGAGGGCTAGAGTGCTGTGTTGTCTCATGGCAGAAGGCAGAGGGGCAAGAGGAAGGAGCACCCCTTTGAAGCCCTTTCATTAGAGCAGCTAATCCCATGCAGAATGGTGGGGTCACTTACATTCAGTTACTTTCCAAAGGCAATGCATCCCTGTACTGTTGCTTCGGGGGATTAAGTTTCTTTGTTTTTTTGTTTTTTTTTTCTTTTTTAAGATTTTTTTTTTTATTTGAAAGACAGAGTTACAGAGAGAGGTTGAGACAGAGAGAGAGGTCTTCTATCTGCTGGTTCACTCCTCAGATGGTTGCAATGGCCGGAGCTGTGCTGATCCCATCTGAAGGCAGGAGCCAGGAGCTTCTTCCAGGTCTCCCACGCGGGTGCAGGAGCCCAAGGACTTGGGCTATGTTCTACTGCTTTTCCAGGCCACAGCAGAGAGCTGGATTGGAAGAGGAGCAGCCAGGACTAGAACCAGCGCCCATATGGGATGCTGGTGCTTCAGGCCAGGGCTTTAACCTGCTGTGCTACAGTGCCAGCCCCAAGGGGAGATTAAGTTTCAACATGAATTTTGCAAAGGAACCAAAAAGACACATTCAAACTATTGCAATTGTCTGTCCAGATTCTAAGACTCTGTCCCAAGTACAATAGTTTGTAAAATGATTAGTCTTTGAAAGCGTGAAAGAGGAGAAATTGAGGGAGAGAGTCCTACACATGCTAAACAGTAATGGGGACAAAGTGAAACCTGGACATAGATAGAGAAATCACATGACACATGGGCTTTGGAGTGTGGGGAAGTAGACTGCATGTGTGCACAGAGGTGTGGACATCTACAAGGCCAGGAGAGAGGCTGGAAGATCTCTCCTATGGCCATCAGAGGACACTAATCTGCAGATTAATTACTTTGATCTTGGACTACCTACCTCTAGACTTGAGAGGACAAAATGGTATTTAAGCTAGTCAGTGTTTGGTTATGGCAGCCCTAGAAAATGAATGCAGATTTTACAATATGATTTTCTTATATGCAGATAATAGTGTGTGGAGTTTAATGTGTCTGGAGGAGAGAATTGCTTCTATAAAACACAGACCTGCATTTTCTATCTAAAAGGTAAAATAGAGCTCAATTTTAAGCCTATATGTGGAATCCTAAAGAGGAAAATCTGCTTGGTGAGTGGTTGCTGTTTTCTACCAAGATTTAAGTTCAATTATAGTAAAACCATGTTTGTTTGCACTAGAATGAGCTGTTTAAACAAGCTGATAAATTTTTGGAAACACAGGAAGGAAAGACGTTTTGTTTACTTTTATTTCCACATTAATTTTAGTACTGACAGAGGATGAAGAAGTGATAGCCTTGGAGACCACTAAAATCATTTCATTCACAAAATGGGTGTTTTACGAGGAAGTGCACTGCAGATTGCTCCTCTGTCGGGGGTTGCTTGGGGCTCAGCAGATGGCCACTGGAGTTTGAAAACATCTGTTCTCTTTCTCTCCTTTAGTCTGTCCGGAATCCGTGAAAGATAAGGGCTTGCATGTAATAAGGCTGCCTACCAAGATGCTGTTACCTCCAGGAAGAAGAACCAGGAAGCAGGGAAGTTGATAAATGTGATATAAAATTGTCCATGTGTGAAAACACTTGCTCTAAAAAGTATTAGACACTATTATTATGTACTGGACACAGAATCTAGTGCAAGTTCATGAACTGCCTGATGTTTAAGTTTACATAAAATATTCACAAATTCAAACTTATTCGCACTTAAGAGTCTAGATTAAAAAAATCTATTTCAAACTTTCTAATGTAAGCTTGGCTTATACACATGAGTTTTAAAAAACAGCAGTGTAAACACTTGTGCAGCATTAAATATAATTTTACATTTATTTATTCATTTATGCATGTTTTTGAAAGGCAGAGAGACACAGACAGACAGTGGTACTCCATCTGTTGCTTCACTCCCCAAATGCTTCCACTAGCTGGGACTGGCCCAGACTAATGCCAGGACCCCAGCACTCAATCCGCGCCTCCCATGTGGATGGCAGGGATGCAAGTACTTAAGCCATCATCTGCTGCCTCCCAGTGTGCACATCAGCAAGAGGCTGGAATGGAGAGCAGAGCAGAAATCAAATTCAGGCATTCCTGAAAGGGATGTAGGCACCCTAACGGTTTAGCCACTGTGTCAAACACCCATCCCCAAATATCTTTTAAAGCCAGAATTTCACTGGGATATAATTTTTTTTTTTTTTTTTTTGGACAGGCAGAGTGAACAGTGAGAGAGAGAGAGAGACAGAGAGAAAGGTCTTCCTTTGCCATTGGTTCACCCCTCAATGGCTGCCGTGGCCGGCGCGCTGCAGCCAGCGCACCGCGCTGATCCGAAGGCAGGAGCCAGGTTCTTCTCCTGGTCTCCCATGCGGGTGCAGGGCCCAAGGACTTGGGCCATCCTCCACTGCCTTCCCGGGCCATAGCAGAGAGCTGGCCTGGAAGAGGGGCAACTGGGACAGAATCCGGCACCCCGACTGGGACTAGAACCCGGTGTGCCAGTGCTGCAGGCAGAGGATTAGCCTATTGAGCCACGGCGCCAGCCGGGATATAATTTTTAAACCAAAAACTATTGAACTGAAAACGTTAAGAAGCTTACATGATACAGTTGGGTATTATAGTTGACAACAGTAAAAATGACAGTTCTATCTTTGTAGGCATCACGAAACAAATAAAAATATGCCAAAAGTAAGTGTAATGTAAAAATATTTAGTGATGTACACCTGGTTGGGTCATTCAGTCAGTTGCAATGCTGGTGGATAGAGGATACTTCTTAGACTCAAGTGGACAGGGGAAGTCTCATGCAGAAGAGAAAGGCTTTAAGTGAGTTCTCAGGGACAGGTGGTGAAAGGAAGGCAAGGCATAGGCATTCACTGTGAAATAATTATTTTTGAAAAAATAGAGTAGAGCTAGAATTCTACAGGATGAGTTCAAATGCAATGGATATACTAGACCAGTGGTTTTCAATCACTGTTAAGATTTTTCACCCAAAGATCTTTTGTTCATTTCTTTTTGTTTTAATGTCACATTTATATAAAATTTATGAATACAATGCCAAGAACATCCCTTATCAACCTACCTACATTCTTTTTTCCTGTTTTGCTTTAATGCGTTCTTTATTCCTTCCTCTTCTCGTGTGTCTGAGCTATGTAACTGTTCACTAGATCCTTGTGTCATCTCTCCATGATCCTCGGAGCACTTTAATGTGCGGTACTAGCAGGTGGCCCTGCTTGTATTTCTCTTTTCTTGGCTCAGTTTTCCTATCAGCTAATTCCCTATACATTTTATTTGGGCAACCATTCTTACAAAACAAGATCAGGCACCAGGTACAGTCATACAGTCAATGCCTTCTCATATATTTGAATGCTACTTTTCTACAACTTTTTAAACGTTTATGTTCATTGTATATGAAAGGCACAGAGACAGAGAGACAGAAGAGAGATCTTTCTTTCACTGGTTCACTCTCCAAATGTTCACAACAGCCAGCTTTGTGTCAGATCAAGTCAAGAGCTCAGAACTCCAACTGAGTCTCCCAATGGGTGGCTGGGACTCAAAAACACTGGAGCCATCATCTGCTGCCTTCCAGAGTATGCATTAACAGGAAGCTGAATTGGAGGAAGGGTATTGAGGACATTAACAGGATATGGTGCCATTGAGTACAGTGATCCCAAAGGGCAACTTTAACCATTGTGCCAAATGCCCACTGCAATTTTTCCACAACGTTATTTAAGGACTTGTGTGTGTGTGTGCATGTGTGTGTTTCCCTTTCCAAAAAAAGTGAAAAATCTGATCCTCCTTAACCTCACAGTATTTACACATTTGATCAAACTTACTAAACACAGAAAACAGTTTTAAAATTGATAACCTCTACCACTAAAAATAAATAAAACAAATCTAGTAAACAGAGTTCAATATTTGTTTATTGTTTCCTTTTTTTATTCCTTTGAGATACAATTTAGTTAAAATGAAATAAAAACTTAAGTACCAACTTTGATTGGATTTGACAAATGCATACACTGTTTTGCTTGATTTTGTTTACCTACATTATTGACAAAATAAGGAAATCCAATATAGGCATTCAATCTATGATGATGTTTATAGATGTTGATGTATTGTATTAAAGAATAAAAGGTATACACATGTAAAGAGCCAGTAGATATTTAGAAATGTACACAATGCATTCATTCGTAAGCAAAGAAACTAGAAGTGAAGATAGAAATAAAACATAACTAAGATGTTCAATAAGTGAGAGAAATATAACTTGCTACAAGGAAGACAAGGTAAATGCAAGTTTATAAACAACCTGTAAACAACTGTGATTTTTAAATCCCTAATATCCTTGATGATTGACAGTAAAGAATTTAGAGGATGAGGGGGCATTAAGGCAAGAATAAGACACTGGAATGGAAAGGTAGTGACTATAAAATGTTAATGCTTAGATATTTGTTATTTAAAAGGACTGGTATGATTTGAAGTTTAAAATGACAGTATAAGGGTTAAGTGGTTATCTCGCTGCTTAATACTTGTTTACCTGCCTGATGAAATCAGAAGTTACAAGAATGAGAGCTGTGGCATTCACAAAACCAGGACAGTATATAAGTGAACATTAGTGGAGAAACTGACTGTTACCAGTAGTGCAAATGCCTTTTAGCCTGAGGCTATAGGGTAGGGAAAGGGAGGGAGACTGGATAACAGAGGATAAGAACAGATCATTTCAGATGGGTTTGAATGCTCAGAGAATACCGTGAGTTCATTTACTGGAGTGAACTGAGTGAAAATGAAACTGAGAGGAATGGGGGAGTTTTGGGACATGTACTGTGGAAGTATCTCTGAAGAAGACTGCAAGCATTAAAATTAAGTATCTAAACAGATATTAGGACAGCATTTTTCACATAGTAAGAGCTCAAGCTCAAAATGTTGATGTTGTCAATGATATTCACAAATAAAAACTCTGTATAATGAGAAAAGAACTCTGCTGTGCAGTGAATTATCCATATCCTAGAAAGTGGTGGATTTCCATTCTTTTTCTTCCTTGATTTCATACTTATAACTAAATAAAAAAGAGAGCGAAAAGGTTTCTACATAATCAATGCTATCACGAATTACACAAGCTAATTTTTAGAAACACTTCACTTGAGAATAATTACTGTGAAATATATTTCCCATATTATTTCTACATCTTTTTCTTATCCTTATTTATCATTAGCTTATTATTAATGATTAAATATTCAAATAATATATGAGATAATCAAAATGAAGACATTTCCAATCTGTTTAAGCATCTCTTTAAAGACTATATCATCCATGGATAGAGAATAATGACAAGTCATGGTAATAAAGAAAATACATAAGTAAAAATATTCATACAAAAATCTAGATTTTCATAATTAAAACTTAATATACATTCAATTCTGCAAAATATCTTCAATTAAGTGTACTACTAAAGTTCAGTTGGAATGGGTTCACTATCCTTAGTACCATCCTCTATATTGGCCAGGTAAAGATTTGTTAGGCTGAAAAAAATTTAAATAGAAATTATTTTCATTTAAATGCTCAAAGCTGACTATATGTAAAATATTTATCATTTGCTAAGGAAGGTATAGTTTTGTGACTTGTAATAGTACATATGGCTGAACAGAATCTGAAGTGATAGGGTCTGATTATCCTCCATTTTTTAAGAACAAAGATATAGAAACTGAGTTTTAGAGAATGAAGTAAGTAAAACTCTTCAGAGTTTAAGTAAAAACCAAAGGGCAGGTGTTTGGCACAGTGGTTAACTCATGGCTTAGGATTGCCCATCTCACAATGGAAGGCTGGTTGTGTCTGGTGCCTCCACTTCCAAACCGGCTTCTTGGTGATGTACACCCTGCAGGCAACAGATGCTGTGCAGCCCTCACTACCGCAAGCAAGCATTTGATGAGTGACCCATTGAATAGAAGATCTCTCTCTCTCTCTCTCTCTCTTTCTCTTACTCTCTCTCTCTCTCTCTCTCTCTCTCTTTTTGACAGGCAGAGTGGACAGTGAGAGAGAGAGACAGAGAGAAAGGTCTTCCTTTGCCATTGGTTCACCCCCCAATGGCCGCTGCGGCCGGTGCACTGCGGCCAGCGCATCGCGCTGATCTGAAGCCAGGAGCCAGGTGCTTCTCCTGGTCTCCCATGCAGGCGCAGGGCCCAAGGACCTGGGCCATCCTCCACTGCACTCCCGGGCCACAGCAGAGAGCTGGCCTGGAAGAGGGGCAACCAGGACAGAATCCAGCGCCCCAACTGGGACTAGAACCCGGTGTGCTGGCGCCGCAAGGCAGAGGATTAGCCTAGTGAGCCACGGTGCCAGCCTCACTCTCACTGTTTATCTCTTCAAATAAAACAAAATGAACAAAAATTATTATTTAAATTTATTTATTTATTTTATTTAAAAGGCAGGCACACAGAGAGGGAAGCAGCTGCAAAAACACAGAAATATTCCATCCTGGTAAACTCCTTGATAGCGCATAAAGGCAAGGGTTAGGGACAGGCTGAAACCAGGAGCCAGGAACTCAGTCAGGGTCTCATGTGGGTAGCAGGGACCCAAGCACCTGCTGGCTCTCAGGGTATGCATTAACAGGAAACTGCAATCAAATGCAGAAAAAAGGACTTGCACTTAGGCACCCTGATATGGAATGTCAGCGTCCCAAGTGACATGTTAACCACTGAACCAAATGCCACCTGCCAGTGTTATCATTAAATATTGCAGTTGTTGGTAGAGAATCTTGTTAAAAAATGTTTTATTTATTTGAAAAGTAAGAGTTACAGAGAGAGAGAGAGAGAGGGAGAGGGAGAGAGAAAAAGAGAAAGAGAGAAAGAAAGAAAGAAACATCTTCCATCTATTAGTTCACTCCTGAAATGGCCTCACCAGCCAGGGCTGAGTCATGCCAAAGCTAAGAGACAAGAATTCTATCTGGGTCTCCAACACAGGTGCAGGGGCCCAAGAACCTGGGCCATCTTCTGCCACTTTCCCAAGACCACTAGCAGGGAGCTAGATTGGAAGTCAAGGGGCTGGACTTGAATCGGCACCCATATGCAATGCCAGCAATGCAGGCAGCGGGCTAAGCCACTGTTGCACAACACCAGCCCTGAGAATCTTGAATTATTCCGGTTGAACAAATCCGAAGTGGGATTACATTGTAATTATAATATTAAAAAGCAAAATATATGAAATTATCTTTTTCTAATCTTTAATTTCTTCATTTTGTTATTTTCCCTATAAGATTTTGATGTTTTTTCTGCTTAATTTTCTAACAAAATTATATCTCATGTATTAATTGTCTAAGAACCCATTCTTATTTTGAGTTTTCTTTTACTTCTTTTCTTTTTCTCTCCTTTCTTGCCTCCTTATCTCCTCCCTCCCTCCCTCCTCCCCACTTCCTTCCTTCCTTCTTGGATCTTAGCTTTCTTTCTGAAATAAATGTCCATTTTTCTCACTTTTCAATATCATTTATCTTTCCATTGTGGCACATAGGCTTTGTTATCTTTGCATATCAAATGATTGCTGAAACCCCAGGTTTTCCTTGGCAATTTATATTTCAGAATAAGACATTAAATTTCTGCTTAGACTCTAAGTCCACTGAAGACCGGCTGCACTGCCACGTCACTGACTGAATGAGTCAAGAATACACAATAGCATCCCAGAATTCTTGGCTCTAGTAGCTGAAAGAGTAATAACTATGTCATTATTTCTGTCATACTAAATATTGAACAGTAGAATAAGTGCTGGGTATACAACCATTTATATCAAGCCATCTTAGCTTCTTGATCCTTCATGAAATCAAGAAAGGCCAAGTAATGTGGTTCCAATGTAATGCTAAAGAATGTATTCTATTATTTCCAGTGGATGACAAGTGAAGTCAGTACAAATAACTTAGGTAGATATTTTCTTTGAATATTGGTAAGGCCTAACGCTTTTATAACACTTCCTTTGTTTTATAAACATTCAGTGTTAATAATAGTTTAGCTTAGTTAAAAGCAGCCCATGGGATAGCATATGCAATGCAAAATCAAGGAAAGAGTAGTAGAAATGACATGAATAAATGAACATGTAAATTTAAAAAGGTGAAATATTATACATAACAAAAGAGGTCATTTTTATCCTGTTTGAAAGTGGGCCTTTTTAGTAGTAGAATTAAGCCTCCTCACTCCTCTCTTGTTACATGTTCACCTAAAGTAAAATGAAGGAATTTGTGACCACAGAAATGAGTTTCTCCAGAAAGATCACCCATTTACATCATACACTCATAGTTCAGCTCCAGATCAATGCTTTCATTACTGAGAGCCTCTGTGACTTTCCAGAAGTAATAGTTCCTGGAATGGTGAAACATTTTCCATTTGATATTGGTGGTAAACTACAATTTATGACCTATTTCTGTTGGCACAGTTAGCCCCATTTTTCCTTCCCAGCTTGTCCATTGTCTTGACCAGAAAGAATATGCTTTCACTGTTTAGCCAAGTTACATCTGAGAAGGTTGCCAGGGTTTATGAAGCACTTATGGAGCTCTTCCTCAGTTTTGCACACAAGGAATGAGTGGGTAACATTTGCTATGAATAAATCAATAAGACCGATGCACTAGAAATGCAGTTTGAAAAGGGCAGCAGCCTTCTAAAAGCTTTGGAATCTAACTTTTGAGAGAGAGAGTTGGAAGTTTAAATTCACATAGTGATATTACAGCCATTATCTTTTTCATGTTATAAAAGAACCATAACTCACTAGGACTTACAGCAACAGTAAGACTGTTTTCAAGAGATGAGGAAACATAATAATTGCTGTTGAGCACTCAATGTTTAGTTTATTCTGTTAAAGAAAAAAACCTATGTGTTTTAGGAAATGTTTTGTGTTAATCTTAAATTAGTAGAAGCCCTACTATGTGACAAATACAGCAATAAAACTAAGACAGTAGAACTATTTTTCATGTCGAAAATGCAATTGTATGTAACATAGACCGCCTTTAATAAAATCAGAGCATAAGCAGTAGGTATTCCTACCCAATAACACATTCTTTTATGATGGAATAATAACCACAAGATATTTACAAAGCAATAATCTGTGACAGTGATGGTATTATTTGGTTTACAACCCTTGTTCCTTATACAGCAATTCTAACTTGAAAAAAAAATTAGTTTTCAGGAATGTAATGTTTGCAGTTTTAGTAGCTATTAATAATAGTTAGCAATGGCATAACCCAAGCCCAAGAAACAATTTTTAAGAGTTCTCTAGGAAAATAATTATCCTATTTTAAGAGCAGCAAAATAGTGATGCTGCAAGTCATAGAATCAATCCACTCAAAAAAAATAAAATAAATGAAAGCCACATTCTGAAGCAGGAAAAGATAGAGATACTGTTTCCAAAGCTCATCAGAGCTCCCAGAAAAGTTTACTGCTCATAAAACTCTGCAAGGATTCCACAGACTAAGCAAACATCCAGTTGGATTCGGCTGTTTCATTCCTTACTCTCATGAAAGTTTTGCTTGACATCTCTCTGTATGAGAGACTGATTTTAAATGGAAGATGATTCCAAGAGTTTAAAATTTTGTGTTTTATTTTGAGTTTTTTATTCTATACTTAGGGTTATTGGTAATAAAGTAAAGAGAGTTGAATTTAAACATCAAGAAGAGTTTGTGCATGTTTATCTTTCAAAGTTTTTTTTTTTTTTTTTTTTAAAGCAGTGGCATACTATATTTAAAAGAGATTCTGGAGGAATGAGACTTGTTGGGAAATTGAGATTAATGATATAAGACAACAATATTTCCTCTGTGTTCTAGGAATGGGACAATATAAATGAAGAATTAGACAAGTGTAAACAGTAGATGGAAGTAATCATAATGGACTGGCACCGCAGCTCACTAGGCTAATCCTCCGCCTGTGGCACCAGCACCCCGAGTTCTAGTCCCGGTTGGGGCGCCAGATTCTGTCCCGGTTGCCTCTCTTCCAGTCCATCCCTCTACTGTGGCCCAGGAGTGCAGTGGAGGATGGCCCAGGTCCTTGGGCCCTGCACCCGCATGGGAGACCAGAAGCACCTGCTCCTGGCTTCGGATCAGCGCGGTGTGCTGGCCACAGCGGCCATTTCGGGGGTGAACCAAAAGGAAAAAAAGGAAGACCTTTCTCTGTGTCTCTCTCTCTCTCACTGTCCACTCTACCTGACCAAAAAAAAAAAAAAAAAAAGAACGAAAATAATCATAATGGAAGACCACAGGGAATGGAGAAAGCTGTATCATACATAACAGTTTTCAATGCATTTCTAGGGAACAGGCATTTCTTTCAAACCTTGAGAACACATAGTATTAATTGTGTGTAGTAAGATCAAATAATTAAAGATCAATGTTTTGTGTTATACCAACAAAAATTTGTTTGGAGGGAGGAAAGATTAGTGATGAGGGGACAGCTATATTATACTTTCATCAGAAAATATTCCATGACATTTCTTATTAAAAATCTCTCTTCTACCACCAAAATTTCTTTACCTTGCTGTGCAGTTGAACTTTTCCTTCTATTATTACTTAAGGAATTGATGAACGCTTTTCTGTATTCTAAACAATTTGGTTTCCACTGTTGGTAAGATGCTGGTATATTTAGCAATCAGAAGCTTGGTAAATAATGAATAATACACATTGTCTGAAGTATAATCTTTGGGTATTTAATAACCCCAAGAATACATCCTAAGGATTCTATTAATATGTCTATTGCAGCAGAACAAACATTTCAACAGGGTAAAGATTTGCTACTGATAACTGAAGAACTTCTTTTCATAATTGTATGACTATGAAAAATCTCGAATATTAAAATGATTCTATTGACCAATGGAGGGCATCTTTTTTTTTGCAATAAAAATGATTTTTTTTTAAATACAGAATTCATTTACATAATAAGTATTGCTAACCCAAGGTCTCTCGTGACATTATCATTCATGTAAGAGACTTGGATTGAAATCCTGGCTTCTGAGGGCTGGCACTGTGGTACAGCGGGTTAAAGCCCTGGCCTGAAGCACCAGCATCCCTTATGGGCACTGGTTCGAGTCCCGGCTGCTCCTCTTCGGGTCCAGCTCTCTGCTATGGCCTGGGATAGCAGTAGAAGATGGCCCAAGTCCTTGGGCCTCTGCTCCCAAGTGGGAGACCCAGAAGAAGCTCCTGGCTCCTGGCATTGGATCGGCGCAATTTCGGCCGTTGCAGCCATCTGGGGAGTGAACCAGTGGATGGACAATCTCTCTCTCTGTCTCTACCTCTCTCTCTGTAACTCTCTTTCAAATAAATAAAATAAATCTTAAAAAAAAAAAAAAGAAATCCTGGCTTCTGGCTTTTGCCTGGCCTAACTTAGCTGTTGTTGGAGAGATACCTAGGAGATAGGTGCTCTGTGTGTGTTTTTGTGTGTGTTTGTGTGTATGTGTGTGTGTGTTCATCTCTGTAATTCAAAAAAGAAAAAGAAAAAATAAATCAACTAAGTAATAACAGAATAAAAATTCCTTTGAGATTTTCCAGGATGTTAATATATACTTCATGGTAGTTTCTTATGCTTCTTTGTATTTCACTGATGTCAGTTGTAATGTCTCCTTTTCACCTCTAATTTTATAAATTTGAGTTTTTTCCTTTTTTTTTTTTTTTGGTAGTTTGGCTATAGGGTTATCTATCTCATTTGTCTTCTCAAAACCCGTTCTTGTTTTGTTAATCTTTTGTATTCTTTTAGTCTCAATTGCAATAATTTCTATCATAATCCTTATTGTTTCTTGCCTCCTGCCAAGTTTGTGTTTTTTTATTGTTTTTCTAACTCTTCAAGATGTATTATTAAATCTTTAATTTGAGACATTTCGCTTTTTTTAATTCAAGCACTTAATTCTATAAACTTCCCACTAATACTGCTTTTGCTATGTTCCACAGGTTTGGTATGTTGTGCTTTCATTTTCATTTATTTCACAAAGTTTTTCATTTCCTTTTTAATTTCTTCAATGACCTATTGCTCATTCAGTAGCGTGTTGCTTTATTTCCAAGTATTTCAAATGTTCTATTGTTCTTCCTGTTGTCAATATCTAGTTTTCTAGATATGGTATGATATCAATCTTTTTAAATTTGCTGAGATTTGATTTGTGGCCTAATGTGTTATCTATTTAGAAAATGTCCCATGTGCTGGATTCATATAACCTACCAAGGTTAAATCAAGGAGATAGAGATAATCTAAGCAGACTCATAATGAGCAATGAGATTGAAGCAGTAATCAAAAGTCTTCCACCAAAGAAAAGTCTGAGAACTGAAGGCATTTCTACTAAATTCCACAAGACATTCAAAGAGTAAGTAACTCTAATACTCTTCAAGCTATTCCAAAATATTGAACAGAGGCCGGCGCCTTGGCTCACTAGGCTAATCCTCTGCCTGTGGCACCAGCACACCGGGTTCTAGTCCGGGTTGGGGCGCTGGATTCTGTCCCAGTTGCTCCTCTGCCAGGCCAGCTCTCTGCTGTGGCCCGGGAAGGCAGTGGAGGATGGCCCAAGTGCTTGGTTCCTGCACCCGCATGGGAGACCAGGAGGAGGCACCTGGTTCCTGGCTTCGGATCAGCGCAGCACGCAGGCCATAGCGGCCATTTGCAGGGTGAACCAACGGAAAGAAGACCTTTCTCTCTGTCTCTCTCTCTCTCACTGTCTATAACTCTCTCTCTGTCTCTCTCTCTCACTGTCTAACTCTGCCTGGTTAAAAAAATATATTGAACAGAATGGAATTCTGCCAAATTCTTTTTATGAGGTCAGCATTACTTTGATACCAAAACCAAAGACACAACATGAAAATTACAGACCTATATCCATAATGAACATAGATGTAAAGATTCTCAACAAAATACTAGCAAACTGAATCCAAAAACCACATAGAAAAGGCCATAAGTGGGATTTATCAGAAATGCAAGGGTGTTTCAACATTTGCAACTTAATTAGCATCACAAATCACATCAATAGAATGAACAACAAAAAACATATGGTCATCTCAATAGATGCAGAGAAAGTATTTGATAAGATTCAACACCCCTTCATGATAAAAATCCTCCAATTAGGTATAGAACGAGCCACCCTCAAAATTATAAAGGCTGTATATCACTAACCAACAGCCAATATCATACCGTATGGGGAAACCCTGAATGCATTTCCTCTCAGAAGTGGAAAAATACAAAGATGTCTACTCTCATCATTATTTTTCAATACAGTATTGGAAGTCTAAGCAAGAGGAATTAGGGAGGAGAATGAAATAAAGAGCATCAAAATTGGAAAAGAAGAAGTCAAATTCTCCATGTTTGCAGATGACTTGATTTTGTACATGGAAAAACCTAAACACTTCACCAAAAAGCTGTTAGAATTGATAAACTAATTCAGTAATGTTGCAAATTTCAAAATAAGCATACACAAATAGTAGCTTTTTGTATGCTAATAGAGAAATCACAGAAAGAGAAGTCAAAAAAGAAATCCCATTCACAATAGCCAATAAATAAATAAATATTGAGAAATAAATTTAACCAAAAGACTGAAAGATCTCTACAATGAAAATTATCAAAATGTGATGAAAGAAATCAAGAATAAAAAAATGGAAAGATACTCCTTGCTTATGTTTTAGAAGAATCAATATTATCAAAATGCCTATCCTACCTAAAGCAATGTATAGATTCAATGCAAACCTTATCAAAATTCTAAAGGCATTTTTTACAGAGTTAGAAAAAAATGAATATAAAATTCATATGGAATCCCAAAAGATGTTGAATAGCCATAGCAACCCCCAGCAAGAAAAATTGATCTGCAGGCATCAGAATACCTGATTTCAGATTCTATTACAAGGCTATCATAATTAATACAGCTTGGTATTGGTATAAAAAAGTGATACAGATAATTGAAACAGAATTGAGAACCCAGCAATTTTTCAAGATTTATTTATTTTATTTGAAAAGCAGAGAGGCAGAAATAAGGAGAGTCATTCCATCTAATGGTTCACTCCCCAAATCATCTCAATGGCAGGAGATGGGCTGGTCTGAAGCCAGGAACTTGGAGCTTTTTCTGGGTTTCTCACATGAGTACAGGGGCCCAAGTATTTGGGCCATCCTCCACTGCTTTTCCAGGCACATTAGTAGAGAGCTAGGATGTTAGTGGAGCAGCGGGGACTTGAACTGGCACCGACATGGGATGCTGGCACCACAGATGGCAACATTACCCAGTATGCTACAGTGCCAGCCACAAGAGCCCAGAAATTAATCCACATACATACAGACTTTTGACAAATGTTCTCAGCCCACACAGTGGAGTAATGATAATCTCTTCAACAAGTGGTGCTGGCAAAACTGGATGTATATATGTAGAAGAATGGAATTAGATCCATACCTCTCACCATATACAAAATGCAACTCAAGATAAATTAAATACCTAAATTTAAGACCTGAGACTATGAAGTTGCTGGAAGAAAATGTAGGGGAAACAATCCAAGACATTGGTGTAAGGCATAACTTTTTTGGGAAAAAAAAAAGCACAGGCAATAAAGGAAAACTAAACAAATAGAACTCTATCTAACTCAGAAGCATTTGCACAGCAAAGAAAACAAAAAAGGAGTAAAGAGACATCCAATAGAATGGGAAAGATATTTATAATTATCTATCTGACAAAGGATTAATATCCCTAATATACCAGCAACTTAAAAAACTCAACAATAAAAAACATCAACTATTCCAGTAGAGAAATAGGTAAAGATTTCAATAGTCATTGCTCAAAAGAAGAAATACAAATGGTCAACAAATATATGAAAAAAATGCTCAACATCACTAGCCATTAGGGAAACACAAATCAAAACCGCAGTGAGATATCACCTCACCCCTGTCAATATGGCTAAAATCCAAAACATAGAGAATAACAAATGCTGACATGGATATAGACAAAGGGGAACTCTTACACTCTGTTATTGGGAATGTAAATTAGTGTAGCCATTATGGAAAATAGTGTGGGTGTGGAGATTTCTTAAAAAGTAGAAATGGACTTGCCATTTGATCCAGCATTCCCTCTACTGGGTTTATATCCTAAAGTCCTGAACACAATGTATCCAAGAAATACTTGCACCACCATGTTTATAGAAGCAATGTTTCTAACAGCCAAAATTTGGAATCAACCAACGTGTCCATCATCAGATGAATGGATGAAGAAAATGTGGTATATATACACAATGGAATGTAATTCAGCTACAAAAAAAAAAAAAAAGAAATTCTACTATTTGCCACAAAATATATACAACTGAAGGACATCATGTTGAGTGTAATAAGCTGGACTCAGAAAAAAACTAATACCACATGTTCTCCCTTATATGGGAGAGAAACAAAGAAAGAAAAGGGAAAAAAGAAACAAAAAAGCAAGGAAAATAAGCAGAAATATATGTGTATATCAGTATTGCTGCAAATAGTTTGGTAAAACATTGTTTCATAACTGTCAAACCAGTGGTTAAGAATGTTATAGACCTATAGTTTTAATGATCTGTGACTACTTAAAATTTACTGTATATGGGTGAAATGGTCAGTTTTTCCATTCAATTACTGTTTAGAGCCATTGTCTGAATTCACACTAAGCTAGGGTCTTTTTTGCTTTTTACTTGTTAAACTTCTTATTTGCTGAAATGTTGAGCCTTTTTACTATAATGTAATCTTAAAATATATTATCTCAAAAACTAAAAAAAGAAAAAAAGATGGAAAGGGAGATGCAAAATCACATTGAATCTGTTAAAAACTAAAGATTAAGATAAAAGAAAAATCTGAAAAATAATAACTATTTCTTTTTCTCCCTCAACTCAAAATATATTCTAGTTGTGAATATAATATAGATGGTTAGTGAGGATCCAAATACTTGTGAGCTCCTTAATTGTATTTTTAAAGAAAAGATGAAAGAATGAAGAAAACCGTGACAAATAGACCAAAGGATTGGAGAATACATAGCTAGCACCTGTGTTCAAATTTATGGAGCTTTGTGATTGTCCACGCATCCAGGTCCATTAGAAGGATGAGTTTCTGGTCTGGTTAGTTGGATAGTTTATTCAATGCAATGCAGACTATTGAGAGGAGGATCATTCACAGAATATATTTATATTTATTATTAGAAAAGTTGTGCTTGAGTCAACAGGAAACTTACAAGCTCTTCTGAAGGAGGAGCCTAATTCACTGGTTCTCAGCTTGGAAGATTTAGACTTGGGTTTTCTTGAGTTTGGGGATAAGTTCAAGAAGTCAAGGAGTATGATCTCATGGAGTGGACATGTCGATAGATAGAGAGGAATATTCTTCACAATGACCAGGGCAACTGCATGTAGCAATGGGAACCTTTTTATGTCAAGAGCCATCCGCATATTTATAACATCATGTCCTAGTAATTATCAACTTAAAAGTAGCCTGCTATGCATTCACTAAATTTTGAGTCCTTTCTGCAATTGCCTCACAAAGCCAAAACAAATGATTTCACAGGCATTATATGGCCTCCAGGCTAGATGTTTCCCACCCAAGATGGATATGAGAGGAAGAATGTGTAAAATAAAAAAAAATACTTTGCAATAATTACCAGTATAATAGGAGAATCTGGAATAATTTTCAAGAAATTATGGGAAAAGCTATTGAAGTGTAGAGAATATGTGTCATGTAGAGATACTGCTGAAACATTAAGAAAAAATATTCTTTGGCTTTGAACTTGAAAGAATCCCAGAGATTTTGTGTTGGGGTTCCAGTAGAGGCTTGATAAAATAAAGGTGGGTTGCAAAGACTAAGTAGTGATGGATAAAGAGGAAACAACAACAGATGTTAAATCAATTTTCTAATAAATATGTCTGTGAAAGGAAGAGAGTTAACAGAATAAGTAGAAAAGAACAGAATTGCAACAACAACAACAAAATGTGTGTGGATGGGTGGTGGTTGGGATGGGATGCTTGAGGTTTAATAAAGGTTCACCAAAATAATAATCTAAGTTTATAACTGTGCATTAATAACACTATAACATAGCATTGTGAAAAATTAAGATATTTGTCACTAATTTACTAGTAAATATATACATACATATCATTTCTCTGTGATTTTAAAATGAAAACCAATTCTTACATGAATAATTTGAAATTATTATAGTTATTTGGAAGGCAGAAGGAGAGGAAGAGAGGCGAAGAGAGAGTCCCCATCCACTGATTCATTTCCCAGATGCCTGCACTAGCATAGGTTGAAGTGAGGTCAGAGCAGGGAGCTGAAAACTCTATCCAAGTCCCTCACCTTGGTAGCAAGAATCCTCCCAGGGTGTGCATTACCAGGAAGATGGCCTCAGGGAGTAAAGCAGGAGACCAATCACAGAAACTCTGATGTGGAATGCAGGCATCTTAACCACTAGGCTAAGTGCCAATCCCTATTTTGAAAATTCTTCACAATTCTAGTAAAGAGGAATTCCTATTTAATCACAACAGTTACATCTTGAAAAGTCACATCATCATACATTTATTGATATTCTTTAATAGTATTTTCCAGTGTAGGATGTGTACTTTTATGCATGTGCCCTTGATATATTTATAAATTACCCTGCCTTTTGAATATGGGAAATATATCCTATCACCTTGACTTCAGTGTCCTGAGTACTAATTTTGCACATATACAGCCACAGAATGGAAGCACGAAATATGCCCCTTTTCCCATCTAAAGTCAGAGAATGAAGGACTTAAACATCCTCTGAATCAGGCAGATATGCAGGTATTCTTTTCCTTTGCAAGTACATTCTTTCTTAGTAAATACCAATTACTGCGATTTTATGGAAAAATCCCAATGTCTTTAAGGAAATATAAAGTGCTTTGAAAAGTCATTTTTATGAAAAACAAAACGTGATACAGACACATTTAAACACGTATAAAAGTATTATAAAAATATTGTGATCCATGTCACTTAGTGTTTTTTTTTTTTTAACTCAGGAAACCACTAAACCAAAGCTTGTGGAAATTATTACGTTTTGTTTATCTAATTTTCCTCCACCTTATTAGGAAGTATTTTGTTTTTCATTTTTTTCCCCAGTATTTGTGGCATTTTCCACATTCTCTCCAGAATGATCTAGAAATTCACCCAAGCCTACTGATTAAGGATAGGATGTGAGACCCTGTCTTGAGAACAGAAATATTACCTGCCCACTGAAAAATAAGCAAATAAGCCGAGTACCATGTCTTCATGCTCCAAAGAATAGTATGAAGGAGTCACAGCAGTGTTCCCTGAACTGCTCTCATGGGCTAAAAAACAAAAAGCATTGGTACCTCTATTGATTTCTTTCAGCAAAGCATTGTTTGTGTTTTTTTGTTTGCTTGCTTGCTTGCTTTTTGCCCCTGTAGGAGGAACACTCTTGATCTACATGGAGTTGTTCGGACACTGGTGACCTCAAGAAAATATGTTAAAATTTAAAAATACAACATTAGCTTTTACTGGTAAGTATCTGAGATTTGGCAAAACCCAAGCTGGTTCTTTGATCCTTAGCACTTGATCTCAAGATAATATCACTGATGTCCTCAGAAATGTCAGGAAAGGAACCTGCACTCATTGCCCAAGACTGAGTCACAGCAGAGCTAAATCACGTAGGACACAGAAGAGCAAAGTGGAAGGAAAATACTTATTCAGATAAACTTAACTAGGACGTCTTCTCTTCACTCATCATTCTGCTTTCACTTTTGCTGCACTGCAACATGCCCTCCAAACAGTAACCAGTGATGCTTTAAAGGCATGGCATGTGGATGAGTTCTGACAGCCACCCACTCTGGGATGTGCAGGAGACTCCCAGGTTCCCTGCTCCCATATCTGATCATGTCTGCAGCCACTCTCTCTTGTTCACATTGACTTCTTAGGATGATTTCAAATATCACACACACTCCTCCTCAATCCCTTTCTCCAGCTGATTCTCCTGCCTGGGATAATATTTTTTTTTCTCAGAAGTTTCATTCTCCTTGAAACCAGCCTAACTTCACTACCTAACATCACAGGGCTACATCTCAAGTTTAGTCTCCCTTACCTTCACAGCCTTAATCACTCTCCAATTTACGATGCAAAGTGGTCATTGTAGTCCTGTTTATTGCATGTCTCTTCATACTAGAATGAGAACAACACAAAATTAGGCATATTTGATTGCTTTGTTCAATTTTTAAATATTTTACTAATATAAAAGAACAGATTTAATGTTTTGCATAGATAAAATTCTAAGAACATAACTATACTTTCCTCTCTTCCATCTCTCATTCTCCTTCCTTCTTTTTTTTAACTTTAATAACATAATTTCAATTAAATTTTTTTGAAGATTTTATTTGAAAGGTAGAGTTATAGACAGAGAGACCACTGTTACACAGTTATACAGACAAGGGCTATCAACAATAATTGTATCATAAGATGTCAGTTTCATTCATACACATTGGTTTTCTTGTGTATTCTGTGTTAACCATCACGTATCACAGAAAACATGATATTTGTCTTTTGGGGGCTGACTTATCTCACCAAGCATAATGCTCTCCAGTTGCTTTGTTCAATTTTATCACACAATGCTTACTAAACAGTCTAGCATGTAGTGAACACTCAATAAATATTTGATAAATGTATGACTAACTACAAAAATCAGACCGTAATGCTTTCCTCATAAAGACATTTTCAAAATCAGCTAAACAGGCTTGTTTGACACAGTACTGGACACAACTGTGATGATGGCTGTTACGGCACTCTTGTTGCCAAAGCCGTTGTCATGAATGAAACACTCATAAGGAGTGTTTGGGAAGATAAACTTGGCAAGCTGTCAACCAATCAAACACGTGCACACACATGCAATTTTTCAGACACACACACACACACTTCACACACTCACTCATGAAATCTCTAAGAACCATGTGGAAACGTAATTTTAAAGTGAAATAATTCCTTCTGGTCTTTTGCCAGGCCTGAGTAAACAGTAGATCACCTTGTGATTAACAACTTGTGAAGTGGGAACTCTGAAAAAGACATCAGGCAGAATGTCACATTAGGAAGCAGTGCTGTGAGCAGAATCAAAGTCCGGAGCAGTGACTGTAGCTGGAAATCAAAGGATGATCAGAAAGATTTCATGATGAACACCCGTCCGCCAAGCGCACACACACACACACACAGAGGCGGGGGAGGGAGGGGGGAGGAGAGAGAGATCAGCATCAGTAAGACCTTTTTTATATATCTAGCGGCAAATACCTTCTACAAAAGCTATGCTCTTTTTTGTTTTTTAAGAAATATTTTTTTGTGTTACCAGTTATTTTTTCTTCATCATGTAGTTGTTATACCTCTTTCCATTTACTGGTCAGCCCATTAGACAATTCCAGATTTTTTTTTTTCCTCACTTGTGATGGTCATCATTGATGCACCTTGACACTCATAAAGTATATCTGAACAGTAAGAGAAAGTATGATTAAATCCCAGTAGCGATCACCATGCCTTCACAGTTACTATTTCAACTACTTAAGCATTCAATCTAATCTAATAAGATTAATTTTACTTTCACTTTAGTGCAGACAATCCATTAATGACAGGGAAGGAAGTTTTCATTTGGTTAATTACTTGAATGAGGGTCATCCATATCTATCATCAGAACCAGACAACTGAAGCTGCTGAGTCATGAAAATGAATGTATTCTGTGTGTGTGTGCATGTGAATCAGCTTGAAAGGGCGGGGCAGGTGCTGGGTTGTAGCACCATGCAGAGAATTATAGATTGCATAAAATATGCTAGGGCAGTAGCCCATTCTAATATACGGAAAAACACTTACGTTTCAAATGTGTAATGTTTTGCCAGTGCTGCCTAATTCTGCTTTTTTTTTTTTTATTGAAAGGTAAATTATCTAGAGTTTCCGTCCTACACAATGACTTTTCTGACCATAGACATTATTTTCGCAATTATTCTTTTAACAATTTTTGTGACATTTAAAATCTTTTAAGTTTCTTCTGATTAAACTAAATAAGAAATTGCAGTCACTTATTATAGTTTAAGTCCAAATATTTTACATAGATTCCTTTAAATGTAATCTGTTTGCTCTTAGTGAGAGATGAATGGCTAATGAGGACCTAAATTAACTAACAATGTGAAACTGGAGTGTATTAGGGAAATTCTACAATTCAGTAAACTAGTTTTTATAATGAGGCCCTTTTTTAAAAGTGTGCAAAGAAGTGTCCCAAAATTTTAAAAAATCAGCTTTACAATAGATTTTGTGCACATGAAACAAAAACTTACTACATGTGATTATTATTTTGTTTTTCCATATAGCACTTTTGTCAATAATATATGAACATAAGAGGACACTTTGGCCTTTTAAGAAATCTATTTATTGAAATAGAAGTATAAATTTTTCTTGCTGAAATGTTCCATAAAAACATATAAAACAATACATCTTTTTTATTAGTCACTATTTTCCAGGATTTTGAAGCAAATGCTCTCTTGTCTGAAACATAACAAAATATTTTGATTGCATTTCCCCTCCCTTTGCAAAGTTCCACTATTCAACAAGTTTCAACAAAACAATTTTAATTATTTTTCAGCTGTCTTTAAAATTGTAGAGTCATTTCATGATTCCTATCAAAAAAAGCATGATTTTCCTAGCTGGAATTTGAAACATCTGTAATGTATAACATCTGTTAAATAGCAGGATTGTCTAGTTGGATAATTACAGTCCATTGGGAAGATGTAGAAGCTGAAGTAGAAGCTGAACTAAATCCAGAATGTCATCATAACTAAGTGCTGGACTTTCAAAAGTGATGTGAATCTCCCCTAGCCTCAGGGAAGGAGGTAAACTAGGTCTTGATCTGTACCAATGGCATTTTAAACGGTGTATTATTTAATAGAAGGATGGGGAAGGCAAAGCTAACAGATGTCACCAAACATGATAAAGCGAAAGTATAATTTAATGAAAACAGTTTTTCAATTCATTTGAAAGGTAATGAGACAAAGGGGAGATAAAAGGAGAGAAAATCAAAAAGTAAATTATTTTTAAATAAAACAATGACTATTCAGGTAAATAAATTTTACTTCCTCATATGCAGATTCGGAGCCTACCTAAATTTTTATGACCCTTGTGATGAGAATTATGTACTTAAGTTATTTGGGGTACAGGCATATTGCTTGAGAATCCTGAATCCTATACTGGAGTATTTAGGATTGGGTCTTGGATCCTTATCAGATTCCAGTTTCCCTGTCATGCATACCAGCTAAAGAAGCTGGGTTGTTACTACCCACGAGAGAGACTAAGATCCAGTTCCATGCTCCTGGCTTCTGCTTCGCCCAGCTCTGCCAGTTGTGGCATTCAGAAAGTGAACTGGTGGATGAAAGATTTTTGTCTGCCAACACCTCTGTCTCTCTCCCTCCCTTTATCTCTCTCTAATAAAATGAAATAATTATTAAATAAATATTTAAAAATAATTTATTAGAAGCACAGTGTCATAGTTTTCATTCCTTCTGAGAAAAACTTAGGAAATTTAATGAAAAACAATACACAATGCTTGAACTGAGTAAAGTCTTCACTGTAGTCTTTATTATCAAAGATCCTATGTGTGGAGCTAAAGGAGTTGCCAGAATGAGTATGTTGTTTTGTTTTTGCTTAATTAATCCTGTTAATCTGAAGAGAAGAGAGGAGCAAAAAGTGCTTTTCCACCTAGGTAAATAATGATTTCTGGATTGACTCCATGTTAGAAATAGATATTTTGCAAAATAAAGGACAGAAAATAATTCCCTCATAGCAAGGATTTTAACTCTTGGATTCCCAACCTAAATACATATTGGCATATGCCAAACAGGTAATAGAAATTGTCTTAAGAAAATTTCATTCCCAAATCATAATCACACCTTCTCTACTTCATTAAACTAAAATAACATCATATAGTCATGCTGTACATGATACAGAATATTATAACCTAATTTGAAATCTGAAAAAATAATGGAAAAGATAAATATTCAATTATATTTTTAAAAAATTTATAATGCTTTCATTAGTAATAGAAAATGTGATCCATTTTCATCAATTCTGTTGCTTAAAGTTAGATCCTATATTTCTGTGTTGCATAAATTTTCAGTTTGAATCTTTTATCTGGTAATAACATGTTTTTAATTAAGACTCATAACTTAAAATATCTTATGTAATAAAGTTATTTGAGGACTTGGAACGAATGTCTGCAAAACAGTGGTTTTCCTTTTTTAAAAGTTATTCATAGAAACTTGGCAATTCAGTTCTATCAAACACAGTTGAAAGAATCTTTCTTAATCTTACCCAAAAAATACAATTATAATTTTTATTAGCTTCATCAATATCTACTGAGAAAGACAGTTTAATCAATGTTATTTTTGTTATTACATAAATATGTATTGAAATTCAAATTTAATCTCTGAACTTAAAAAAAATGAAGTCTCAGTGAGTTATCACTTGTGATACTGCAGCCCATATTAGAGTGCTGATTTCTGTCCCATCTTCTCCACTTCTGATCCAGCTTCCTGCTAGGGCACCTGGGAAGGCAGCAGAAGGTGGCTCAAGAGCTTGGGCCCCAGCCACCCATGTGTGAAACCAGGATTGAGTTCCTGGATCCTGGCTTTGATCTGGCCCAGATGCAGCTATTGAGGCCATTTGGCAATGAACCAGATGGTATAAGATCTCTCCCTTTTTCCCTGTCTCTCCCTATCTCTGTGTCACTCTTGTTCACAAATTAATAAATAAATACAAAATTCTAAACAATAAAAAATCCTTTCAGGCACTGAAAATACTTTATAAATAAGGAAAAGTCCTGCTCTCATAGAACTTAAAGTTCTAATGAAAAACAAAAATTAGAAATGTTGAGGGACAAAGGAAGACCTTTTTAAAAAATATTTAATAAAATATAAATTTTGAAAGTACAACTTCAGGATTATAGCAGTTTTTCTCCCCATAACCTCCCTTCCACCCACAAACCATCCCTTCTCCTACTCCCTCTCCCATCCTATTCTTCATTAAGATTCATTTTCAATTATCTTTATATACAGAAGATCAACTTAGTATATACTAATTAAAGATTCCAACAGTTTGCATCCACACAGAAACACAAAGTATAAAGTACTGTTTGAGTAGTAGTTTTACCGTTAATTCACATAATACAACACATGGGGAGTAAGTGCACAGTGACTCCTGTTGTTGATTTAACAATTGACACTCTTGTTTATGACATCAGTGATCACCAAAGGCTCTTGTCATGTCCTGCCAAGGCTATGGAAGCCTTTTGAGTTCACAAACTCCGACATTATTTAAACAAGGCCATAATCAAAGTGGAAGTTCTCTCCTCCCTTCAGAGAAAGGTACCTCCTTCTTTGATGGCCCGTTCTAGGAAGGCCTTTTTAAGGAGGTAAAATTTAGGTTGATGCTTGAATGACAAGAAAGAGGTGAGTGAACAGTTAGTTAAGTAAATATCCAAGCTGAGGAAACACTGGATACTGTATGCCTTTCTGCCACAAAAATAATAATAACAATAATCAAGGAATCAAAACTGGGGCAAGTGTTTCATGAGCAGTTACAAGCTGGCTTGGGATGTCTGCATCTCGTACGGAAGAGCTGTCAGTGCTGACTCCACTCTTACTGTATCAGCTTTCTGCTCATGTGCACCCTCTGAGGCAGCAGCTGATCTCTTAAGACGGTTCCATCCCTGCTCCCCATCTGGGACTCTTGGATTGAATTCCCAGATCCTGGTTTAATCTGGCCAGCCTGGTCTGTTGCAGATATCTGGGAAGTGAACAAGCAGATGGGAGAACGTTCTCTCTTTCCAATAAACAGCATAGTACTAAAAAATTGTTACAAAATCAAAACTACGCAATGAGTTTCTCAGTTTACATGAACTCCTGGAAGGAGTGAATCACTGCAGAGAAACATGGAAAGCAGTTTCAAAGGCTGTAATTTCAATCCTAAAGGTCTGTCCACTTTTTCCTATTGAATTATAGTGTTATTCACCTTTGAGTAATTTCATTCTGGAAAAACCTTAGGAGAAAATCCTCAAAATACTGCATGAGACATCTGACACAAACATACAATAATTTCCCCTATACTGTGGAACAGATGGAAAGATAGGTTATTGCCAGTTTCTTAAGAAATTCGTGTGAAGGTCACATCACACTTCCTAGAAGATGCTTCACAGGTATCTTTTTACAAAATTGGACCTTAAAATTCCTCTCATTTGGGAACCCAGTTTTCTTATAGTTGATACCCGTGTCTCCATATATGGGTTCTATCTATTTAACCATAGATAAAATGAAATTCTAACTGGTTTCAATATTGATTCATAATTTTGTTTGTCTGGAGAAATCAAGATAATAGAAATCTGCTCACTTGCTGAAAGTCATTCAGTATTTCCTACATTTGTGTGTCAATAATTACTTACCAAGTTCTGCCTGTTTAGTCAAATGAAGTATCAAAATAACTTTGGGTGATAAAATGTATGAAGGCATCAAAATGTTATACTATACCCCATAAACATGTACAATTATTTTTAAACATTATTATTTATGTAAAGGAAAAATTCATGCATTTCACATGTATAGTTTTAAGAACATGTGATACTGCCCACCCCAACCTCTCTCCCTCACACCCATCCTGCCTCCTTCTTCCTTCTAACTTTTCTTTTAATCTTTACAATGACAAACTTTCAATGTACTTTATAATCGCAAGCTTAACCCTCCACTAAATAAAGAATTCAACAAGTAGTGAGTAGAAAAACTACTATTCCTCAGGAGTAAAAAGGAGGACTGTAAGCACTAACCAGATCTCAAAATGTTGATTTTGTCCATAAACATTACATTTTTGTACTCTGTAAATTACCATAAATCAGAGAAAACATGATATTTGTCTTTTTTGGAACTGACTTATTTCATTTATTGTTAATAAAAGAAACTAAAAACTGTATACTAAAAAGAAAAACCTTTGGCTCATTATCAAGATTTAACATATGCTAACATTTTACCTTATTGATTTAGGTATTTCTCTGTTTAAAACATAGAACCCTATAAAGCAACCTCAGAAAATCCTACTTTTAGATACAGAGCAGGAGTATATAATGTGGGCAATGCCTGAACACTGTTTAGAATTTTTTTGGAAAGGCCTTTGCCTAGCAAACCCTCTGGAACGTGACTTTTTACTAAACATCGTTGTTTGCCTTCCTAGTGTTCACAGAGAGATGATTCTGGAAAGAATCAGACCTTGTATATGCACAGATAGAGGAAAATGTAGTGGGTCTTAGGAATGATCTTACTTCTGGAAGAGTGAAAAGGGAGTTTTTTAACTCTTCAGTAAAAATTTACATGGGAAAAATATTTTTAACTTTTCGTATACAGTGTTAACCATAGCAATGAAACCAGTTAGAATATATGACCCTTTAGTTGATTATTGTGATGTGGAGTTATTTTTACAAAATGTATTAGACATGAAACCTATTTATTTACATATATCTTGAGTTTAGAGAATATAACACCAAACTAGAATATCATCCTTTTGTGAGTCACTAATCAAGTGCAATGTCCTCCTTATTTAAAGCATAAGTATTTCACTAAGATGCACCAGAGGCAGTGTAACATAACCACTAAAATGCTGGATTTTGGAGTTGATCACCTGTTCATTTACTTATTGGTTAACTTTGTGCAATGCTACATTCTCTATGGCTTAGTTTCCAAATCAGAAAATTAGAATTATAAGAGCACTTACCTCTTAGGAATGCTAAATGTTTTTTGAAATTTAAATATGTAATGTGCTTAAAAAACAAACCTAGAGTATATGGTAAAACAATAAATGTTATCATCATAATTATTCTTAAAATTAATAAGGATTCAAAATAGGTGCTGGTAGAATTAGGCGTCAGCTGGTCAATTAGAGACAAGGAAGTGGAGAAAGCAATTAGTGTCCTTTGGAAAGGTTAGGTAAAAGTCAGTAGAGCATTAGAGAGTAATTAAAAGGGTGCCTTAGGGCAAAGGGAGCCAAGTCCAACAATGAGAGACACTTAGGTTCAGTTCTCATTACAAAGGAAATAGAAGAAAGTAAGGAAAGCTATGGAGCAGCGTCCTGCAGAAAGACAACTAAGACAGCTCTTACTAGGGCAGGATACCTGGAAGCTCTCTTTTGTTGGGAAGGCAGCTTGAATTGTTATCAATCTTGATAGGGAATTTTTTTTTTTTGAGAAATAAGGAATTTTTATTTGTTGACTATATATTTTTTTCAGAAAATAAATGACAGAAATACTTGTGAAATTAAATAATAGAAATTATTGATAAAACTAAAGAGGAAGAATAAAAGTTTAGAATGACACAAGACAAGAATGAAAAATTTAAATTCTGACCGTACATCCAGAATCCAGTTATGGTTTTAGTTTACTATACTCAAATAACAGTACTCTGAAAATTGGATTATATTATCCAAGAGAATACATTTGTTATTCAATTATCCAAGAGAATAAATAACTATGAGAGAAGAAATCAGATGAAAATGATGATTTGGGGCTTGGATTTTCATAGAAAGATAGAAAAGACATATAACAGGAAATTAGAGTGCAGTGCTACTGATCATACTTCAGATGACTAGAAATAAAAACAAAACAAGATGATCCTTTAAAGATAATAAGAATTGGTAATGTAGGTCTTTGTGATGTTGAAATGTGAGTTAATATGAAAGTGAAATGTTAGAATCTGGAGTTAGGAGAATGTAGGGTAGAAATTTTCTGCAGGAGGAACACTTATTATCGAAGACGAAAATCCAAAATGTGGTCCTGAATGTAGATATCAGAAGTTATTGTAAAGGAGATAGCTCACTGGAGTTAAGTGAAGATCAGGCACTTTTTAGCCTTTCTTGTTGCTTCTAGTTATAAGGATACTGTAAATACAATATTATCTATAAATTGTAATTGATGAAGAAATTTTAAAAAGCTACTGTCACCATTCATCTCTCCCATCCTTCCCCCAGGAGTTTCTACTGCTAACAATTTTTTTTTTAACTTTTATTTAATGAATATAAATTTCCAGTGTACAGCTTATGGATTACAATGGCTTCCCCCCCCCATAACTTCCCTCCCACCAGCAACCCTCCCCTCTCCCGCTCCCTCTCCCCTTCCATTTGCATCAAGATTCATTTTCAATTCTCTTTATATACAGAAGATCAATTTAGTATAAAGATTTCAACAGTTTGCACCCACATAGAAACACAAAGTGAAACATACTGTTTGAGTACTAGTTATAGCATTAAATCACAATGTATAGCACATTAAGGACAGAGATCCCACATGAGGAGCAAGTGCACAGTGGCTCCTGTTGTTGACCCAAGAAATTGACACTCTAGTTTATGGCGCCAGTAACCATCCTAGGCTGTCGTCATGAGTTGCCAAGGCTAAGGAAGCCTTCCAAGTTTGCCGACTCTGATCATATTTAGACAAGGTCATAAAAGACAGAGTGAGGATAGTAACCAATGATCCTAAGAGTGGCATTTACCAGGTTTGAACAATTATACAGCATTAAGTGGGGAAGAGGACCATCAGTACACACAGGTTGGGAGTAGAGCCATTGGTGGTAGAGTAGAGGTTATGATTACAAAGGAATGAGGCCCAAGTGCACTAGACAGGGTCTAGAACAAAGGACAGAGTCATTATTAGAGGAGCTAAGAAAGGTGCTGTCTAAGCTACAAGTAATTTTTCTGATTGAGAGGCAAATAGAACCTGATAGAAGGGGCTTGATAATAATCTGTTGGGCTTTAGGCCTTGTAAGTTAAGAGGCCCAGACCTATCTATCTCTTCACATGGGGTATATCCTAAGGGAGGTGTGAACCTCCTAGGGGAAGGCACTCTGTTGACTTTCATTACTTGGCTGGCCTGGGAGGAGAGCTGGCCAGGTAAAGGCAGGGGGCATCTCTAACAAGAAATTTACAGTTCTGCCTGCAATGTTGCTGACCCTACTTGACCATCCCCTCAGCTGCAGTGGTCACTTTGGAAGTTGGGCTGAGTGAAGGGCTTTTCAGCTTGGAGCCAATAAGATCTGTGGCTCTGACCTGGGCATCCTTCGACTCCAGGGCAGGTCCATTTCCAGTGATGCAACTCTTGGCTGGCAGAGCTGCCAGGGCTCTTCACAAGCTGACTTCTGCTGAAGCCCAGGCTTACCACATTGAAAGCCACTGCAGTGGACTGGCCTGTTGGGTCTGCTTGAGGGCAGATCACTGTACAGATCAGCCATTAATAGGCCTGCCACCCATTCAATTTTATAGGGGCAGACATTGAGACATAAAGGGTTAAGCTGTCATCTGCAATGTCTGCATCACACATGTTCTCCTGTTCCCAGGGGCTATGCTTTTGAGCCAGCTCCCTGCTAACGTGCCCAAGAAAGCAGCAGAAGATAGCCCAAGATCTTGGACCCCTGCACCCACATGGGGGACCTGGAAGAAGCTGCTGGATCCTGACTTTGGCCTGCCAAGCCCTGGCCGTTGCTGTCATTTGGGGGAGTAAACCAGTGGGTGGAAGTTTCCCTCTCTCTCTCTGTTTCTCTCTCTCTGTTATTCTCTCTCTGTGTTATTCTCTCTCTCTCTCTCTCTCTCTCTCTCTCTCTCTCTCTCTCTGGCTCTTTCAAATAAATAAAATGAATCTTTAAAAAAGACTGTTTTTATAAATGTATCCATAAGTAGAACATTACTGGTTGTGTTTATTCCACAACTATTTTTTGGTAACATTTAGGATTTAAGCTTCACTGAGCTACTTTATATTTTTTAAGCTGCTATGCAATATTTCATTGTACACATGTATCATAATTTATTTAACTTCATCTATCTGTATTCAGTCAGCCAAACCAGCACTCTGTGAACCAACACAGAGTTTAAATGTTGGGAAGTCAGAGCAGCTAAGCCTGTAGCTTATGGAGAGTGGCACTGACAATCAGCCTGATGTGGAAACTGCCACCAGTTGCAAGAAATGATGTGAGGGGTGGGTGTTTGATCTAGTGGTTTGGGTGCTGCTTTTGAGATGCTGCATGCCGTACCAGAATGCTTAGGTTTGAGTACCACCTCTGCTCCTGATCCTAGCTTCCTGGGAAATAGCAGATGATGACTCCAGTAACTGGACTTTTTCACCCATGTGAAAGACCTGGATTTAGTTCTTGACTTCCAGCTTATAGGCATTTGGGGTATAAACTATCAGATGAGCCTCTGTCTCTGTCTCTGTCTATAACTCTGTCTCTCAAATAAATAAGTCTTTTTTTAAAAAAAGTCATGTATTTCTTATTTGATAAAATGTACATAACACAATTCAGTGGTTGAAGTGCATTCATGTTGCTATGCAATGAAATCACCATCCATTTTCAGAATTTTTCATCATCCCAAGTGAAACTGTCCCCATTAAACATCTACCCCAGGGTCTTCCCTTCCCCAGTTCCTAGCAACCAGTGTTCCACTTTCTGTCTGTATGAATTTTACTACTGCAACTAATGCATAAACTGGAGTCCTATAGCATTTGTCCTTCTGGATTTGTCTGATTTCATTTACCATACTTTTTTAAATTAATTAATTAATTAATTTTTAACTTTTATTTAATGAATATAAATTTCCAATGTACAGCTTATGGATTTCAATGGCTTCCCCCTCGCATAACTTCCCTCCCACCCGCAACCCTCCCCTCTCCTGCTCCCTCTCCCCTTCCATTCACATCAATACTGTCTTCAATGTTACTCCAAGTTGTAGCCTGTGTTAGGACCTCCTTTCTTTTTAAGGTTGAATAATGCCCCATTGTATGTATATACAGTATTCCATTTTGTTTGGTATTTTTTGCTGTTAAGTTGTAGGACTTCTTTATATATTTTCAGTATTAATTTCCTATCATATACATGACTGCAAATATTTTCTCTTATCCCTGAATTGCTGTTTTACTTTAATAGTATTTATTGAGCACAAGCATTTAATTTTGATGAGATTCAATTTATTTGTTATGGTCTGTGATTTTGGTTAGCTATCCAATAAATAATTTCCAAGAAGCTATTTATGTTTGCATATTATTTCACTTTAGTCTCCCTACTGAATTAACTTATTTGTTTTTAGTTACTTGATCAATTCTCTTGAACATCCTGTGTATATTATCATGTGGTTTTCTTTTCAATATTTACCATTGATTTCTTTTCTTACCTTTTTCATTGGATTAAGTCTAGGAGTTTTGAAGCTAAATTGTTGGAAATCTTATCTAAATGAATTTTTTAAGTTAAACTTTGATTTTAACAGGATTTGCATGAAGTTGAAAGCTATAAACCAGGTTCCAAATATTAAATGAAATGTGGCAATGAGACTTCAGCGGAAAAAAAAAAAAAACAGGTATATTGAGAGAAGGGAGAAATCTTAGAGATTTCAACAGATGATGTAGGTCTAATATCAGAATATATGCAGTGAAAGAACTGTAGTCAGTGAAAATTATACCGAACAAGAAGTAAAGACTCTATTAACTATCATTACCAGAATTGTTATCCAATATTGTTCCAGCTAATCCCATTTCTCACTTCATATGTAACAACCTCAAAAAAATTGTGGTATATCTCTCCAAAGTTATAAAAGTGCAATTTAGCTACCTGTACACACATAAACAGGTATTTTTTATTTAGCTTACTTCTTTTTACACAGATGGGGTCACAGTTTTTCCATGTTATAATGTAGCAAAATACATCTTCCTATTCAAGCTTATAGATCTAATTTATTTATTCTATTATAATTTAATTCATCCATTCTTTACTTGAAGACCATTTATATAGTTTTAAAGTTTAATTTTGCATATTTAAGATGGTATTTGTCCAGATCTGAGGGCAATTCTTCCACCATTTATAATTATGCAGTATTTTTCTCCTATACCTACTTTTATCATGAAAGGACATTGAATCTTATCAAATGCTCCCTCTGCATCTATTGACATGACCATATTGATTTCATCCATTCTGTTCATGTGATTTATGATATTGATTTGTGAATGCTGAACCATCCTTGCATCTCTGTGATAGATCTCCCTTGACCTTGGTGTATGATTTTTATTATTTTTTTTTTTTTGCTGTGGTGTTATATTCAGTTTGCTAGTATTTTGCTGAGAATTTTTGTAATTTTATTCTTCAAGGCCCTAGGTCCGAGGTTTTCTTTTCCCAACGTGGTGCCTTTCAGAGTGATTATGGCCGATTTCTATTATGTTCATTATTCTAGAGTAATCTGAAAAGTGATGATGTCCCTCTTTAAATGTTTTGTAAAAATCAGTACAAAAGGGGCCATCGCCATGGCTTAGAAGGCTAGCCCTTCGCTTGTAGTGCTGGCATACTTTGTGGATGCTGGTTGCTGTCCTGGCTGCTTCTCTTCCAATCCAGCTCTCTGCTAATGACCTGGGAAGGTAGTAGAAGATAGCTGAAGTGCTTGGGCCCCTGTACCCACATTGGAGATGCAGAAGAAGCTCCTGGCTTTTGCTTTGGATTGGCCCAGCTGCAAGTGTTGTGGCCATTTGGGAAGTGAACCAGCAGATTGAAGACTTTTCTCTCTTTATCTCCCTCTCTGTAACTCTGCCTCTCAAACAAATAAATAAAACATTTAAAAAATCATTACTAAAGACATCAGATCCTGGACTTTTCCTTGATGGGAGACTTGTAATTACTGCTTCAATCTCATTGCCTGTTTTGGATCTGTTTAGATTTTCTATATCTTCTAATTTAATCCTGGTAGGTTATTTGTATCCAATATTTTATCCATTTCTTCAAGGATTTCCAGTTTGTTAGTATGTAGTGTTTCTTTGTATTTGAGTGATGTCAATTGTTTCTGTTTTGATATCTAAGCTTATTTATTTGAGATTTTTCTATTTTTTCTTTGCTCATCTGCTAGAAGTTTGTCTATTGTGTTTATATTCTCAAAAAGCCAGCTTTTTTCTCTCTTTTGTATTTTTTTAGTTGGACTTCTATTTATTTAAATTCTGAGCTATGTTATTTCTCATTTCCCGCTCATATTTGTTAATATATATTTAGACATCTGAGTATGTCTAGGAGACAGTTATATTTAAAATTGGAAATGATAATAATTGAAGCTGTATGCATACATTTTTGTAAACTGCACTAAAGTGTCCAACAATTTTATAAGAATTTTTTAAGTGGAATTTGCCATGTGAAATTTGGTTCATCACTGAAAGCCAAAATTAATCCTACATCCACTATACTTATTGAGATCTCATTTACCTTATTTCAATAATCTATTGTTCTGTTGTGATTTGTGTGTGTATTTTAAATTATCTGAACTTTCATTACATTTTATAACAGACTTGTACATTAACAATAGTGGGTTTTGCTCTTATTTATTTCTCAAGAAGAAAACATTAAAAATGGGAAGGAGCTTGGACTTTTGTGTCATATGGTTCTGTCTACATTCCAATTCAATTCTATGTTCATTATTTGTTAATGGTGTGACCTGAATAAAGTACTTAAGGCATTAAAACTTTTTTGTACTCTGTCAAACAGATTTAGTAATGCAAATCTAGAATATAATATCAGAATTCAACATAAACTATTTTAGATTCTGTGTAAGTATATTACTGGTGGGATGACTGAAGTCACAAATGGCATGGATATTTTTAATCTGGAAAATAATTTAAGATAGGTACATTGGAAGGGCCTTTAAATATGTGTTTTAGTTTTAAGACGAAGAAAAACTGAAAGGGAGACAGATATACAGAGAGTGAGGGAGGACATGGTTGGGGGAAGATAGAGAGAACACACCTATTTGCTGGTTCATTCTCCAAATGCCCACAACCAGCAGGGATGTGTTGGGCCCAAACCAGGAGCTGAAAATCCAAATTGGGTCTCCATGTAGGTGGCAAGAACCCCATTGCTTCAGCCTTCACTGTTGTCTTGCAGGGTTTGTAGTAAAAGACAGCTGGAGTCAGACACTCGATCTGGGTATTGAATACAGGTACTCAAGTTCTGGCATCTTTAGCTGCTAGGTTAAATGCCTGCTCACAGTCAGGGTGAGAGGGTTTTGATAAAGTATTTATTAAAATATAATTTTTAATAAAGGATAACTAAAATAGGATATTTAAATAGAATATTTTACTAAACTACCCATAAAATTCTGAGATTTAACTAACAAATTTATCAGTGTTTTGTGAAATTCATGCAGGATCTCCAAAGAGTTCATGGAAAAAACTTTATAAAACTGTGAATGATTTCACAAGTTTTTGCAGCAAAATCAACATATTTAATTCCACTTTCCACAAACTTTCTGAGGCACCCTTGTGCTTACGTGTCTCCATTTTGGCTGTTCTTCTTTTAAATTTTGTATCTTCTGAAAAGTAGAATCTATGAATGATTGAATATCTTTTGAATATTGAATACATTGTGCCTTTTATTCCATGAAATAAAATTAATTTCTCAAAAATGTAATATATGCATAGATAAGTTTTTGTTAATATTTTGATGAATTTCAGAAAGTTCTTTTATTAGAAACATGTTCATTTCATAATTGTGTATGATTTCAAATACCCAAATTTTATGCCATTCCTTTTCTCTAGCATATATGCAGTGAATATTTACACTATTGTCATAAAAGAGAGTACCACAAAAAAATAAAAATATCAAGAAAGCAGAGATACCTAATCTGTGAAGATAATGCATAAGTATAAACCAGGCCTCCAGAAATCCCGTCAGGTGAAGTCCATCATATAAATGTAAAATTGTGGTATGTTTACAATTTATGTTGCCTTTGCTAGTAATTAATAATAACAAGATACCTGCTTGTGAAGTCCCCAAACTCCATGTGTGGCTGGGGCTCAAGTATTCTGAGCCATCAGTTGCCACTTCCCAGGGTGAACGTTAGCAGGAAGCAGGAATGGAGAGGCAGCTGGAACTTAGAATTAAGCACTTGGGTGTGGGATGCAGGTGTCCCAAGCAGTGACCAAATGTCCACTCCTAAATTTGCACTTAATAAGTGAACTTTGTACTCATCCCCCTCAGTGTTGAGGTTTGTATTTACTTTTTTCAAAAGCAATTTATGTATTTCCTGAAGTTGTATCTTTGGTTATTAATCTTCTTGATAGAAATGAAAACTAAACAAATTTGACTTAAACCTCTGATTGGACATTTTACTCTTGGAATTTTGACATTTTCCTTTAAATAATAGGAATTAATCTGCTAGATTTTAGAATTGAAATAATAAATATAAGAAGCACAAAATAAAATTTTTCTGACCACTAAGAAACAGGCATGAATATCTTGTGATCTAAGAAGCTTGCATCCCAAAGGAAGATAAAACAAAACCTTTTATTTACATGTTCATAGAAAATAGGAAAATTACAATTATAGCCTCTTCTTGTCCCCTATCTGGCTTATCAGACTTTTATTTTATAAAAACTTAATTTTTTAACAAATAATTTAGCTTACCATATGAATATGTAATGACTAGGAAAAAATAGTCAAAGGCTACAGTTTGTTGCAATTAATCATAAATTTCTTTATGTGTGAACTGTATGTGTGTTTGTGCATGTGCCTTTGTTTGTAAATGCTATAGAATTAATTTATTGTCACAGAGAACACATTCATCTATACTTAAGCTATGTAAATTTGTTCTACTAAAGGAATTTTGGTGATGACTTTCAGGAGTAGTGTAAGAAAGTTACAAAAAAAAGTTAGAAATACATACTTCCAAATCCTTTTATCACTATAGTAGCTTATTTATTTCATTGTCAGAGGTGATTTTAAAAATGTTTAAGTTACTTTTCATTTTATTTGAAATGAATGAAACACAACACAATGAGAGAGAGGAGAGAGAATGAAAGAGAGAGAGAGAGAGAGAGAGAGAGATGAATCATCCGTCTGCTGGTTCACTCCCCAAATGACCACTCCAGTAAAGGCTGGACCAGATAGATGCCAGGAGCCTTGAACACTGTCTAGATCTCCCATGTGGGTGACAAGGACCCCCATTCTTGAGCCATCATTTACTGCCACCCAGGGTGTGCAGCAGCAGGAATTGGATGGGAAGCAGAGGAACCGGGACTAGAACCAGACACTCTGATATGGATGCAGGTTTCCTAAATGACAACTGCATTGCCATCCTACCACTGTGCCCCAGCGCCCCACCCCCAAAGCAGAGGTACTTTTCACTGAGAGTTTCAAAGCTCTGCATTCATGTATAAGGCATGGGGAATGGGCAGTAGTGGCAGGAAGATACAGAATGCTCAGTGTATCTAACTTGCAAAGAGAACTGGGAAAGGTATTCTCTGATAGATCCTGACTTTCAGGTCAACACTAAGAGGATTTTTTCCTGAAGGATACTCATTCCCTAGGACAGCCCTGATACAATAACACAGCCCCGATACAATAACACAATCTTAGCAGAACTTTGTTATCACATAGTTCTGGAGACTAAAAGATAATCAATAAGCAAAGTGTTAGCAGAGGCACATGTCCCCTGAAACCAGTAAGAAAGAATTCTTCCTGGTTTCTTTCTAGCTCTGCTGGTGGCCATCAGTAAATGCCATCCTGTGGTTTGTAGATGCACCATTTCTATCTCTGCCTCCATCTGCACATGGAATACTCCTGTGTTTTTCTGCATTCCACAACCATATTCTTCATCTCCACATGTCTTTACGCAGCCATCTTTGCCAACCACACTATTTTAGGAGATCAACCTACTGCAGTCTGACCTGACCTTAACTAGATCCAAATGCAAAGACCCTCTTTCCAAATAGCTTAAAGTCACATTTTGAAAGAAGCACTTGAGGTTAGGACTTCAAGATATCTTTCTTGGGCTTTCACAATTTGACTTGTTATGTAAAGGGAATATGTGGAGTTGGCATAGTCTCCGTTTGGTACTAACAAGACCCCAAGAGATATGTAATTATTAATTCTGCTTCCTTTTTGTATTTTTTAAGATGCAACTAAGTAGTAAGTTTTGAAGACAGAGAGAAAAGATACCATGATAATAATACAGCAAAATAATCAATTCTTCTTTACATAGATGCAATATCCCATAGACTACTATTGAAATGATAAGTGTATTATATTTATTGAAATTTTGATACTGGAATCAACATTTTTCACACTTTGATATTCTAATATGCCCCATACTAAAAACCAATATGTGCTTATTAATACATGATTTATAAATTCTCAAGAAAAAAATATATTATCTAATTAGAATAGTTCTGCTTTAGACTCACTGCGATAATTAAGACAATATGACACCAGAAGTAAATTGATTAATCATCATAATGTTTTTGTGAAGCTAATAATTTAATTCTGTTTCATTTTCCCAGTTTACAAGGCAACTGTGGCACATCTTTTTTTCTGCTGAGGAAGGCCTTTTTTAAAGAGGAAACCTTAAGGTTTAATCTGAAAAGCTTTTTTGGAAAACATTTGTGGCTTGTCAAATATTAAGAAGAAGAGATGAGAAGTGTTTCATTTAAGCAATAACACCAATGACAATGAGCTGTGAAGGGTTTTATTTTTATAATAGAACTAATTCAAGAAGTAACTGTGGAAAAGTTGAAACCCCACGAGTTTGTAAAGCACACTGCTGTAATTATCTCTGCTTTTTCCTCCTTTCACAGAAATCAAATCACTTCAAATAAAACTAAAAAAGAGACAAAGAAAGCCCCCACATATAATACCCTCAAGCTCAAGAAAAATCAGTTATTTTAATGACTGCAAAATAAAGTCTAATGAAATGATTGACATTGAGTAGTGAGCATAATTTCCATTTTTGTGCCTTCTTTTTAGGAAAATGTCTTTATACTTTATTTAAAAAATCATCTAAAAATAAAATGAGATTGTGCAATGGTAACTGGCATTGTTAGTAAATTGCAGATTTTTGTTCCCACACAGAAAAGTTATTTCTGCTTGTTCCAATGGGAAAACGTTCTTGTTTCCTTAATGTGTAATAAAATACTACACTTGTTTCCAACAATCAGCTTGTAATCATTCAAAAGTTAACTTTTGAAAATTATTGACATGATCTTTAAATGACACCAATTACCAACAATTCTGAAAACTTGTTACTTGATAGCTTAAAATAATAGAAATATGTTTTACAAGTAAAACATATAAATAAAGAGTTACAGTTTAATAACAATTTTCTATTAGGTTTTATTGAGCCATAAGGTGCATATAGTAAAATTTATTTTTGATGTACAGTTGTACGCTTTTAAATCATATGCAATCATATAATTGTTATCAAAATCAAGATAATATATTATCAAAATTAAGGTTCAAGTCCAAAATCACAAAAAAATTTTAAAAATTAAAAAATCACAAATCACAAAGATACATCACTCAAAAACATTCCTCATATTATCTTTTTTCAATCACTTTCTCTCACCACCGCCAACCCTGTAATAAGTCTACTGGGTTTCCTATCCATGTATTTTCCTAGACTGTCATACAAAAAGTCAGATGTAACAAAGCTTTGAATCAGGCTTATTTCTTTAGAATTCCACCCAGTATTATACATACCAGCTCTTGCATATGACAGTGGTCGTTCCTTTTCAATGTTGAGCAGTATTCTATCACAGAATTACATGATAGCTTGTTTATCCATTCACCAAATGAAGAACATTTGAATTGCATCCAGTTTCTTTGACTAGGAATGAAGTTGCTATAAACATTTATATATGTGCTTTTGTGTAAACGTAGCTTTCAAATCATCTAGGTAAATACCTATGACATTGATAACCAGTTAGTATGAGTGTTTAGCTTCTTATCATACTGTTCTTAGAATTGCGTCCACTAATCACATTGAATCTGTTAAAAACTAATTAAAACTTACATTTTTTAAAAAAAATTAAAAATTAAAAAAGAAATAGCTGATGCTACCGGGAATACTTATATATGGTAGTCTCAGTTGGTTCACAGTCTGTACCAGTATTTTTAATTGACATTTTATTTTATTTCTGCCATTCTGTTTAGTGTATAGAATATATGCTTTCGAAACAAAAAGTAACAGTAACAAATTAGTCATTTAAATGGTGCTGTCTTGTTGAGCATAAATAAGAACATATGGAAAAAGGGTCTCATGTTTTCAGAAGTAAAGTTAATCCTCTCTAGAATGAATTAGCAGACATTCATCTACATTCTGCATAGTAAAATAGCAACTTAAGAAATTTTGAAGTTTTTTGAAGTGAGAAATTTGTTGTCACAGTATATTAGAATACTTTTTTAGTAGACATGTCAATAGCTGTTGAAATCATTCATTGTGATTTAAGCTATAGGATATCTAAACAAAACATTAAGTTTTTTTCCCTTTTTTAAGTATGAAAATTTATTGAGCATCCATTTTTTCCTGATTCAAATTTCTATAGATGAGTTAAATAGAATTGAATGCAATGAAGTGCATGCATTTCTTATGTTTGCTAACATTTGGGGCAATGAGTGCCATTTTACCCATTTAGTAGGATTTGGATTATAAACAAAATTATTGGAGGCTTCAAATTTCAATAAAAACAAATACACAAAACTCTAGAAATTAAGATAAGTAAAAATATCCATCTCCAGCTATTTTTTCTAATATAAACAATGAGCAGAGGGCAATATTACTGAAGACCATTATCTGATGCCAATGTTTTGCAAAATTTTATCATCTTGTTCTCATCAGTGATGTAATCACTCCTATACCAGGATTTTTTCAATCAGACAGATAGTTTTAAATGCTACATTCATACAGTATTACAAATAAAAAGTTGATAAGCCAGTTTTCAAGGTTATTCAAGGAATTAAGGAAATCTGATACTTTGCAAAAACCCTCCCAAAATATGATAATTCTATATAACTTTATATTTTATTTTACACACAAAATTAAATAAAATGAAAAGAAAAATATAAATAGAACAGCACATCAGGGAAACACTTGATGAAGAGTTTCAATTGGCTGTTTCAGCCGTTTTTCTTGGAATTCATTTCTGCATGACATTTCCACTTTAAAAAATTAAAGTTTTAGAGAAAAAAGTAATCATCGAGCCTGATCAACATGGGAGCTGTAGTTTTACTTTATGGTTTCTTTATCTTTTAGATAAAAAGCATTCATATAAATGAGTATTTACAATTTGAAAAATACTAATCTTAACTTTCAAAAATTAATTACCATTATGTTTCATACAAATGTTGAAATATACTTACTGTTGAAAAAAATTTTCAAGTTCCATATTATATTCATATTGTGTGCAAAAAAAAATGAACTCAAAGGGATGTTGTCCTCTAGGAAAAAAAAAAAAAAAGAAGAAGAAGACCTAAATGAAAGATCTCAGCAAGTGAGATCCCAGTGGAAAGAACGGGCCATCAAAGTAGGAGGTACCTTTCTCTGAAGGGAGGAGAGAACTTCCACTTTGACTATGACCAAGTCAGAGTAAGGTCGAAGTCGGCAAACCCTAAAGGCTTCCATAGCCTCGGCAACTCATGACTAGAGCCTAGAGAGATTTCTGACGCCATAAACAAGAGTGTTAAATTGTTAAATCAACATCAAGAGTCACTGTGTACTTATGTCCCATGTGGGATCTGTCCTTAATGGGTTGTCCAATGTGAAGTAATGCTATAACTAGTACTGAAACAGTATTTTTACACTTTGTGTCTCTGTGTGGGTGCAAACTGATGAAATCTTTACTTAGTATATACTGAATCGATCTCCTGTATATAAAGATAATTGAAAATGAAAAAAAAAAAAAACTTGGTGTTAAATTGGAAATTATGTAGAAAATTAATCAATTTTTTAAAAAAAATCATGTAGGATCTCTGTCATTAATGTGCTATACACTGTGATTTAATGCTATAACTAGTACTCCAACAGTATTTTTCACTTTGTATTGCTATGTGAGGGCAAACTGATGAAATCTTTACTTAATATATACTAAACTGATCTTCTGTATATAAAGAGAATTGAAAATGAATCTTGATGTGAATGGAAGGGGAGAGAGAGCGGGAAAGGGGAGGGTTGCGGGTGGGAGGGAAGTTATGGGGGGGGGAAGCCATTGTAATCCATAAGCTGTACTTTGGAAATTTATACTCATTAAATAAAAGCTTTAAAAAAAAAAAAAGGATGTTGTCTCTGTGCTTTTTTTCTTTTCATATTGTGTAATCCTAAGAACATCAGCATAATATTGCAATGATCAGAAAAGTGTTTTCCTGAAAGGGTTTTTCATGCAAAAATGTTCAGTGGAAAATAACTTCAGTTTCTATATTTTCATCATCTCAGTCTCTACTTAATGAGAGAAATTGTGACTGTCATGTCAGCACTCCATTGAGGTTTGAGTTCACCGGAGACCTTGTGGCATATTTTGTATGTTTTAAGACTAAATTTAATGTGCCAGAATATAACAAGGGCACAAAGACAGGAGATGCTGATACCTGTCAAACTCCACCAAGTTAATTAGGATAAACTGACATGCAGAATGCTAATTGTGTCAGATGAAATATCACACTTTAATTACGTGTTTATGAGATCTGATATTTTTTTCAACCTAATCATTTATTATTGTAAAAATCCTAGCTGCTTCTGTATGTGGAATATATCTGTGATTCTGATGTTTTAGAAGAAGAGAACTAAAACTCAACAATCTTATTTTGGTGCCTAAGACTATAAGTTCTTACCACTGCTCACAAATTAGGTAGGGTAACAAAACAAGAGACCTGCAAATACTCAGAAATAAATTCTTACCCAAAGATTTACCTTAGAGAGGAACCAAATGGAAAAATTTTTTATGTAGTTCGAAATCGCAAAGTAGAAATAATTAATATGCAGAAATAAGACACTAATTTTGCCTTCCAGTAAGTATTAAATAATTTTTTTTTGATAGAGTGGACAGTGAGAGAGAGAGACAGAGAAAAGTCTTCCTTTTTCCATTGGTTCACCCCCTAATGGCCGCTGCGGCCAGCGCGCTGTGACCGGCACACCGCGCTGATCCAAACCCAGGAGCCAGGCGCCTTCTCCTGGTCTCCCATGTGGGTGCAGGACCCAAGGACTGGGGCCATCCTCCACTGCACTCCCAGAGAGCTGGCCTGGAAGAGAAGCAACCTAGACAGAATCCGGCGCCCCGACCGGGACTAGAACCGGTGTGGGTGTGCCGGCGCCGCAGGCGGAGGATTAGCCTAGTGAGCCTAAATAATTGTTAAATAATGCTTACTCTTCCCTATTAAATCTAAATGGAAATACATAGCTACGCATTTAGTTTTACAGAATTGAGATGAAATTTAAAGTTAACTATAATGCAAGTAACCACTGTGAGCATATCTAAAAGTCAATTATCAATGACAAAGCCCTACAGGAACAAAGTACACAAGAAGCCAAAACTATTGAGGATGGTTTATGTTTGCTAATTGGGCTAATATTGGGCTTACTGGGCTATATCTGAATCTGAAATTTGCTTTGCCATCTATTAGTTATATAACATTGGACAAAATACATGGATCATGTATATTCTTCTAGAAATAGAGATTCTTTTGGGTATAAAATCAAGCACTGTAATTATGACAGGATAATGGCAAAGATCAGAACTATCCCAGGAAAACTGAGAATTAATAATCACCCTACTGGTAACTCTGCATTTTCACTTTCTTCATCTGATTAATGCCCATCTATTGGTCTGTGAACCTAAAAAAATATGAAACCTAAAAATACTTTTATGAAAATGCTTTTAGAGGTTACAGCTACATCAGACCTAGTACCTTCAAAATTTGAAAATGTACAGATGTAGGAGGCATTATTTACTTTTTGGGATCTCTAGTGATATCATGAAACAGAGAAAATCTTTGGTGTAAGCTGGCCAGTCTGAAAGTTCAGAGATGGTTTTACATTAAGCACACAGTTCAATTTTTTTAAAATTTGCTTATTTTTGTTTCTGTTTGTTTGTTTTGCCAGTAGCTGTGGTTTCACTGAGGATCACACAGTCATATAACTTAACAATCTGAAAATTCTCATATTTCCAATACCCCATACTTATTGTGCTGTCTGGAGAACTGGAAAAGAATAGCAGAAAGTAAAGAGTAATGAACAAAGTCTCATGTCTCCAACTAATCAGGCTACCTTCTGATAATGGTGTCTTCCTTGCATTGTTTCTGGGCCTCCCTGTGGTCTTGTTGGATGATATTTAAAAATAAAAACGTATTTATTCTTCTGTTCTCATTCCCTATTACTTATAAATATGAGGATATTTCTTCATGAAAACAATGAAATCAAAAAGTTTATTTTGGTGCAAAAATAATTGAAACACATGCATAATATTTTCATTCCATTCATTTTCACAAATTTTTTGAAGACACTCTTATATGTCAGGATAGATACTCTGAAAATTCCATTGTTTATTTGACATGAAAATGGTTGGGAAGCAACTATGTGAGAACTCTTAGCTTGTTGGATGAGCACTAACCATAGAACATCCACTGAGAAGCTAGACTGAGATGTACCAGGTTACTTCAGAACTACCAGCCAGGAATTCATAAAATGGGCTTTGAAACTAAAATCATCTTGAGTCTGCAATAGCCTGTCTCCACATTATTAACCATGAAAACTTCAACATCCCCGCCCCATTAATTTTGTTTTTTAAATTCGAAGAAAAACATAACCCTGGAGGAAGAATGAAACCAGACAGGTGCTGCCTTTTGGTAAAAATATGTAATGATTGGGGTCGGGAAGCAACCTCCAAACTTCAATGTTACGTATCCATTAACAATCACCATGGGCTACGTTCATTCATCCACACCCACACTCTGCTTTCATTGCTATTTAAAAGAAAGGGGATGGACATTTTGCAAAGCGATGGAGATGCTGCTTTTGATGCTTGCATCCTACATGGGAGTCCCTGGGTTTGTGACCCAGAATCACTTCTGATTCCAGCTTTCTCTTAAGGCACACCCTTAGAGGGAGCAGGCAATGGCTGAAGTACCTCGGCTCCTGACACCAAAGTGGGAGACTCAAATAGAGTTCCAGGCTCCTGGCTTTGCTTTTGGTTTTATTGACATCTGGGTAGCCAACTGGTAGGTGAAAGATCTCTGTCTCTATCTCTCTCCCTTAAAAATGAAATATATTTTAAAAATAATAATAAAAGAAAATGGCATCCCTGCTCCTCTCAAGAGGAATGTGTCTTCAAGATACTCACCTTTCTCCCCAGCGTCATTAAAATGTCTTGCCAATTGGGACATTCATCAGGGCAAACAACTACAAATTATTTTAGTGTCTTCTATTATTTTAAACAGAGAAAGATATTTTTTCTAAACTTCAGTTTTCCCTGCAGTCTGTGCTCCTCTCTGTATCACCTCTCCAAAGGGTTTGATTGCAGACAATTTCTCCTCCTCCTCACTTACGTCCAATCTTCAATACCTTTAATCATTTCTCATCTGAACAGCAGCATCTCCTTGCTTTCTACTGTCTTGCAATTGTTCCATTCATTATCTTCTCATTATGTATTCAATGGACCTCAAGATACTTTATAACTGGAATCTACCTTCTCCAATATTGTCTCCCTTTCTCATAAATTCTGGTTACACTGATACACATACATAAACATAATGTACAAATATAATTATGCTTGTATAAATATGCCTATATAAATAAGTTGTACATGCATACATGTATTTATAAATTTCTCCCTAAAATATACAGCTTAATATAATTTAAGAATAGTGCACTTGCTGTTTCATATAAATAAAACCCCTCTGTGTATCTTTGTACTTTTCCATTCAAATCTCAAATAATATTTCCTTTGGAATAAATTTCTTAATAACTCTAAAGAACTACACACCATGTCTCTATAATTACTTTTTTAATTAATTTATTTTATTTGCTACTTTTGGGAACTATCACATTTATTTGTCCATTTAAATGACTTGTCTTCTCCCATGGAATAATCTCCAAAGGAAAAGACTGCTCATTTTTCTGTCCACAGTTCTCCACCAGTGTTTATAGTATAGTTTGATATAAGTATTTTTAGAAAAACCCATTATTATGTGTAAATGATAGGCTAAATATTACACAATTACATTAATATAACACCTGAAGAAATCTGGCTGAGGTAAACAGCTTTTGGTGTCCTTTGTTCAAAGTAAACTATATGGAAACAAATCTTATCTAATCTGTTAACAAATCGTAAAGACAACAGGTTAATCAAGAGAGTCCTGTCTAAAGACACACATTTCAATAGCATAAAATATCCAAGGAAACCAAAGCCAAATGAACAACTTCAAAAACAAAGCTCCTAATTCTTGTCAAGTGATGCATCCTTTGTCTGCACTTTGATGACACTCTGCCAATTCCATTCTCCTAATCCCAGTGAAATTCTTATCGGTTGTAAGATCAAATATGACTCTAGAAAAGACTTGTTCCAGGATTAACAGTGGTGCAAATACAATTTCTTGCCCACAGACCATGGCTGTATGTGATTTTTTAAAATGAACTTTCAAAAGTGATACAGTAAATTATAAAGATAATCAAGCCTAAATAAATGTGAGTAGATCTTTTGACTATCTACCAACTGCTTCACTTAGGGGCATCTCATGTATCCAAAAATGCCCCTTTGATGACAGGAAAGAGAGCATTTTTAACTCTCAAGTTCATATGACAATCAATGCCAACCATCACATTTTGGGGAAAGATAATTGAGATTGAATAATTCAGAAAGCATAGGACAGCAGGGACATTACCATGCCTGAAGTTAGCCATTTAGATTACACCGAAAACAAATAAAAACAAGCCTAATGGCTCTTAAATAGCTAGTTTCACAGAGAGAAGAAAATATATTCTTTTTTTTAAAGATTTTATTTATTTATTTGAGAGGTAGATTTTCAGACAATGAGAGAGAGAGAGACAGAGAGAGAGGTCTTCCTCCCGTTGGTTCACTCTCCAAAGGGCTGCAACGGTCGGAGCTGCGCCAATCAGAAACCAGGAGCCAGGTGCTTCCTTCTGCTCTTCCATGCGGGTACAGGGGCCCAAGAACTTGGGCCATCTTCAACTGCTTTTGCAGGCCACAGCAGAGTTGGATTGGAAGAGGAGCAGCCAGGACTAGAACCGGCAACCATATGGGATGCCAGCGCCGCAGGTGGAGGAGTAACCTACTGCACCACAGCGCAGGTCCAGGAAATATATTCTTAAACAACAATAGCTTTTAAAAAAGGATAATTTATAATGAAAATGTCAGTTTATTACTTCAATAATACTGAAATATATGAACTATTGGTATATTTCCATTTATAAGAAGCCAGGGAAAATAATCTGAATTTTTGTAAAGGGAAGTTTTAAAAGGTATTTACTGTAATGAAAAGCCAATGGTTTAATAATCTACTTTCTGTTGCCATAAAGTCATAAAAGTGGAAATACAATAATGTGATAGGTTGAAATGGAGAGGAGTCAGAGAAATACTAAGGCAAGGTTCATTTAGCATTGGGCTATCATCACAAACATCTACAAGTCTGCACTACAGATATCAATTCATTGACAAAGAAAGCATTGAGAATACAATTGTGTCATGGTAAGAATAGTATTGTTTGGCTTTAACATGTTGAATTTACAATCTTCACAGCTATATGTACTAGAAAGAAATGACATGTGTGGATCTTCATCATATGGAAGTGGATGCTATGTCTAAGTTGTCTAAATAAAGGAGAAAGAGCTAATCTCCTGGGATGTGTATGTTTACTACAGCCAAGCTTTCCTGACAGATGATACAAATGTGTGCATATAGGAGTTTACCAAATAATGATTCTTTTTTAGAAAAAAAAAAATCATGAAAGTTTAAGATTTACATTTCTTTGGGGAGGGGAAGAGAGGTAGGATAAAATGTCCAGCCACTGTATTCCATATGCCTTGAAACACTTGTTAGGCTTGTCATTTCTGCAGTTTCTTTACAACCATGTACATTTCATTTTATATTTGGTTCACAGTTTATCAGAAGTTCAGACTTTATATAATTTGTTTGAGATTACCCCGATGGGTAATGCTCCACATATGGTTTCTATGCAGTCCTTTCTGAATGGCCGATATACAAGACAAGCTTTCACAAGACCCACTGACCTCCTCCTTGGGTGAGAAGGGACAAACGGTGAGTAGTAACTCAATTAAATCATTTTCTGATAGTAGCAGATATCAAGTCATCTCAATCTCACAAACTTTTTTTAACTGACATTATTCAGATGAGCTATCTCATAATACTGTGGAAAAGAGTTTATTTACACAAGGAATTCTGCCTTTCTAATAGCCTGAGTAAAATTACCCAGGACATCTGTTGTAAGGTAAAGAGCATGCCCTCCCACATGAAGAACAATTTGTTAAAATATTTTAATATAGTCATTTCCTTTGTAGTATGTTACTCAAGAATTTTGCAGGTGGTATCCTATTTATCTTGATAACACTGCTAACAATGAGTAAATTAACGTTTTGAGTTTTGTTATTGGATGTGATTCACTGTTCCTCCACCAGAGACCTCGGTGTTCATGTCTATAAAATCAGAACAATACGATTCTCAAATAAGACTTCAAAAATTTCTTTCCAATTAAGTTGCTGGATAATAGCATAGTTTATATAAAGCTGTGGTATTTTCAGTGCACTACCCATCTCTTTGCTACTAGGATATTAGTCACCCCAGCTAAATTATCTCGTGAGCCTTTAGTGACATCTGAGATATAGACTGAGTGGACTAAGCTCGTTGGCAGATATATAGAGGAATTGGTCTGTATTTTCAAAATAAATTAAATATTCTCTTCACCAAATGGTGCCATGAAATTGCAATTAGCCTCAGAAGCATTACAGGAAACTAGATGGCAGAATAGCCAGCATAAATCACAGGCATATTACTTAGGGCTTTGAAATACAGGCATTTACGCTTCCTTTGAACAAACCATGATGAAAATGATTTATAGAGAGAGAAAAGAAAATACATTTCCATAGAACCTATCAGTTTGATATACTATTGATTTTTGCTGTTACACATATGGGTACTTGATGCGTAATTTACTCCATCATTACTAAACATGTGTTGACTTATTTCAGATTCTATTATTATGCAAATTATATGCCAATATACTGAAGATGCATTTTAATATGTTTGTGTTTCCTTTTGGAGGATTTTCTAGTTATGCTAAGTTTGATCATTGAAAATTGCTTTTGAATAGATTTATGCCAAATAGAAAACTACTGCTTCCTTGTTCATATTGTAGCTGTAGATAGAAATCTATTTCTATCTAAGGTTGTAATTTAAATTCAACTTTTGAACCTATACTTTGCTGCATAGTTGGTTGATTTTATATGCTAGTGTATTGCCAAGTAGAAAAAGAATTGTAGATATCAAGTGTTAACTTTCTATTGCCAGATCATTTTCAATAGCCAAATATCTAACTCTTACTGGTTTCATTATTTTGTAAATAGCAAAAATAAAACACATAAAAATATACCTTTCCTATGATATTCATTTCGAATTCTGGATACATACTACAAATATATGCACAGGGGAAACTTTGTGGGCTTCATTCAAATTGTGCAGCCTAATTCCTTGCTTCTGCTATCTGAGTATCTACCATTTTGACACTTATTAACCCCATCCTCCCGCTCTGATTTAATACATTCCATTGTATGCATGTCCTTCTGCTTCCCAAGTTTCTGCTTTGCTATTTGCACATTGATTGTGCTATCAATCATTTATTTTCTTCAAATTAGTTTTGGATTTTGTGGCTTTTCCTGTTTATAACATTTGCAATTTGATGTTTCTTACAACTTTTTTCAGTGCAGAAGTATGGATCCATAAAATGCATGTGTGTATAGGCACACACAATACTTTGGCTTTCCTCATACAACTTGTAGAAAAATATAATTGCAATATTATCAAATCAGTCATTTTTAGGACATAACATATACAATTGGAAAACTCACTAGCATTTTAGGACAATGCAATTAACCTGTATTTTATGGTATGGTGCAGACATGTCATTATAATTTGTCCAAATTTGTAGGATGTTTACCACTAAGACTGAACCCTTATGTAAACTATCAACCTTTTGTGAACTCTAGGTGATTATAATGAGTCAATGTAGGTTCATTGATTTCCACAAATGTATACCTCTGGTGCAGGATGTTGATAATGGGATAGGCTGTGCCTGTAAGGGGGCACTGGTTGTAGGGGAAATCTCTGTGCCTTCACACTATGATTTGAACGTAATTGGACTACTCAACTTGTACAAATGTTAAAATTCTAAAATCATAAGTAATGCTGCTCATACAGTGGAGGTTTGATCCACAGAGCCTGAGGGTGAGGCCCTTGGGAAGTGATGGTATTGGTGGGTGGCTAAGGAGGAGGTTCTCTGATAGAATCACAATGACTTGATAAGGGAAGAGCATCCTCCTGTTTCTCCACTGCCTGGCTCACCCTATGACCCTCCCTATATGTGTGGTCAGTCATCCAGCAACATAGCAGATGCCGGAATCTTGGGAACACAGATCTTAGTGTTAGAGAGGCACTAACGAATACACTTCCTCTCAATTACACAGGAAACCTATCACTGTATTTTTAAAAGTCTTCAACAGTAGAAAAACTCACTAAAGTGCTGTCTTATCCTGAATCACACACACACACACACACTCTCACACACACATTCACATACACACTTCAGATCCCTTTATGCTTTCACAAGTAAATTAATTCTTTATACTTAAAAGTGAAAGCTCATGAGTACTTCAAACAACACACACAAACACACAAACACATACATATACACACAAAGAAGGCCTATTTAGATTAAAGAAATTGCTTAACCACCTACCTATTCTTGTAAATTATACCATAAAACAATATTACTCTTATAATTTACACTTCTAAGTGCATTCTGTGCACAAGGAAATCAATTAAGCAGGAAATTTATCTAAGCAAAAATAGCCCAGTAGGTTAATCAGTCTTACCAGTAACGAACTAAGTTTGGAATTAAGTTCTGTGAGAGGGAGGGAGGTCAGACTTAGGTGGAAGGGTTGGTTTCTCCTAGTGGAGTTTCTTAATTAAAGAAAAAACGTGATTCAAGCATGTGACCATTGATTTCTGGTGCTTTGTTTTTCATGAGAGGTAAGCAGTGTTTTTGAAATTTTTGCTTGCTTATTTTTTCACCTCAAGGCTTCCACATTAGATGTATAACTACAACCTGGTGTTTTTATCTAGAATAAAGCAATGCAATGATTTGTAAGTATGGAGGGACTGTCTGTTCTTCTCTTTTACCCTCTGTTGATATTTATTGTGATCACAAACTTATAATTCAATCAGTTATCTGAGAATTTATTCAAACAGCAACATGGACTTGGGGAAAAGCATGCATTAAAGAATATTGCATAAACCGCAAAAAATGCTAACATAAATGTTTATCAAAAATATGGTTTTGGGGCCAGTGCTGTGGCGTAGTATGTAAAGCTGCTGCCTGCAGTACTGGCATTCCATATGGGTGCCGGTTCCAGACTGGCTGCTCCACTTCCCATCCCACTCTCATTGTGGCCTGGAAAAGCAGTGGAAGATGTCCCAAGTCTTGGGCCCCTGCACTCCTGTGGGAGACCTGGAAGAAGATCTTGGCTCCTGGCTTCAGATCAGCTCAGCTCCAGCCATTGAGGCCTTTTAGGGAGTGAAACAGTGGATAAAAGACCTCTCTCTCTCTCTCTATCTGCCTCTGCCTCCCTGTGGCTCTTTCAAATGAATAAATAAATTTTTTTAAAAAAAATATGGTTTTACAGTACATCATGATAAAAATTTCTGAATACTGTTGAATCCATGAAGAGTAGGATGTGAGAGTGAGTAGGATGTGGGATGGTTTGGGGGTGGGAAGGTAGGTATGGGGGGAGAGAACTGCTATAATCCAAAAGTTGTACCTATAAATTTTATATTCATTAAATAAAAGCTTTCTATAAAAATAATTATAACTCTACAAAAGAAAACACTAAGAGTCCATTATGTTACAAAGGCTAAGTGAGTCCTTTCATCCTTCTGCCTATTTCTGTTAAGATTTGGTTTGATTTCATATAAGAAGCAAACACACATATACATACATACACCCAAGTATAGCTAAAGCAAGATATGAGCTTATTTTTTTAATTTTAGGTGTCTTGAATATTATAAAAAAACTTTCTGATATCTTGAATTATTCAACCTCTTATTTTCCTGCTCCTGTATCTGCAAGTATACCTCCTAATTCAAAATGGCTGCTAGAACTACAGCCATCACCTCAGACATCCAGACTTAGAATATAAGATTAATTTTATTTTACTTGGATTTCCTGAGAGATTTTCACATCACTTTTCCTGATATTTCATTGTTGATATATTAATAAATAATGGCACCAGTTGTAGATGATGCTGAAAATGTGGCCTTTTAAAAACCTAGGCAAGCCCGGTGCTGCAGCTCATTTGGCTAATCCTCCGCCTGTGGCGCTGGTACCCTGGGTTCTAGTCCCGGTTGGGGCACCGGATTCTGTCCCGGTTGCTCCTCTTCCAGTCCAGCTCTCTGCTGTGGCCCAGGAAGGCAGTGGAGGATGGCCCAAGTTCTTGGGTTCTGCACCCGCATGGGAGACCAGGAGAAGCACCTGGCTCCTGGCTTCAGATTGGCACAGCGCACCTGCCACAGAGTGCTGGCCATAGCGGCCATTTGGGGAGTGAACCAACAGAAGGAAGACCTTTCTCTGTCTCTCTCTCTCATTGTCTAACTCTGCCTGTAAAAAAAAAAAAAAAAAAAAAAAAAAAAAAAAAAAAAAAAACCCTAGGCAAGAATGTGCTATTTGGACAATTTGGACTTCTGTGCGAAAGATGACAATGGGTACTGAGAAGTGACCAATAGTGATTGCTACATTTATTTACTAATTTAATGACCTCACTTTATTATGTATAAGTTTTTATCTTCAAGGAAGCTCATAATCCAATGCAAAAATATAGAACAATATAACACATGCTTGAGGCCATGAATGTTAATGAATTCATAAATTACAATCCTCCTCGATACCCACATGCCAGCTTTGAAGAAGTTACAGAAAACGGAACTCCATCCATAATCCCAAAGAAGAACTTTGGGTATTACCTCTTGAGGGGGGAATGTTAGGTAGGAAGTCAGTTATGTAAAGAGAAGACATCTATATCCAGCATATGCATCTGCATCTCAAAGTCATCCCGATAATGTTTCAGGGGCAGCCTGCCCTGGCATCCTGCCCTGCCCCCTTCTACCTGATAACCTGCGAGATGGAGGTCCCCACCCCTTCTGCCTGACAATCTTCCACAATCTCCCAGGTGCAGCCTAGTATCTGCATCTCAAACACCCTGCTCCCTTCCTCCTGTCTGATAACATTTGCATACATAAAGTCCTTTGTTTCAGACCTTCAAGAGAAGTTTTTCTATTTACATCCAAAAAAGCCCTTTGTTCCAAGAGGAGCAGAGGTGGGGAAGCGAGACCCATCTCCTTAAAAACCCCAGCCTCAACTAGACTGTGCGCTCAGCTCTCTGCATCTTTGCTGAGCCGCCCGCCTGGCCTGGTCAGGTGTAATCTCTCCACTCAACATGTAACCTCCCTCCTTCCTCCTCCCCAGTCTCTCAGGCTCTGTCTGGAGAGGTGCCCATCCGTCCTTACAGATGTCCCTTCCTAATAAACCTTGCTATTTTATCTCCCAAAAAAAAAAAAAAAGAATTTTAGTAAAGTGCGTATAGATCCATCTTGGCTTTGAAGAATGTACTAAACTCATAAATGTCTTCAGTCAGAATATTAAATAACAGTTCCGGAATAACAGAATGAACTCTAATCTGGATGAGACCATTAGCCAATTTTTTCAAGAAATAGCCTTCATTTCATAAGAAAGCATTAGAGTTTTACAATGTTTTATTTATTTTATGGTTATAACATATGATTAGTATTATACCTATGACAATATTATTAAATGTTCCCACTCTTTAGGAAATTGTAAAGAAAAGAAAATCACTTTTTAAGAAATACTCAAAATTTAGCGATCAGTAAGAAGTAGATAGATGTTTGAAATAGGGTCTAAAAGAAACTGAGGGCACAACTGTCCATAGTTTTAACTGCATCGCTCTGTGATTTATGTGGGTCTTTAGGTGGAAGATTGTCTCTAATTCCGTATCTGATTTTTAAAAAGTCTATGGCAGTTGTTTCAATATGCTAAAACCTGGACATATCAGATTATATTAAATCCAAGAAAAAAAGAGAGAAAACCAAAAAACAAAAATCAAAAACCAAAGCAAATAGCTTGCATTCTACTAGCATCTTCAAATTCTATATTCTGTTCCTTTCAAGGGTTTTGTCTTTCAACTCAGAAGCCCAAATGACAATATCACTGGCAGAGTACCCTGACACACTTGAGATCCAATTTAGTTAATGCTATGTCAGTCTAGGAGATGTGGAGGCACGGCCATGTATGCTGCAGAGAAGGCAATGTGTGACTACTGAGGAATACCCTCCTATTCCCAGGATACTTGTTAAACAATTCTATGTCACATTCCAGTAAAATAACTCTAAAATCAGTTTCACAATAAAATAGATAGGTAACAGATTGATTTGAAATTTAATGTGTTAACATACACTCTTTTAAGAAATCTTTGAAGTTGAATTCCTATATCTCTTCTGGTTCATTTAAGATTCCGAGATGACGAGTCACCTTACATAGTATTTTTGGAATAACCATCACAGTCATTATTTTTTAACACAGTGAAGTGTTTATTTACTTAAGCTTTGTAACGCATTTTGATTTATCTGATGTCTGTCAACTTTCAGATGGGTTAACTTGCAAGTGCAGTTAGTTGTTGAATTAATAAATCTGCAAATGCACAATAATACATGCTTCTAATGCTAATTACCATCAAGAGAATAGTCCAGTGCAGCTCAAATACTCATATTTGCATACCCTGATGAAAACTGGTTCCTTTGTTTTTTTTTTTACAAATTATACTTTATGTGTATACATTTAGTTTTTAGATAAATAGCAATAGTATATTTTCTTCTAATAATTCCTACTGAATTCATAAACAAATTATGCCATCTTTCAGTCTTTTCAGTTTTGAAGACCAAAAATGTTATATGTCCCTACAAAGTAACTTGTTTTGAACTGTAGATTCATCCTTGGTATTTCTGGCCCCAAAATGTTCTTTTAAAATTCAATTTGGAACATTCTGCCAGGAACCCTGCTAGGTCAGGAAAATTAGAACAAAAAATGCCCCACAAACTGATGCTGCTTGGACTTATTAAAATTTTGAGTCATATTCTATGCTTGAAGGCAGTTTGATGCTTCCAAATGGACTAAGATGTATATTTCACTCAAAGCTAATGACAGGGCTGATGTGCCACAGTGGGTAAAGCCCACAATATATGGCACTGGCATGGCATATATTCATCAGTTTCAGTTCTAGCTGCTCCATTTTGAATCCAGATCCCTGCTAACGGTCTAGAAAAAACAGTGGAAATGATCCAAGTGTTTGGGCCCCTGCCATCTATGTGGGAGACCTGGAAGAAGTCATGGCTCCTGGCTAGTGCACCCATCTATGAAGTGAACCAGTGGATGGCAAAACTCTCTTGCTTTCTTTCTCTCTAACTCTGACTTTCAAATAAATAAATACATCTCTTTTTTTAAAAAAAAAAGCTGATGACAACAGAAACACTAAGCTGCAAAACTTTTGTAATATTTAATACATTTTTATTTTACAGAAAACTGCAAAAAATAGCATAGGAATTTCCAATATCCTCACAGATAGTTTTCCTTGTTACTAACATCTGTTGGTATGATACATAGTTTATAATTAATAAAGTGATATTGATATATGCTTATAATTATTATCTAAAGCCCATTCTTTATGTAGCCTTAGTTTTTACCTAATATCCTTTTCTTCTGTTCCAGGACATCATCTGGAACAGACCTTGCATTTGGTCATCAAATTTCCTTACACTCTTCTTGTCTGTGACAGTTTTGGAGACTTCTCTTATTTTTGATGATTTTGATGGTTTTTAACAGTAGTGATCAGGTTCTTTGTAGAACAATCCTCAGTGGGATTTCTCAGATGCTTTTGTCATGATTAGACACAATAGGCTAACTCCTCACTCTCTGCCTACCGCTTTGAATTGGTCAATAGAGAAGCCTAGTGGGAAACTAGATGGGAAAGAAATTGTGTATTATTTTGCCATGGTTCGTTCTGTGAGAGAAACCTGTGTTGACTGTGCTGCTGGAATAGAGGACACCACGACTCCACTAGGAGAGCCTCCTGCAACAGTTATCACCTGTTTGCAGCCACTCCTCCAGACATTGAGGCAAAACCAACTGCTTTTAAAATGTATCTTGATGACACCATTACACTTGAAACTAGAAGTTGTGTTTTCATAACACTAACATTTCTTTTTAATTTTTTTCTGCTATTTAAGAGGTACTGAGATAGACAAAAAGTGTTCCCCTCTGCTGGTTCATTCTCCCAATGCCTGCAATGGCTGGTACTAGGTCAGACTGATGCCAGGAGGCAAGAACTAAGCCTAGGTCTCCTACACTCATGGCAAAGACCCTATTGCTTGTGGCATCACCTGCAACATCAGCTGCCTCACTAGCAGGAAGCTAGAATCAGGAACAAAACCAGAACTTGAACCCAAATACTCTGATATGGAATACAAGCGTCTTAACAGCTAGACTGCTCATGTTACTGATATTCTTGAATTATCATTCAATCGCATTTTTTCTTTGCATCACCTGCCAGTGCACATTACAGTTTGCTAAATTCCTGTTTACCTACAAAGACATTACTCCTTTTTAAAAAAGATATACTTATTTAAAAGACAGTGACACAGAGAAAGGAAGAGACAGAGAGAGAGAAAAAAAAATCTTCCATCTGCTGAGTCACTCCCCAAAGGGCTGCGGCAGCCAAGTCTGTGCTACGCCAAAGCCAGGAGGAGCCAGGCACTCCATCCTGGTTTTCCACAAAGGTGACAGATGCCCTTGGGCCATATTCCACTGCCTTCTCAAGTACATTGAAGGGAGCTGGATCAGAAGTGGAGTAGCTGGGACTTGAACAACTAATCCAATATGAGATGCCAGCAAGAAGCATCAGCCCCAAGAACTTGCTACTTCGATGTCTTTAGTCACAGGGAACAGCCTCAGGAAGTTAGTTTATACACTTTTCTTTTAGATCCTTGAACTTCCATAAAATAAAAAGCGCCCTGTGTTTGATAAACTCATACAGGTGCTTATGTCACTTATTTTCCAGCCTTCCTCTATAAGCCACAAGACACATGAGTGAAGACATCACCTACCTCTGTAGTGAGCCTATTTATCAGGTGAACACCACAGTGTTTTTGTTTGATGTCACATGGTGCAGAAAAATTAACCAGCCAAGCTTTACCCAAATATATGACCATAAATGACACAATTTCTAAAGTTGTTGTTTGAAGTCATTTGGTTTAGCTAGTATGCAGTGTAGAAGTAGAAAAACAAAGCAAAATCCGGTTCTTGAAAGTGATATGGAAGCCTCTTGAGTTCGCCAACTCTGATCTTATTTAGACAAGGCCACAGTCACAGTGGAAGTTCTCTCCTCCAGAGAAAGTTTCTTCATTCTTTGATGGTCCATTCTTTCTGCTGGCATTTCACTCACAGAGATCTTTCATTTAGGTCATTTTTTTTTTTGCCACAGTGTCTTTGCTTTCCATGCCTGAAATACTCTCATGGGCTTTTTAGCCAGATCCGAATGCCTTAAGGGCTGATTCTGAGGCCAGAGTGCTGTTTAGGACATCTGCCATGTAGGATCTCTGTCTTTAATGTATTATACTATGTGAATTAATGGTATAACTAGTACTCAAACAGTACTTTATACTTTGTGTTTCTGTGTGGGTGCAAACTGTTGAAATATTTACATAGTATATACTAAATTGATCTTCTATATATAAAGATAATTGAAAATGAATCTTGATGTGAATGGTATGGGAGAGGGAGTGGGAGATGGGATGGTTGCGGGTGGGAGGGAAGTTATGGGGGGGGGGAGCCGCTACAATCCAAAAGTTGTACTTTGTAAATTTATATTTATTAAATAAAAGTTGAAAAAAATAAAAAAAGAGTGATATGTTTCAGTAATACCCTAAAAATACAACATCATTTGTTAAACAGTAACAAAGTTGTAAAAGCCTCAGAGACTCTGATGACAAAAAGTAGAAAAGCCTCAAGAAGACTTGACAGGGACAGGTTTTTGGTCTAGAGGTTCAGACACTCACATACCACACTGGAGTGCCTCGGTTCATATCCTGGGTTCAAATGCTGATAAAAGGTTCTTGCTAATGCAGATACCTGGATGCAGATATCAGGATGGCTCAAGTAATTGAGTTCACGCCATCTACCTGGCTTTCAGTTTGTGCCTGATCCAGCTCTGATATTTGTGGGCATTTGGGAAGTCAAACAGTGGATATGAGCTAGTTTCTCTCTCCTTCTCTCTCTCTCTCCCTCATTTCAAAAAAAAAAAAAAAAAAAAAAAAGACGTAAAAGGGTTAAGAGACAATGAGAGGGGCCAGTGCTATGGTTTGGTGGGTTAATCCTCTGCCTGCAGTGCCGGCATCCTGTATGAGCGCTGGTTCTAGGCCTGGCTGTTCCTCTTCCAATCCAGCTCTTTGCTATGGCCTGGGAAAGCAGTGGAGGATGACCCAGATCCTTTGGCCCCTGCACCCTCATGGGAGAACCAAAAGAAGCTCCTGGCTCCTGGCTTCAAATAGGCGCAGCTCTGGCACTGGCAGCCACTTGGGGAGTGAACCACCGGATGGAAGTCCTCTCTCTCTGTCTCTCCCTCTTTCTGTAACTCTACCTCTCAAATGAATAAATAAAATATTTTTTAAAAAGACAATTAAAAGAATACTACGGAAATCTGGAGGAAAGGATACTTTCACTTTTGGAAATTCAGAAAACCAGGAACATTTGAAAGGTATTCATAAACTGTGTTCAAGCTAGATTTAGAAAGCTTTGAACATGCATGTTTTTGTCCAATATATGATACACTGAAAGCAATAGCGTTATTTTATTTGTGGGGTTTTATTATAATACGTATTTAATAATAAAACCACATGCACACATGCCAATGAAACAATTAAACTCAGAATGTGTATCAGGAGAAGATATCATAGAACAGGATAGCCCATGATGAGGTGAATTGGGCACTGGTAAGGTGACTTTAAATACCTCCCTCCTTCAGTTTCTTGAATTAAATCATTTTCTGGTTAAAATACTTCATTGTGTCACATGGATAAACAAATTGGAAGCCACAATTATCAAAGATTCTAACTATGCATTTAACCAAACAATATATTCCTTTATGCTTGTGCACAGAGGTGGTAACCATGGATGTTAATTGTAATATAATTGTGGATACAATGTTGTAAGGATCATCAGACATTGTTATGTTCTGGTTTTAAACTGCCTTTTTAGCTAGTATCCCGGATGTGAAAAAAAATGTGCTTAAAATTGTATTAGCTCTTCTAATAGTGAGACAGTGCCTGAATCGATCTTTAAAATGTTCAATTTAGCTGAAATCTTCTTTGTCAAGTAATCAATGTGTTTACAGAATGATAAAAGTGGTGTCAGGAAACTAGCAAGACTCCAAGTTATTTGGAAGACATAATGCAGGCCAGGGAAGATTCACCAACTTGAACTTCACCATCGTCAGTCACATCCAATGACATGCAAGAGAGAAGTGGAACACCTGCTTGCATTTTTCCAAAGGATGAGAGTGAGCTAAGTAGCTGATCTCATGATTAAACCCTGGGAAAAGACGTAGCAAAAGTGGATCTGCACAATGGATGGGGTCATTGTCATTGATGGCTTTGATTCTGACTTCAGAGTTTATAAACATTTTAGAAGCTGCATTAAATATAGAAATCACTAAGGTATAACTAACAGGTGATATCTGATAAAAAAGTATTTCTTTCAATCTTTCATTTCATCTAAAACCTTTTACACAAAAGAAAATATATAGGTAAGTCATACTATGATGGCTTAATAGTACCTATTATAAAGCAGAAGTGTGCTTTTCCAACCATTTTGTTATGGTGATCACATTAATCATTATTTAAATTGTGAAAAACAGACGTCAGGCTATAAAAAAGGAAGCCTTGAAGAAATGTCCTTGATACTGAACAAGGCTTGTACAAATGGCAACCTATTGAGTGCAGAATAAATGAGGTAATTACCATTCAGTTTTACAGATGGAAAAGCTGAGTCACCAGGAGGTTAAGTGACTTGCCCAAGGTCACAGAAGAAGCCATTAGCACCATTATGTAGTTTCCTTATTCTTCTTTATTTCTCTTATGTTTTATCTAGTACAGCAAGCAAAATTAAAAGACAAACATTCTCCATAGACACATCAATTGTTCTTGCAATTGGTTTAGATGCAAAAACAATGGAAGAAATTTTTAGATCTAGCTGTGCTATTTTTCTACATAAATATATTTTATTCCTTATTTCTTTTGTTGTTGTCACTGTGGAAACTGGTCTGTTCTCTAATGTGACCAAAACAACAGAGACCAAGAAGAAAACAAGTGAGTTTTAAATAAGAGTGTTGGGAAATGAACAAATGTAAATAGAAATCCTTTTCTGAGAAAAACCCTCTGTGTCCTCCAGTTTCTGATTTATACAAGTGACTTTGCATTGTATGAAATATAGAAAATCAGTACAGTAAGAATAAAAAATTGAAAATATATTAAATAAAGACCTTTCTCTCTGTCTCTCTCTCACTGTCCACTCTGCCTGTCAAAAAAAAATTGAAAATATATTAAATAAATCTATCATAGTATATATATTTCTAAGAGGCTAGTAATCTGAGATTTATAAATTAAATAAAAATAAAAATAATGGGCACTGTTGCTGTAGCAAAGCTGGTAAAGCCACCACCTGCAGTGCCAGCATCCCATATGGGCACCAGTTCAAGTCCTGGCTGCTCCACTTCCAATCCAGCTCTCTGCTATGGCCTTGGAAAGCAATAGAATATGGCCCAAGTGCTTGAGCCCCTGCATCCATGTGGGAGACCTGGAAGAAGCTCCTGGCTCTTGGCTTTGGATTGGAGCAGCTCAGAACCTATAATAGTTGCAGTCAATTGGGGAGTGAACAAGTGGATGGAAGCCCTCTCTCTCTGCCTCTCCTTCTCTCTGTATAATTCTGACTTTCAAATAAATAACTAAATCTTAAAAAAATAAAAATAAAAGTAATGATTTCTTGTTGGGTACATTGTGGATATAATATTCAGATGTCAACTAATTTGTAATGGAACCTATCATTGGCTATATTATGCTTTCATTGTAATTTGTTTTTAATTAGTAGATTTTTATTTTTGAGTATGTTTAGATTCATAGAAGAAATTGAGCTCAATATAGTATACACAACACATATCTTAACACCCAAATGCTTTCATCTGGACTTTTGACATAAAAAGTTTTTTTTCATATTTAATGTATACAATTTTATAAGTTTGCAAATAAATAGACACCTGTGAAACCATTTGAACGCAATGCAAATGAAAATTTCACACATTGTTATATTCATAAGGCCATAGGAATCAGTCTGTTCTGTCATAAAAGAGTTCCCATTATGGATGATGATGAAATTATAGTTTTTAATATAAGTTGATTACATCTTCCCTTCTCCAGAAAGTTCCATCCATAGACATTTTCTCTTTTCTGTGACATTGACCCTAGAACATGTCAAAATGTACCTTTTTGCTTTATTCTCTGTAATTAGATACAAAACTTTGTAAAGAAGTTAGGTTCTTTTCTATGAATGCTATAAAATATGTCCATAGGTGCTTTACACACACACACACAAATCCATCAATTTATCACTCTTGTTTTTCTCAAGGGCAGATGGTTTCTTCTCTATGGCATATTAACACATACCCATAGGGTCTAGTCATTTATGTCAAAGGCAGACAATATTTTTATAATAACAGTGAGATTTCTATTTTAGGAATCAGTTTTATAACTAAACAAATTAATACCACTTGAAAACATGCAGGTTAATAGGAAATCCTATCAACAGACAGGACTATGATATAGAGATAGAATAAGAATTGTCCTAAGATAGTAACTGGTAATTAAAATCAACTTTTTCAACTCTTGTTTGTAAACTGTAGCTTTTTCTCCTTCAATTTTTGGAGCACATTTTTCTCTTCCATTGGCATAATATTAACTCTAAGCTACCTCTATGGCTATCAGTTCTCTCTGTTTCCCCTTCCCTCCTCCTCTCCCTTTCCCTTTCTTTCTCTCTTCTTACCTTTTCCCCCTCAATAGATCCTTTTATGATTAAGGACTTGTGAATTTTAGAACATGTCTTCTCATTTCTTCTCTTTCCTCGCCATATAGTGTCCACAAATTATGTTATCAGGGACTTTCTGATATTCCTAACAGTGTAGCTCTACCTAGATGTCTACATAACACTTTGGGGGCAGTTTGTAGTTTATCAGATAATAAACACTTTTTACTTTTTCTATTTGATTCATCTTGATGAGTGGTGTCAGGGACATTTAGACTATCAGCAGTCATTACAACATGCTTCATAAAAACATCAATATCAAACTTTAACTTTGTTGCCTAAACTAAAGAACTTGGTGTCATAATTAACCTCTTCCCCTTAAATATGACCCAAAATAATTTGTCATAAGTCCTTGTTTGTTTTTCTTTTAGTAATGGTTAGGAATATTCCTTCACCTTTTCCATCTTTGCTATCATTACTTAACTTTTTATTAATCATCTCGGTAAACACGATAGGCCTCTAAACTGAATGCTTTCTCACCAGCTCCGATGGAAGATATATAGTCCTATTACCTCAGCTATCGGAATGATATTTATGTAATATCAATGCATTAAAAATGTATATGTTTGAGTTAGAATGAATTACTGATTTATAATATTTCTTCTCCCTGTAGAAAGCTAGTAGTTTTCTAGCTTTGTGGATTCAGACTTGATCTTATGACTTATTTTGGTCAATAAGGTTTGTGAAAATCCTTGGTAGGGATAGTGGTTCAGCAGCATATACATGTTAACTGCAGTCTCTCTTATCTCTGCCAGAGTTGGCAATGTCCCCCCAAATTACTGCATTTTTGCAGTAACAACAAAGCTCACTAGTCCCTCATCCATCTGTGAAGGTGAAGTATACTTCACAAGAGCAAGAAATTGGATATCTTTATGATTTATTTTTGAAAGGCAAAATTACAGAGAAAAAGGGAGAGACAGAGAAAGAGAGAGATCTTCCATCCACTGCCTCTCTCTCCAAACACCCACAACAGCTGGGGGTGGACCAGGCTGAATCCAGGAGCTGGGAACTCCATCTGAGGATTATCAGAGATTCAAGTATCTGAGCCACCATCCATGGTATCCACTGCACATTAGCTGGAAGCTAGCTAGGCAGCAGAGCACCCAGGACTCAAGCCAGCCCTCTGATACGGGAGGCAGGCATTGCAAGCATGGCTCAATCTGCCGTGCCACGACACAGTCCGGCTTATGTTGTTTAAAGTCACGGAGGTATTGGGATTGTTTGTTACTGCAACATAACCCCATCTACAAAGATAACTGAAATATTTGGCCCCTGGGTCTGTGAAGTAGTTGCTAGTTAAGGGATTCCCCACTGTATGACTCTGTGACTCAGTCTATGTCTTACTCTATTAGTAAATCTCCAGTAAAGGAAACCGATAGACTGAGATACACAGAGAGACCAATAAATTCAATACATATCTGAAGTGGGTGATTAATTTCAATGAGTTAACTTGAAGAATTTTGGAGGTTGGCAAGCCCAAAATCTGCAGAATTGGCAAGTAGAATGGAGACCTGGGAGAGACTTGGAGTTTGGGGTTAAGGACTGTATGTTGAGAGAATTTCTCCTTACAGGGATATCAGCCATTTTTTGTTAAAGTCTTCAATACATTGTGCTCTGGACCACATTTTGGTCCATATTTCACCCAAAAAACCCAACAGAATGTTTGGTGCCTTGAACATTCATCTCAGTCTATCATTGCATGGTTACTTTAAATAAACATGGGTACAGAGGCTGCTTTCACTGACAAAAGACATCTCAGAATTTAGAGTTTCAATGACCCCAGCTTCATCCAGGACTACTTATATATCTGCTTCTGATTTCCATCATCTCATTCATCCCCAATCAATGTTCTTACTGTAACTGTGGACTTGTCCAGGTTGGAAACTTGATTTGCCTTGTAATTAAATTACTCATAGCATGTGATCCTCGGTTTGGTTTCCAGCAATCTCAGCTCTGCAGTTACAGGTCGTAACAGTCTCTTTCAGGGCAAACACGGGGGCTTTCAGGTCATTTCTATGGTGGTGGTGCTTAAACTGGGAATTAATTCCTGAGCTTATCCTTTTCCTGCCCTACTTTGTCTTACCTTAGGAGCAACCAGCCAATGTTTTGGTTTGACAAAAATATTATTAGACATTACATACTTGGTCCTCTAAAAGCTCACTGATGCTAAGTATTTGATTAGGAGTGCCCATTTTAAACATTCTATTGCCATTTTACACACTGAACTAACAGTGCTCTCTTTACTAACAGTAGGTGGGTAGGCTTTTTTATTGGCGACTATTTTTCTGTAGGAAGAGGCTCACTCACATTATGACCAGTAATCTATTCAAATCTACTATTTAAATGTTAATATTATCTTTTAAATGTCTTCACAAAAACATCTAGAATTGTGTTTGACCAAATATCTAGACACTATTCTCATCCAAGCTGATATAAACAATTAACCACCTAACTTACTATAGAAGATGGAAATGTCAGGGATTTTCAATCTCATTCTCCCTAGCAGTAAAACTGTAATGTAGGCTGAAATATCCCCATACCTCTAGCCAAAATGTTAGCTGGGAGTTGATATATGACAGCAAGGGTTTTGAGGACCAATCAATGGCAATCATGACAATTTTCATAAAATCAAGTGCCTCCTGTTTAGTTGTCTAGAATCAATGCCATGATTCAATCTGCAACATGAAAAGCACAGAGGTGTGGGAAGTGGTAGGATTTTGTACATTTTTCCTCATAATAAACCTCAGGAAACTTTTCTCTACATATCTTAATTACTTCAGCAGGTGACTCCATTTTCCTGTTTTAAGGATCTAGAACTTCTTTCTATCCATAAGCACCATAACAGATTTCTGTAAAAATCTTAGAATAAGACATGAAAACATACTTTTTTTGTTTTGCAATAAATATAAATATAAATATACTTTAACACTTAAACATTTACAGTATATAATTTTCTGTTAGCATCTGTGTAAGCAACCTTCTCCATTTTGGACATTCTTTTCCATTACTGAGTAGATCAGAAGGTTTACTCACAGAGATTTAAATTCACTAACTATAGACCTCCAAGATAAGGCTTTTACTCTCCCATCATTAGGTCATTTTTTTGTACCTTTGTAATGCTTACAACTAGTAAATGCATTATGTACTAATCACCATACTTTTAGAGCTATTTTATTGGAAATTAAATTTCTATGGACAGGAAACACAAAACCATAGCTTCATTCCCAGCCACAAGACAATGTGAAATAATTAAATAATGACTAATATCTGATTCCCGCTCAATAATTTCTGTTTTAAACTTTTCAGTGAATTCAAAATATCACAAAAATTTAAGATATAAATTAAAGTGCAAATAAAAGGATAATGAAAATAAAATATTATTAGACAAAGTTGGTGTTTTAGATGTGCATAAAAATGAGTTTGATTACCATGTGAACAGAGTGAGAAAGGCTTTCTTTTCTACTATCAGTGAAGTACTTCTGGAGAATTTATACAATTATATTTTCAATACAAATAAATATTAAATGTTATTATTCCTATATAAAATTCTTCAATATAAAAAATCAGTAAAATTAGTATATTTAAAATTTTCAATTTATATTGAGCAAGTAAGTCTTTAAATTGATTCTAACATTAAATCTGTAAAGCATCACTAAAACTGGCACTGAGAAAAGAGAGAATATGGAAAGAAGATAGGGAGGGGTGAATGGCTGGACAAATATGTTCTGTAAGGTGCACTTGAAATCAATCACTATTAATCTTGTTCAGTTAGGTGAGCAATTGTTTAACTAAACTGCTGTTCTGAACTCACCCACCTGCTTTAGCTATTTTTTGTATGTCTTTATTGATTGCCAATGGGACTGTCATTTTGACTAATGAATTTATTTAAAGACATCAGATAATGATGATCTTGTTCATTTAGCTCATGGAAAAGTGATGTCCCTCTGGATTTAAGAAGGAGATATTCAGAAAGAAGATTCATTAAAACAAATAGATTAGATGTTGAACAGGAGGAAGAGGAAAATGGAGATTAAAGTGGAAAAATCATGACATGGCAGAAAACAAAGAGTCACTTGCTTCAAATGTAGATGTGTTTATTGTCTTCTAAGTTTAATGATGAGGTTGCATTACAGTTATGTGAATCAGGGGCAGGTGCTGTGGCTCAACCTGTAAACCACCACTTGGGACATCTGCATCCCATATCCTAGTGCCTGCAATCTAGTCCTGTCTCTGCTTCCAATTCATCTTCCTGTTAATGTGCCAGAGAGAAGCAAATGATGGCCCAAGTACTTGAGTTTCTCCCACATGGGAGACCCAGATGAAATTCCTGGCTCCTGCCTTTGGCCGGGCTATACCGGCCTGACTGTTGCAGGCATTTGAGTAGCGAATCAGAGCATGGAAGTTTCTCTTTCTCTCTCTGTTTTTTCTTTTCTGTCACTCTGTCTTTCAAATAAATAAATAAATAAATAAATAGTTTTAAAAGTCATGTGATATCCATAACATCTTCCTTAAATTACATTTTCTTAGTAATTTATGCAAGGCACCAATTTTATCACAACAAAAGGAGGAGGGAAAATGAAAATTATGTAACTGAGTCACTCTTGACCCACTTTATGGAAGCTTTCTGCTTCCCAACTGTGTCCTCCATCGGTAGCCCAGGGTGATCACAGCACAAAGCATACCTGAGTGTTATTTCACTGCATATATTCCTTAGGTCATTCTCCATGCCTCCTAACCTGACAGAGAAAGATGTCTCAAAATCCTGATGAATGACACATCTTTATGCTATACTTCGGCTTTCACATTTTGTGGGCTATTTTGTTTGTTTTGCATTGCTTTCTATTTTTTGTTCTGTAAACTTCTGAAGAGTGTGAGGCAGTTTTATTTCCTACACCTGACATGCCTTCTAAATTATACATTTATTCTGACAGCTGTTTGAGAGTGAGATAAACTTCAATCTTTCTTTGACCAGTCCGTGTTAGGTCTTTAGTAACATATCCTTACCAATCTACTTGCAGTAAATTTAATTATTGGTTCCAATGGTTCTCACATGTTGCTATGTAATTTTTCATTTGTTTTGGCTTTTTTATTTTTAGTTTGTTGTGTTGTGATTTACAAATTCAATATAGTTCATAGATACAATTTTAAGATATAATGATATTCCCATCCTTCCTCCCTCCCTCTGCTCTCTCCCTCTCTCCCTCTTCCTCCCTCCCGCCCTCCCTCCCTTCCTTCTTTCCTTCTTTCTTCCTTTCTCTCTCTCTCTCTCCCCCTCTCTCTTGCTCTCTTTCCTTCTTTCCTTTTCCATTTTTAGCTTTTGAGAAAATACACTTTTAATTTACATTGCAGTCAAGGGTTTATTGCTGCACCAAATTAAAAGATTAACAAGTAAAAAGCAGAAAGATCTCAATTTAGTGGAAATATAGGCAAAGTCTATAAACAATAATCAAGTGTAAAGATTTCACCCATATACAGTAAATATTAAAGTAATCACAGATCATTAAAACTATAGTAGTATAACATTCTTAACCATTGGTTTGAGAAAGATATAAAACAAAGATGGACAAAACTATATTTGCAGCAATACTGATACACAGGTGTTTTATTTTTTTTTTCTTTTTTAATTTTAGCTCCCACATATAAAGGAAAACATGCAGTTTTGTCTTTCATTGCCTGGTTTATTTCACTAAACATGACACCATCCAGTTGTATCCATTTTGATGTAAATGGCAGAATTTCATTTTTATAGCTCAATTATATTCCATTACATATATTTTAGTAAATATACTATGTATATATATATATATATATATATATATGTTATTTTCTTTATCTATTCATCTGATGGTGGACACCTTGGTTGATTCTGTATTTTGCAAGATTTCCACAGAAAGTTTAGTCATTGTTTATTTCTTTTTCTTTTTGTTGGAGAGGATGCTTGGCCATATGGCATATTGAGATAGACAGATACACAGACTAAGGCACCTCTCTTACATGTTTCTGTAGTTTCTTTCTTTAGCATTTTGCACTGTATTAATTGAAGTCTTAATTGCCTTTCATCCTTCTTGATTGCAATGTCAAAGAGTTAGGGCTATGTCTTTATGTGCACAATGGACTATAAGATTATTACAGATAAATGTTATATTTTATATCCATATTCACATATCCCTTCACCCATAAGCACAGCACCTACATTTTGAAATCCATATGTAGTTTTTTCATAGTACACATTTCCCATAAATTTTTGGAGGATCTCTCATATACCTATGAATGTATACGCAGCAGACACACACACATTCTTTTTTATTGATTGCTAGTGCTTTATTAAAGACAAATGGTCTCATATAAGAAGTAAATATGTCCCCAGGCCAACAGAGAGTACATGTACGTGTGCCAGAGAAGGAGATGTGAGAGCCTTACTCTGTGCTCTGAAGGGCAGTCGGCAGGCAGGGCCTGGATCCACCAGGAAGGCAGATGAAGTTCCCCACTGTGGGGGCTTCACTGGTCCTGGGTGCCCCAGGAGATGTGATCTGGCCAGGTGGCTGTGTGGTACTCATGGATGACCTGGTGCAAAATCTCCCTGTATGTGTCATCTCATCCAAGTTGTTCTCGGGGATGTCCTTCTTCCAGACCTGTTTGCCGTGAAGGCCTCCAGCTCCCACAGCTTGTTGACCTGGCGACAGGTGTGCTTGAAAAGTGAGGGGATGCTGCTGTGGTTGGCATCAGGGTCTGCTGACACACTGGGCTGAGGACAGGCAGGGATACTTCCTTGACAGGGCTACCTGGATGCTGTCCGGGTCCTAGGGATGCAGCTAGCCAACTTCAGTGTCCAGATGCTCTAAGGCTCTTGTGTACCTGGCTGGAGTCGGCTTCCCCCTGGATGATGCTGAGGATGGCGATGCCGTAGTGGTTGGGACAACTTTCTCCTGTGCCGTCCTCCCTTTGTTATACCGTGGGGAGGAGCAGACAGAGGGGGGCTCCTTACTGACTACTGAAGCTCACAGGCTCCCTCTTGGTTGCATGGTTGAATTAAATTTAAAAATTTAAAAGTTGACGCTAAAACCATTCGCAAAGAATTTAAGTGTAAATAGTAATTATTTTATGCTATAAGATATATGATTCAAGATAATCTCCTAGGTTAATAAATGAATAATTTTAATTAGAAGCTACCTAGAGAAAAATCAAAGCACCTATTTTAATATTGAACCATGTTAATGTATTTTTCCCAATTCACTGAAGAATGGTGTGTTAATTTCAATTTATTAATCTATGCGATTGAGAAATGATTCTTAAGCTAGCAGAAAGAAACTGATAACAAAATAATCTGTCTTTCAGTTTTGTTAACACTGGAGTACAAATATTTGTTGGCTAATCAAATTGCCTTATTAATCAATTTGACCATAACTTGTCATATTTTACTCCTCCCTTCTGCTCAGATTAAAAAAAAAAAAAGAAACACTGGAAGCATTGGTATAGATTGATAACTTACAAAATAATAACAGGTGAGTAAATAAATTCATGTTTAATTTTGTTTTCATGAACATAAGCAGACAAAGTAAAATTTATATAAATATTATAGACCTTTAATTTCCAGATAATTTACCTCAGAAATTCATGTTTATTTTACTTCTATGAAACACAAGCACACAAAATATAGATTTATATAAATATTAGTGATTATTAATTTCCAGATAACTAACCTAAGAATATACTAGTAATAATAATACATAGCATTTTTTCTTCATATATTAGGGTAAATCAATACTTAATTTTTCTCTTCAAAGTATTCGTTCTACTATTTTGATGAAAGGATTAAAACATATAAACTATAAACTTACTGTTGATCAAAATCACAATGACTAGGGCCAATAAGCATTCTTTGATATCTGTTGAAATGTTCTCAATGGCAGCCATTGCCTACAGACTAAGAGACTTGCACTTTGCCTGTGCTCACTGTATTAAGAACATAAACACAAGCATTATGTGGTTGGGTCAGATGATTGACATAGAAGTTAAAACATCACTTGGAACACCCACATCTCATATCAGTGTGCCTGGAGTCCAGTCCTGGCTCTGCTCTCAATTCCTACCCTGCAAAGCTGCAGGTGATGGCTCAAGTAGTTGAGTCTCTACTACCTAACTAGGAGAACTGGATTATGTTCCCAGCTTTGGCCTGGCCTAGTTCTGATCACTGCTGGCATTTGGGAACCAGCAGATGGGAGATAGATATCTGTTTCTCTTTCCCCCTTTCAACCTCTCTCTCACCCTCTGAGTGTTTGCCTTACAAATAAATAAAATGAATAAATAAATTAAACAGACACATGCACGCACACACACGCACACACACTCACACAGATTGGGATTCAACAGCAGTGCCTGAAAAAATATCTTCTTATGAAGAATTGGGTTGGATAACCTGCACAACTTAAATAATTGATAGGGGCCAGTGTTGTGGCATAGTGGGTTGAGTTTCTGCTCTCAACAGCAGCATCTCACATTAGAGCGCTGGTTTGAGTCCCAGTGGCTCTGCTTCTGATACAGTTCCCTGCTAATGCACCTGGGAAGACAGTAATTGATGGCCCAAATGTTTGGGCTCCTGGCACTCATGTTGGGGACCAGGATGGAATTCCTGGCTCCTGATTTCAACATGGCCTAGCCCTGGCTGTTGTGGGTATTTGGTGAGGGAATCGATGCATGGAAAATTCTCTCTCTCTCTTTCTCTCTCAATCTCTCTCTCTTCCTGCATGTGTGTTTGTGTGTGTGTGTGCGCGCGTGTGTTGATGTGCCTGGGAAAGCAATGGAAGGTGGCTCAAGTGTTTTGGTCCCTGTATCTTCATGAGAGATTTGGAAAAAACTCCTGTCTCCTGTCTTTGGCCTGGCCCAGCCCCAACCATTGCAGCCATTTTGGAAATGAACCAGCAGATGGAAGACCTCTTTCTGTTTCTACCCCTCTCTGTGTAATTCTGACTTTCAAATAAATAAATTAATATTTAAAAATAAATAATAAATACATCCCTAAAAATAAATAATAGATAAAACCTTAGACTCCACATGGATAATCATAGGATAAGTGGAAATATTTTTAAAATATTTACCTATTTGAAAGAGTTATACAGAGAGAGGGAGAGACACAGAGAGAGAGAAACTCTCCCATCCACTGGTTCAATCCCCAGAGAGCTGCAACAGCCATGACTGTGCCAAGCCAGAGCCAGGAGCCAGGAGCTTCATCAAGCTTTTCCACATGGGTGGCAGGGGCCCACGCACGTGGGCCATTTGCTGCTTTTCACAGACCATTAGCAGAGAGCTGGACTGGAAGCAGATCAACAGGGACAGGAACTAGCACCCACATGGGATGCTGGCATTGCAGGCAGTGGCTTTCACCACTGTGCCACAATACCAGAATAGGAAAATCTTTTTTTTTTTCTTATATGGGTTATAGGAAGAGTCATGACAACAAGGCTGTAAAATTTCCTCAATGATTAAAAGTCAAAAATGCAGAAAAACTGTCCAAGAACGAAATATTTTTAGTTTAAAAACAATCTGTATTATGCTTTTATTATCACTAGGTGTCACCTATATTAATAGTTAAATATATTTTTATAAAATTAACCTGGACATAAAATTGGGTTATTTGGTAAAATCATAGGTTTGATTTTGTGATAAAATATAATTATTTGGACTGGAGTAATCTTTTGTCTTAGTTGTTACGGGTTACAATTCTGTCATCTAAATCTGTCTTTAGAAAGACATACTGCACGTTAATGGTGTTTTAGCCAAGTAATTACTAAGTGTTTTTGGAGTATTCCTGTCAGACTATCACAAAGATTTCTTGGAGCAGAAGCAAATATTAATATGGAGTAATTTGGTGTATCATATTTAATTTACAATGCATAATATTAGGTACTGCCAGATATTTGAACTAATGACTAGTATCTGCTTTCTTGTCTTTTTAAAATTATAATCAATTATGTGTGAGGGAATATTAAGGATATAAGGAGAGAGTAATTAGTAAATTAATACATGAGCAAATCTAGTACAATATGATTACTGCAACTACTTGATAAAGACAAACTTACAGGTCGAAAGACTCATTTGTGTCTCACTCATGTTCTCTTTAAAATGTTTTCTTGTTACTCCATGTCCTCTTACTTCTCTCTTGTCTACCTTTCCTAACTCATTTCTCATCTCTCACCTCTCCTTGTGTCTTCCATGGTCTAAGCATGATGGTAGATTATAACACAGAGCCAAAAAAAAAAAACCAAAGTTTTTGGCAATCTGACCCTTTTCTCTAAATATATATATATATAATATATATAATATATATACACACACATATATATATATACCAAAATTCATTGAGATGAAAATATTATAGACTGAATATTCTTTGTGTTGGTTATAGTCAATACCTCTTATCATCTTCTCTTTTCTATATTCTGCTTTCTGTCTTTCTTGCTTTTATACGACCATCTTTTCTTTCAGTCCAGTCATCATGTCATCTGTGAAAATTCCTGATCTCCTTACATAAGCACTCCTCCTTTGAAAACCCAATAACTTTATGTATATAGCTTGAGTATTACACTTAACCCACTATTTTATAATCATTTCTTTATATATCTTTCCCCACAACAAAGTATAGAAGCATTTTTAGACTAAATACCTTTAAACAATTATTATTTTATTTAAATATTTCATGGTACCTGATATATGTTGAGATTCAAAATGTATCTGATAGGTGACAAAATATATGAGATGACAAATTTATTATATAGTATTGTTTAAATTTTTTGGTTAAGGAAATATACTAAAGGCTTTTTTGAGGCATAAAATATTTCCCTTCTCCAAGTTTTCAAAACGAAAACTCGTATAAGTTATTAACCAAAAATTGACATTATATTTCAAATATATAGTATGATTTTATTTGTAAATCAAAGATATATGTTGGTGATTTAAAAATTAATTTTCTCACTGACCAGCTCCAATAGTGGTAACTATCTCAGAGAATCGTAAGGAGAAATATTTTAACACAGTGCATGACATGTAATAGTGGTACAACAAATATTGGATGCATGATTGAATTTACAATCATTCCTTTAAACCAGATTTTAGTTCTTACCAGGTTATGAACATCTCTGTGCTGTTTCAACTTGATTTTTCAAAAGACTATTTGATTGTCTTGACACTATGGTGATGAACCATCTTGGGACCACCACAAAGATGCAACAATAATATGGAACTTGGGATCTTTGAAGACTTTCAATTTACAGAGATACCCCAGTTGGTACTTTTTTATGGGAGATAATTAGCAACCTATTTTTATATTGTTTGTATTATAAAACATATATTCTATTAATATAGCCCTATTCATTAACATACTCTCACCAGCAATGTAAAGAGTTCTTTTAATTGAAAAATGATTATTTTTAAATGTTCTAACATCTTACCACTATGATCATGTGAAATGGTATTTGTCTTCTATTTATTAAATTTGAAATCACATTTTCCCCCATGGAATTTCTAATATGCTTTGCATTCTATAGACAATATATATTCAATACAAATCAAATATTTCCTCTCAGTCTGGACACCTATCTGCACTGCTTTATGATGCTATTCTGTGACTAGAAACCTTCTGTGTTAATATAGTCAAATTAAACATGTTTCTTCATAGTTTTTCATTTTACTCAAATATTATGTTTAAGAAATCTTTTCCTAACCAGACAGCATGTAAGTATTCTTTAGTATTTTTCAGTGACATTTTTAGAAGTCTCTCTTTTACATTTTGATCTTTTTTTTTAAACTTTTATTTAATGAATATAAATTTCCAGTGTACAGCTTATGGATTACAATGGCTTCCCCCTCCCATAACTTCCCTCCCACCCGCAACCCTCCCCTCTCCCGCTCCCTCTCCCCTTCCATTCGCATCAAGATTCATTGTCAATTCTCTTTATATACAGAAGATCAATTTAGTATAAAGATTTCAACAGTTTGCACCCACATAGAAACACAAAGTGAAACATACTGTTTGAGTACTAGTTATAGCATTAAATCACAATGTACAGCACATTAAGGACAGAGATCCCACATGAGGAGCAAGTGCACAGTGACTCCTGTTGTTGACCCAACAAATTGACACTCTAGTTTATGGCACCAGTAACCATCCTAGGCTGTCGTTATGAGTTGCCAAGGCTATGGAAGCCTTCCAAGTTTGCCGACTCTGACCATATTTAGACAAGGTCATAAAAGACAGGGTGAGGATAGTAACCAATGATCCTAAGAGTGGCATTTACCAGGTCTGAACAATTATACAGCATTAAGTGGGGAAGAGGACCATCAGTACACACAGGTTGGGAGTAGAGCCATTGGTGGTAGAGTAGAGGTTATGATTACAAAGGAATGAGGCCCAAGTGCACTAGACAGGGTCTAGAACAAAGGACAGAGTCATTATTAGAGGAGCTAAGAAAGGTGCTGTCTAAGCTACAAGTAATTTTTCTGATTGAGAGGCAAATAGAACCTGACAGAAGGGGCCTGGAAATAATCTGGTGGGCTTTAGGCCTTGTAAATTCAGAGGCCCAGACCTATCTCTTCACATGGGGTATATCCTAAGGGAGGTGTGAACCTCCTAGGGGAAGGCACTCTGTTGACTTTCATTACTTGGCTGGGCTGGGAGGAGAGCTGGCCAGGTAAAGGCAGGGGGCATCTCTAACAAGAAATTTACAGTTCTGCCTGCAATGTTGCTGACCCTACTTGACCATCCCCTCAGCTGCAGTGGTCACTTTGGAAGCTGGGCTGAGTGAAGGGCTTTTCAGCTTAGAGCCAATAAGATCTGTGGCTCTGACCTGAAGTCCTTCGACTCCGGGGCAGGTCCATTTCCAGTGATCCAACTCTTGGCAGAGCTGCCAGGGCTCTTCACAAGCTGACTTCTGCTGAAGCCCAGGCTTACCACATTGAAAGCCACTGCAGTGGACTGGCCTGTTGGGTCTCCTTGAGGGCAGATCACTGTACAGATCAGCCATTAATAGGCCTGCCACCCATTGCTTCTGATGCCTAGCTTTCTTTTTCTCCTGGCTTGTGTTAAAGTAGACCACAGGATGCAAGTCAAGAGAATGCCCAAGTCCCATCTCTAATCTTCGGTGGCCTGAACTACAAGTCTATAGTCACAGGCATGTTCTGTAGTAGTTTTTCTAAGGTAGACAATGCCCATGAGGAAAATTATATTCTCACTTTAAAACTTTCTTTCCCTTTGGTCTGAAAGGGAGGTTTTTTCTACTTACTGTATACTTCGCTGATGGCGAAGTGAATCTAGCTATGAGATTATTATTTAAGTTCTGGTCTCTAAAATTTCCAGTAAATCCTGGACTTTGGTTTTTCCAGTTTGGGCCCAACTGAAAAAATCGAAGGACCTATGTCTCTCATCTTATAGAGACACCAACTAATCAGTCTATTTGGATTATATTAGAAGGACTGTCAAGATGTGATGTGGTACCAGACTTTAAGTTTCTATAATGGAAAATGCTATTAGTACAAATGTTTGAGAATTAAAAAGTCTAATGATCTTGTGTTACTAGACATGATAGTTATCTTAATGAGAAAGCCCCAGAGGCCTAAAGGGTTAAATACTTGTAAAATCCTACAGGTGCTTTCAAAAATACTGTGAAGTAAGCAAGTGCCTCTTGTTGGTTGATGAGTTTATAATTTTAAACATGGCGACTTAAAGTCTTTTATCATCCATAGTTATATATGATTTGCTGCTCATAAAACTAAAGTGTTGTTGGTTCTGTGTTTAGCTGTCCTCCTGTAGGTTCCTATGGACTTTTTCCAGCCACTTCTATTGTATTCAGTACTTTGGGATGGCTCTGTAAACAGATGAAGCCAATAATGTATTAATAGTACCAACTGAGAGAAAGTATGGTTAACTGAGGTTACTAAAAACAAAAAGCAATTCAAATCAATTGGCAATCTACAAAAAGAGTTAAAGATTTTAAAAGCTATTATTAAAATTGCTATATTGGTCTATTATGCTATGTTATATGTGTGTACATATTGTATGTCCACATGGGGAAATTTTATTAAGAGTTTTATTTTAAATAGCTTATAGATAAGATTGTCCATAAATTTAAGCTGTTAAAATCAATCAAAGATACATTTTAATTTGTGTGACCTGAATCTGTGCATCATATGTTTTAAACGTGTTGGTAGAAAGAAACTAAAAACATTTTAGATGGTTGTGCTTAAGTTTACTGGTTAAACAAACTACACCATGTTAGATATTTAAGACGTGTTTTCAAATACATGATTCTTAAAATTTATAGAAGGCATTGGACCTTCTGGTAAATGTTTTCTTAAGTTGTTATCTAATGGTTGAAATGGTTTGCTAAGTATTCATGTAATATTGCTATTGTCAGCAAGCGATCTAGGACTTGCTCCCTCATTTCTCTATTCTAAGCCCAACTTGTTCTTTCATTTCTCTATTCTCTTCAAGGTAGGAAACTAATTCTATTATGAAGGAATCTGTAGGACGCACAATTTAATCTTTAGACCTTATAAAAGAGATGGCTTACATTTTGATCTTTACCAAGAATATTTGCATTGTTAAGCAAAACTTCTGTGTAATCCTTGTGTTGGAATTAGTTCTGGCACTAGGTACCAACATAACAGACCAAACCAAAATGGAATCACTCACACTAACTTCCATATCATCAAACTGAAACCTTAAGAAAAAGTCAAATCCTCAAACAAGAGTTTTCTTTCGAAGCAAGGAATTTCAGTCTTCCTAAGTCAATGTAATAAGGAAGTCCCCTCTTCTCTAACCCCTACCAAAATAAATAAATAAATAAATAACCTGAGTTGTCTAATGTTAACAATGTTAACCAATGAGCATATTTAATTATTTATTTTTAAATTTCTGTGAATGGCATAAGGAGAGAGAAAGGAGAAGTGGAGAAAGCTTGCATCACTGGTTCACTCCTGAAATGTCCTTAGCAGTCTCTTCAACAGCCAGGGTTCTGGTGAATATGCGGAGCTTAGAATTAATCTGGGTCAATCATGTGGTTGATAGGAGCCCAATTATCTGACCCATCATCACTACCTCCAAGGCACTGTGCTAGCAGGAGGTTAGAATCAGGAACCAGAACCAGGAATTGAACCTAGGTACTATGATGTGGGATGTGGTTATCTTAACCATTAGGTTAAAAGACTATTCCCAATCAACTTTGGTTGTTGTTACCGTTTCATTGTTTGCACATTACAAAACCAACAGTTCTGACATTGCTTGACTGGACTTATTTATAAAACAGAGTTTCCTCAATTTATGCAAATAAAAACCAATTAGATCTTTAATCTGTCCTAGTTTTTCTTTTGACAGTGTGCAATGTGAGGTAAGGACACATATTTATGCATGCATGTTTATTTGTTTGTTCTCTAACTTAATTGAATGGCAAGAGGGAAGATGACCTAAACATATCCTTCACTCAGATTAAGTAAACATTCTAGAGTTGAAATAAAGAGTGGATCAATAAGCATATGTTAACATAAGATGGCAAGACTTGGAATGAATTTAATGGCAATCAGAATTTTTAAAATAATGTGAGAGATTTCTGAACTACAACTAAGGAAGACCTAGTTGGACTTTATAGCTGATCAATTTTGTTATTGCATGATTGGGGAATGGAGATGATGTTAGAATAAAACATGAAATGAAGAGAACAATTAAGAAGAAGTAGGTAACAAAGTATTTGCCTCTGACCGTGTTTTACCACAGGATGAACAAACAGTCCAGATTCTGGGCCAGTACAATCATTACTGCCTTCATTTAGGACAGGCACAGTGTTGGCATTCAGGAAATGTTTGCAGCCAAGGTGAATTGTTCAAAGAATAAAAGCCATCAGATGGGGTTAATATAAAGATGTTATCGGATGGCCAGATCTTATTATACTGATAATTAAACATATCACTGGACAACACTTGAGCATTATGTACAGAAGGCCAGGTAAGACAGGCCTTATGTTATGAAAGTAGGCTCTTCTGTTGAGGGGTGAGAAAGAATGCAATTTGAATTTCTATGTTGGTAATGTTGTATTAATCTCTGAGCTGATAGTTGATGCTCCCTTTTTTTCTAATCTCTTTTTTTTTCATTTATTAAACTTTTACTTAATGAATATAAATTTCCAAAGTACAGCTTATGGATTACAATGGCTCCTCCCCTCCCATAACTTCCCTCCCACCCACAACCCTCCCCTTTCCCACTCCCTCTCCCCTTCCATTCACATCAAGATTCATTTTCAATTCTCTTTATATACAGAAGATCAGTTTAGTATATATTAGGTAACGATTTCAACAGTTTGCCCCCATATAGCAACACAAAGTGAAAAAAATACTTTTGGAGTACTAGTTATAGCATTAAATAACAGTGTACAGCACATTAAAGACAGAGATCCTACATAATAATTTTTTAAAAATTAATTTTCTATGCCATTTCCAATTTAACACCAGGTTGTTTTTTATCATTTCCAATTATCTTTATATACAAAAGATCGATTCAGTATATAATTAGTAAAGATTTCATCAGTTTGCACCCACACAGAAACACAAAGTGTAAAAATATTGTTTCAGTACTAGTTATAGCATCACTATAGCATCACTGCACATTAGACAACACATTAAGGACAGATCCCACATGAGATGTAAGTACACAGTGACTCCTGTTGCCGACTTAACAATTTGACACTCTTGTTTATGGCGTCAGTAATCTCCCTAGGCTCTAGTCATGAGTTGCCAAGGCTATGGAAGCCTTTAGGGTTCGCTGACTTTGATCTTATTCCAATAGGGTCATAGTCAAAGTGGAAGTTCTCTCCTCCCTTCAGAGAAAGGTACCTCCTTCTTTGATGGCCCCATTCTTTCCACTGGGATCTCACTCGCAGAGATCTTTCATTTAGGTCTTCTTCTTTTTTTTTTTTTTTTTTTCTTTTACATGGTTTCTTGGCTTTCCATGCCTACAATACTCTCATGGGCTCTTCAGCCAGATCCGAATGCCTTAAGGGCTGATTCTGAGGCCAGAGTGTTGTTTAGGACATCTGCACAATGACCTGCTCAGCTCTTGTCCTGACTGTTGATGTACAATCTAATACTTTATCCTTTTTAGTATTCTTTGTTGTTGTTGTTGTTGTTGTTCTAGTACTAGTGGTTGAACTCTGTAATTAACACACAATTACTCTTAGGTGTTTAAATTTTAACTGAAAAGTGATCCCTGTTAAATATAAGAGTGGAAAAAGAGAGGGAGGAGATGTACAATTTGGGACATGCTCAATCGGACTTGCCCCAAATTGTGGGGTTAGACATGTGCCAGGGGATTCCAATACAATCCCATCAAGGTGGCATGTACCAATTGCATCTCACTAGTCCAAGTGATCAATTTCAGTTCACAATTGATGGCTCTGATAGGTCTAAGAGTCAAAGGGATCACACAAACAAGACAAGTGTCTGCTAATACTAACTGATAGAATCAAAAAGGGAGAAAAGGATCCAACATGGGAAGCGGGATACACAGCAGACTCATAGAATGGCAGATGTCCTAAACAACACTCTGGCCTCAGAATCAGCCCTTTTTCTAATCTCTTGATTTCTGAATATGAGATATTTCTGTCCTCAAGTAGTATTCGTTTCAGAATTAAATCAGGCAGAGCTATAGGTGAGTATTGAACCCAGTGTAAAGATAAAGAGACAAAATGCTGACTGTGGGGTGACAGGCAAGCACTCAAGTGGAAATACAAAGGCGAATTCCAAGGATATTGGAATGGACAGTGGCAGTCCTCTGATGTGACGGGAATTTCAATATTTGCTAATATTTCATACTAGAATGAATAAGACTCACATCATTTCATCAAAAAAATTAAAGGTAAATTGAATACTTTACCTCTTCAGCCAAAACTGGACTAATGTGATAGTAATAGCTACCATTTATTAATTATATACTTTTGTCAATAACCTATTCAGTTCGCAGAGCAGCCCTATAAGGTAGCTTTGATTACTTAACTCACTTATCTCAAATGAGAAATGCTGAGGTTAAGCGACTTTCCCCAGATCATTCAAGAGGGAAGTGGCACAATCAGGGATCCCGTCCTTAAAACCAGGATTTTATTTCTAAGCTATTTTGCCTTCCCACCTGAAGAAGCAACTACTGAAAATACAATTTCTGAGAAGCAGAAAAAGGATTTACTCATAGAAAACATCCCCCTGCCTGCCAAGTGATGCTTAAAATCCCCTTAACAGGGTGTTAAATTTTTTGCTTCCACAGTCTGAGATAAGGTTTAAAATGCAAATAAAATTTAGAGAGATAACATGTGGGTGTAGACTCATGAAAAAATAAAACCTTTTTGTGAGCAGATTTGTGGAGGGAATAAAGATTATGTGCCACATGGCATAGAAGGCAGGGGCGGACTGGGGCAAGACAGAGATGACTTGCCAATAGGACATGCCAGTGGGATGTGAGGAACACGAACTTGGCCTGCACCTCCATGATGCTTAGGTGAGAATCTCTATCCTGAGGATATCTCTATCTTGAGGATCTTCAGAAAAACAACAGCAGCAGGGAAGACATTCACATTGTTTGAGAAAAACTTGCCTATTTTAGTACATAGAGAAGGGAATAAAAACAACAATATTTAAAGAAATGTGCCTATACTTAACTCCTCACTTTCAATTTCCGGAAAACTGATCCATAATGCTACATTTTGTCTCTCACTTCATATTCTTCTTTTCAAAAGCTGTGCATTCAGCTGTGCTGAGAGAGCCATATCTACCTGCCAATGTTGTCTTTGGGAAAAGAGAAAGTTGAAAGAACATTTTGCTGTTCCTATCAGAAAATGTGCACAGCTGTTGCAAATGTGCTCCAAGGGTAACATCTGGAAAGAGTAGTTTCCCAATCGATTAAATCATTGTCATTTAGCTGCGAATACACATCTTTTCTTATATCTTCCCTCTTTCCCCTCTTCAATTCCCAAATCATAACTTAAAACAATATATATATAAATGTAGCTGCAGTTCACCCCTAAATTAAAAATTCTCTTGAAGTTTGTGGTATTTGATTGCAAGTCTGAATACACTAAAGAATATTCAGTATTAAAACAGAAAAGGTTTTATTAAATCATCAGAATATTTTATATTAATGAAAATAATTCATTAACCTTAGTTAAATAATTTAACCTTTTATTAAACAATGTAGATTTAACAACTGGAGGAAGCCCTGAGCAGTTCACAAAATATAAACTTAACTATATAATATATGCAGGACAAATGCTTATAAAAGTATTTATTATCAACCAGAGAGATATGAAGTAATATTAGTTAAAGTAATAAAATCTGAAATGATGACAAAGAAATTTGTGGAACAATATTTTTTGTCAAGAAACTGTCTTCTCAATCAGTATGAAAAGGAAAAATCACCACTTCCACTATGAAGAAAATAATATAAAAATGTCTTTCTGTGGCTTTTTAAGAACAGCTGCTAGTCAACAGAAAATATTTTTTCATGGACTTTCAATGGACTTCCACATGCAGTGTTCCAAATTTACATTATCTCATACCTTTATGGTTTCACGCAAAAGAAAAGTTTTTTTTTTGATGATGAAAAGTTAGTTTGAAGAAATCAATTTATTTCAAAATGAAAGCTAGATAAAACATTACTAGATATCTCTCTCACATATCCACCCAGCCACCTCTCCAAGAATCTACACACACATTTATAACATTAGGATTCAGTAAATGAATATGTAAATAAATAGAACAGAAAAACCATAAGTTCCCCCAGAGTATTTCATCAACCATTATGCATTTTGAGTTGTCAAAAGGAAAAGTCCAAACCCACTGGATTATGGAATTATGTTCCAGGTAACTGTGAGTACTATCATTTATTGAGTTTTATTATATGTCAGACACTGTATCAGCGATTTGCATGTCTCATTGAATTCTCTAACAACTTCATCACACTATGAGAAATGTCTCTTAGTTATTTCAGCTAATGGAAGTGGAATCAAGTCATTAGTAATCATGCAATTTTCCCAAGATAACCAAAGCAGAAAAAAATTGAACCCTATCTCCCCGATTCCCACTTATGTCATACTATGCTCTATTACCACTAACCTGAATCCTAGATCAAGATAGGATAGCAATACCCAAAAGAAATGGTCTAATATTTGTGATCATTTTCAAGCACTAAGATAAATTCTCATTAAAGAGTTAATACCATCCAACACATACAGCACATTCCAATCTATTGTTACTAATGCCTCTATTTTCAGGTGTGTAAATTTGATCTACACAAGAAATCATAATGTAACATAAAAGATTATATTTATTATTTTCAAATGTATATAGTTTTCCAGGCAGCATTGAGACTACTATGAGAGCTGGCACTGTGGCTCAGTGTGTTAAAGCTACATCCTGCAGCAACAGAGTCGCGTACGGGCACCAGGGCAAGTCCCAGCTGCTCCACTTTCAATCCAGCTCCCTGCTGGTGAGCCTGGGAAAGCATCAGGAATTGGCCTGGGTCTTTGTGCTCCTGCACCCACACGGGAGACCAGGAAGAAATTCCTGGCTCCTGGCTTCGGTCCTGGTTGTTGAGGCCATTTGGGGAGTGAATCAGCAGATGGAAGATCTCTCTCTGTGTCTCTCCTTCTAATTTCTGTAACACTGCCTCTCAAAAAAGTAAATAAATCTTATAAAAATAAAAAGGGTGACATTAAAAAAGATCTCTATTAGAAATTATTTAAAGTTACTGGAGTATAACAATGCTTGAAATATAATGCAGGTGCCTCTTTTGCCAGATTTAAAGTCTGACAAAAAGAAATAGAAAAGGAGGAGGGATGGAAGGAAGGAAGGAAGGAAGGAAGGAAGGAAGGAAGGAAGGAAGGAAGGAGAAAAACTGCATGAAGGAATGAATTTTATTTTTCTTTTATTTTCTAAAAAATCATAAACACAAGGCCAAAGTAGAAAATATATTTGAGTTTTATTCAAGATCATAATAATAATGGCTTTGAAAAAACATGCTTAAGTACCTCACAAGCCAGATGTGTAATTATTTTATGATTTCAAGAGGATTGCATATCTATCACACATTTCATATAATATAAGCCAGGCCACTTCTAGCTTTGTACCAGTCCTGTCAGCAAAATTCATAACATACATATTTCCATTATTTTAGATCTGTTAAAATCTCATAGTATTATGATTGTATTGAAGTTCAAAATATTTTATCACTACTGTGTTGTAACTCTGCAGCCATGTTATATTTTATGCAACACTACATCTCCTTTTAAAGCTAAAGTAATAACAACAGAGATATTTTGTGTATCTTAACTCTTATAAAATAGTCATCTTTGCTAAATATTTTCATTAGTCACATAAATATTATAATATATGGATTTTCTGTTATTTGCTTTTCATGATTTTTATAAACTGAAATGTTTTAACAAATTTAACTGCAGGGCTTCCATGTACCATATAATTCATTTAAAGAAGTTTAAAAGATAAAATTTCTACTGTAGCATTTGTACATTTGACAATGAATGTAATGTGCATTGCCTTATAATTTTTTATACAATTTTCAGTATTTCAGTAGAAAGAGCTCATTCATTACTTAATTTTTTGCTATTTATAAAAATAAATGCATTTTCTATAGTTTTTTCTTTATTTAGCATATTTCAAACTGACCATTTCTAAAAGTAACATTTACAACATGTTATAAAGCAGTACCTTCTAAACCAAATATGGTTGGACATAATTTATTATAAATGATTATTACTACAATTAAAATAAATAGAAATGATGGAGCTGGCACAGTGATAGGGGTAAGCTACTGCTGGGATAATATATTTATATTTGTATTATGGATATTAGAAAACAAAAGACAGTGAGAGCCCTTAAAAATCCCTATCTTCATCATTCATTTAAAAATCTTTTTTAGGGCATTGTGGCATAGAGTGTAAAGCCACCACCTACAACACCAGCATTTCATATGGGTGCTGGCTGGAGACCCAGCTGCTCCACTTCTAGTCCAACCCCCTGCTAGTGCACACAGCACAGCAAAAGATGGCCCAAGTCTCTGGGCCCCTGCAGCCACCTGGAAGACCTTAACGAAGCTCCTGGCTCCTGGCATCAGTCTGGCACAGCCCTGGCAATTGTGGCCACTTTGGAGGTTAACCAGTAGATCTCTCTCTCTCTCTCTCTCTCTCTCTCTCTCTAATTCCTGCAATGCTGCAATAATCATGACTGGCAGAGCAGAATCCATAATCTGGGAACTCAATCCAGGTCTATCATGAGGATAGAGGCGACTTGGTTACTTGAGCCATCACCTGTTGCATCCAATTGTGTGCCTTAGCAGGAAATTCAACTTGGGAACCAAAGCCAAGAATTGAACGCAGGCACTCCAATATGGGATGTGGGTATCTTGACTGCTAGGACAAACACCTATCCTTAAATGTGCTTGCTTTCTAAAGAGCATTTGGCAACAATATGCAGCAGAAAGTAGAGAAATGTAATATGTTAGAGATACCAGGATCAGTGTGGATACTATAGCAACAGTCCAAGTAAGATAGCAGCCTTGCAATGCTGGCAGAGCAAATGGAGAGGTGACAATAAATAAACATAGCAATATGGAGGTAAAAATGTGTATGTCTAAGTGGCTTATGGTACATAGGCTTCAAACAGGATGAAGCCTGGGACGTATCCCAAGTTTCTAACTTGAATGACTACTTGAAATATTTTTGATTACATAACTGCTTATTCTTATTATGATAGGGAATAAATAAATCCTTTTTGACAACTCATTATATGCCAAGCTGTGTACTAGGCATGTATCCTGAAATGTATCTAATCCTAAGAAGTGGCAAGCAAAGTTGCTCATTTTATACTCAGAAACTAAGCCTCAATATGGTTAAGTAGCTTACCTGAAGTACAAGAATTTGAACCTAGGCTGCCTTAGTGCACTACCTTACCTTTCTAATTCTCTACCTACTATGCCCTTAATGATATATTTTGTAAAACCAAGATTACAGGAAAAGAAAGAGTAATTTGGGAAAATGACTTGCATTTGGACATATCAAGCTTTGTTTTTCCCATAAGCTATTCACAACATTCAAGTCTGTTAGGCAATATTGGAGGACTAGGCAATATTTTAATACACACTAATAAAGGACTTAGAGTTAATTAAGATTTTATAATTACCAATAAGTGCATGATAGAGAAAGCATAAGAATGCAATAAGAAGTGCCAAGGATAGAGTGTTTAAATGCATAAGACATTTAGGGATGAACTTTTGACTCAGTGGTTAAGATGCTGCTTGTTACGACCCATCTCTTGCCAGACTGCCTAGGTTCAAGGCCCAGCTCCACATCTAATTCTAGTTTCTTGTTAATGTGCACCCTGGAAGTCAACAGGTGATGGCTGAAGTATTTGGGTCTTTATCAGTCAAGAGGGAAGATCAGAATGGGTTGTATGCCCTGAAATTCAGCCTGGCCCAAGCCTAAATGTTGTGGGCATTTTGAGAGTTAAACAAAGGATGAAAAGATGGAAGTGCTTGCTCGTTCTCTCTCTCTCTGTATATTTGTGTGTGTGCCTTTCATTAAAGTGAATAAAATTAAACATATATAATATATTTAAATATAGGTGGAGAAAGAGTGGTGTTTCAGCAACAGGTAGAAGAAGAGAAAAGAACTGAGACTGGGAGAAACATGAAGTGACAAATAGGGAACAAAGGAGAATGAGGTAACCAAGCACATAGAAATTATTAAAAAATTAAGATTGCTAAACACTGAAAATATCACACAGGGGGCAAAAAAATGAGTATTTAAAAATTACATTCGGGCGACTTCCCTGGCTCCGTGCTCTGTTGCTCTGTTGGGACTGGGGAACCTCGCCCAGGAGCAGAACCCCAATAAAAGCCTGTGAATTAATTGATTCGTCTGCCTGGGAAGATCTGTTATGTGCTGGACACCTTACAGATGGTGCCGAAACCGGGGAGCTGAGGTTTAGAGGTCTCCCCTTTCTGGGTTCGAGGCCCCCTCACTCATTGAACCTGTCTGGTGCCCCAGGCTGACTATGGACCACGCTCGACCAACTGTAAGTAACTCCTCCCTCCTCTCCCTCCCTCCTCTGGGTTGGCCCAGTCTCTGCGATCTCTGGCTAGCTCTCTGTCCGGACAGAGACCTCCAAATCGTGCACACGTGGCCTCTGTTCTCCGCTGTATAGCCTCCCAGTGGCTGTGGAGACATCCCGCTGCTGGCTTGGCCCTGTAGAGGACTGACCTCTAATCCATCTACTGAAGTCTGGGACAGGGGACACCTTGACCAAATTTCAGTAGATCTGGGCTACCAGGGAGACCATGGGATCTGGCCAGTCCTGAGGGTGGGACTCAAAATGCCCCCTGACCTGTCTCCTAAAGAACTTGAAGGAACTGGGACTGGCCCAGGACCTATGGAGTAAACGCCTAATCTTCTACTCCACCCAGGCATGGCCTAATTATCTTGAGAATTTCTGCTGCAGGGAGAGAAAATGGCTAGAGGTCCCATATGTCCAGGCTTTCTGAAACCTCCACTCCCATCCTACTCCTTTCTCCCTTACTTTCCTCTCTGCCTGCTCCACAGCCCAGGTCTTGCTGGCCAAGATCGGGCCCCCACCACCTAAGGATGCCTCTTCTGTGTTACTGCCAAACTCTCCACCCTCCACCTTTTTGGACCCTCCTGAGTTCCTGGGGACCCACAGCTAGCCAGGAACCTCCCGCCCCAATATGTGTATTCTTCTTCCCTGCCCCACCCCTTGTCCTGCCTCTCCCCTCCATCATTGCTGGAAGCCAGGTAGCCACATGGCCCAACCACCAGTGTCAAGCTTCCCACCCCTATCCTAATGAGATTCGATGCTCCTACTTCCTTGGCTGCCCTCCGGCAAAGTTTTAAAAGGACCTGTTCCTTTGAAAATATTGCTTTGTAACTTGCTGAACTTATTTTTGCAATTTATTTTAACAGGTTTCCAGGTAATCAGTACTCAATGAAACAGCAATGGGTAATTAGTACTTGTTTTAGATGAATGCAATTTTAATTTTAATTGAATTCAAGTAGAGATATATCAGCATCTTAAGTCATTTAGGTGTAACTGCTAATTTATTATAAACTCTTGTATACTCAGCATGTTAAATTTGTGTTAAAAATGTTATAGAAATGTGCATTAGATAAGGAAGGTTAAAAGGAAAGAGTTATTTTGAATAAAGAAAGGACAAGGTTTGTAAGATTGACTTCATCCTGATGGCTAGTTTACTCTAGACTGGAATGGAAATGATGGCATGTTTCAAGTTGAAGAGGGTGTGTGGAAGTCACAGAAGGTTACGAAAGAAATCTTGGATCTTAATGAGAAAGCCACAGAGGCCTAAAGAGTTAAATGTTCTGTAAAATCCTACAGGTGCTTTCAAAAATGCTATGTGAAGTAAGCAAGTGCCTCTTGTTGAGTTTATAATGAGTTTATAATTTTAAACGTGGCAACTGAAAGTCTTTTGTCATCCACAGTTTTATTTATCAGATTTGCTGCTCATAAAACTAACGCATTGTTGGTTCTGTACTTAGCTGTCCTCTTACAGGTTCTGATGGACTTTTCCAGCCACTTCTATTGTATTCAGTACTTTGGGATTGTGCTCTAAACAGATGAAGCCAATAATGTGTTATAGGTACCAACTGAAAGCATGGTTATCTGAGGTTACTAAGAGCAGAAAGTAATTCGAATCAATTGGTAAATTAAAAAACAGTTAAAGAGTTCAAAAAGCTAGTACTGACACTGCTATATTTGTTATCTAATGATTGAAACTGCTTTCTAAATTTTCATTTGATATTACTGTTGTCAGTAAGTGATCTGGGACTTGAGCACCCCCTTGACTTGCATCCTCTGGTCTGCTTTAACAAAAACCAGGAAAAAGAGAAAGCTAGGCATCAGAAGCAATAGGTGGCAGGCCTATTAATGGCTGATCTGTACAGTGGTCTGCCCTCAAGGAGACCCAACAGGCCAGTCCACTACAATAGCTTTCAATGTGGTAAGCCTGGGCTTCAGCAGAAGTCAGCTTGTGAAGAGCCCTGGCAGCTCTGCCAGCCAAGAGTTGGATCACTGGAAATGGACCTGCCCTGGGGTCGAAGGATGCCCAGGTCAGAGCCACAGATCTTATTGGCTCTAAGCTGAAAAGCCCTTCACTCAGCCCAGCTTCCAAAGTGACCACTGCAGCTGAGGGGATGGCCAAGTAGGGTCAGCAACATTGCAGGCAGAACTGTAAATTTCCTGTTAGAGATGCTACCTGCCTTTACCTGGCCAGCTCTCCTCCCAGACCAGCTAGGTAATAGAAGTCAACAGGGTGCCTTCCCCCAGGAGGTTCACACCTCCCTTAGGATATACCCTATGTGAAGAGATAGGTCTGGGCCTCTTAACTTATAAGGCCTAAAGCCCACCTCCACTCTAACATCAATGGCTCTGCTCTCAACCTGTGTGTACTGATGGTCCTCTCCTCCACCTAATTTGTATGATTATTCAGAATTTCTCTACAGACAAACCCCTCTACCTGCAAAAGTTGAGTGGCCTTTCTCCTGGTCTTGGCCGGGATCCGATTTAAACCATGTCCATCAAACAATCCTCACAAGGGTCCAGAGACCCCTCTCATTTCCTCTCCTCTATGAAATCCTTTCATTACCTGGTTAATGCCACTCTTAGGGTTATTGGTTGCTATTCTCACCCTGACTTGTATACTACAGTGTCTGTTTAAGTGTTTACAGCAGGTGATAATGGAATGAACCAAGGCCTTCTGCAACCAGGAGGTCAACCAGATGCTTCTCCATCCATACATGCCTGTCCCTGCGGAGCCCCAAGATACCCACAGCGGGCCCCTGTAGACGACGTCCCTAGTCAGCAGGAAGTAGCCAGAGAGACTCATCTTCGCTCCCTTTCCTATCATCAAAAGGTCGAGATGGTAGCTTTGGGATCCGCAAGGAGGGAAGGCCTACACTTCCGGGAATGGAGAGGCCTACTTCCAGGGAAGAAAGTCCTTGTCAAGGTCCCCGCGGGTGCCTAAAGGTCAACCAATGAGGATCAGACCCGCCTCAACCTTTAACCCCCATGCCCTGAATCTATAAAAGGAGCCCTCCCAATCTCTGATGCGCGACTTCCCCGGCCCCCGCTCTGTTGCTCTGTTGGGACCGGGGAACCTCGCCCGGCAGCAGAACCCCAATAAGAGCCTGTGAATTAATTGGGAAAAAAATTACCTTTGGATTTGTCACTGACATGGCTCTGACAACCTCAGAAAGAGCCATTTAGGAGGAACTGGCTAGAGACAGATTACTCTATGCTGATGAGCTCTCAAAAAATATTTCTCCATGACTAGGAAGGAGCATGAGGGATGATAGAACCATAGAGGAACATGGAGTTTAATACGACTTCACTTTCAAGATAGAAAGCTAGGGCTGTCTGCAGAGTGAGAGGACACACTTGTAGAGCAGGTGAAATCTCATAGACAGAGAGAAGAGGACATATTTTAATGAGGAAAAGTTCTGGATAAAAAAGAAGGATTTAGAGGACACACAGTTCAGGTCATTAAAAGGATGACAAAACATAACAGATCTGATGGCTAGCTTGGTGTCGACGTGAACAGGTACCTGAAGGTAAGAAATCTGAAATTTTCAATATTCTGTGAAGGCTGGATAATTTCTCAAGGACAGAAGCAAGAAAGGTTTAAGTCTGAAGCCCCGAAGCATTGTCCAAAATTCCTTTCTCCAGTGATAGACGCAGAATGCAAAGAGAAGATGATCGAAGAGGGGGCTGACAGAAGGGAGTGATGGTTTGATTACCAAGCCTCTGGAATTGGCCAAAGGTGGGACCTGCACGCAGGATTTCTTGGTGAAAGGGAAATTACATGCAAAACTGTCCTGAATGATGGGAATTTTACTGGACAAGGAATGCTGGCTGCTTATTAGCAAGTGAGTGAGCAGGGCCGCATTACGAAAATGGAGTTTCACATCAGGACAGTTTCCAGGGAGTGACTTGGAAGTGAGTTGTGTGAGGGGCATAGTGATGTAGGTTTTCAAGTTAAGGATGTAATGAACATGGAAGCTGCATAGCTAAATGTTCATTTGCATCAATGCTGCATTCTTCTAGGAATGTGGCATGACTTGATTAAAAACACTGTTGGCAAAGACCTCAGTGAAATCCAGTTTTCTGGTGAGGTGAGGGTTGATGCAGCAGGATTTCTCAAGGCCAGAGGATATATAGATAGTTGTACATGAACATAGAACAGTAATAATTTTCAAATGGCAAGGACTGGATCCCCACTGCTTACCTCTGTTCTTTGAATATTTTAGGGAGAAATATTTGTTGTTGCTTGTATTATCTTTGGGATTTTACAGATTGAATTTTGCCTGAAGTTAAGGACCAGGTAAAATGACAAAGTCTAAGCACCTGTATGGAAGGACAGAGTCCACAGAAGCATGCCAGTGAGAGCAGCCCCGGGTACCACAAAAGCATACTTACTTGGGTTGATTTCAAAGGAAACTACCCCACCTCAAAAACTTTTCAGCAGATTGATCCTCAACATAGGCACATATATGGAAGTCTTAACTACTTTATTTAAAGCATTTTTAGAATGTTATCACAGTTTATTTTTTAGCTTCTAAATTTAAATTTTGGGATAATGCTCATCTCAGCAACTTAATATCTACAGCCAACATACATAAATTAGAACACAAAAGCTCATGCAGCTATTTGTTGGATGAGAAAATCTACTAGATGGGAAAAAAACCCAGAATGGAGTGATTATAAATTATACATTTGTGTGCAGGAACTTAACTTGGGCAAAATATACTATTCCATCAGCAAAATGCATAGCATTTATAGATCAGTAAAACATCTTTAAACATTCTTTAGATATCTGGCTTAGCACAAACTTGAAAAAGCACTTAGTCATGTATTTTTGTGCTTCATAGCAAAGCCTATGCATACTACACAAGGCAAATTTCATCTTCATTTTTCTGTATCATCTATGTCAGGTCCCATCCATGCTGAATCCATAGAAAATATGTCTTGCCATTTCCAGATCATATATTTATTTTGGGAGGAAAGATTATTGGACATCAAGGCACCAAAGAACTTTTAAGGTCAGGAGCCCATCCGTAAAACTTAGCAAACTTTTCCATGTTTAGAGTGTTTGTCATAATTGCCCTGTTTTTAATAGAATGAAGGTCTTACTAGTGCCTGTGTAAGTCACAGCACCAGGTCACCTTCAGCTGTATTACTCCAACTCAGCCAGCCATGGAGTTAGGTTGTGTTAAGTTCATTTTATAATAATGAGAAGGCTGACTGGAGGTGTTTCAGGCTGAATTGTATCCTCTCAAAATTATATATTAAAGTCATAACCTCTAAGACCTCAGACTGTACTATGTTTGGAGATATGGTCTTGAGAGGAGAAATTAGATTAGAACAAAGTCAGTGGGGTGGACCCAAATCCAGTGTGACTGGTGTCCTTAAGAAGAGAAAATTAGGGCACAGCCACACACAAATGAAGACCAGGTGCAGTCATGGGGAGCAGACAGCATCTGCAAGCCAAGGATAGAGGCCTCAGATGAAACTCTTCAAGCATCTTGATGTTGGACTTCTTGTCTCCACAAAGGCACAAAGACAAATGGTGCATTTTTATGGCAGCCTGAAAAAAACAATACTATATAAGATGTAAAAGGCGAATGGCCTCTAATGTCTCATTGTGCTCATATGTAGACAAGTGTGTAGGACTCGCTGCCTTGCTGGTGACGGTCCAGTCATTCTTACACAGAAGTATAATACTGAGCTCAAAGAGTGGGATCAAAGCTGCTAAAGAATCTTTGTGTGTCCTGCAATTATGACATTTTGTACTATTTTTGCCCCTCATATTTCAGAAGGAGGGTTTGAAAAACAAGCTTAGCATCCCCTGGAGCAAAAGGGGTGGGAAGAAGAAAGAATTTAAATTACCTGCTAATGAGTAAAACTCCTTGGTGTATAAAGCTAAACTTTAAGTTACTAATTCAAAGATATTTTGTTTAATGTATGATTTCAGAATACACTCCAATTTAGTGTTTAGGGCATTAGGAAAACTCAGAAGCACAGCTTGAATGCATTCTAATTATAAAATTAAAAGATTGGGTATTGAACTACTTAGTATGCCACTTACATACTTTCAAACAATAATGAGTCTTTCAAAATAAGAAGCAGCCTTATAAAATTCAAATGGATGATAGTTAGGTTTTGGTAAATATGAGTAAAATGTGATTTACTTTTCTGAAAACCAATACATAGAAAGACAGTATACCAAATATTTGTCTTCAAATGTCAACAATATTATAAATCAACAATCTTGGGGGGGGAGGAGTTTAAAGCAGATAGAAAATGATGAAAAACAAATAGTTTACATCGGTAATATTTTTAATGGATAAAACATGTCCTGTAGGTAAACACTATTTTTTTTTTTTACCTCTCTGTTACTATACAATGTTGTGAAGGTCTTCCAAGAATGTCACATAATTAAACAGTGAGAACCATGATGATGTTGATGTGATAAAACGGGGTGTCATTTACCAGAAAATGGGGTAGAGATTGGAACTCTTCTGTGAATTGCTCCTGCTGAGTAACCTCTATATTACTAATGATTAAATATAAAATTACGTACAGGGTGTGGAAAAGTGTACACAATCTTTAAGTTGGAAAACCTAAATCAGTAAGATGTTTTCTGATATTCTGATTCTCAAAATGTCCCTGATTCTAAGTAAAGCAGGCTGTTCAAGGAAAGGAAGCAACAAACAGGGAATGATAGGAGAGATGTAAGAAACTGAAGTCCCTTTTGCTGACTTCAAGGATCAACCAATATCTATTTGCAAACTTGATTTTCAAAGCTCATTCTTAATTTTATATTTGAGTGAATAAATTTAGAATTGCTGTGAGCCATCCCAAAACACTGCCTCCCAATGGTTTGGGTGGCAGTTATTTTGACATTTTGACATATTATAAAATAAGTTTATTTCTTGGAAAACATGTTCCATTATTTATGACAGACTTCATGATAGAGTCATTGTATCTGGTTAATACAAGTGTTTTATTTCAATACATATAATTTTCATTTTACTTATCTTTCTATTTTACAACTTCTATTTCAAGATGAAAGATTATAATTTTCAAAACTTGACTTGATAAATAGGAATAGCTCTTTTGTGCTCCTCCTTTTGAGAACCTAATTGAAATGATACATGTCACTATGAAATTTGCTAACCTCATTCATTTCCTGGGCCAACATTTTTAAACAGCTTCCAAAGCTTTGGTTTATACCTGCTAGGAAATTAAAAAGCTTGCTGTTAGGACGAAATAAAGCAGAAGTCAGGAATCTATTTTAGTATTAAAATGTTTTTAATAGTATCCTTATTTAAGTGTCATGTTAAAATAACATTAATTCATTTCTCTAAACATCTTTCTATTTAACTACAAAAGTTTACCTTTAGAATTGTGTTTTGTTGTGTTGTGTTTCAGATGGAAGGGAAAGATTTAAATTATGTGGTAAAGATCTAACATGTTCCAACTATCATGAATATATTTATTTTTTTCACAGATATTCAATCATTTTAACTGATTTGCCAAATAGGGAAGGCTCAAAGAGGAAATATATGTAACTTTTCTGTTGTTGTATTTTGTATTGAAATTCATTTTCATAAAAGAGCATATTTTTTTGAAAAATATTTAGAAATTAGAGGGAAAAAAAAAAAAAAAACACTAGTCCAAAAAATTTGAGGAGTCTGGATTTTTCTCCAAAGTAAAGTTGGCCGAATCACAGTGCTTTATTATGTGAACAGTTTACACTTTTGTTGTAAGTGCCAATGGCATTAGATTATTTCCACATTAGAAATTATACATTTGTTCACAGAAAACTAAGACTTTGAAAAGGGATACAAATGAAACTAAATTTGGGGGAGTGCTTCTGCAAGATACAGTGTTGGATATTTTATATTTATAAGTCATATTATACAAACATCCTGAAAGCAAGCATATAGAATTCTTATCATATAAAGGGCAAACCAAAGGTGCCGTAAGAAACTAAGAGAACCAATAGGTTAGTGACAGAACCATGAGTTTCCAATTCATTCCCACTCCAGCTCATTCAAAAGCACTTGAGGTTGCATTTTGCTTGTTTTGTTTCTCATTAACTAAAACTATGCCTGAAAATTTATTTTAGGGAAAAATAAATTACTTTGAATGCATGTAGAAAGCAGAATATATATTTTTTGTAGATTCAGTAAGTGAGTCTCTCCTGTATAAACAGAATCTGTCAATCAGCTCTGCATGAGCACAACTTAACAGGCCATAACTACAAGCATGGGATAGATAGAGTAGGTGGAGTACTGTTATTGACAGTCTTAACAAGCTCTGATCAATTGATTTATGTGGAAAACCCAATTAGACTTGGCTGACCAGAGCTCGGTTGATATTAGCAAGAAGTCCAATTGTGAGTAGAGTTTGTTGTTAGAATCCCCCTTGGCAAACCAAATCAAGTATTTAAACCCCCTTTGGTTTATATACAATAATAAAGACACTTCTATCACTTGTCCACATGTTAAAAGCCAATCCCCTAGCTCTTGATTCTTTCCTGAGATGCCCCACTGTTATGTCAGATGTATTCTGTTCATTATACTAGGCTAGCATGCTTACTCTGTGTCTTACATTTGAAGTCTTTAATACACTAAGACCCTCCAAGTAGCCATCTCTGGTAACACAATGGCAGGGCAAACCAGGAGGGAATGAGCACAGTGGTAAGTGCCCAGCAACTGCACCCTGAAGAATGCTCCATGTTTAGCTTTCTTCTGCCCTTCTTCTTGCCTTTCTTGTGACAAATGAAGTCTCTGCCAATATTCCATGCAGACAGAGGCTTGCCCACTTTCATTTAACTAGCCACCTTGGCCTGTCCCTGCTTTCTCCTTCAGCAAAAGTGCCTTAGCCACCTTTATGTAGGAGGATTAGCTTACCAGCCACTAAGGCTAACTTCCTCCCCTCAGACTCTCTACCTGGGCCCATTTGGTTGTCCCTGCCTTGCCTGACCTGCCCAATGTCTGTCCACTACCCGTCTCCCTGCCCTCAAGTGTCAGGAAGTGGGGGGATGTTGTGTCTGATTAGCCAAGGCCCATGGCCTGGTCTCCATCAGCCCTCACTGCTGAAGGATACCATGTGCCTCATTTCCCCTACCTCCTTTACCAGTTCTCTCTTTCTTCCTTCCTTCCTTTCTTTCTTTCTTTCTTTCTTTCTTTCTTTCTTTCTTTCTTTCTTTCGACAGAGTTAGAGAGAGAGAGAGAGAGAGAGAGAGAGAAAGGTCTTCCTTCCATTGGTTCAACCCCCAGATGGCCGCTACAGCCAGTGCACTGCGCTGATCCGAAGCCAGGAGCCAGGTACTTCTCCTGGTCTCCCATGCAGGTGCAGGGCCCAAGCACTTGGGCCATCCTCCAGTCCCCTCCAGGGCCACAGCATAGAGCTGGACTAGAAGAGGAGCAACTGGGACAGAATCCAGTGCCCCAACTGGGACTAGAACCTGGAATGCCAGTGCTGCAGGCGGAGGATTAGCCTAGTGAGCCGCAGCGCCGGCCCACCAGCATTTTCAAAATACTGCTAGGAAGTATTTCAAAATACTCTGCTAGGAAGTAATCATAATGTTTCCACTAAACTGTTATTTTCACCATCAGACAGATCCCTTGCATATTTGTTTTCCAAATGCCTCTTAAGGTTTTTCTAGACTAGTAAGAACGGGCCTCATGATCCCTCTAACCTAAAGCTTTCCCATTTTCTCACTCACTAAACTGAAAGTCTCTCTCCCAACATAATTAATACCCCTCCTTCTATGGTTGTAGCCAATATACACCTTGTTATAAAACTCTCTCTCTCTCTCTTTTTTTTTTTTTTAATTTTTGACAGGCAGAGTGGACAGTGAGAGAGAGACAGAGAGAAAGGTCTTCCTTTGCCGTTGGTTCACCCTCCAATGGCAGCCGGCGTACCGCGCTGTTCCGATGGCAGGAGCCAGGTGCTTCTCCTGGTCTCCCATGGGGTGCAGGGCCCAAGGACTTGGGCCATCCTCCACTGCACTCCCTGGCTACAGCAGAGAGCTGGCCTGGAAGAGGGGCAACCGGGACAGGATCGGTGCCCCGACCGGGACTAGAACCCGGTGTGCCGGTGCCGCAAGGCGGAGAATTAGCCTAGTGAGCCGCGGCGCCGGCCTTGTTATAAAACTCTCCAATCACCACTGTTCCCACCATTTTAAGTCCACAGGCATGAAAGTATAAAACAACCTGTAAATCCTGGTGTACTTTCTAAAATGCTGTAAATTGCTAACTTCTTCTTGTGAATACCTACTTTAAGTCATTTTGTTATCCAGTTGTGATTCTCTGTAAATATCTGCAATTATATTTATGGAGCTATGTCTTTTAATAAAATATTGTTGTTTCTATACTTAAAAACTTCTAGATATGAAGATTTTGCTGAGATTTCTCGGGTCTGCAACACTGTGGTAAAGTATAATTGTATAAACGAAAATAAAGCATAACTATGAATAAAAATTCTGCATGTTCTTTTACTAAAAGACGGTTTCCTCTTAATATAGAAGTAGGGAGGATTGTTTCAAGATGTGAATTGAGGACATCAGTAAGTAAGAAAGAAAGATGTGGAGGTAACTATAAGCACGAGAATGTATTCTTGGTAATGAATTATTTTTGGAAGGCAGCTATGCTCAACACTATACCACCAATGCGGTAATGAATTATTTTTGGATAAAAAGAGGAACTGAAGAAATAGATATTGTAGAAAGTTTATGGAATTTGAATACTATAAGAGATTAGTTTGGATGAGATTAGAAGAAAGTTATTTTAAAGTTAGCTCCTGTATCTTAGAAGTCCAGACTTCTAAGAATCAGGATTATCTGGTTCTCTATCTCTTTGTTCCATTATGTGTTTAATTGTCCCAAGTAATGGGTTCATATGCTGAATTTACATGCTAATCCTTTTAATCAAGGTTTTTCTGTGTTTTGGTATCTGACCTAACATTGAGAATTTATGTGTTTTGAGGAAGGTTTCTGATGTGTTCTGGTTGTTCTTATTGAGTACTGATTGCCTGGGAGACCTCAGTCTTTAAGTTAACAGTTATCTGCAAATTTCAAATGATTGAGCAATTAACTAATTAGATCTGGCCCATAACTTTGGTTAAAGAGTTCAGGTTAAATGCATTATTACTTTTTTTAAAAAAATATTTATTTATTTGAAAGGCAGACTTACAGAGAAGCAGAGGCGGAGAGAGAGGTCTTCTGTCTGCTGGTTCACTCCCCAAATGGCTGCAATGGCTGGAACTGAGCTGATCTGAACCCAGGAGCCAGGAGCTTCTTCTGGCTCTCTCACATGGGTGCAGGGGCCCAAGGACTTGGGCCATCTTCTATTGCTTTCTCAGGCCAAAGAAAAGAGCTGGATCAGAAGTGGAGCAGCTGGGACTTGAACTAGCACCCATAGGGGATGCTGGCACTGCAGGCAGCGGCTTTACCAGCTATGCCACAGCACCAGCCTCAACATTATTACTTTTATTTTGACCAGATGATTTGAATCTCTGATAATTATTTTGATTTAAAGCTCTACACTGAGTCTTTTGACTTTAAGGCTTCTAGCTGGTTCCCTGGAACTCTGAAAGTATGAATCTCTCAACTTGGAGAGATAATAAGTTGTTTGAGTTCATTTAGATTCATAGAATGCATTGTTGGGTTATAAAATTATGCTGGTCCACTTCTAAATAGCACCAGTTTTCAATGCAGAAAGCCAGTGCATTGGGCAAGCAATTGCTGCAACAGAAGTTGGCCTCTAGCAAAGCCATACCTGTTCTGCCAAAATCCAAGTCACTAGAAATGGAACTTTGCCAAAGGTCGAAGGACTCCCACTTCAGAACAACAGACTCTGTTGGCTATAACCTGAGGAAGCTCTTTACTACTCCTGCCTCCCAAGCTGACAGTTGCTATTGACTGGCCATTTTGTGTTACCTGGACAGCAGATCACCGCATAAAGCAGCTCTCAGTTGGACCAGCCACCTATCCTTACATTGCTCTTTCTGTCTAGCTCACTTCCCTTCCTTGTGGTCTCTGGTAAAATATATACTAGAGGCAGCCTTTAGCATGCCAGAGCCTAGTGTCGTTGATATAGCAAGTGGGGGCATGAATTCTCTTTTACATATAGTAGCTGTCTACGTTGCTAGCCTACTATACAAGACAGCTCTTCTCCAAGCCCAGCCAGGTAATGGGAGTCAACAGTGAGCCTTGCATAAGGAGAATCACATTTCCCTTATAGTACCCCATCCAGTACCCTTGTGAAGAGACAGATTTACAGGTTAATCCACAGGTTAACACACCTGCCTAGGCCTTTAAGCCCACCCGATTATTATCAAGCCTAAAATCCTCTTCTGTAAGTTCTAATTTGCCTTTAAGTAGGTTAGCAACTAGGGTGTAAAATGACAGCTAACATGAACAGTTCTGCACCTATTTGGGTAAGCCCTCATGGAAAACTCAAGTGACCTATCTTTAGGATAGTGGGGAAGATAATCCAGTACACAGATGGCTTGCTCATCTGTTCCCCCACCAGAGACTGGTCTTTAGCACTTAACTAATATACTTAACTTCCAAGCAGAACATGGCTCCTAGTTATCCAAGGACAAAGCACAGCTGTTCTGCCAGGACTTTTTTTTTTAAGATTTTATTTATTTATTTGAGAGGCAGAGTTACAGACAGAGAGCGGGAGAGTTAGAGAGAAAGGTCTTCCATCCGCAGGTTCACTCCCCAGATGATTTCAATGGCCAGGACTAGGCAGATCCGAAGCCAGGAGCCAGGAGTTTCCTCTGGGTCTCCCACGTGGGAGTGGGTCATCCCACTTTGGGTCACCTTCCACTGTTTTCCCAGGCCACAAGCAGAGAGCTGGATCATAAGTGGAGCAGCTGGGACATGAACCCATGCCCATATGGGATGCTGGCACCACAGGCAGAGGTCTAGCTTACTGTGCCACAGTGCTTGTTCCCAGCAAGGAAGTCTCTGATTTAGGGCTTATCATCAACCCATGGCATGAAGACTGGCCTCAGAGAGGATACAGGCCATGCAAAAATTGCTACCACTAAAATTTTAAGAGAGCTTAAACCATTTCTTGGACTGACAGGATATTGCAGAGTATAGATTCCAAAGTACAGAAAAATAGCAAAGCCTTTATATCAGGTTTCAAGAGCTAGCCAGGACAGGGCCTCCTCCTTTGGGAAAGAGAAGAAAACACAGCCTTCACCCAGTTAAAGGCCACCATGAATAAGACCCACATGCTGGTGTTGCCCACCCAGTCCTTCAAAATGGGCAGGCAATTTGACATACTGATTAATGCCCAAGGGACATACATGCTATGTTCCAAAAGGGTTGCTTTTGGGTCAAACTAGACAGGTAAAAAACATATTCAATGTTTTCTGGATGAGGCCAGACAATTCTAGGATCAGGCTGAACAGAGTTGTAATTTCTGGCCCAACATTTGGTTCTAGGAATGCTGGCTGTTGCTTTTCCTTGGCCTTATACTTCCCACACTCTCACTGCTTCTTTTGGACCACAGGACTTTAATGTGTTCATTCATTTTGTCTGCAACAGAATATAGGCTGTCCACCTCCTGATGGTCTTGAGGAACACCTTCTAGCTTATCCTGTTGAATGATATAGCCAGCCCTCTGGACCACACAAGACAATGTTTCTCAACACTACCCACAAATACCACAGGACAGACAGCAAGAGAAGAATATCCACAAGCCGCTCTAGGCCCAAATATCATCTTGAAGGAAACACAGAAGCTGAACTTTCACCTATCCTGTCCCCACATGGAATGAGGAAGCAAGCCTTGGAAAGCAGAGCAGCACTGCACATCAAGTCTTGTGCTAGTTCAACAACTTGTTAGTTGGGTTCCAGTCCTTTTCTGGGATCTTCCCCACCCTGCTCCAAGGGGACTACTAGGCTCAGTAACATTATGCTGATGAAATTCTGGGAGGAATATCAGAAGTTACAAGTCCAGGAACCCCTCCTCCCAGCAATTTCCCAGAGCTGGAGGAAGAAAGAAAAACAGAGGACCCATCCCCAGTCTGAAACTCCAGTCTGAATATAGATTTGGCTCTCAGTTCATTTTTCAGATATCTACCTGGTATATCAGGTGCATTCTCTTCACTAAAATTGGCTACCATACTGATTGATCAAAAAATAATGGGCTATATTTAGATACACATAAATGAAATGAAGCACATTTTTTTCTTAATCAAATATATCTAGATGAATACAAGTAAAATTCTATGGGAGAGACTTAAAATATTCCTAAAAAGACTAATAACTTCTGTTCACTTGCTATTTTGTATTGAGAGTTTAATAGAATAACATATTACTTTTCAAATCATTTAGCATAATTGTTAAGGAATAATTTTAATAATTTTAAAAGGCTAATTAATTTATTTTCATTTTATTTGAAATTCAGAGAGACATGCAGAGACACAGAGAGAGGTCTTCCACCCACTGGTACGCTCCCCAACAGTCAGGGCTGAGTCAGGCAAAAGGAGCCAGGAACTCCATCCACGTTTTCTATGTGGGTGACAGGGACCCTATACTTGAGCCATGACCTGTTACTCCCAGGGTGCATATTAGCGGGAAGCTGGATCTGAAGACAGTAGCAGGAACTCAAACCAGACATTCCAATAAGGAATGCAGATATCCAAGTAGTGCCTTCGTCACTGCACCAAACACCCATCCCTCTTGCTAACTTTAAATTCAGTCTTATTTAAATGTTTTATTTTTGTATAATTATTTTGGATACCAAATGTTATGAACATACCTAATACATACTGTTTTTCATAAACTCCAAGTGAATATATACTAACTGAACATATTAATTAGATTCTTTTAACTTTCTTATGACTTTGACCAATTAGCATTACTAGTGGCTAAATTTTCTTCTTTGTTCCGAAGCATAAAGAATGTCATTCAGCTCCATCTTCCATACCAGCTCAGAACAGTTCATCTTAATTAGCATGTTATGCTTCAATCTTAAATTTAGAAATAATCATGCAATGGAATTTTGGTATGGTCAGTCAAAAAAACCTAACATTAATCAAGTTTTGATGTGTTCCCCAATAGCATTAAGATTAGATGTTAAATACCAGAAAATAATGAAACCACCAATAGAATATATGCCAACCTTGGGTTGTACAGCTGGACTAAAAGAAAAAAGCAGTAAATCAGTTTCTTGTCATCAGATAAATTCACTTTTTACTATTACAATTTGATATTATGTTTTTATTTTGGTTTACCAAGTGCTTATTTTATTTAAATAGTTCAAGGAGCAACAGAACAGAGTTAATTGCTTGCACGTCTGGAGACCATTGCATTTTGTAGCTCACAATCAATTTTTTCTAGACTTTTTTTTTTAGTATTCAAATTTAAACTTGATCATTCATTTGTTTGCTGGTAATCAATATAGTGCTTGGCAAAAGGTATTTGTTCAATGCCCCTTTTCAACAAATTAGTGAGTGATATATCCCAGAAAAATATGGTATTTATTTCAACCCCAAAGAGGGTAAATTATGTTGAGAATAGAGGACATAGTATTTTAACTTTTTCTTTATAACAGACACATATGCCTGACACAGAAAAAGCTTTCAAATAAGAGAATCTTAAAAAAACTCATAGACAAAGCATGTTATGAGAAAACTATGAATGGATGTTATAATTTTTTTGTACCAAAATAAACTCTTACTTTAGTGCCATTTTTCTGTGAACTTTCTGAGGTACCCTTATATATACTGGAGTAACAAACAAATAATAAAATTAATATAAATGATATTTATGGTCTACAAATGATCAAATACATTTCAATAGTACATTGGATGGAATAAGTTACTTGACTTTGATAGAGCTAAGTTAATCTATTATTTATACTTTATTTTAAAATTTTATTCTACTCTAGGATCTCATTTATAAAAATGGTTTTAAATATAATAAAAACATATTCTAATTGTACTTGTAAAATGTCTTCAAATGTAGGATGTTTTTATCTATTCCAGAGTTCTATGAAGAACCTGAAGTTGTTCAAGACCAGTTTTCACAATGATAAATCATGAAGCAGTAGAACCGTGCACATGAGCATGTGAGACTTCCTTAAAGGAATTTTGTGAACCTGGTAAACCTTTTCATCAAATCATTTGTGTGAAACCTTCTGCATTGTGCTGCAAAGAGATCTTCTACCATGTGTTACTGAGACTCTCTTGGAGAGTCTCTTGGAGAAGAACAGAACAAAGTACTGTTCTTTTCACAACCTGTGAATATTGTCCCCTCTTGAAAAAAGTTTACTTAATTCATAATAATGGACTAAAAATAGCAGTAAAAACAAGGACTTCAGATTGTAGTTCACTCAAATTTAGAGGGAGAATTTGCTCTCAGTGTAACCTCAGGAGTCACTAGTTCTTTCCAAAATCTTGTGAACAAATTAACTGTAAATGGTTGGTTATCCTCCTGTGAACTGCAAATAATAACCTCTGAGTCGCTTTCAGATTTCCAGGAAAACAGTCATTGGATGTTCAGCATTGATCAATACACAACCACAACCAAGGGGAAAAACAGTCAAAATGTAAAAAAGAAGAACAGGAATGTGGCGAGGCCAATGCAACTTCGGCTGGCTGACAAGGTCACAGCAGAAGGTCTGTCTCAGCAAGGTGTGAGAAGGACAGCTGTGGTCCTCTTGGTGGTTTTAGGTTTGTTGGGAACTACACTCTGCATAAGAAAGATGGAGCTTCCTGGTGGTCCCACTAATGATTGCTGTATTCCTAATTTTAGGGAAGAACACTTAGTCTCATAATCCCCAAAATGTCCATGGCTTTGAAAAATTCTAATCAAATCAAATTCTAGCATAGAAGAAGGTGTGATGCTTTACACAAGGTTGAGCTGTTTGTGGAAAAGAATTAAAAGGCAACAGGCTCCCTGGTATACCCTTCCCAGTAAAATAAAGATAAATGTTATTAAAGCTTTTTATTCTATATATATGCTACAAATACAACAATGGTTAGGATACCAAAGCTGTAGAATAGATCGAAGTGAACCTTTAAATAAGTACAATAAAAAATTAGAGTTACAGAAAGAACTACAAGGAGGGAATACGTTTATAAAAGGGCCTGCTTTAAACATTGGGGCTTCTAGTAAAGATTAGATTAGATTAGAAATATGCTAGCCTTGTGCAGCCAATTTCTGCATAGCTCAAAAGCACTCTAGGCCTTGGCTTGTGTGGGCAACCATTATCTCGTGCCTGTCTATAATTGTAACCCATGCTCTGAATATGCCTTTTAAAATCGCTGTCTTGCACCTGTCTATGACTGTAACCCATGCTCTGTAGATGCCCTTGAAAGTCAAAGAAATGGTAACTAGATGTAGACATAGAATCTAGAGGCAACATAAAATACAAGGTCAATGGTTCTAAGAAAATGGACAACAGACTCTTTATTGTAAGAATAAAGAATCATTATTTGACTTATGATATAAAAATAAAGTCTGGTGCTCGAGAGCCAGAGCCATGCCACCAGCCTTGCTGTGAGTGTGTCTCTCATTTCTTCCAGTGCCGACACCTCTCACAACTTGGGGACCCTGGACTGGCTGGAGCTGGTCTCTGGCAGGAATATCCAGCTATAAAAATGTTAAATAATAATAATAATACACAATAAATTATTGTTTGAATTTTCACTAAGTATTCCTTCAAATCAGTTTTGCTGATATTTGCTATAGGGTGCTGCATAAATTATGTTTTTTTGACATCATTGATAATCATATTACATGGCATGGTGTAACATTAGCAAGTACTGCAAAACTTCCAAAATTCATAAGATAAATTATTTCACATGATTAATTTTATCAAAAATATTTTGCAAATATGATATGAGTCATAAGCAGAAAAACGAATTCTGGCTAAGGAAAAAAGTTGTAATGTTTTCTGTTTGGTTTTGTTTTGCTTTTACTTACTTGATATGTTCATTCCAGACTCAAAAGTTTTGTCTGCTTTATAACCCCAGGATTACCCAACTACACTAAATAGCTAGAAGGATGCTTTTATTTTTACTCTATCAAGATGAGGAACTGGGTCAAGTATAGCAATAAACAAAATACTGTGCATGTTCCTCTAGAACTCTGAGGATAAATCTTTGTTGCTTATAAGCTATCCAATTTACAATATTTGGCTATAGTAGCCTACATGGACTAAGACATGGGAAACATGCATATGCACAGAACACTGTACACACACATACACACATATTTACATACATATAACTTAATATACTCATGGGGTGATATAACTGCTTCTGTTCCCCACAAATTCCTCTGTTGACACCTAGCTCCAAATTGAAGGCATTTGGAGGTTAAGCCTCTGATAGGGGATGACCTCATGAGAAGGGGCCCTGAATGATGGGATTAAGGCACTTTTCTACATGTGAGGACACAGCAAGAAGACATCATTAGAAAATGACAAAAGACTATTCACTAGATAGGAAGTCTGCAAGCATCTTGATCTCAGACTTCTCATCCTTTAGATCAGCAATAAAGTACATTTCTTCTGAGATCAAACTAGATTGGGCACGTTTGCAAGCCATATAACTGATAGAGCATTAATATCCAAGATCTATAAAGAGGTCAAGAAAAATCAAACAACAACAAAACAAACAATCCAGTTAAGAAATGAGCAAAGAACATGAAAAGGCATTTTTCAAAGGAAGAAATTCAAATTGCCAACAGACACATGAAAAGACGCTCAGGAACACTAGCCATCAGGAAAATGCAAATAAAAACCACAGTGAGGCTTTACCTCACCCCAGTTAGAATGGCTATCATCCAAAAATCAAGAAGCAATAAGTGCTGGTGAGGATGTGGGGGAAAAAGGTACTCAAATACACTGTTGGTGGGAACATAAACCAGCACAACCATTATGGCAGACAGTATGAAGATTTCTCAAAAGTCTAAAAGAAATCTACCATATAACACAGTCATCTTACTTCTGGGAACTTACCCCAGTTAAATAAAATCAGTATATGAAAGAGTTATCTGTACCCCCATGTTTATATATGCACACTAAGGAATACTATTCAGCCATAAAAAGAATGAAATTCTGTCTTTTCCAACAAAATGAATCCAAATGGAAACGATTATGCTTAATGAAATAAGCCAACCCCAAAAAGACAAATATTGTATATATACTCTGATTTGTGACAGTTAATATAGAATGCAAAAAATGTATAGGAATGAAATGGCTATATTGGGATATGATTGTTGTTTTTAGCCCTTGTTTATTATCCTGTGGAACTGTGGTCTTCCTACTTTTTGCTTGTTGGATATTATGGTTAGTGGTGAATTAATCCTGTGATTATAGAGAACACAGAAATTATGTCTTTGCAAAAAAATTAAAGAAAAAAAGAAAGAGAAGAAGGAGGGCGATTGAGAAAAACAGAGAGGAAAGGAGTGAAGTATGGTTACCATATTAGAACAGTACCTATGTAATACATAAAATCTGTTCTCTTAAATTGATGTTTTTTTTTTAAAAAAAGAAGTAAATCTCTGTTGCTCATAAGCTATCTTGTTTGCATTATTTTATAATAGCAGCCAAAATGGACCAAGTCAATTGGTACATTAAGCTAGCACTACATGGAGATCCACATAGAATGGGTCTCATTTCTTCAGTGACTGATCATATTATTATTTTCTTAGGTTGTGCAATGGAAAGTTGTTTACAAAAATAAGAGACTTGACTTCTTATCACAAAAGATATGTTTTAACATAATTTCATCCATTTATAAAGGTGTTGAATCACAGAGTAAGGCTGTGACCACACCCATCTGAATTCAGTGAGTCCATTTTAATAAAATGCATTTGTTGACATAAAATGAGGGCATAAACTCAGCTTGAAGACTAGAAACTTTTGGGTCCCCAGTAGCTGCTTGAACAGACTGCTCTCTTGTTCAGCTGTGAGAATCCCATGACATCTGTGGTAAGTGTGTTCCAGAGACACAGTGAGACATGAGTCGATGAAAACATGATGTGTCCCTTTCCTAGATCAAGGACAGACAGCTGGCTGGGTCTCTGTGCCATGTACAAGCTCAAGAACTCACTGCCCTCAATTCCACCCACAGACCTTTGAATGAACTAATACATTGAGACTAAGTATAGTGTATTTCTTAATAGCCAGAATAAGATAATCATTACCAATAGAATAAATAAAGTGCCCATCCGCTGATAGATTGTAACTATTATCTACTCAGAGCAATTTAAATCTTTATGTAGACAAGAGGAATACAACCTGTTCTGGTCTGTTGAAGATTTTTCGTTAATGCTTTCAGCAATTATTTAACTTTTCTGTGATTCTGTGATCAAAGATATCATGTCTTCTTTAAACAAAAGCACCGATTTTAATGGTTCAAAACTCATTTTTAAGTTCAATATTTCTCTAGTTGTATGACTAGAGAAGTGCCCTCTAATTTGCTCAGAAATTATGACTTTTGCTTTGTTTGTAACCTTGAAACTTTGTGGTTCTGAGCCCATTCTGAGTAGCCTGTGCTTTGGTGCTTGGTAAAAAGTGTGAGGTAAATTTTAAACTTCTTTCATGTCAGGGGAATTATATAATTTTCACATTGGGCCTTACTTAAAATCCTCTTGTAAATTTTAATAAAAATTCTTAAGTATGCATCCAAGAAAACATGACAAAGTGCTTAGATATGTATTATACATTTTATTCATACATTTACCACAAGGACCTTGATATCAACCACTCATAACCAGGAAAAAATTTATTCAGTTATTTTATTTATTGTATACTGTGCAAAAACAAGTTTATCATCAAAATTATAATATTGCCTACCTTATTCTGTCCCTCCTTCATTTCATCCTTCTCAACATATGGACTCTGAATCTCACTTCAAACACTTAGTTACTAATCCCTAAATATAACTCTACCATTTACTTTAATTAAAAAATCTTTGTAATTTATCTTCATTGTAACTCATGTACTTAGAGCCCATTCTTTGCATACAATTCCATTAGATTTGCTTGGCGAGATTTGGATTGTCATTGCTAGTCCTTATTAAAAAAGGGGAAAAGGTTGAAGTCTCACAGAATTATATTTATCAGTGTTACTCTCCCATTCACTGGTTAAGTGACCATAGGCAAGTTCTTTCAGTTTTGTGGATTTGGAATCCTCATCAGTAACATATGGCATTTTGCTTTCTGTCAGTCTTGTAAAGATCAAATAAGATGATACATATTAAGCTTCTAAACACAAAAGATCGTTGGTGGACTGTAAATTTACAATTGCCCTTACCAATATTTTCTGAAGTGGTGACATATCCCATTTATTTAGGGTGGCACTAACTGTTTTAGCCTGGAGGACTGACTTTAGAAATATCCTAGGTAGAAAGATGAAAAAAAGTACAAAGGTAGTACCAGTTGGACACATTGTTTTGGGACTGTTTTATTAAGTACCACACAGCTAGTAGCACTGGACAGTCGGACATGTACACACTATTAAAATTATCATACAGTATTATATTCTTTTATTTCTTTTATTATTTTCATATACTTGAAAGGTAGTGTGACAGAGAGAGACAATGAGATTTTTCCCACTTTTGGTTCACTTCCCAATTGCTCTCAGCAGCCAGGACTGGGCCAAGTTGAAGCCAAGAGCTAGGAATTCTGTCTTTGATGTGGATGGTAAAGGCCCACATGATTGGGCCATCATCAGCTGACTCCCAGGTTGCAATAGCAAGGAGCCAAATCCAAAGCAGAGTTGCTAGGACTCAAATTGGTACCCTGATTTGGGATTTGAGCATTTTAAATGTGGACTTAATTCCTTGTACCACAATAGCTGCTCCCACAAAATATTTTTAAGGTGGGTTTACTTTGTGTTGCTTTTTTTTTTTAAAGATTTATCTATTTATTTGAGAGGCAGAATTACAGATAGAGAGAGCGAGAGGCAGGGAGAGAGGTCTTCCATCTGCTGGTTCACTCCCCAATGGCCACAGAAGCTGGAGCTAGGCCAATCTGAAGCCAGGAGCCTCCAGGCCTCCCACAGAGGTTCAGGGGCCAAAGCATTTGAACTGTCCTCCACTGCCTTCCCAAGCTGTAAGTAGAGAGCTGGATCAGAAGACAAGCATCTAGGATACAAACTGGCACCCATATGATGTGCCGGCACTGCAGGCAGTGTCTTAACTTACCAAACAACAGCACCAGCCCCTTGTGCTACTTTATGACACTTTCAGTAGGAACTTGGTGAATTCTACCTTATTCATAGATTTTTACTCCCAGCATTGTGATAATGAAGTATCTTATTTGTTATACTTTTCCCTAGCATTTTTTAAGGGAATAGTCTTGGGTCTACTGAATGATATTTTAATCAACAGAATACTCTAAATATATACCCTGGGTTTCTACCCCAACAGAGATATTTATTCCCGTTTTATTTCCCTCATTGATTACACTTTAAAACTCTGGATTTAATACATAAAGAGACTCCCCTAGGCCTTTGAAAAGTTTCAGACAGAGTTGGGAAGAAAGTCTAACTTTAAAGGATGACACATACTCAGTGAGTTTCTGTCCTGCTTTCTCTCTCTCTCTCTCTCTCTCTCTCTCTCTCTCTCTCTCAGCTTTATTTGAAGGTACCTGAGTCCCAAGAATGCTCACAGCGTAGGATTGTAAAAACTCTGCAAGAAAAATGTCTATTTCTATCTTGAAGTCGCGAGAGAAAAAATTGAACTCTGTAAAACACAATTGTGAGTTAAGGATAAATTCCTAGTTTTCTTTATATTTCTTTTCTGGCTGTGCTCAAGAAATCCTTGTCTCAAAGTTACACTCTAGTTAAAACAGGGGCAGTGTCAGTGCAGCCATGTTGATACCTAAATCCCCTCTGACTAGCAGGAGAAATGAGAAAAGGTCTCCAAGGTCTGAAGGGTATGGGAGACAGTGCTGGTATTTTTCCCTCTTACTTTTCTCTGGCCGATCTCCCCAACCAGCTACTTGAATGTGCATAAGCAGCTCTGAAACAAGTCAATTGTTATGATCAAAATCAGCAGGAGGAGAAGCCCCCAGAATCCAAAGAGCATGAGCAGGAAGGGACAAGGCCCTGGGAACAGTGTCCTCTAAATCTACATAGAAGCTCACCCAAGTCTTGGGCTTATCCTGGTGCTTCCCATGAACTAAACAGGGGATGAGCAACACATCAGACTGCCTGGAAATGGCTGCAGCAAGGCGCTAGACCATAAACTATGCCTTATTTGACAAAGCAAAATGAGAAAAACTATATTGTTCCAGAAGCAAACTGTAATTCAATTAAAATAAAGATAGTCAGAAAATGCTAAATATTAGAAAATTAAATACTGTACCATTAAATAATATATGAAGAGAAGAATAAGCTCCAAGGGATATTAAGAAAATTATCAACTAAAAAGAACTTAACAATAAGATATATCAAAACTTGTGGAATGCAGGTTAAAAAGATTCTTGTTTAAAGTATAAATCATACATTCCTGTATTAGAAATGAAAAAAAGCTTTCAAATAAATATTTCTATTTAATAAAATAATGAAATGGGAGTAAATTTAATCCAAATCAAGTTTAAAGAAAAAAAATATCAATATAGGAGCAACAACCAAAGCAACTATTGTGGAGTTCAGTTACGAGTAATTAACTCAAACCGTAAATTAGTTTAGATTAAGTACATTTGAACTTAAGACTTAATAGTATGTAGTATGTTAAGATTAAATGATATAAAATATGGGGCAACATATTAAAATCTTGGTCTTAAGAGTTTTGCTGTTTCTCCATGACAGGCTTTATTTTAAGCCAGAAAAGACAGGCCTAAGGGTACGGGAGTGAAATTATTCCTGGAATTTAGATTCTTCCACCTTCCTGTATGACGCCTAGCCCCTAAGTTGCTCAAATGCACCAACAAAATGCATAAATTTAGGTAATTGCCATATAAGGAATAAGGAACTCGTCTACGTGTATAGTGATGTATGTACTTGTTTAATCGAGTGCATAAAAATGCTGGGAGAGAAAGGGTCAGGGCTTCTGGCCTCACATACATTGTATGTGCAGGTAGGAGACCCAGCTAGCTGGTAATAAAATCCTCTTGCTGTTGCATCCAGCCTTTTGTGAGTTGTTTTGGGGAGGGTCTCAAACCGGACCCAACACTATAGACAAAGAAAAACACCACTGCAAACTGATGAAAGAAAAATTATGTAAGTAGCAATCAATATGTGACATTTGACATTATGGAATGATAAATCAAACAATACAATATTGATCATACAAATGAATGAAATGATTGCAAAGACCAGAGGGAATAACAATGGCGGTGGAGTTCCTGGCATTATGCACTCAGAGAGCTCATGGAAAAGGAAGATCACTTGGTAGAGCACAGGTTGAGCACACATATCTGTCCTGATGAGTGGAATGGCATGGTTGTACAAGTGCACTTTGTACCAAGTATCAGGAATAAAGTTTATTGAGTTACAGGGATAATGGGGCAAGCAATGGAAACAAAACATTCATTTTGTTATTCAAGAAATATTTGCTGGATGGCACTGTATATTGAAGATTCTAAGATTAAAATAGCAATGAGAAGAGTTAAAGTAACTGCCTTCATGCAGCTCTCAAACTTGTGGGAAAAGGCATTAAGCAAATACATAAAAATATATAGGTCAATCAATTATTATAAGTGCTATGGAGAAAGTGAGGTAAAAGACACTGTGAATGTGAGGGAGAGATGAGGATTGTGATTTTATGATAAGTAATGAGAGAAGACTTTTGATTAAGTGAACTCTGAACAGATAAGAGAGGAGAGGTGTTAGGAACAGGTCATTGTGCACAGCAAATTAAACTAGCACTTTGGATGCCTGCATCTCATATGCAAATTTAAGTCCTGGTTACTCTGTTTCTGATCCAGCTTCATGATAATGCATTCTAGGAGGCAGCATAGTCCTTGGGTCTCTGCTACTCATATGGGAGATCTAATTGGAGTTCAGCCTGGCCCAGACCTGAATGTTGTGGTCATTTGCAGAGTGCATCAGTTGGTAAAAATTCTCTCTCTTTCTTTCTTTCTTTCTCTCTCTCTCTCTCTCTCTGTCTTTTGAGTAGATAAAAATAAATAAATATCTAAAGAAAGAAAAGGAGTTAGACATCAAGATAGCTCATTGAAAAAAAATTCAACATGGAGAGAAGAGCAGTTGTAAATGTTCTGAGGTCAGAGCACCGTTAGTGTTTTTGGGAAGTAGTAAGGCATTGAGAGTGCTCCAAGGAGGTTGAACCAGCAAGAGGGGAAAATTATGTCACTCAGGACCCACCACATAGATCACACTGAGACTCAGTTTTAGTCCTTTGATGCAAGATTTATAATAGAAGAGAGATTTACCTGAGCTACCTTTTAAAAGTTTATTCTGGCTGCTATGTGAATAACAGACTGGGGGCAGGGGAGGTGGGGTGTGTCTGAGGGGAGAAAAACCATACTGGAGTGAATTCAATAGGGAATGATGGAGAATAAGTAGAGACAGCTGGTTTAAACAACGTTTTAAAACTTTTTTTTTCTTTAAAGGGAAAAGGAGGACTGAGGCAGTACCTTGAGTGATATGTGGTGAGAGGGAAGTGTTTTTGTTATTATTTTCAAAGGTAAAATCCCTTAACCAATTAATATGTTTAGGGAAACAATCCATGACCTTATAATGTAGTAAGACTCTAGCCCTGGGTTAGTTACTAAAATTTCCTGTGCGGGGCTGGGGCTGTGGTGATGTAGGCTAATCTTGCACCCGCATACCATATAAGTGCTGATTCATGTCCCAGCTGCTCCTCTTCTGATCCAGCTCTCTGCTATCCCTAGGAAACCAGTGGAAGATGGTCCAAGTGCTTGGACCCCTGCACCTGTGTGGGCGAACCAGCAGAAGCTCCTGGCTCCAGATTGGCCAAGTTCCAGCCATTGTGGCCATTTGGAGAGTGAACCAGTGGATGGAAAACCTTTCTCTCAGTCTTTACCTCTCTTTTTCTGTAACTATGCCTCTCAAATAAATAAATAAATATCTTAAAATTTTCCTAGGCTTTAGTTTCTTAATCTATAAATTATAGATGAAAACAGTATCTATATCACAGAATTTTCTAAGGATTAAAAAAACAAACACACACACACTTAGAATAGATGTTGAACTACTTAGTAGACATTTAATATTATTAGAGTTAAGTTTTTACTGGAAAAAAAGCTAATATTTCCATAATGCTTTTTTTTTCCTAAAAAAAGAGAAAAAAGCACCTGTAGACTCACTATTTGATTTAAAAACCTGGGGAAAAATGTAGAATTTGTGAGTTGTGAACATTCTCTGAAGAAATAGCATCAAATGAGTTTGGAGGGGGAGACAGTGAATGAGAAGGGAGAGAAAGAAAAGAGACATTCATGTAATTGATTTGTGCCTACTATGAGGTCTGACAAAATTTGAAATCTACAAGACAGGCAGGAGACCAAGAAAGGTTGATACTAAGTCTAAAGTTTGAATGCTGTCTAGAGGTGGAATTCCTTTCTTCTGGGAGGACCTCACTCTTTCCTCTTAAGATCTTTAACTGACCACTGGTGTTTTACAGGGCATTCTGCTTTATTCAGAGTCGACTGATTAAAATCCTAATCACATGAAATATGTCTTCAGGGAAACATCTAAATAGATACTTAAGAACCAGCTACCGTGGCTTGACCAAGTTGACACCCTAATTTAACCACCCTATGTGGTACCCAGAATCTTGGTATTACATTGATTATTTTATTTCCCTACTACATGATCAAAAAGCCAAATCAGAATATTTAGCAGGAGAATTTGGGCTTTCCTCATTTCTCAGATATACTTCAAACAATTTTCACTTCCACACAATTTTAATGAAATCATCAAGGAAAGTCAATGTAGTGTGGAGAGGATGAAGAAGCTAACACAAACAAATGAGCAAATGACATAGAGAAGCATGAACAACGAACTGTATTGCTGTGTCTCACGCAATCCTCACCTCAAATAAATGCTGGTATTCTTTGTTCCACATTAAGACAAGAAAATACAGACTGGGAGATGTTATGATATATAATCTTTTGTTTTAAGTATTTGTTGTATTTATTTGAAATACAGAGGTCCAGAGAGAATACAGAGCCAGAGAGAGAGGCCTTCCATTTGCTGGCTCACTCCCCAAATGACCTCAACAGCCAGAGTTGAGCTGATCCAAAGCCGGGAGCCAAGAGCTTCCTCCAGGTCTCCCACATGAGTGCAGGGGCCCAAGAACCTGGGCCATCTTCTACTGCTTTCCCAGGCCATAGCAGAGAGCTGCACTGGGAGCGGAGCAGCCGGGACTTGAACTGGCGCCCATATGGGGTGCTGGCACTGCAGCACTGGCCCCTGATATATAATCTTCATCAAACCTTCCAAATCTGAGATTCAAGTACAGAACTGTGTGACTTCAGAGCACAAACTCTGTTTTAAGACCCTTTGCTGGGACTGGTGCTGTGGCGTAGCAGGTAAAGCCATTGTCTGCAGTGCTGGCATTTCTTATGGGTGCCGGTTTGGGTCCTGGATACTCCACTTCCAATCCAGCTCTTCTATGGACTGGGAAAGCAGTAGAAGATGTCCCAGGTCCTTGGGCCTCTGCACCCACATGGGAGACCTGGAAGGAAGCTCCTGGCTTCGGATCGGCGCAGCTCCAGCCCTTGCAGCCAACTGGGGAGTAAACTGGTGGATGGAAGAACGCTCTGTGTGTGTGTGTGTGCATGTGTGTAACTCTGACTTTCAAATAAATAAATCTTTTTTAAAAATAAAAAAAATAAAAATACCCTTAGCTTCCTAATGGAGCTGCATTTTTAGTTCTGGCCCTACCACCAGCAAACCAAACTACCTGGCACATCCCTTAAATGATGTAAGACCTACTTTCCTTCTCTTTGAATGAGAAAAATCATATCATGCCTGCCAATCTGACAGTACTTTTTGAGGTTCAGATGAGAACATTTGTGGAAAACACTCTTCTTCCATGAGTTCTTATTACTATCTGAATTTTTCCATCTTGAATATATAATCTGCAGTGAGAGATGGGAATGTGGTTAGCGCGTTTAGATCTGGAGGACACCACAGTCATGAATGGGGTTAGTGTCCCTATACAAGAGAGCTGAGGGAGCTAGTCTGCCTCTTCCATCGTGTATGGATGCAAGGAGAAGCCATCGTATTTAAAGAGTGAGCCCTCACCTAACATCTTATCTGTGAGTGTCTTGATAAACTTCCCAGAAGCAATCGCCAGAATCAACAGCAATAAATTTCTGTTGTTTATTAATTGCCCATTCTAAGGTATTTTCTTAAAGGAAATCAAATACACTAAGACAATACTATTATTATGGTAAACAAGTTTAGAACTTTCCCTGGTGTATCTTGCTCTGCAGAATTATTTTTTAAATGAAGCTGTCTGTAGAAATCCTCATAACTGAACAGACAGTAGACCCCAGAATTTAGTGATTTTTATTGATCATTGTTCCTTGTATCATATTTGAAGAAGAAATTTAATCCAGTTTAAAGGTCAGGAATGTTATGAGTTGAGAGGAATTCAAGTTTGTGCTCAATAAATTGCAATGTAGCATCCAATCCACAAAAATACTAACAAAGTACACATTAATTTTAAATCCATCTTTTCAGCTAGATGTTCTGACTCTGCTGACACACACCTGCCACATGTGACCCAGCAGAGCTGGGCTCATATGATTAATAGACGCATCTCATAATTCTTTCTGTGGGATGGGTCTGCAGGGCTCCAGTCACTTGGGATTTATTCAGCCTTGGTTTTGTGACAGCCCAGAAAGCTGGGGATACAAAACAACTAAAATTACAACAGACTTTCACCACTTACATGAGAATTTTTTAAAGTAACTTTCATTTCCCCCAAATATAATAAATATCTCAGAGACTGTTCTCTATATTTGATTCCAATAATGAAATCCATAAAGTGCTAAATTAATAAAGTCATTTGGCAGTAGAAATTACAAGAACATTCCATTATTTGTGGTTAATGATACTTTCTGTGGTCAAACTTTTTGTCTATGTGAAGAAAATTAATTATTAAATATAATACTATTTCTATTCTAATTATCTTCCTTAAAATGTAATTTAGTCCTTTTGTTATAGTGTTATTAGTGCTGTGAAAATGAAAATTTGATAATAGATGAAGGAATCACTATACTTTTCTTCATTTTTATGCTTTACTTTTAAAAGTTGCATTTTGGGTCTGTGCTGTGGCTCACTTGGTTAATCCTCCGCCTGCAGCATCAGCATCCCATGTGGGCACCGGGTTCTAGTCCTGGTTGCTCTTCTTCCAGTCCAGCTCTCTGCTATGGCCCAGGAGGGCAGTGGAGGATGGCCCAACTGTTTGGGCCCCTGCACGCGCATGGGAGACCAGGAAGAAGCTCCTGGCTCCTGGCTTCGGGTCGGCGCAGCGTCAATTTGGGGAGTGAACCAACAGAAGGAAGACCTTTCTCTCTGTCTCTCTCACTGTCTACAACTCTACCTGTCAAATAAAAAAAAAATTAAAAGTTGCATTTCATCTTCTCCACAGTATACTAAACCAAATATTAAACTGTTTTCAGTTTATATGCACATGTATGTGCATACACACATACACACACTTCTATTATTGAAATTTTACACAGGACAATGTGATTTAGATTGGTTAAGTAATTAAACTCTGCCTGCATAACTGAAACCACAAGTTTATCCTTGGTCATTTGCTTATCACTCTCCAAGAAAGAAGTAATGAAAAAGAAAAACCTCCTAAGAATTTGTGTGATGCCCTTCTCCAACAAAGATCTTTTTATTTATATTATTGTCACACAGTTTATGTATACTTTTAAGATATGCTTTAAATTCCGTCAGATTTTCTTTTTGTTTGTTGTTGCACTGATGAGATTGTAGTGTTCTGTTTTCTATTTGTTTCTTTTCTCTTTGGGAAAAATTTGCAATTTCTAGCCTTGAAAATACAGATTTTCAGACCTATATCACTTGTGATTTTGTGCTGTCACATACATTTATTTATCCTAGGGCTCCTTCAAGAAAGGATATTCAATAAATTATGATATAATAATAAAAAGATTTACTCTGATAATATTTACTACTATGTAGTTAATATATTTACAATATCAATTAATTAAGTTCTATTAGTATGCTCATTTTTGAAAATAAGGAAATTGTGATTACATAACTTTAAAAGTTATGCACTGACATGTAACTAACAAATGGCTAAGGTTGGTTCCCATCCCTCATTGGTCTGAGTAAAAAGACACACTATCCTCTATGTTTTATGGTATTATGATCTAACGATACCTTCAGTGGCTCTTTGCAGAAATGTCAGTTTACCCTCTTGAAAAATTACAGTATCTCTAATGGAAATTACTCTTCTGTTTGAATCTTCCCTGAGGAAAAATAATCTTCCTTTCCAAATAATTCTTCTCTTTAAAGCAATACAAAGATTGCAAGGATTTTTAGGATGTAGAATAAATAGGTAGAAAGTAGGATAAACCCATGTATGCAATTAGTGTACATTTTTACCATATGTCTAAATTGTTTGCTAATATCATAATTTAGTTTTAATTGCTTAGCATTCATAGCAATTTGTCATAGTGTACATTGAACTGTTAGCATAAAAGGAAGAACTTTACATAAAAGAAGGAGCTATCATTAAGTTTTGTTAATTCTTGGAACTCATCTGATCTACTTCTGGCCTTCCCATTTCCAAGTATTTGTTGATTTTGGAAGAGACAATTATACACATGTCTCTGCAAACCTAACATTAACCTACAGTAAAATTTGAATCTCATTTCCCCTCTTCTCACCTGGTTTTATTTCACAAGATGGTTGGTTAGCACTGATTGCTAGGACTTCTTTGTTCCACATTGGTCTCTCAGCTCTAGTTTCTTGTGTACCTGATTATTTTTTTTCTTCAATAGGTCAGTGAAAAGTTGCATATGTTTCAAATAGATGTATTTTTTACCTGTTGATAAGGAAGACTATAACACCCCATCCCACTTCAGATGTTCACAGCCATTTTCATAGCAGAATTCTTGTTGAATACATTCACATTCTTATCATAGTAAAGCACTAAACTCCCCATAACTTACTTTTTCTCACTTTATTCATGATTCAGTAAAAACCTAAAGTAATCTCTGATTTCAAATTACAGCAAATGCATCTTCTATAAACATTCTCAAGTTACATTTACAAAGTGAAAATCACATCAATCCTCATCTGTTTCATTAATAATTTAATCACCATTTGTTGAGAATTCTGGTTGGTGAAGAATGCTGTATACATTTGTGCATTTACAATGATAGAAGTGGATCAAACAAAAGGAACATATTACATGAAGTCTACACGGTTGCAGATATGACCTTTATTAAAAAGGAACTTCAGAACTTTCAGCTAACACAGGCTTAGACATTAAGCATCTTTGCTCAAAAAGATTGTTGCCTCTCTTTATAATCTCATGTATCCCTAAACTGCCAATAATTTGTAAATTTTAAGTCCAAAATGCATCCTTTTCATTTCACTCTATTCCCTTACTCATTTGCATTTGAACTACTGAAATATCTTCCTAATATGCTTTCCAATTTTTACTTTTAACTATTCATCCCTGATCTTATCTCCCCATAAAAACAAGAGTAATTTTTTTTCACTCTTTTTTTTAAAGATTTATTTCTTTATTTGAAAGGCAGAGTTACAGAGAGGCAGAGGCAGAGAGGAAAAAAGGTCTTCCATCTGCTTGTTCACTCTCCAGATGGCCGCAATGGCTGGAGCTGGGCCAATCTGAAGCCAGGAGCCAGAAGCTTCCTCTGGGTCTCCCACATGGGTACAGGGGCCCAAGGACTTGGGTCATCCTCTACTGCTTTCCCAGGCCATGACAGAGAGCTGGCTCAGAAGTGGAGCAACCAAGACTCGAACCACTGCCTATATGGGATGCTGGCACTGCAGGTGGAGGCTTTACCCGCTACGCCCCTGGAGTAATTTTTATTACTCATGTTTCAGATCATGTCATTCTCCTGCGTAAAGTCCATCATTATCTCTACACATGGTATCTAGGCACTATGGCTTGAATGCATGTTCATACTTCATACTTGAAACCCAATCCCCAGTATATCAGATGGTGGGGCCTCTAGGAGTGTTGTTATCATGAGAGTAGACCCTGATGAATGACATGGGCTTAGGGCCCTTAAATAGAGACCCAAGGCAGCCCTTAGCTTTTCCAAAATGTAAAGACACAGCAAGAATAGGAAAAATGAACCCTCACCAGACACCGATTCTATTGGTACCTTGATGTTGGACTTTCCAGCTTCCAGAAATGTGAATAATATATATATATATACATATATATATATATTTTTTTTTTTGCTAATTATGAGTTACTCAGTGTATGGTGTTATTGTCTGAGCAGCCCAAATGGACTAAGATTCTAGGAGAGTGAAAATAAAATCCAACTTTCTACCCATGGCCCACATGGACTTTCCTCAGCTTTTTGTCTTCAACTATCAGTGGTTCCTATTCCATACGGAAAATGTCTTTACACAAAATGTAAACTCTGTAGTTCTTTAGAAGGGTGGCTCCTTTTTCACATGGAGGTTTTAGCAAAAACTGCTTCTTGTCTCAGAAAGCTTTTGTGAACATGTGTTAGAATTATTTGTAGCTATATAACCAAAACAAAGCAGAACAAAATTTATATATTAATAAATAAAAATAGTTATCCTATAATGTAATTGGGTTGTGTGGGATTGAGATAGTGGCTAATTCTGTCTTGCTGCTTTATTGTCTGAGTGGCTGGGGAGGAAATCTATTTTAAAGGCTATCTCATAGTTGAGAAGGCACATTCTTAATGTGCTGAGTTAATTCTTAAAGTTGTTTCCCAAAAGCCCCACATGATAACTCAAGTAATTCTCATTGGCCTGAAATTAGTCTCATGGTAAAGTAAATTGTTAAACATAATATTTAATGAAAGAATAAATGATGAAAGAAGATATTATAAAAGAGATAATGGAGCAGCAGCTAAAAATTATTTCTATAATGCTCTATATAAATTATGACCATCTCCCACAATTTGCATCTCTGTATCTTCTACTATTTTATCATAGCATCCTACTTTATTTCTTACATGGGACCTATTTGTTGTTGAATTACTATATTTTAAGTAATTATCTGACAATCTTGAGCTACCAAAAACACCACACACACACACACACACACACAAAAACAAAAAAACAAAAAACAACAAAAAAAAGAAACAGGGGATTCTGTTTACTCTCCTAGGTCAATGATACTATTAATTGGTCGCAGTACATTTCTTAAATGAAAGAACCATGTGATAAAACGTGCTAGATAACCCATACCTGAGATGTTCTGTGTATGTGCTATTTTTCTCTTTCATTTTAGTTTTAAGTCACTAAAATTAAACAGCATATAATTCCCAATGGTTACTCAATTATTCTATTTTTTTGTTACTTTTGAAAGTCCCACAGACAGAAAACTTCTATTTTTGTCACAAAGAACGTTGGTCCCCCCAGGGTAAAAATACATTTTATTTAGCATCTGGTACCTGAGAAGGTATGTAAGTGATAAAAATCCAGCTCATACAACTGGAATGATAAAAGATAATAGTCTGATGTATAACTGAAGGAGGGGTTGCAAACCCAAGTTGCTGGGAAGGTGGTGTTTTGCTGGGACCTAATATGACCTAGAAATGGTGACATGGATTATGTCATGATGTGGATTATGTCATGATGTCATTCTCTTGACAAAAAAGAGAACCTTTGTCTTCATGGAGTGATAGGATTTCCATCAGGTCCAGGAGTATCCATATTAAAACTTTTTTAAATATCTATATGGCAAAAAACAGGAAGTGATGATTAATCAGACATTTCCAGTTTCACGATAATGCAGGAATAAAAAGGTTGCACAGGAGTCTAATGGTTACAGCTTAAGAGAACAATTGTGAGAATATGGGGCAATGTGGGAGAAATTGGGCAAATGAAGCAGGTAGGTACCAGACAAATAACAAAGATGTCTACTATGACAAGCAACATACGCTATTATAACTCCCAGTGATAGCCTGTGATATTATTAACAGAAGTTTTATTGCTTTTTAAAAAATATAGCATTGAGCAAATTTACAAGATCTTAAATATCATTCCATTGGTGCTAATGAGTGGATTGAATTCACTTTAAATGAAATTTATATACACACACATTCACTGAGAATAAATATATATATTCACTGAGAATAACACATATAACACATATATAGCATATATATCATGTTCTATAACAAATATAACATATTAATATAGCACAATAATGTATGTTATATGTGTTATATATGTCATATGTATCATAATGTGTGTTATATATGTCATATGTGTTTATGTGTGTTATATGTGTTATATATTATATATGTTATGTATGTTATTCTTAGTGAATGTGTGTATAGATTTTAGATAGATAGATAGATAGATAGATTAAAATTATGTGTTCTCCGGATAGCATTCAATTGTCTAGGGCATTATTTGGACCCCAGTATCTATGCCTTAACCTCAACAGAAAGCAAAGACATTAAATCTTGAATGCAAGAAATGTAAATTTAAGACAAAATCCCATGAAATTGTATAATGAGTATATAGTAAGATAAATCCTTTTAAATTTGTTATTTGAGGATTAAACAAAAGAGCAGGAAGATGTACAATAAATTGTGTAAAAGTCATAGATTTTTACCAAAATACTGAAAGATTCAAAATGATTTTCTAGTATGTGGCTATAAAACCGTTGGTCTACACAACTAACCTAGGCTCTTAAAAATTCAGTTTAGACATTCTAGTAGTACAAGAGTGTTAATAGTGTATTTATATATCTTCTTTATTCTACTTCCATCTATGAACTCATGATCATTTCCTTCAGGGACATAAAAGCACTTTGTTTGGTTCCTCTCCAGTTTTTCACACTTTATCTCACCTTGCTAACAAAGTTAGTCCATATTTGAATACTAACATGATAAAAATGCATGTATCAGGAAAAGAAGGTGATATCCTTTATTTGAATTCAAATTGATGGGCACAGTTCAAATTTTGTCTGGCATAAGAGAGTATAAGTTTGCAAATAATAAGTCAGAGGAGACTCTCCAGAGCATACTAGTATATGCCAACTAAAGGAGGGATTTAAATAATTAGTGAAATCACCACTTATGTGCTAGAAATACGATATTTTTAGTCTGCACATTACTACTGTAGAGATCAAATCCAGAAAGCTTGTCTTTCAGGGACTTTGAGATCTACTACCTTGATTGAGCCACTGGGAAATTACACTTTCAGTTGAGAGTCAGAATTGTGCTGGGAAAGAGTATCGTTATCTATGAGGAAGAAACAAAATTAACAACCTCCTCATGGAAAAGCAAGTCTTACTAATGAGCACAAAACACTAGTATGAGCCATTTTTTAATCACAGGTTATGCCATAATCTTTTCACAAGTCCACAGTGTTTTATCTTTGTGCACATCCACTTAAAATGCATGGATCAGTAATGAGATGACTCTAGGGAACCTGACACACCACATTATAACTTCTGACTTATCTAGAAACCTGGGAGGTGGGTAGGGGGCAACTGTTCAGTGCCAACAACTAAGCAAAATTTAAGGCTTTCTAAAGGGACAACAATCAGCAAGACGATTGAGAATTCTATTAAGCCCTCCCTGTGAATGTGAGACTTGATTATATTGACTGTGGTTACAAACCGGAAATGCTAGCTACAAAATTAATGCTGACATTTTTCAGTTTAAAAAAAAATCAAACTTTCAGAATGTTCATGCCTTGCTAGAAAGTACTATGAAACTTTCTTTTTATACCCAAGTTGTCACTTTTTAAATGGATTTTTAAAACATTTTCTAGTGTTACTTTACTTACTTGCTTAACCCCACACCCCACCTGACCAATCCTACACTTTACAAAGTATTATTAAATGTTTAGCCACATTTACATTTCCATCCAACCTGCACCCTAGTAAATTCTTCTTTATAGTCAGAATGTTCACTGAATTTTCAGAGCATTATTGAGAAATAACTCAGAAAATATGATAAAATTTATGGATTTTCTTCCTTTCTAGATCCTCTATTTTACAGCATACATATAATTTAAGCACTTTTTTCTTCCATGAGAGGTTGTGACGTGAGCCAATCAATACTAGACTCATCACTACTTGCTTGTTTGCTAACAACTTTAGCACAATTATACTATACAATTGTATTGATCACTAAATAAATGGCAGATAGTTTGACTGGAAGTTTTTAGTACTATTAAGAATATCAAATGGACCCAAAGATTCCAAATAACCATACTTCTATAGAGAGTAGATGATTAGTCTTCAATGGGATAAAAGAAAGCAGAACAGCAAGGCAAAGATATTTCCGAATCATTAATTGTATCTACAGACCTGTATGATAACACTGTTGCAAAATGCAGAATATTGTTTACATATCAGGTTGAGGTAGGAAATAGTGCTTTGGAGAAACCTAAGTAAATTTCCAGGGCCTAATACCATACCAGATTGTCCTGAGTTAGGAAAAAAACAGTGTGTAGTTTAGACAGCTGAAATAAAAATGGCATATAAAAAATGAACAAGGAAGTGTTGATGAAATAAAATCTGAAGAAGTTCACATGAAGAAAATGTAATGAATCTTTTCCACCAGCCCACTCCATGCTACCTTCTAGGTATGAAATCTGTGGCAATCAGCACCAATGTATAAAGTGTGCCTCCATAATTCAGATGTGTAGAATAAATGGTATCTATAAGCAATATGGAATATATCATATTTGGTTATCTTTGACCTTCTAAATGAAAATTTTGTACAATTCAGCCAGCAGTTGATGTCCACAAAAATGGAAGGGAAATATTTTTCTTCTCACTGTCACTCCTTAGAGATTCCTAGCATATGAGAAGTATTTAATAAATATTAGTACTTGTAATTCTCAGGGAACAACTCAACTTAAACAAAACTGTTTAGAATTGTATGCTTGACCTTACCTAGCAGGTAATTAATCTATTTATCTACCCAAGGTCTGGCTATCTTTCCAGCTTTCAAGAAAAGTCTTAGTCATGAAAGTTATGGATTGAACAGTATCTGGCTCTCCAAACACATGAAAATATTTAAGCCCAATAGTCTTAAGTTAATAGTTAATAAATTAATGGTTGATGGGTTAATGTAGAAGTATGATATAATTGTGGTGTGTGAAGGCTGGGGTTTAGGAAAGTGATCTGATTAGATCAGGTTGCTAAAAGAGAGCTGCATGACCAAATCATAATGGCATTACAACAAGAGACCAAACAAAAGATGAATGGAAAACGTTTCTATCTCACCTTCCTAGATTTTGCTATGTAATCATTCTTCCACATGCATACACTTTGCCATTGGTTGCCCCTGCCAGATGCCAGACAAATGGGGCTGCACAACGACAAGCTGTCAATCTGCAAACTGTAAGTCAAAATAATTCTCTTCCCTTCTAAATTGCTTATGTTTGTTAAAGTAACAGCAAGTTGATTAATACAATGAACATTCTTTATTATTCTTTGTGTTGTGAAGTTAAATAACTGAGCTTTATGTGCTGTTGGCACAGGCTGCTGTCCTTCTAAATTACTCTAGAATTAATTTTAACAAAGTTGAAAAAAAAAACCAAGTTTTCCAAGCATAAGTTAAATATGATTATTTATTGACATTATTATTTGAATTTTTTAGAGATAAAACATTTTTCCTATTTAGGAGGAATTTATAAATAAATAATTTACACTTGTCATTGGAATTAGCATCCACCATATAATTCAGGATGTTCATTTAATCTCAAGATCCTTAACTTGATTCATCTGCAAAGACCCTTTTTGCAAATTGCTTATCATCTACAGATTCCAGGAGTTGGGACCAGGACACATCCTCTTGGCAGCCACTCTACTAAACCCACTGAAGAGCTAAAGAAAAGAAAGTTGTCTTATTTAGTTGAAGTTTAAATTTAGAATATAAAATATCTCAGATTGATTGACTTTTTGTGAAAACCTGACAGACTATTTTTTCAGGATAGAAAGTTTTACTTGATGGAGATTGCCATGTGATGACTTCTGTTTTCTTTTAGTGGCTAAGGTGGCTTCCAAAAGCTGTCAGATGGTACGAAGTGCCTATATTTGGGAAACTTGCAGACAGATAGGGCCTTATGCCTTGGCTGCACATGTCAAAAAGCAGCAGCTTCAAAACTCATATTGAGATGTATCACAACAGACTTGAAAATAATCAATACTCCCAAAGCTCTAAGTTTTATCCCCATTGCAGGATCATTAATTATTTTGGGCTCTCAGTAAGAAATTGACAAAAGCTTGGATAATACTCCACCAGCGGCTCTGGCACCCCAAGTTCTAGTCCCGATTGGGGCGCCGGTTCTGTCCTGGTTGCTCCTCTTCCTGTCCAGCTCTCTGCTGTGGCCCGGGAAGGCAGTGGAGGATGGCCCAAGTGCTTGGGCCCTGCACCCCATGGGAGACCAGGAGGAAGCACCTGGCTCCTGGCTTCGGATCAGCGCAGTGCGCCGGCCGTAGTGGCCATTTGGGGGGTGAAGCAACAGAAGGAAGACCTTTCTCTCTGTCTCTCTCTCACTTTCTAAATCTGCCTGTCAAAAATAAATAAAAATAAAAATAAATAAAAAATTTAAAAAAAAGAAATTGACAAAAGCAACTTACAGACCAAATTCAGCCTGCTACCAGTTTTGGAAATTGGAGGACTGTTCAAAAAGTTCATGGAAAATAGATATCCTAAAAGAACTACTGATATATTTCAGATTTATTTGCACTCAAATAAGTTACTCTTTTAATGCCGTTTTCCACAAATATTTTGAAGTAGGCTTACTGTACATGAAGAAAATGCTTTCACATTTTTCAGTGATTGAAAAAGATGAAAAAAAGGATCAAATATTCATGTCCATAAACAAAATTTTATCAGAACATCAAAAAGCCTATTCTTTTTAATTTCTATTTTCTATGTAGCTGCTTTCACACTTCAGTTAAGAGCTGAGTAGATTTCTGTCACAGACAGAAATAATATTAACTTTTCCTCTTGACCAACGAAACCTAAAATATTTATCTTTTTTCCATTTTCTTTGCTGAAAAAATTGATTATACAAGTCTCTAGATTTAAAATATTAGTTTATTCTGTGGCAGAACACAAAGTTTTGAGATGTCTTCCGTTGCCTTAATTTACTTCAATAAAATAGAACCATCTTCTCCTAATGAATATCAAGATATTAAACATAGTGATGCTACATTTTTTAACTTGTAGAAATGCTCTGACTCCTTCTTTGGAAAAATTCTGTCTAGCTTACCTCAATTTTTAGAAATGCTATCATATATACTAGTAAAAATTTAAAACCAAATTATAAAACTTTTGTGCAATATTTGTACCTAGTATTCATGATCATATTTGGAGTACCAATAACTAAGGACATTCATCTGAGGATTTACATTTTTAAAAATTTATTTATTCAAAGAGAGAGAGAGAGAGGGAGGGAGGAGAGGAATCTCCCACCCACTGGTTTGTTTCCTTTTTAAAAAAAAAAAAAACACTATTTAAGGTATACAAATTTCATGTATTTCATATATACAAATGTAGGCACATAATGATACATCTCACCCTAGCATCCCTGATTAATTTTAAAGGCAGAGCAACAAAGAAAAGAGAAAGAGAAAGAGAGAGAAAGAGAGAAAAAAAGAGAAAGAGAAAGAGAAAGGAAGAGAGAGAGAGAGAGAAAGAGAGAGAGAGAGAGAGAGAAGAGATCATCTATCTACTTGTTCACTCTCCTTTGTGTCCACAGCAGCTTGGGCTGAGCCAAGCCAAATCTATGAACCAGGAGCTTTATCTAGGTCTCCATGTTGGATATTTTAAGTGTTCTTTTCTCTGAGCACAAGGTATATTTCAGAAGATTCGGTCAGCAAGTGTGAAGTGAAGAGAGAATAATTAAGAACTAAAGTGTTGTTTTAGAAATACATGGGCCAGCGCCATGGCTCAATAGGCTAATCCTCCGCCTGCAGCGCCAGCATCCCAGGTTCTAGTCCCGGTCAGGACACCGGATTCTGTCCTGGTTGCCCCTCTTCCAGTCCAGCTCTCTGCTGTGGCCTAGGAGTGCAGTGGAGGATGGCCCAAGTGCTTGGGCCCTGTACCCACATGGGAGACCAGGAGAGGCACCTGGCTCCTGGCTTCAGATCAGCGTGGTGCACTGGCCACAGCGCACCAACCACAGCAGCCATTGGAGGGTGAACCAACGGCAAAGGAAGACCTTTCTCTCTGTCTCTCTCTCACTGTCCACTCTACCTGTCAAAAAAAAGAAAAAAAAAAAAGAAATACATAAAGACCCACTTTGGTCTTCAGTCCTGCAACTACTCAACTTTGCCATGGCATGGAAGCAGCCATTGCCAATACATAAATAAATGAATGTGGATATAACCCGATAAAATTTGTATGGACACTGAATTTTAACTTCACATAATTTTCACAACTCTCAAGACATCATTTGTTCTGTAATTTTTCCCACCATTTGTAAGTGTTCAAAATAACGGATGCCAGATTTGGTGTAGGAGTCTTAGTTTGCCCACTTTTAAACTAAAAGTTGTAAGTATCAACATAGATATACTCAAAAACCATTATCTTGAGCGAAAGAAGCAAGTTCAGAAAAAAAAAATGTGTTGGTCGTCTTTGACCACACTATGCTGAAACAACAAAGAAACCAAAATCTCAATGTCATTGTGACAACATTTATTTCTCATTTATGTCACACGTTGGCTTCTGGTTAGCTTCTGTTCTGCTGGATATGTCCCTATCCTGTGACCTTGGCTGAAGGAGCAACTGGTACCTTGATCTGCAACTGAGCAGTACCAGAAACATCCAATGTCCCTCCAAGTTTCACCATGGGAGCAGCAGCGTTGTGATGTAAAGGGAAAAACTACTACCTGTGATGCCAGCATTCCATATGGGTACTCGTTCAAGTCCTGGCTGCTCTACTTCTAATCAAGATCCCTGCTAATTAACCTGATGACGCAGTGAAACATGGCCCAAGTCCTTGGGTCCCTACATCCATGTAGGAAACTTTGAATAAACTCCTGGCTTCAGTCTGGCCCAGCTCTGGCCATTGCAGCCACCTGGGGTATGAATCAGAGGATGGAAGATCTCTCTCTCTCTCTGTCTCTCTGTCTCTCTCTGTCTCTCTCTCTCTTTAATTCTCACTTTCAGATAAGATAAATAAATCGTTTTTTAAAAAAGTTTTAGTAAAAAAAAAAAAAAGTAGCCACTAAAGCCAAGAGGTACCAATTGAGTCAGGAAGGCAATCCTGCAAACCCATGGAAACAGAAATAGATGCGTAATTCTCTTTAAAGAAGCACTGTGGATTATTGAGAATAATAATACAGGGGTGCTGGGTCTTAGTCCACCCGTACAAGGATGGACTGGGTCCGAGGAAAGGTAAGTGCGCCGCTCGCCCGTTCCCCAGCCTCCCGATCCCGGAGACAATCAGACGCAGCGGGGAACCGGCGAGTGGCGCACTTACCTTTCCTCGGACCCAGTCCATCCTTGTACGGGTGGACTAAGACCCAACATCTGGCGCCCAACGTGGGGCATGAACAGTTACTTTTTGGCCGAGGCTAAGCGGTCTCTCAGGGTAAGTGAAAACCTTAGTATGGTTTATGCAGTTTCGTCCCCAAAGGACCTGGCCTTAAAGGCCTTACGCTATATGTTAAAAAGTGTCTGGGTAGCTGTCGTAACCTTGGCCCTTTGGATTCAGACGGCCAATCTCTTTTCTTGGAACACTTGGTCATGGGTGGAAAAACTCACCCTTAAGAGGGAGAGACACTTTGATACTGCCCTTAAAGCATCCTTCCACCCAAATGCTATAACCCCACCTTCGGAGGGCGAGAGGGAGAAAGAGGAAGTGCAAGACTTGGGAGAGCCTAAAGCCTCAGAGGAAGATGGCGGGGAGAGAAAATGGGCTAAGTTTGATCAAGAATGCAGAGAGCCTGTGGAGGCACGAACTGTTGAGATAAAAACAAAAGTAAAAATCGTCCCGTCTAGCCCATCCACCCTAGAAGGGTTAGGATCACCCCCATACCTCCCCGGGGCAGAGGCGGCCTCCCCCTATGTAGAGCCACGGAGGGAGCTTTGTGATCTGGACACTTATGATTGCCCAGGAGGGGAGAGGAGAAATGAGGCAACCTTTGTGGAAGCTTATCAGGTGGACATAAAGCAACATAGGGAAGTAAACTCTGGGCCAGGGAACCTGCTGCCTCAGGCCTACCCTGTTAATTTAGCTCCAGGCAGCAACAGAGCTCTGGAGTGGTATCTCTGGGAAGGGAAGGATATAGCTTATCACCCATGTGTCCCTGAGGGCTGGTTGGATGTGGCCAAGGCAGTCCTCCCGAGTTTCCAGTTCATAAAGTGGTGCGCCTTCTTTAAGGAGGAGTGCCGGGTGAGTGCCGAAGCTAACGAAACAGCCCAGCCAGCTATCCCTATTACATATGCTATGCTGGCTGGGATGGGGAACGGGCGAGCGGCGCACTTACCTTTCCTCGGACCCAGTCCATCCTGTACGGGTGGACTAAGACCCAACACAGGGGCCAGCGTTATGGCGCAGTGGGTTAAAGCCCTGGCCTGAAGTGCCAGCCGGTTCTAGTCCCGGCTGCTCCACTTCTGATCCAGCTCTCTGTCATGGCCTGGGAAAGCAGTAGAAGATGGCCCAAGTCCTTGGGCCCCTGAACCTGCGTGGAAGACCCAGAGGAAGCTCCTGGCTCCTGGCTTCAGATTGGTGCAGCTCCAGCCATTGCAGCCATCTGGGGAGTGAACCATCAGATGGAAGACCTCTCTCTCTCTGTCTGTACATCTCTCTATAACTCTTTCAAATAAATTAAAAAAAAAAACTTTAAAAAAAGAATAATAATATAATCTTTCACAATAAAATAGATTATCTCAAACAAACAAAAAACAAACAAACATATCATACCTAGCTATAATAATCAACTTCAATTTGGGTTTGCGAAGTAAATAGTGAATAAAGTATAGCTTAGATAAACATCTAATCCAAACATTTTAAGTAAGCCTATTATTTGTGAAACATTTGCTATATTCATCTGTATATTTATTTTTAAAATTATTTATGGGTGAAACAACAGAGAGAGACAGAAATGTTTCACCTGTGGGTTTACTCCTCAGACAGCCACACCACCAGGGACTAGGCCAGGCCGAGGCCAGGAACCTGGACATCTGTCTGGGTCTCCAGCCATGGGTCATCATTCACTAACTCCCAGGCCCATTAACAGGAAACTGACAGGGTCGGCCTTGTGGCCCAGCATGTTAGGCTTCCACCTGGGACACTCGCATCCCAAATCAGAGTGCCACAGAGTCCTGGGACTTCCCTTCCCATCAGCTTCCTGCTAATGCTTCTTGAAAAGCACCAATAGATGACCCAAGTACTGGGGCCTCTGCCACCCATGTGGGAGACCAAGAGGGAGTTCCTGGCTCCTGGCTTAAACCTCGCTCATATCTGACTATTGTGGCCATTTGGGGAATAAACCAACAGATTGAAGGGTCTCTCTCTCTCTCTTTCTGTCACTATATCTTTTGAAATAAATAAAATAAAATTCAGGGAGCTGAATTGGAAGCAAAGATGGGACTTGATCCCAGGTACTCTGATATGGGATGCCAGTATCCCAAGCAACAGCTTAAATGTACCATAGTGCTCGCCCCTTTTGTTTTTACTTTCTAAAATAGTAAACAAAAATGAGCAAAGATTACTGTGGAAAAGAAAATCATTGATTTTTTTTTGCATATGATCTTCTAAATTAATTAATTACTAACTTTACCAAGAAAAGTAAACATGTCAAAAATGGAATAATTTGCACTGCATATAATTGAAACCAATTAAATATTATACAGATCAACATATCTAGTAGAATTAAATTATCTTTACCAAGTTCTCTATATAGAAAATTTTTGTAGCTTTATTTACTCCTTTATAATCCTGGTTTTTAATTTCTAATGACTAGCTGCAGAAGAAAAAAGGTGTTTAATAGGAGTCATGGTTTGTATTAGTGTGGAGAATTTCACCACTTGTAATTTGTATTCTCTTTCCATATGATCCTGTCAACTGTATGTATCATTTCTCTTAACTGTCCTCGCCCGATCTTGTCTTAACTGTCCTCATGGCGAGCATGTGTGGACTTTCCTGTATCACCTTGAGATATGTATAAATATAATAGGAATGCCCTACTAATGCTGAATATGCATTTCTTTTATAATAGACAATTTAAAATTAATGATAAAACTTGAAGGCTATTATCAGCTATACAATCAGTTGAATATTTAAAATATTCAATGCATTCTATCATTATTTTATTTTTCAAAGCAGAGTATTCTTCAAAGTTCCTTGAGAATACTGATTATTCAAGGAGGAAGAATAAATAAGCTTTACAAGATCTTGGAAAGGAATTATTCCGTCTATATCTAAGTCTGGAACTGGCAATTTATGACACTTCTTCAAAACAGAAAATTTCAGTTCTATAAGGTAACTGAAAGTAGGATGCTCAGTGTGAATGGGGGATGGGGATGTAGCAGTCGAATTTTCCTAGGCAGGGCTAGGTTTGCACTCAATTTTACACCAACACTATACTTATAAATCTCAAAGTTTTTATACTGACTTGAAGACTTGTGAGTAATGAGAGCCTTTCTTTTTCTGCCATCAGCAGAAGTTCGTGATTCTCTACCCCTAATTCACTCTGCAGGGATCTATTCTACTTTGCTTTAGGAGAACTAGCCTTTTAGGAGAAGCTATCTACATGCCCGTAGCACAACCTGTGGGAGTCTGGCTTCCAGCCCTCCCTCCCAGCGTTTCACTTATGCCTGCCAATCTACACCATATTTCCCTCAGAACAAGTCCATCATTAGCCTCTGTGCAGTTTAGGCTTCATCCTTTGCATTTGACCATGTTTTTCTTTACCATAATGCCAGACATTAGCACAACAAATGTTATATTAAAGGCGCTTAGTACATTATGAATATTTCAGAAATGAATGTATCAATGAATCTTTACCTAAATTTACTGGCCTCTCACCAAACTCAATAATCAGAACAATGTTTAGTGTGAGACACAAGCTCTCATTTCTTTTCAGTCATAACTAAAACTTACTGGAAAATGAGAGCATGTGGGATAATTTAAATATCACCCAGTTTTAAGATTGCCATCAGTTTTTTTTTTTATCATTTTAAAATAAATCATTTTGGAATTTGGAGAGTCTTAATTCTGTTAATCATCAATCAAAAATGCAACAACTGTTTATAAAATTACTGCTTTCCTACACAAATATTTAGAAGAAAAGGATATTTTATCTTTAAAATATATCAAGGGATTTAAAATTATATACACAAGTAGCTTTTGAAAGTCACCATTTCAAATTTCTAGTTTTCAAAGTTTTAGGAAAGCCCCCAAACCTCGTAGTGACCCATGACATCCCAGATCTTCTCCAGCCTTGACACAATATCCATCAACTAAAAATTGTCTGTTTACATTTCAAGCTCAAAAGGGAAGATCAAGACATAAGCACCAATCAAGATTGTGGACAAAAGGCCACACTCTGCTTGCTGAAAGCTGTCAGGAAAGAATAATTGGTTTTGTTGTTGTTGTTTATAGTCCCTGAGAGCTATCACAAATTAAATTCTTAAATAAGACTTCAATATGAAATTTAAATAGGAGGCAATTGGCACTTGCATGTGATGAGTAGTATCTCAGATTCAGAATACTTTATAATGGCAAAAAGATGGAATTCCAACTACGTTGATTTTAAGCTAATATTACACATTGGATAACTGTGAACCTAACTTTAGGAGTAATAAAGGAATTTAACAACATCCCTGGATGCCATCAATATAATAAAATCATTTCATTTCCAGACAATAAAAATAATAAAGTTAGAATTTAAATATATTTTAGTGGTATCAGAATTGGGGGCTGGCACTGTGGTGTAGCAGGTAAAGCCACCGCCTGCAATGCCGGCATCCCATATGGGTGCTGGTTCCAGTCCCGATGCTCAACTTCCAATCCAGCTCTCTGCTATGGCCTGGGAAAGCAGTAAAAGATGGCCCAACTCCTCGGGTCCCTGTACCCACGTGGGAGACCCAGAAGAAGCTCCTGGCTCCTGGCTTCAGATGGGTGCAGCTCCGGCCCTTGTGGCCAATTTGGGAGTGAACTAGCGGATGGAAGACCTCTCTTTCTCTTTCTCTCTCTCTCTCTCTCTCTCTCTCTCTCTCTCTCTCCTTCTCCTTCTCTGACTTTCAAATAATAAATAGTATCAGAATTGAAAATAATCAGACAGAATATAGGAAATATATGCCATATTTTCACACTAAAAACTGAAGAACCTTACTAAGAGAATTAGTGCCTTCCTAAATAAAGAGGAGATATTCATGCACATTATTACATAGATTCAATTTTGTTAAACTGATTCTAGTATATTCAATGCAATTCCAATCAAATTCCAAATATTGTTTGTATATAAAAATATGGTAAACTGATGTATACAAGTTATAGATAATGATAGAGAACTTGAAAAACCAAGATACTTTTTTAAAAACAGCAAATTGGAGAACTTTTATTACTATATTCCAAGGTTTATGGCTACATAATTAAGGGACTGTAACTTGGGGAGAAAACAATACATAGTAGGTAGATAATTTAAAGGAAAGACTAGAGTCCAAGAATGATAGGCACTAAAAAACTGACTGCATTATGACAAAAGCTTATTTTGAAAAAGTATTCTGGAATAAAACAAAGAAATTATATTTTATTATTATTTAACTTATTTGAGAGAGATAGAGAGACAAAGAGGGAGAGGCATAGACAAAGAAAGATGTCACCTGTTTGGTTCACTTTCCAAACACCTGCAATGTTACCAGTGCTGGGAACACAATCCTGGTATCATATGTGGGTGGCAGGAACCCAAATGTTTGAGCCATCACTGCTGCCTCCCAGGGTTTTCATTATCCAGATACTGCACTTAGGAGCTGAAACTGAGACGAGAATCCAGGTACTTCAATGTGGACATTGACATATAAACTGCCAGGCTAACTTTTGAAAAAAAAATTCAATGAACATCCTACAATTTCTTTAGAATAAATTCCCCCACTAATTATATGTTGATAAATTTGTTCATTGTAGAAAAATATATAGTGCAGATTGAGAGTGCCTATATATTACCTGGAAATTAATACATTAAGGAAGACTATGGTATTTGAAAAGTAATTCTCAAGGATAGAGGGGTGTATATGCATTAATAAGTAAATAATGTATTGATAAATGTGAATTTCTAAACAAGGAATAACAAAAACCATTATTTGTGTGTGCTACGTTAATCTTAATTTTCTACAACTGGTGTAGTGTACATGAATGTATCTCATTATTTTAGTTTCTTGCTAAATAAACCATTTACTACTCAGCTTTTCAGCTCCATTATTTAGTGGTCATTTGAGTAAATAATCTCCACTTGTTTAATTTCCTATTTGAAGCAAATTTTGTCATTTTACAAACCATTACTTTAAAAATATCAACAATAAGAGGAAAATAAACTTCCAAGTTGTTTCTGTGTGCTTCCATTGGTTAATTCTGAACAGTGATTGGCATCTATTGGTGAATATAAGTGCTGTGAACTATATGGTGAAGGACAATGTCATTTTTCTTCAGAGTATATTTTTTGTTTTCATTCATTTAATGAAGGCATTCTTCAATTATAAATAATGCTATAACTGGAGCTATCTGCATTGCATATAATCATTTAAAAATATAATTTGGAGTTTTCCAAAATGACTATGTCTAAGAATTATATAAGGAAAAATGGCCAAAATAATGAGTCATAGTAGAAGCACTTAGTCTACCATTCTAAAATAATGATGAAGTTTAGATTCAGGTATAGTACATTTTCAGATACAATGGGAAACAATAGAATCTTGGATGAGAAAAATCAATCAATACATTTTTATGTGGCAACCAAGCACCATTATCCAAGACAAACCAATCAAGAACAGTTCTAGAATATGCTAATCCAGTTAATATGTGCAATTAAAGCTCATTATTGTAAAGGGCTTTAGAGTCAATGTCTGTAAGAATACATAGAATTTGTTTGGTTTTTTGTTTGTTTTTCAGGTGGCTCAAATGCAAGTGGAATAATTTCTTTTAGATGGCAAAATAGTAATCCAAAAATTTGTTTCACTTAATAGGCAATATTGGTATGAAATGAGAGATGAAATGTATTTTTTATATTTAGTAAATATAAACTTCCAAAGTACAGTTTATGGATTATATTGGCTTCCCCCCCCCCCAATAACTTCCCTCCCACTCGCACCCCTCCCATCTCCTACTCCCTCTCCCATTCCATTCACATCAATATTCATTTTTCAATTATCTTTAAATACAGAAGATCGATTCAGTATATATTAAGTAAAGATTTCATCAGTTTGCACCCACACAGAAACACAAAGTGTAAAAATACTGTTTCAGTACTAGTTATAGCATCACTGCACATTAGACAACACATTAAGAACAGATCCCACATGAGAAGTAAGTACACAGTGACTCCTGTTGCTGACTTAACAATTTGACACTCTTGTTTATGGCGTCAGTAATCTCCCTAGGCTCTAGTCATGAGTTGCCAAGGCTATGGAAGCCTTTAGGGTTCGCCGATTTCAATCTTATTCTGACAGGGTCATAGTCAAAGTGGAAGTTCTCTCCTCCCTTCAGAGAAAAGTACCTCCTTCTTTGATGGCCCCGTTCTTTCCACTGGGATCTCACTCACAGAGATCTTTCATTTGGGTCTTCTCCTTCTTCTTTTTTTTTTTTTTCTTTCCCTGAGTGTCTTGGCTTTCCATGCCTAAAATACTCTCATGGGCTCTTGAGACAGATCTGAATGCCTTAAGGGCTGATTCTGAGGCCAGAGTGCTGTTTAGGACATCTGCCATTCTATGAGTCTGCTGTGTATCCCGCTTCCCATGTTGGATCGTTGTCTCCCTTTTTGATTCTATCAGTTAGTATCAGCAGACACTAGTCTTGCTCCAAATGGTGGAGATAGAAATGTGCTAGGGGATTCCAACACAATCTCATCAAGGTGGCATGTACCAATGCCATCTCACTAGTCCAAATGATCAACTTCAGTTCACAACTGATCACACTGATAGGTCTAAGAGTCAAAGGGATCACACAAACAAGACTAGTGTCTGCTAATACTAACTCAGAATCAAAAGGGGAGAATACATAGAATTTGAAAACACTTCATAACTATGTAGTAAAACAGAAATAATTATGCTAAAATTATATAAATATTATGTATTAACATACATATTAACATATACTGTTGATCTGGTACAATCTTCATAGTTGTTAATTTTTCAAAACTAAAACATAATATTAATGTGAATCTTATTCTATAAAAATAATTATTACCTTTGTTCAATTAAAATGATGTTTATTTTTGTTTTTGAGGTTTTTAAAGATATATTTTAAATTTTTAAAGGTCTTGTTATGGGATAGGGGTGTCTTAACCAGTGTCTTAAATGCTAAGCAAAAGCCTGCTCTTGTCTATACTTTTTAATATAAGCAATACATGAAAAATATAGTCCTGAATACAATAGAAGTGCTGGAAAAGGTAAATAGGAACCTATAGGAGGACAGCTATACGCAGAACCAACAACGCTTTAGTTTAATGAGCAGCAAATCATAATAACTGTGGATGACAAAAGATTTTAAGTTGCCATGTTTAAAATTATAAACTCGGCCGGCGCCATGGCTCACTAGGCTAACCCTCCGCCTTGCGGCGCTGGCACACCAGGTTGTAGTCCCGGTCGGGGCACCGATCCTGTCCCGGTTGCCCCTCTTCCAGGCCAGCTCTCTGCTGTGGCCCGGAGTGCAGTGGAGGATGGCCCAAGTGCTTGGGCCTTGCACCCCATGGGAGACCAGGAGAAGCACCTGGCTCCTGCCATTGGATCAGCACGGTGCGCCGGCCACAGCGCGCTACCGCGGCGGCCATTGAACCAATGGCAAAAGGAAGATCTTTCTCTCTGTCTCTGTCTCACTGTCCACTCTGCCTGTCAAAAATAAAAAAAAAAAAAAATTAAAAAAAATTATAAACTCATCAACCAACAAGAGGCACTTGCTTACTTCACAGTATTTTCAATACTTTGGAATGGCTCTGTAAACAGAATAATGTATTAACAGTACCAACTGAGAGAAAGTATGGTTAACTGAGGTTACTAAAAACAAAAAGCAATTCAAATCAATTGGCAATCTACAAAAAGAGTTAAAGATTCTAAAAGCTATTATTAAAATTGCTATATTGGTCTATTATGTTATGTTATATGTGTGTACATATTGTATGTCCATATGGGAAAATTTTATTAAGAATTTTGTTTTAATCGGCTTATAAATAAGATTGCCCATAAATTTAAGCTACTAAATTTAATCAAAGATACATTTTAATTCACGTGACCTGAATCTCTGTATCATATGTTTTATACTTGTTGGTAGAAAGAAACTAAAAACATTTTAGATGGTTGTGCTTAAGTTTACTGGTTAAACAAACCACACCATGTTAGATATTTAAGAGGTGTTTTCAAATACATGATTCTTAAAATTTATAGAAGGCATTGGACCTTCTGGTAAATGTTTTCTTAAGTTGTTATCTAATAGTTGAAACTGTTTGCTACGTTCATGTGATATTGCTATTGTCAGCAAGCGATCTAGGACTTGCTCCCTCATTTCTCTATTCTAAGCCCAACTTGTTCTTTCGTTTCTCTATTCTCTTCAAAGTAGGTAACTAATTCTATTATGAAGGAATCTGTAGGATGCACAATTTAATCTTTAGACCTTAAAAAAGAGATGGCTAACATTTTTCTGTAATAGCATAGCCAAAATAAGAGCTTAAATTATAATCTCATAGCTAGATTTACTTTGCCATCAGCGAAGTAAACAGGAAGTAGAAAAAACCTCCCTTTCAGACCAAAGGGAAAAAAAGTTTTTAAGTAAGAATATAATTTTCCTCATTGGCATTGTCTACCTTAGAAAAACTACTACAGAACATGCCTGTGACTATAGACTTATAGTTCAGGCCACCGAAGATTAGAGATAGGACTTGGGCACTCCCTTGACTTGCAGCCTCTGGTCTGCTTTAACACAAACCAGGAGGAAAAGAAAGCTAGGCATCAGAAGCAATGGGTGGCAGGCCTATTAATGGCTGATCTGTACAGTGATATGCCCTCAAGCAGACCCAACAGGCCCGTCCACTGCAGTGGCTTTCAATGTGGTAAGCCTGGGCTTCAGCAGAAGTCAGCTTGTGAAGAGCCCTGGCAGCTCTGCCAAGAGTTGGATCACTGGAAATGGACTTGCCCTGGAGTCGAAGGACTTCAGGTCAGAGCCACAGATCTTATTGGCTCTAAGCTGAAAAGCCCTTCGCTCAGCCCAACTTCCAAAGTGACCACTGCAGTTGAGGGGATGGCCAAGCAGGGTCAGCAACATTGCAGGCAGAACTGTAATTTCTTGTTAGAGATGCCACCTGCCTTTACCTGGCCAGCTCTTCTCCAAGGCCAGCTAAGTCATGAAAGTCAACAGGGTGCCTTCCCCTAGGAGGTTCACACCTCCCTTAGGATGTACCCCATGTGAAGAGATAGATAGGTCTGGGCCTCTTAACTTACAAGGCCTAAAGCCCAACAGATTATTTCCAGGCCCCTTCTGTCAGGTTCTATTTGCCTCTCAATCAGAAAACTTAATTGTAGCTTAGACAGCACCTTTCTTAGCTCCTCTAATAATGACTCTGTCCTTTGTTCTAGACCCTGTCTAGTGCACTTGGGCCTCATTCCTTCGTAATCATAACCTCTACTCTACCACCAATGGCTCTACTCCCAACCTGTGTGTACTGATGGTCCTCTTCCCCACTTAATGCTGTATAATTGTTCAGACTTGGTTAATGCCACTCTTAGGATCATTGGTTACTATCTTCACCCTGTCTTTTATGACCTTGTCTAAATATGATCAGATTCGGCGAAATTGGAAGACTTCTATAGCCTTGGCAACTCATGACGATAGCCTAGGGTGGTTACAGGCACCATAAACTAGAATGTCAATTTGTTGGGTCAACAACAGGAGCCACTGTGCACTTGCTCCTCATGTGGGATCTCTGTCCTTAATGTGCTGTACATTTTGATTTAATGCTATAACTAGTACTCAAACAGTATGTTTCACTTTGTGTTTCTATGTGGGTTCAAACTGTTGAAATCTTTACTTAATGTATACTAAATTGATCTTCTGTATATAAAGAGAATTGAAAATGAATCTTGATGTGAATGGAAGGGGAGAGGTAGCGGGAGAGGGGAGGGTTGCAGGTGGGAGGGAAGTTATGGGAGGGGAAGCCATCATAATCCATAAGCTGTACATTGGAAATTTATATTCATTAAATACAAGTTTAAAAAAAGAAAAATGTAGTCTTGAATTTCAATGGAAGAGATTTTACTAGCCTCAAAAATGTCTTTCCAAAATTCATGTCCATCTGGGATTTTAATGTGACCATATATGGAAACATGAACAAAGCAGATATAATTGTTAAGTTAAAATGAGGTTATAGAGCATTAGGTTATAACCAGTGTCCTGATAAGAAGACTGTGAAGACATACTGAGACACACAGGGAGAAGGTTATCTCACAGCAGAAGAACACCAAGAATTGTTGGACACCAGCAAAGTTAAAAAAAAAATCAAGAAGAAATCAGCCTTAGAGTTTTCAGAATGATCATGGCTTGTGTCAACTTGATATGAACATTAAGTAAAGTGTGTATTCCTAATGTGAATCTTCCAAACCCTAAGCTTCTGAGCTCACATAAAGAGGAGGATATAATACAAGAGATTTGCAATGTTTGTCACTGATAGTGTTACTACTAAGGAGTTCTTTCCAGGGAACTAACATTCATTAAGTTGATCTATTTTCTCAAAATGTTTCATAAGCAAGATAGCCAAAATATTATCTGTCTTAATTTGTCAAAATCAGCCCTTGGTATATATGCTTTAATGAAATGCATAGAGTTTTTAATTAGCTTACTAGCTACAAATTAAAAAAAAATTGTTGTACATTTCCAAGAATGGCCATGATTCCACAAAAACAGCAATCACAAATGCTTGCATGTTTTCTAATGCATTTGTTATACCTATTTAAAGCTATGAATTTTTCACTTCATTTTCAAGCCAAGACCTACTGACAACAACTCATCATCTTGAGTGATTATATAATTAATACTAAGGATTAATTAATAATTTATGTAATGTGTTTAACTTTGGTCCAATTAGTCTAATTAAGAAGAAGCTGGACAGAATCTTAAAGTTACTCAATTGCCCTAAGTAACCTAAGAAAAATATATTAAAACAAACTTCTCTTTGATTAATTAATAAATGTGCAGTGAAAAATAGTGAGATCATTAAAAATTTTGTTTTTAAAACTATAAAAATTATATAAAACAACAGCAAATATAAGATTTTCTACTATTCTTGTCAATGATATTCTTCAACTTTTAATATTTTTTGACATTTCAAATGCAAATAAACATACACACACACATACAGACATAGTTTTTCTAAATTATTTGAAAGCAGGCTGTTAACATTTCAGTAGTTTCCCCCAAACAATTATTCTACATGGCACTCATATAACCTTCCGCCTGAGAAAATCAATATTGATAAACCCTACTCCCCAGTCAAGAGACCCCCATTTATATTTTCCATTGACCTCAACAAGGTAATTTTTCCTTTCATTTCATTTAATTGTTCTGTCTCTTGTCCTCCCACAAAATAGAATTGTCCCTTCTGTTCTTTTTCACTTTCTCGTCTCCTACTGTTTTAGAGTCCATACTTGGACCCCTTCAGTATTCCCTCCTGTCCAGAGTCCTGACCAACATGCTTTCTAAGAATACCACCAATTCTGGCTGGCTCCGTGGCTCACTTGGTTAATCCTCTGCCTGCGGCGCCGGCATCCCATATGGGCGCTGGGTTCTAGTCCCGGTTGCTCTTCTTCCAGTCCAGCTCTATGCTGTGGCCTGGAAGGGCAGTGGAGGATGGCCCAAGTGCTTGGGCCCCTGTACCCGCATGGGAGACCAAGAGGAGACACCTGGCTCCTGGCTTTGGATAGGCGCAGCACCGGCCATAGCGGCCATTTGCGGGGTGAACCAATGGAAGGAAGTCCTTTCTCTCAGTCTCTCTCTCTCTCTCACTGTCTATAACTCTACCTGTCAAGTTAAAAAAAAAACAAAAAACAAAAAACAAACAAACAAACAAAAAAAAACCCACCAACTCTTGCCAGGATGTTCCCAATGCATCATGTCTGTTTTCATTGTTGACCTGTCTCATCAGAGGTGTTGTTGACCTTATCTGCCTTAGGCTTTTGCTTTAAAAGGACAAACTTTCTCCTTTTGAAATTCTGCATTATTTTTGGAAATATTGTTGCATTAAGCCAATACTGTGTTCATCAAACATCCACAGACCAAGCTCAGCCACTATTGACAACTACCACCCAAGGCGCTAAAATCTGCAACACGGTAATCTGTTTCTGTCCTTGCATCTTTATGCATTTTGCATTGGCATTCAGCTATCCCAGTATTAGAGAGTCTCTTCCGGAGTCAGCGTTGTGGTGCAGCAGGTCAACTGCCGCCAGTGACACTGACATCCTATATCAGTGTGCTGGTGAGTCCTGGCTACTCTGTAATTGCTTTCAATCCAACTTCATGCAAATCATCTGGAAGGCAGACAAAGATGTTCCAAGTATTGGATGCCTTGTCATCCTTGTGGGAGATCAGGATAGCGTTCCTGGTTCCTAGCTTGGGTCAATGCAAATCTGGCTGTTGTGGCCATTTGGAGAATGAAACTGCAAATGGAAGATTCTCTCTCTCTCTCTCTCATCAGTCCACCTTTCAGATAAGTATTTTAAAAAAAGAACAACATTTCTTCTACTTATGAGCTGTATTTTGTCTCTAAAACACATATGTTAAGTTCTAACTCTCAGTACCTCAGACAGATACTGTGTTTGAAAACAGAATATTTTAAAAATTTATTTGAGGGGCTGGCACTGTCATGTAGCAAGTTAAGGTGCCCTCTGCAGTGCTTAACATCCCTTATGGGCATCACTTCAACTCTTGGCTGCTCCACTTACAATCCAGCTCCCTGCTAATATGCCTGGGAAAGCAATGGATGCTGGCCCAAGTGCTTGGGTCCTTGTTACCATGTAAGAGACCTGGATGAAGCATCTGGCTCCTGGCTGTTGCAGCCATTTTTTGGTGTGTATGTGTGGGAGTGAACCAGCAGATGGAAGAACTGTCTTTCTCTCTTTCTCCCTCCATCTCTCTGTAACGCTTTCAAATAAATAAATAAATAAATAAATCTTTTATTAAAAAGGAAGAGCACTTATTTATTTATTGGTTGGAGTAAAAAAGTCTATATAAAATGTGGGGCATAATGGATGGCATACAGAATTAAGACTGTAGTATTCCTCCATGTGCTGCCATTTCTTCTTTCTAGGTTTACAAAAAGGGAAAATTGAGCTTCTAAATGGGTAAGTAGTGGCAATAATCATTGGGTGCTTTTTATTTTTTATTTTTTTGAGAGAAAATGCAATTCATTGAGATGGTAGGAACAAATGTAAGTGGATTATTTACTATTCCTGCCAGAGAGATTTAATCCAAAGTATCTTGTGCCCCATTTGTTACAAGACAACTGTTCTTTAGCATATGCCCCCATTCCATTTTTTCCATTTAAATTCCTAATGGCTGTACTATATGTGGGTAATTGAAAGTGGATCCAACACCTTAAGACATGAGGTAAATTAATAATGTTGGATATGGGATGTGGTCATAGCAGATTAGCTTCTTGGGGAAGTAATAGAGCAGGATCACCCCATGATGGCTGACTTTTGTCAACATGACTAGGCTGCAATGTGTCTACATAGCTGGTAAAATGTTATTTCTCTCTGTGGGTGGAAGTTTTTCTGAAATTATCAGCATTTAGATTGATAGACTGGATAAAGATAATCACTTTCACAAATACAGGTGGGCCGCATTCAATTGAATAGGAGTCAAAGTATAAAACAATGGTGGAGGAAAGCATAATTCACTCTATTTATTTGAACTGAGAACATCCATTTTCTCCAGCCTTTAGACATCAATGCTCCCTCTTCTCGGGCCTTCCAGTTCAGACTGAGATTTATACCATTGGCAACCCTAGTTCTTTTTAAAAAATTTTATTTAAGGTAAACCAGTTTCATGTATTTCATATATACAGACTTATGAACACAGTGATACTTACTACCCTACTTTCCCACCCATGCTTCAGTCCTTCTTCCTCTTCTCTCTCCTATTCCCATTCTTAATTTTTACAAATATCTAGTTTCAGTGTACTTTATACTCATAAGATTAACCCTACACTAAATAAAGAATTCAACAAATAGTATGAAGAAAAAACATTGTTGCTCGACAGTAGAGACAAAGGCTATAAACAATCATCAAACCTCAAAACATCAATTTCACTCTTATATATTACCTTTTAGATCCTCTACTAGTTACCCTTGCTCAGGGAAAAATGATATCTGCCTTTTTGGGACTGGTTTATTTCACCAAGTGTAATTGATTCCAGATGCATCCTTTTTCTTTTTTTTTTTCTTTTCTTTCTTTCTTTTTTTTTTTTTTTTTTTTTTTTACAAAAGACGGGATTTCATTCTTTTTTATGTCTGAGTAACATTCCATACCATAATCTCTTTATCTAGTTTCAGTTGATGGACATCTAGGATGATTCCATATCATAGCTATTGTGAAATGAGCTGCAATGAATATGGGGATACAAGTAACTCTTTCATATGCTGATTTCATTTTATTTTGGTAAATTCCCAGGAGTGGGATTGTTGGGTCATATGGAATATATATTTTCAGGTTTCTGAGTTATCTCCATACTGTGTTCCACAATGGCTGCACCGGTTTACATTCCTACCAAAAGTGGATTAGGGTACCTTTTTTCCTCACATCCTCAGAAGCATTTAATGTTGATTTCTGTATGAGAGTCATTCTAACTGGGGTGAGGTGAAACTTCATTATGTTTTTAACTTGCATCTCCCTGATGGCTAGTAATCCTGAACATCTTTTTATGTGTCTATTGGCCATTTGAATTTCCTATTTTAAAAAGCCTGTTCAAGTCCTTTGCCCATTTCTTGACTGGATTGTTTGTTATTATTGAGTTTCTTGAGCCCTTTATAGATTCTGGATATTAACTCTTTATTTTTGCATAAGTTGTGAAAATTTTCTCCCATTCTGTCTGTTGTCTCTTCACTTTGCCCAGCATTTCTTTTTCAGTGCAGAAGCTTCTCAGCTTAATGTAATCCCATTTGTCAATTTTGCCTTTAATTGCCTGTACTTCTGAGTTTTTTTTCCAAGAAGTCTTTGCCTATCCCAATTTCTTGCAGAGTTGTCCCAATGTTCTCCAGTAATTTGATGGTGTCAGGTCATAGGTTTAGGTCCTTGATAGATTTTGAGTGGTTTTTTTGTTTAAGATGTAAGGTAGGGGTCTTGTTTCATGTTTTTGCACGTAGGGATCCAATTTCACTAGCCCCATTTATTGAAGAGATTATCCTTGCTCCAGGGATTGATTTTATCTCCTTTCTCAAAGACTAGTTTTGTGTAGATTCATGGATTGATTTCTGGAGTTTCTATTTTGTTCCATTGGTCTACAAGTCTATTTTATTGCCAGTATCTGGCTGTTTTGATTATAACTGCCCTGTAGTATGTCTTGAAACCTGGTATGCCTCCACTTTGTCTTTGTTGCATTAGATTTCTTTAGCTATTTGGGGTCTCTTATGTTTCCATATAAGTTTTATTATATTTTTCTTTCTAGGTCTGAGGAGAATGTTTTTGGTATTTTGATTAGGATCACACTGAATCTGTAAATTGCTTCCACCAGTATGGACATTTTGATGATACTAATTCTCCCAATCCATGAACATCCAAATTTTTTTTTCCATTTTTCATGTCTTCTTCTATTTCTTTCTTTAATGTTTTGTAGTTTTCAACATAGAGATCTTTTACCTCTTTGGTTAAATGTCTTCCAAGTTATTTGATTTTTCATTGTAGCTATCATAAATGAGATTGATCATACAAATTCTTTCTCAACCATAGTATTATCTGCGTATACTATACTGTGTGATCTATGAGTTCTGTGTTTTGGTAAATTTCATGCAATCTCTCTTTATTTCCCAACTCATATCCTTCTCATTCTCCAGTAATAATATTTTAAATTCAGATTTACTTTTTTTAAACTTCCACATATGACAAAGAACATGTTGTACTTTTTTTTTTCTGTGCCTGGATTAATTCATTAGACAAAACCATCTTCACTTCTATCCTTTATTTCCCTGGAAATTTCAGATTTTCATTATTTTTCTATGTCTAAACAATATTCCATTGTGAATATATGCCACATTTTCTGTATCCATTAGCCCATCCATTGAGATATAGATTGAATGTACATCTTGGCTAATTGTGGACAGTGTTGTAATGAATATGCAACCACAGGTATCTCTAACAGACTGATTTCATTTCCTTTAGATATAATCCCAGAAGTGGGACAGCTGGATTATATTGTGGATCTATTTTTAGTTTTTTTTTTTTTTTAGAAAATCTTTCCATTCTTCATAACAACTGGACTGAAAATTGAATCCTTGCCAATAGTGTATAAGGTTTCCATTTCCATATATCCTCAACAACACTAGTCATTTTTTTTATCCTTTTTTTGATAATGGCTACTTTAACTTGAGCAAGGTGATATCTAATTGATATTTTATTTGAATCTCCCTGGTCACTAGTAATACTGAACATTTTTTATATAGTTGTTGGCATTTGTATTTCTTTCAAAAACTGTCCATTAATATCTGCATCCTATTTCTTTTTATACAATTCTTATATTTTTTCAATGAGAACACCTAGATTTAACAAGGTTGCACATTTTCCATGTACTCTTCATAAATAAATATTATAAATACATAATTGTATATATACATATATACATAAAGTTTTTCTTGAAAGTAGGGATGGATATATTAATGTCACATAATGTGGAGATCACAAAAAAGATCAGTGTAACTTCTGAACACATTTATTGAGAATTAGTTGGCTATAGAATTTCAGACTCATTTCTGGGATCTCTGTGTTCTGTTCCATTAGTCTATGTGTCTATTTTTGTGCCAACATAATATAAAAATATATATTATTATAAATGCTTATAGGTACAGAAGACAGTTTAACGTTTTATTCATTTATTATTGCTTTTTGTAACCTTTTCTTCCTTCTAGATTCATGTATTCATCCTCAAAAGAATACATGGTTCAGTCTTTCAGGGAGATTCTGTTGAAGAAATGTTCACTATTTATTTTACTGAACATTTTATTCATCCTAAAATAATGTAGCGCAAAAACTATTTGTCATAAGATGAATTTATTATATCAAAATTTCCATTTAGCTCTTTGTTGAAGAAAATCATAATATTCTTTTTTTAAAAGGTTTTATATTTATTTATTTGAGAAGTAGAGTTACAGACAGTGAGAGGGAGAGATGGAGAGAGCGGTCTTCCATCCACTGGTTCACTTTCCAAATGACCAGGAGCCAGGAGCTTCCTCCGGGTCTCCCATGTGGGTACAGGGGCCCAAGGGTTTGGGTCATCTTCCACTGCTTCCCCCGGCTACAGCAGAGAGATATATTGGAAGTGGAACAGCCAGGATTCCAACTGGTGCCCACATGGGATGCCAGCAGTGCAGACGGAGGATTAACCTACTGCCCCAGCACTGGCCCTGAGAAAATCATAATATTCTTTATCCAAATATTGATGACAATAATTCTGAAAATCAGTCTGATTCTTATTGCTCTGCACATACTTTATTTCTTACCCCAGTTACTTCTTTGTGTCTTCCCTCCACCTTAAAAAACACATTATCAGAGTTGTTTTGAAATGTGTCCTCTTGTTTTGTTTCATTAGTGCTCAATAGGGTCTTTTAATCAGGGTTCTATCTTCCTTTTATTGTGGGAAATTCTTGGTTCTTCTATCTTCAATTATTGTGTTATTATATTAATATTTATACACCACCTCCCAGCAAGAGAGAGGTGAACACCACTGTATCGTCTCTCCAGCTCTCTTTTCTAGCTCACTTTCCATTTTGTCCTAGTATGCTAAATGCTGGGGAAAATTTCCCCTGTAATTTTCCACATGATTAATTGCTTTCAATGTGTATTCGCATACTCATCTATTGCTCATGGTAAATTTCAGTAATTATAATTTTAATTTCCAATATCTCCAATACATTTCTCTTAACTATAATTTTTTTGTCTATAAATATGACACCCTAATTTAAATTTCTAAACAAATTAATTGTGCTGATTTTTAATATCTATTTTTCTAGATCCTAGCAATTTATTGCCTTTGATAGTCCTGGCTCACACCTCAGCGATTTGTTGGCTATTGACTGAGATCTCACTTTTGAGAACATCTGCTAGGGTGTGGGTTGTTATTGTTTGTGATTTCCACCTTGGTGAACAGGAATAAGTACTTCTGTGATTTGTGTATAGCTCCATGAGAGTAAGGCATGGACAAAGTGCATGATAGAACTCAATCACAAAAGACATTATTTGGTAATAATTTCTCATCGTATTTTCAGCTACCCAGGATACTGTTCTGCTCATGAAACCTTGGGGAAAAATTCTAACATTTCTTGACTCTTTGTACCCAACGTCAAATAAACATCTTTCCAATATATGTTTTATATAACACTACTATGGGGCAGATTTCAGAACACTTTTACTGAGATCTTACAGAGACTCAGAGATTAGATTTGTGAAAATAAAGTCTATCGAAAAGAGATGGCTAAATTTCATGACAAATTGCTTTCTTTTGGCAATGCAGCTGAACAAAATCTGATTTTTTTTCTGAATATTCCTATTAAAATCTTAGACAAACTTTTAAAAAATGTGCTAACCAACTAATATTTCTAAAACACTATTAAACTTCTATGACAGTCCACTAATATTCTAAAAGATATACTGTTATATAACAAATATGAGGAAATTTCAAAACACAAATAAACTGAAGATCATCTGGTAGCCTTAATAGCTGTTCTTGCCTGGAAATAAAATTATAGATTCTAGTATTTTGTAATGAATACAGTCACTTTCCTTTGTCTCTGAACTATTTCCATGAGAAAGTATAATTAATGCCATGTTTCTTTACAGTAACAGAACAGTTTATAAGTAATCATTCCTCTTCACAGAAGGACTTGAGACTTTATGTATGATCATCTATATTTCATCATTTCATGCGCATATGGTCCATTTCAGTCTCTCATTTTGTGAGATATCTATAAAAGCCATTTAAATATTTTATATGGGGGTTATTATTAAGTTATATAAATTCTTTAAAGATTCTGCAAGTAAATCCTAGATCATATATACATATTGTAATATTTAATACCAGGAGAGAGTGGCAAGATGGTGGAATAGGAAGGGAGCACACTGATAGTCCAGGAAGAGACAGTTTAATAAAAGTGGAGATACTGCAGGTTCAAGGAAGAGTAGGGGAAGAAACAGCATAGGAAACTCTTCCGGAACTAGTGATTCACAGTGGACCTGCATGGAGAGCGTGGGAGCCCAAGTTCGGGACACCAGCAGCAGAGTCAACACACCAGCGCTGGAACGAGAGATGAGCCAAACCTCAATAACCCGAGACACCGGCGGGAAAGCAGAAAGAGGAGACTAGAGAGAAGGAGGCTTGAAACTCCGTGGGGAAAATTTCACTTGGCTAACTAGAAGAGAGAGAGAGAAAAAAAAGTGACCGATACGGACACGAGTTTCTCTCCGCTCACCTCTCAAAGGTGAGCAAGACAAAGAGCAGGCGCCATTTTGGACATATGTCATAAGCAGAGCGACCTCAGGTCTGCACTGGCCCTGAGCCTAGCAGAAAAACCTGACTCTGGGGGGGGGGGGGGGCGAAATAACAGGAGATTAGGATCTAACTTGGCAACCCGTGGGAGACTGCAGGAGAATTGGAGCCCACACTGAGGGAAGCAGAGATTCCCTGTGTGGTCCTTGGGAAAGACCTTCTGGCTCCTGTGGGAATATCATTTGCCTGCTAACTACCTCTAATTCCGCTCATCTGTGTGGCATTACTTCCCTTTTGAATAAGAAAGAAAGAAAGAAAGAAAGAAAGAAAGAAAGAAAGGGAGAAAGAAAGAAAGAAAGAAAGAAAGAAAGAAAGAAAGAAAGAAAGAAAGAAAGAAAGAAGAGAGAGATTTACCACGCCTAACCTGGGAGTGTCACCTTTGGCACACCCTCAACCCTGAGGAACCAAACAGAGATCTCAGGCCACACTCATCTCAAGCCTCTAAGGCTCCATCAAAAGCAGACAGTCCACTTAAAAAATCTAGAGCCATAGTATAACAAGAAAAAACACCACAGTGAGGAAACCAAATACCTCCAACATGCCAAACAACAAACGCAAAAACCGAGGTAACAAGAACAAGGAAGACACTATGATGCCCCCAAATGAAAAAGACACCCTAATTCAGGATTATGAAGATGATGAGATAGAAGAAATGCAAGAAGCAGATATCAAAAAATTGATAAGAACATTAAGAAGTTCTCAAAAACAAATTCTTGAACTACAGAAATAATTAATGGACAAGATAGAACAATCTCTCGTGAAAATGAAATATTAAGGAGGAATCAAAATGAAATGAAACAACTAGTAGAACAAGAAACTGTGATAGTGACGAGAAATCATAATGAAATGAAGAATTCAATAGATCAAATGACAAACACATTAGAGAGCCTTAAAAACAGAATGGGTGAAGCAGAAGAGAGAATATCGGAATTAGAAGACAGAGAACAGGAAAAGAAACAGGCAAACCAAAGAAAAGAAGAGGAAATTAGAAATCTAAAAAATATTGTCAGGAATCTACAGGCTACTATTAAAAAACCTAACATTCGGGTTCTGGGAGTTCCTGAAGGCATGGAGAGGGAGAAAGGATTAGAAAGCATTTTCAGTGAGATACTAGCAGAAAATTTCCCAGGTTTGGAGAAGGACAGAGGCATCTTAGTACAGGAAGCTTATAGAACCCCTAATAAACATGACCAAAAGAGATCCTCACCATGACATGTTGTAATCAAACTCACCACAGTGAAACATAAAGAAAAGATTCTAAAATGTGCAAGAGAGAAACGTCAGATTACTCTCAGAGGATCTCCAATTAGACTCTCAGCAGACTTCTCATCAGAAACCCTACAAGCTAGAAGGGAATGGCGAGACATAGCCCAGGTACTAGGAGAGAAAAACTGCCAGCCCAGAATACTATATCCTGCAAAGCTCTCATTTGTGAATGAAGGTGAAATTAAGACTTTTCATAGCAAACAAACTGAAAGAATTTGTTGCCACTCGTCCAACCCTGCAAAAGATGTTTAAAGATGTGTTACACACAGAAACACAGAAACATGGTCACCAATATGAAAGAAGGTAAAGGAAGGAAACCTCCCAGCAAAAGATCACAGGAAGCTCAATTTCTCTTTGACATAGAATTAAACTCTGATGCTCTGTTAAAGCAATGTGTTAAAGTAATCTATTATGTTCTCTTGATGTCTGTTAAATTCTAATTGTTCAAAAACAGCTGAATTTTTATTAAGAGCTATGGGTTATGTAAATGTGTGCTTATGTTCAAAGATTTGAATAATCACCTTGTAACAATGATCAAATTTGGTCTATGTTATGTCATAAATTTACGGAATCTTATTTCAACCAGATATTTTGGATTTTGAGCCTTCTTGGCATTCTTGACAGGCATTCAAAAAATCAGATTCAAACAATCTGGTCTCTAAAATTTCCAGTAAATCCTGGACTTTGGTTTTTCCAGTTTGGGCCCAACTGAAAAAATCAAAGGATCTATGTCTCTCATCTTATAGAGACACCAACTAATCAGGCTATTTGGATTATATTAGAAGTACTGTCAAGATGTGACGTGGTACTAAATTTTAAGTTTCTATAATGGAAAATGCTATTAACACAAATGTTTGAGAATTAAAAAGTCTAATATCTTGTGTTACTAGACATGATAGTTATCTTAATGAGAAAGCCCCAGAGGCCTAAAGGGTTAAATACTTGTAAAATCCTACAGGTGCTTTCAAAAATACTGTGAAGTAAGCAAGTGCCTCTTGTTGGTTGATGAGTTTATAATTTTAAACATGGCGACTTAAAGTCTTTTGTCATCCACAGTTATATATGATTTGCTGCTCATAAAACTAAAGCGTTGTTGGTTCTGTGTTTAGCTGTTCTCCTACAGGTTCCTATGGACTTTTTCCAGCCACTTCTAGTGTATTCAGTACTTTGGGATGGCTCTGTAAACAGATGAAGCCAATAATGTATTAACAGTACCAACTGAGAGAAAGTATGGTTAACTGAGGTTACTAAAAACAAAAAGCAATTCAAATCAATTGGCAATCTACAAAAAGAGTTAAAGATTCTAAAAGCTATTATTAAAATTGCTATATTGGTCTATTATGCTATGTTATATGTGTGTACATATTGTATGTCCACATGGGGAAATTTTATTGAGTTTTACTTTAAATGGCTTATAGATAAGATTGTCCATAAATTTAAGCTGCTAAAATCAATCAAAGATACATTTTAATTTGTGTGACCTGAATCTGTGTATCCTATGTTTTAAACTTGTTGGTAGAAAGAAACTAAAAACATTTTATATGGTTGTGCTTAAGTTTACTGGTTAAACAAACTACACCATGTTAGATATTGAAGAGGTGTTTTCAAATACATGATTCTTAAAATTTATAGAAGGCATTGGACCTTCTGGTAAATGTTTTCTTAAGTTGTTATCTAATGGTTGAAACTGTTTGCTACGTATTCATGTGATATTGCTATTGTCAGCAAGCGATCTAGGACTTGCTCCCTCATTTCTCTATTCTAAGCCCAACTTGTTCTTTCATTTCTCTATTCTCCTCAAGGTAGGTAACCTATTCTATTATGAAGGAATCTGTAGGACGCACACTTTAATCTTTAGACCTTATAAAAGAGATGGCTAATATTTTTCTGTAATAGCATAGCCAAAATATGAACTTAAAAAATAATCTCATATCTAGATGCACTTCGCCATCAGCGAAGTATTCAGTAAGTAGAAAAAACCTCCCTTTCAGACCAAAGGGAAAGAAAGTTTTTAAGTGAGAATATAATTTTCCTCATGGGCATTGTCTACCTTAGAAAAACTACTACAGAACATGCCTGTGACTATAGACTTGTAGTTCAGGCCACCGAAGATTAGAGATGGGACTTGGGCACCCCCTTGACTTGCATCCTCTGGTCTGCTTTCACAAAAACCAGGAGGAAAAGAAAGCTAGGCATCAGAAGCAATGGGTGGCAGGCCTATTAATGGCTGATCTGTACAGTGATCTGCCCTCAAGGAGTCCAATAGGCCAGTCCACTGCAGTGGCTTTCAATGTGGTAAGCCTGGGCTTCAGCAGAAGTCAGCTTGTGAAGAGCCCTGGCAGCTCTGCCAAGAGTTGGATCACTGGAAATGCACCTGCCCTGGAGTCGAAGGATGCCCAGGTCAGAGCCACAGATCTTATTGGCTCTAAGCTGAAAAGCCCTTCACTCAGCCCAACTTCCAAAGTGACCATTGCAGCTGAGGGGATGGTCAAGTAGGGTCAGCAACATTGCAGGCAGAACTGTCAATTTCTTGTTAGAGATGCCCCCTGCCTTTACCTGGCCAGCTCTCCTCCCAGGCCAGCCAATTAATGAAAGTCAACAGAGTGCCTTCTCCTAGGAGGTTCACACCTCCCTTAGGATGTACCCCATGTGAAGAGATAGATAGGTCTGGGCCTCTTAACTTACAAGGCCTAAAGCCCAACAGATTATTTCCAGGCCCCTTCTGTCAGGTTCTATTTGCCTCTCAATCAGAAAACTTAATTGTAGCTTAGACAGCACCTTTCTTAGCTCCTCTAATAATGACTCTGTCCTTTGTTCTAGACCCTGTCTAGTGTACTTGGGCCTCATTCCTTCTTAATCATAACCTCTACTCTACCTCCAATGGCTCCACTCCCAACCTGTGTGTACTGATGGTCCTCTTCCCCACTTAATGCTGTATAATTGTTCAGACCTGGTTAATGCCACTCTTAGGATCATTGGTTACTATCCTCACCCTGTCTTTTATGACCTTGTCTAAATATGATCAGAGTCGGCAAAATTGGAAGGCTTCCATAGCCTTGGCAACTCATGATGTTAGCCTAGGGTGGTTACTTGTGCCATAAACTAGAGTGTCAATTTGTTGGGTTAACAACAGGAGTCACTGTGCACTTGTTCTTCATGTGGGATCTCTGTCCTTAATGTGCTGTACATTTTGATTTAATCCTATAACTAGTACTCAAAGAGTATGTTTCAGTTTGTTTTGCTATGTGGGGGCAAACTGTTGAAATCTTTACTTAATATATACTAAACTGATCTTCTGTATATAAAGAGAATTGAAAATGAATCTTGATGTGAATGGAATGGGAGAGGGAGCGGGAGAGGGGAGGGTTGTGGGTGGGAGGGAAGTTATGGGAGGGGGAAGCCATTGTAATCCATAAGCTGTACATTGGAAATTTATATTCATTAAATAAAAGTTAAAAAATTAAAAAAAAATTTAATACCAATCCGTGATTTAATGTTGAATGTCCTTTTGTAATGTTTTTATAATATCCAATTAATATTGTTTGTTTGTTTGTTTCTTTGCTACCCCGAAGTCTCAAGGATTAGGTCGTTTTCTTCTAAATCATTTTACAATTTTTACTAGTATATTTTGGAATATCATCTTTCTCTTTTTTTAAATTAATTAATTTTTTACTTAGAAGCAATTTATTTAAGGTACAGAATCCATGCATTCAATACATACAAATTTAGGAACACAATGATTCTTCCCATCCTACGCTCCCTCCAGCCTGCACTTCCATCCTTCTTTATCCTCCCTCTCTTGTTCCCATTCTTATTTTTTTACAAAGATCAATTTTCAGTTAACTTTAACCTTATACTATGTAAAGAGTTCAGCAAATAGTATGAGCAACAATAACAACAACAACAACAACAAAACACACTGCTTTAATTACCTAACAAAAATTTGGATACTTTGTGTGTTCATTTTCATCCAGTTAAAATATTTTACTTGTATCTTTACTTTTATAGAGATAAAGATAAAAATAGAAACAGAAAACTGATTTTCTAATAACCAAAGTCACAAAATTTTCAAGTGAAGAAACTTGTAGTCCATTTTAGTAAAAACTTCTCAATAACCTACAATAATAATCAGTTTTCTACATTTCTGCTTATAAATAAAACACCTATCTCTTTTCCCCCAATAACAGGATCAAATTGCCCATGATCAGACTATTCTATAAAATGTATTCTTTTTTTTCTTTCTTTATTGAACATCACTCCTTTATTACTCTGATCTGGGAAAAGGACTTAGCACAGTTATGGTCAAAATGAGCACTGGGCCCACGTGACAGGGCCAGGTAATTGGAAAACAAGATTTAGAATCAGACAGAAAAAGACACACCTCGACAGTTCAAAAGGCTTTTCACTGCCACAAAACAAGGCACTGGAAGGATCCAAAGACAGCAGCAGGCGGCACTCCTAGCCCTTAGAGGCCACCTTTATCTCACATTGTCCCATACTGGTGTGAGGAATGGTTTATTTTCTGGTGACCACATGGGGGACTATTTGAACTGCCACTAGCATCCGCGAAAGGGCTTTCACCTGATATCAGTTGTACACACACACACACACATTTTCTTAAAAACTAAATGCACCACAAACAACTCAGGCTTCATCCCAGCCTTCTGGAGCCAGCTCCACTGGGGCGAGGGAGGCAGTAGCAGTGGTGTTTTTAAATCATCAGGCAGATTACAGCCACCTCCACTGGAATGCCTACGACTGCCCAGGCAGTGATCTCACTGCGAAGGCTCACAAGACTGGCTTCTGGGAACACAGCAGGCTTCCCTGCCTCTCCTCATTGGTCAGGCCTTAGCACGGCTCCTCCTTGTCCCTACTCTAGCAAGCCCTTGGTGAATAGAGCACTAGCATTCATGGGTGTTAGGACCTCTCTGTTGGAGAGAAGACCTTTCCCTCCACTTGGTCTGAGAGCCCATATCCCAGGGGTGCTCTCCTGACTAGATTCTCTGAAGGGAATGGTGCAGGAGACAAAATGGCTAATAGGAAAGCAGGAGCCACAATCCCCACCTGCAGCTACAACCCAAGGTGCCTACAGAGGTGGTCCGTGTGAAATGTACAGGACACAGCTGCAGACGAATGGGCAGGCAGGAAGGGTGGTCCTGGGGGTTGTGGTCTGCCCGCTTGCCTTCACTTCTTGGCCACAGCTTCCATGGCTTTGTGCGCAGTCTCTTCATCCCCCAGGAACTGCATGGGCTTGGTGTGCTTCAAGTTCTTGTCCAGTTCGTAGACGATGGGAACACCAGTCTTCAGGTTTAGCTCCATGATGGGTTCTCCAGATGCTTGACAGTGCTCCGAGGGCTGTTACCGTGGGCTGCGGTCAGTACCCGTTCCCCCTCCTGGATCTGGGGCATGACACCTACATTCCAGAAGGGCAGGGCTCTGGCTATAGGGTCCCTAGACTCTCACGAGAGTGCAGCTGATCCTGCGACCCTCATTGATGCTGCTGTGGAAGGGGTGGTCAGGCTCCATAGGGGGCATGGGGACATCATATGAACACCTGCAGATCTTCCCCTGGGCCACACCGAGCTGGGCAGCAGTTTCTGCGTTATTGAGGCCAGTCAGGCCCCTATGTGTGCCAAGTCCTCACAATCCGCAGCATCTCTGGTCATTGGCATCCTGCAGCATCCATTGGATCCGGGTGGCTCTTTTCTGCACGGAGGTGAAGCAGGAGTCAGACTCATAGCCAGCGTCTTGCAGGGTCTGCCTGCCATGCGCACTTCGCCTCCTCATGGCTCACGTTGGTGTCATACCAGCCGCTGAAGCAGTTTTCCAGGTTCCAGGCAATCTCGCAGTGCAGGATCTGTACCGGCTTGTAGGCAGCCATGGCGGCAACACTGAGATGTGGCGCCAACTGGAGTTCACTAAGATTCCGAGGTCCGCATTCTTTTTTCTTCTATGGAGAAATCTCCTACCAGTTCTGCTATATCTGTAATGCCATTGCTTCAGATAGCATTTGCCTCTACACTCTGGGCACCTTAATTCATTTTGCTATTGGTATGTTCGTCTCTTAAACCCCTGCCCCTGCCAGATCTAATTTATTTATCTGATACAGTGTTATGGAGGGGGAGGGGAAAGAGAGAAAGAGAGTTATTCAAACCCTGATTCACTCTCCAAATGCCACAATGGCCAGGGTTGGATCAGACTGAAGCCAGGAGCCAGGAACTCCATCCAGATCTCCTATCTGATGGCCAGTGCCCAAGAACTCAGGACCATTTTCCATTGCCTTCCTGGACTCACTAGCAAGGAGCTGGATTGGAAGCAGAACAGCCAGGACTCAAAACAGCGATCTGATATGGGATGCAGCTCAAACCACAGTACCACAATGCTGGCCCCTGAAATGTTTGCTTCTGATATGCTTAGTAGCATACTGTAACTATGTAAGTTACCAAGCATAAATTAAATGGAAATAGGGTACAGAGACAATGTCATGAACAAACTACCCCCTGCCTTTTAAGATTTTAAAGAGAGGAACCAACCAGTGCTGTAGTGCAGAGGGTTAAAGCTACGGCCTACATCCCATATGGATGCTGGTTTGAGTCCCAGCTGTTCCACTTTGGATCCAACTCTTTGCTAATAGCCTGGGAAAGAGATGGCCTAAGTATTTGGGTCTCTGAACCCATGTGGGATATCTAAAAGCTCCTGGTTCCTGGTTTTTGATTGGCCCAGCTCTGGCTCTTGTGGCTTTGGGGAGTGAACCAGCAGATGGAAGACCTCTCTGTCTCTCCCTCTCTCTGTAAGTTTGCCTCTCAAATAAATGGATAAATATTTAAGAAAAAATGCATAAAAACAATTTTAATGAAATAAAGTAAAAAAAGAAAATAAATGAAAAAGTGCAAGGGAATTAAAGAGTTAAACTTTAAATGAAGAATGAGGAAGAAGTATGGAGGACAAGTGAAAACCCAGTTAGCATTAGAAGCACCATTCCAGGATGAATTAAATTTTATATTAGGAAAACCACTGACTCTTTTATACAAAGGAAGAGAGGCCAAAAAGGTAATGAAAAACTAATAATGAATAGTGCCCACACTTCTAAAAAATGTGTATCTATCCAGAACCTTAGAATACTAACTTACTTGAAAATGGAGTCTTTGTAGCTGTAAGGATTCCTAGATGAAATAAACTGAGCGTTCAGGTGGAACTCACTGAGTGTCCTGAGAAGAGAAGAGGAGGGAATACAGAGACCCAACGAAGAAGGCGATGTGAGGAGGGGGCAGAAGCTGGAGTTATGCTGCCATGAGCCAAGGCGCCTACCAGAAGCAGGAAGATGCAAGGAAGGGTTTATCCCTGGAGCCATCAAAAGTATCAGTGTCTCTGTTGACCTAAGGATGTTGGACTTTGGGAATCTTGGAGTGTGAAATGAGAGTTTCTAATGGTTTAAATCATTTTTAACAGTGGCCTAAGGAACTAAAACAAAAGGGTTAGAAATGAGCAAGTTTCAAATTTTGTAGGATCAGTTGGCTTTCATGTTGTTCTTTGCCCAAAACCACAAACAGATGGAGCACGATAGTTTTTAATCTTCATTTATTACTCAGTACAAAAAGTATTTAAACAAATTTGAAGATGACTTGATAATCTTAGTTTTTTTTAATATTTATTTATTTGAATGATGGAAAAGCAGGGAGAAAGGGAGAGACAGTGAGAAAGAGAGGTCTTACTTCCACTGGTTCAATTTCCAAATAGTCATCACAGCCAGAGTTAGGCCATGCTGAGCCAGGGGCCAGGAACTCCATCCAGGTCTCCCACATGGGTCCACTTGTGCCCACTTCGCTTGCCTTCCCAGGCCCACTGGCAGAAGGGCAGGGTTAGAAGTGGAGGACGGTTGTCCTCTTTGACCCAGCACGCAGCTTCAGGAGGGATGCTCACAGAGTGGTGAGGGGGAAAGGGGAAACCCATCTAGTCAGCCAGATCAGTCAAATCAACACTGGCAATAAATGGGATGACAGATGTAGCTAGATCACCCTCACATTGCAGAAGACAGTATAGAGATTCCTCAGAAATCTGAAAATAGATTTACTGTATGACCCAGATTACCCAAACAAAATGAAATCAACATATGAAAGAATTATCTATAGACACATGTTTATTGCAGCTCAATTCACAATAGCTAAGATGGAGAATCAACCTAGATGCCTATCAACTGATGACTGGATAAAGGAAATGTGGTATAATACACTATGGGATACTACTCAGTCATAAAAAAAGAATGAAATCTCATCTTTTGCAATAAAATAGATACAATTGGAAACCATTATACTTACTGAAATAAGCCAGTCCCCAAAAGACAGATACCATATGTTTTCCCTGATCTGCAGTAACTAATAGAGTACCTAAAAAGGTCATCTATAGGAGTGAAATTGACATTTTCAGACATAATGATTACTGATAGCCCTTGTCTCAACTGTTGAGGAAATGTTTTTTTTTCTTCTTACTATGTGTTGAATTATTTACTTAGTGAAGGGTTAATTTTATGAGTATAAAGTAAATTGAAAGTATGTCATTGTAAAACTTAAAAGAAAGAACAAGAAAGGAATGAGGAAGGAAGGTAGGGTGGGAAGTATCACTATGCTCCTAAATCATTATATATATACAAATTTGTTCACCTTATATAAATGTAAAAAACAGAGGAGGCATGACTCTAATCAACACTCCAATATAGGATACCAGTATTATAAGCATCAGCTTAACACACAGGGCCACATTGCTAGATTGTAGAGTGGACAGTAGCCTCGACAGTCCTGGGATGAATTTTTTCCGAAATTATTATATTTTTCATGTGGTCCTCAGCAAGATGAAAAACTGGGTAAAACCCATTAAAAGCTTGGTGTAACTGAAGAAATATCTTGCCAAGCAGATGATATGAACTGAATACCCCAGGATATGCTTAGGTATGAAATAGATTTAAATAGAAGACTGAGAAAAGCATAGTCTTTTTTTCTTTCCAAAGATTATTTGAAAAGCAGAGTTATAGACAGACAGAGAGAGAGAGAGAGAGAGAGAGAGAGAAAGATCTTCCATTAGCTGGTTCATTCCCCAAATGGCTGCAATGGCCAGAGCTGAGCTGATCTGAAGCCAGAAGCCAGGAGCTTCTTCCAAGTCTCCCATGCTGGTAGAGGGGCCCAAGCACTTGCACCATCTTTCACTACTTTCCCAGGCAATAAGCAGAGAGCTGTATTGGAAGAGGAACAGCTAGGACTCAGACCAGCACATATATGGGATGCTAGTACCATAGGCCAGCCACAAGTACAGTGTTTTGCCAAACTAACTTACTGGTCAGGAGCAATGTTTTTCATTGAAAAATATGTAAATAATGAAACCTCACTCATGGTATATGAATGACTTATTTAGTTAACATGTGTCTAAAACAATTCCCCAAATTTAAAGTTAAAACATTGTTATTATTATTATTATTGAAGGATTATCCTTAGAAACTAAAATCTATATATGGCTGATTATAGTATAAGTGACAATGTATGATGATGCATGGAATTTTAAAATTTTGATTTATTTTTGTCAGTGTGTGGTCATAATTTTAGAATGAGAAAATAGTTCATTTCCTAACACTCATTGAAATGCTTAGATTTTAGGGTTTAATTAGAAAATTTAGCTTGAATGAATTAACTTTCCATATATTTGCCTTCTCCTGTTTGCATCATGCAATGAAACATGTAATTCAGATGAATCATCCTTTAAAAGTATAATAAGTTTCAGTGATAAGTAAAATATAATAATGTAGGGTCATATATTTCCTCATAAAAATGAAGCTTTTACTTTTATTCAGAATCTCCAACCCCACTCCATGTGGGAGGTCTGTATTCATTAAAATGTTGATTTTTTTTCTATCTCAAATAACCTGCAATTAAAATACAGGTAGGTGGGGCTGGCACTGCAGCATAGCAGGTAAAATCAAAACCTGCAGTGTCCGATATGGCTACCTGTTTAAGGCTCAGCTGCTCCACTTCCAATCCAGCACCCTAATAATGTGCCTGGGAAATCAGTGGAAGATGGTCCAAGTGCTTGAGCCCCTACACTCATGTTGGAGACACTGTCCACTCTGCCTGTCAAAAAATTAAAAAAAATACAGGTGGATATAAATCAAGGTCATAAAATGAAATTTTAGAAATGATACACTATCACCTAGATCACTTATAGGAATCACAGAAGTATAAATTGCCTGGAGGGGCCGGTGCCGTGGCTCACTTGGTTAATCCTCCACTTGTGGCACCGGCATCCCATAAGGGCACCAGGTTCTAGTCCTGGTTGCTACTCTTCCAGTCCAGCTCTCTGCTGTGGCCCAGGAAGGCAGTGGAGGATGGCCCAGGTACTTGGGCACCTGCACCTGTGTGGGAAACCAGGAAGAAGCACCTGGCTTCCAGCGTAGATCCGGCCGTAGCAGCCATTTAGGGGGTGAACCAATGGAAGGAAGACCTTTCTCTCTGTCTCTCTCACTGTCTATCTCTGTCTGTCAAAAAATTAAAAAAAAAAAATTGCCTGGAGACCAACAATGAATTTAGTTCATAGGATATTAACTGTTTTTATATTAGCAAAACATCTGGATTAGTATCCTGAGCTCTAATATTATACATTAGAGCTCAGGATACTAATATATATATATATATATATATATATATATATATATATATATTTGACAGGCAGAGTGGACAGTGAGAGAGAGAGAGACAGAGAGAAAGATCTTCCTTTGCCGTTGGTTCACCCTCCAATAACTGCGTGGCTGGCGCGCTGAGCTGATCCAAAGGCAGGAGCCAGGTGCTTATCCCGGTCTCCCATGGGGTGTAGGACCCAAGCACTTGGGTCATCCTCCACTGCACTCCGGGCCACAGCAGAGAGCTGGCCTGGAAGAGGGGCAACCGGGACAGAATCCGGCGCCCCGACCAGGACTAGAACCCGGTGTGCTGGTGCCACAAGGCGGAGGATTAGCCTGTTGAGCCATGGTGCCGGCCTAGCTCTAAAGTATAGACTACACCCAATCTTGTTCTGGAGGGACACTATGACACATCTATACCAGAAGATGGAAGAATGAAAAGAGAACTTTTAATTGCTGCAAAATTTTACAATTATCCCATAAATCAGTATAAATCAAAGATAGATTTACCATAAAACAAAATGTGAGCTTCAGTAACCGTTAACTTTATAAGGTCTCAGATGGACTCTTAAAACATTTTCATGTGCCCATCTGCTTTGCAGAAATTTCAAATGTAGTATATTTTCTTTGCATACTATCATTTCTTTTTACTTTGACCTCTCAATTTTTTTATAGTTCCATTTTGGTTGGCGTTAGCATATTTGCAAGGTGCTTTAGAAATCAATCTTGAGGGTGTGGTCTAGTCACAGACATATGTCGTCTTGGATTAGGGCATCACATGCTTACACACAGAATGAATTTATTGAAAACTATTTTGTTGCCTGACTTTGTGCCAAAACTGTTCCCAGTTCACTGTGCTCACAGTGACACAACACAAGGGCACAAGTGTATAGTGGAGAAGGACGGAATACACAGCTCCAGCAGCTCCCCTGTGACAAATAATTAGGAAAAGATTTAGTTTATATCAGTACCTGGTTGAAATGGAAGTTCTCTTTTGTCACTAAGATTTTTAATAAATGAAAATGTACAATTTGTTTTACCTTTCTTTCCTTTTCTTTTAGTTTTGATGAAAACACCCATATAATGGAATATATTAACTACAGCAAGTATATGAGTAAAGCAACATGTTTTAGAGATCCAAATATTAACAAAATCCAACTTTATCAGCCAAATTTAAATCAAATATCTCCATATTATTTTTATAGAAAATAATAAAATACAATAATTGTTATAGCCAAAGGCAATCAAAGGACTATCCAAAAACGTGAGGAAACAAATTAGTATCATACATGTGTATTTTCTAGTGAAAAAATTAAAAAATGAACATTTTCTGGATTTTTAGAAGTTGATGGTATAAGGCAGCATTCCAAATTATTAATTAGTATTCATTTTTGAAGTCAATCTTGGTCTTTATAATTTTATATTTTTTTTAAAAAAAAGGTCTCCCAAATCGTATCAACTTTAGTCTTTGTAATACCTAGATTTACAGCTGTCTCCTGTGGAATAATAGAACAAAGACATCAGGGGAATTTGATTTTCAGTTTCACCTTAACCCTTAAAACATAGACTTTTGTCCTGGACTGCTCACTTCTTTATTCACATTTTGATCACACAGCATTTTTGTGATATCCACTTGAGCACGTTGGTGTTTGATTTATTTTTCACCTCTAACAGAACTATTTATACCAGAAAATACATGTGACATATGTTCAGAATTTTCAAGGTTTTATATTTGTCAGCTGTGAACATAAAGTGTATAAGGTAGCTCTTTTAATGGATAAGAAGATTCTTACCAGAAGGTTATTACAATGAGTAATCATGGAAAAGTTTTGACTTTAGACAAACACTTATCACTTAGGTAAAGAGACAAGAATCTCTCCTACATTTGAAACGGGATTCTTCACCATGCTACAGTGACACTGTTTAATTGGTTTGACATCAATACTGACTACTTTTCTCTGTGTAATTTTAATTAAGTTACTCTGTTCATGTATACTGTGACAAAACAAATTGTTTCTGTAAAGCTTCATGTGATCAATGCCTTAAAAAAGAGGCTGTGCTGGTCACTTTTCTCAAGGGAGCTTGGGCTGGAAGCATCACTATTCGCTGATGTTCAGATCTTTACACTGAAGATATTTAGATAGTGATGGAGTAGATGAAATTGAGCTTACAAGCTAAAATTTCAACTTAGTAAGAAGAGGAAAGAGAAGTATGTCTTTGAAGATAACTTCAAATAAGAAAAGACAATTACTTTGTTCAAAAAGTCCATGAGCAAAAGAAAAAAAAAGTTCATCATGAATAAGCAACTCAGTTAAGCAGACCATATGTCAGTGGGACAAAAATCAACACATTGTGTAGACATTTTAGATTTTAAGAATAAATACCAGAACTGGAAGGAATCTTCAAGAACACTTAGTGCAACCTCTAATTTTACAAATATATAAATTGAGAAATCGGAAATGTTTATGTTTCCATCATTATGACTATCTAACTCATTGATGAGAGAATTGGAGCTAGGTGTAAGACTCTGGAGATAAACTGAAAGTATCTCTAAAAAAAAGAAGATACAAACTTTGAACTACTACATGTAGAACTACCCTCACAGTATGTTTTGTCTCTTCATTGGTTTTGTTTTGCTTGCCTTTTATGGCAGAGATCTTCTCAAATGAGAATTTTAAAAGAACAAAGGACTTACAGTTTAAGAATCATGATTTAATTTTTCCTTTGTCACTAACTGTGTTATTTGTAAAGATTCAGTTACCTAAGTTTCTTTTTCCTCATAAATAAAAATTGGGGTAATAATTCTAATTTGGTGGAATAATATATATATATGATATATACAGGTGTATTATATATTTACTATACTCAGAGAGGATAGGTAGATAGAAAAATAGATCATTATTCTATTAAAATTATTCCTTTACAATAATCCATAGGAATAAGATTACAAAGTTCATTTCAAAGAATGTAAATATACTCCTAAAACAATAAATATCTATTAACATCCACTCACTTAAAATAACAGTAGCTGATGCAGCTGATGGGTTTCAGTTTAGCTACCAACTCAAAGTTGAGGGATGAATTTAACCACAATTTAGTCTGTCAGAGGCTAGATGGACAGCCAGAAAATCAAAGAATAGGCCATCCAGCTTTCCTCAGTATCAGCCATTATTCTATATGACATCATCATGTGACAGCACACTTCCTATCCCAGCACCCCACCGCATTAACAGCATTATTTTGTGGCTCAACTTGGACTACATTAGTCGTTATTTCCACAGAACCTGAATGGAGGCCAAAACAGTGGAAAATATCACTGAATAACTAAACTACTAAATAAAAAAAATAGCTGAAATCCTAGGTGTTTTTCATCTTTTGTATAATAAGTCAGCAAAGGCAATTCACCTTCCAGTAGTAGAAATGAATGCTGGAACTGTTCCTGCTTGAATGGCATTAGCATTATCTTTAACTGTGGTGATAATTAGATCTGTGTTCTATCCTGAGGTCCTACATCTGGTAAATTATTTTCTTGACTGAGCTAGATTCCAGTGTCAGCAAGGACAACAGAAGGCCCTCCATGCCTGAGGACATCTCATCTGGCCACTTCTCTTTGACCTGTGAACTCCTACACAGTAGTGTCTTGTACGCAAGCTGCCCAACTGTGTTTTGGATCCATTTGTGACCTTTACTCGGTCATCAAATATGAGCAAGTGATGAACAGAGGCTCTCATATCTATAGTGCAACCAGTTCATTACGTAAATGACTGAGGTCATTTATAGAAGTGTCGTTTAGACTGTCTTGAGCATGAATTTTGCATTGCTTGAAGTGGAGAAGGGGTTATTTAAGCATGTTTATGAATAGTCAATAGTATTTGAAGTAAAAATTTTCCATAATCTATCTATATCTAAATATAGAAGTTATCTGTAGAAAAGAGAGAGTATTCCTTTGACTCTTCTATACTTCCCAGTGTTACAGTGAAATTCCAGAAGGATTGGTTACGTCTCCTCTCTGAAGTTAGAACTAATTAATGAAGGTATATATACATTCCAAACAGATTATAATGTTAAAAGTGCTGCCTGTTCAGCAAATGGTAGTTTCTATAACTATTGAATAGGCTATTAGAAAAATAAACAATGCATAGGTATCCATGATCTCAGTAATATCTGACCAAGAGATCTACTTAGAGGTTGCCACCAGATGTGCCATGAAAGTGTATGAAACAGAAAATCTAATAAATTTGACTAAGCTCAATTGCTTGGCATAATTGACACTGGAATAGTTCTATGCCAAAACCATTTGAGCTCTTAGAAAAGTGACCATTTTATTGGGCTAACTACAATTCCTTCTACATAGTATCTCTGGCAGAATCAATCCACATTTGTAGTCAGGAATAGGTTATAGATAAAAGAAGTAAAATTCATGTCTAGCCAACAAATTTTTTTTTTGAACCCTGCATTATTTTGGAGCATTCCTACATTAACAGCCTGAGTACTTGTTATCAGTTTGAACAATTAGAATACTAATTTGGCTAAGAACTCAAATTCAAAGTTGAGATAAATATTATATGATTCAATGAGAAAATAATCTATTTGAAAATACAAAAATGAAACATGACTTTAAATGAACAACATAATTCTCTTCGTTAGCAATTAACTGATTAATTTAATTCAGGAACTATTTTTGAGCATCATCTATGGGAATGCACTCTTCCAGGTAAAACTGAAATATGCCTGTGAAATAATCACCATAAATTGCATCAAGAAATCATTAATCAGAAAAAGATTAAAACTGGAGGCTATGAGTACAGTTCTGGACTAACCATGTAGGAGCTAGGGATTTTTAAAAAGAAGAACTATCAAAAGGAGCAAAAGATGGAAAGATAGATAATAGATATATACCTATAAATACAGGACCACAGGCTAAAATCTTTTTTTAAAATTTTTATCTCAGAATAGTTTTAAATTTACAAAACAGAAATTGGAGAGTTGTACAAATACTTGTACAACTTCCTACCCAGCTTCTCCTATTATTAATATATATTTGTCACAATATGCAAGCTACACCCAACTTCCTCCATTATTTTATGTATTGTTTCCCAGTTACTGATACTGAAAATAAAAATGCTAATTGTCCTGATGGAGAACTTCTTATTCTTGGTGAAGCAATGCTGATGATGAATGCTTCAAAACTGTGTGCCTGATTCCACTCAATCAAGGCACTAGCCCAGTACTGGCCTGACAACTCAGAAGGCTTGCATCGTGATCCAACCTAGGCATGATCAGACATATCGGGAAAACAAAAATGGAAGGATAAAACAAGGAGCACAACCTACCATTATTGAGTACTCTGTGATCCATGGACAATTAATTTTTAAAACATACATGTTACTATTTAGGTTCATCAACTTTGGTCACTGAAACTGATGTGGTAACTAGGTAGTAGGGAAATTTATAGATATAATTTAATTCTTAGCATTTTATACTTAAAATTTGCTATTTTTTGCAACTGAAAATTAATAGCTCCAACATAAACATTACCTGATATCCAGAAAACATGTCTTAGAACTCTGGAAATTCTTATTTATTTAGCTTGCCACAATGAGAACTGCCTAGATATTTCTACTTTCTAGGATGGTAGAAATAAAAAAGTAGTAAGTCTGACTAATGTTTATGGAAGCGTAACAACTAAAGAGAAAATTTTACTTGCAAGCCCCAGTTGATTGAGGTAGATTGCAGGATAGCCTAGCACACACAAGGATTCAATCTATTGTTTGTTAAGCTCTTTGATTTCCTCACACAATGCATATTGGCATGGCAAACATGAGCAATTTCTCTTTGGATGCCACTACTCAAGTCAGGTGACATCAGTAAGGAGACTAACTTTTATTCACCTAGAAACAAAGAAGAACAAAAACAACAAAACACATTTTGAGCCGGCGCCGTGGCTCAACAGGGTAATCCTCCGCCTAGCGGTGGCGGCACACCAGGTTCTAGTCCCGGTCAGGGTGCCGGATTCTGTCCCGGTTGCCCCTCTTCCAGTCCAGCTCTCTGCTATGGCCCGGGAGTGCAGTGGAGGATGGCCCAAGTGCTTGGGCCCTGCACCCCATGGGAGACCAGGAAAAGCACCTGGCTCCTGCCTTCAGATCAGCGTGGTTTGCCGGCTGCAGCGCGCCGGCTGCGGTGACCATTGGAGGGTGAACCAACGGCAAAGGAAGACCTTTCTCTCTGTCTCTCTCTCTGTCCACTCTGCCTGTCAAAAAAAAACAAAAAACAAAAAAAACCAAAAAAACCACACATTTTGTATAAAATCTGTGCTGAGGTCCAATAGGTTAGGTATTACATGAGACAATGCCTGTAATGTGGCAGAGTTTAAGTTTGATATGATTTTTCCATACTACAGGCAAAAACCTTGTTTGTGGAAAGCAACTGAGTGGGTAACAACCACCCACCATACACATGCAATAAATAGTTCCTTGAGTAAGAAGAGTCAAGGTGATAAGTTACCATGACTGGTTCAACTGTAGTCCTACTGAACAGTGGTAGCTCTACAGCTGCTACAGTTGTGATAATCTCGTCTTTGTGACCCAAAACATGATCCAGCATTTGAACCAATGCTTAATAACAGGCTGCATAATCAAGTTATATAATGACACATACAAAACAAAGACTGTTGAGTACATATCCTATATAGCTCCTCTTGTCCACCCATAGGGTAGGTAATGATTATCTTCTCTGTATACATCTTTCTCTTATACACACAAACTAGGAATCTGTTCCATATATAGAAAGTTGGAAAATGTCACCCTATCTAAGACCTCAATTTAGGAGTGAATATAGATCAATAATTGTTCATGCATTGTTACTGCATTGCTCTCATGTTCTCAGCCAATACTACAAATTCACGGAGTTCATAGTTTTTCATGCACACTAGAGAGAAAATATAGGCTAACCAGCTACCCACAGCACACAAATATGTACAGATATCTCTGACAATAATAATTGTTTGCTCTCTGTTCATGACACAATCGGTATTAGAGAAAATCACACAAAATTTGATTATTCTGACAAAATCATGGCCATATGGAGAGAGAACATATACCGCCTGATGACTTTCCATAGACTCTCCCTGTATGGAATATATTCCACATGTTTGAATACTCAGAAGCTGACTTCTCATTAACATTAAAAAACAACATCAAATTTTCATCTAAAAATTAGACATCAGGAGACATTCTGAAAGATACATTCTGAATGACAAGATGCTGAAAATCCAAAGCTAGGTGAGTGGCAAATGACAAGACTTACACATCCTCACTATGAAAGAAATTCTCCCAGTATAGTTAACCATAGCTTGTCATATACCCACACTAGAATCATCAGGCCCCCCAGCAGCAGAAAATGAGAACCATTATACTACAATCAGGGGATTTTAACAGCTGTTGTGTGCCCTCTGGCATGACCAGATAATCTGTTCCCATTTAAGAACCCCAGGGACAAAGAGGTGAAATGTCCTAGAATTAAGCTGAAAAGAATCTTAATATCAGGCCTGTCATCTTGGACACAAAACTCGCTTTGTCCCTTGTGATCCAATCCAGAGAAAAACAAGTACAACAGAATTAGATTATTGGAGTTTTCTCTAAAATAAATACAAAAGAAAAAAGTTCTACTATGATATGGTTTAATTTTTGAAAATGAGATTCTATAGACAATCACATATTCCAAGATGCAAAAAGCAAAACAATTATGCATCTTAGAAACAATAAATTGTGGAAACCAGAATGACAGTAAATTGACAGTAAAATGACAGAAATTGTGATTGGTTATAATATTTAATAAAAAATCATGTGCAGGGGCTGCCACTGTGGTACTTCAGATTAAACTGCTGCCTACAGTGCTGGCCTTCCATATAAGAGAGCCCAATTGATTCCCAGCTGCTCCATTTCTAATCCAAATCTCTGCTAATGTGTCTGGGAAAATAGCGGAGGATGGCTCAAGAACTTTGCCCCCTGCCAGTCACGAGGAAGACCCCAGTGGGATACTCCAATGGAGTTACAGATTCCTGGAATCAGCCTTGCCCAGCCTGAGCCATTGCAGCCATTTGGGGAATGAAACTGACAATGGAAGATTCTCTCTCTCTCTCTCTCTCTCTCTCTCTGTGTGTGTGTGTGTGTGTCTGTCTGTCTGTTTCTCTCTCTCTCACTTCTATATCATTCTTTCAAGTCTATATCTTTTAAATAGATAAAATAAATATTAACAAAAAATCGTGTGCAGCATCTGAAGCTAAGAGGCATGCCCTAACTGGTGCCTGTGCTCACATTAGACAAAACAGAGTCCTGAATATTCTAAAAAAGAGAAATACTTTAGCTCGCATGTATGAAATGATGTATGTTTGAGGTTATCACTTGCATTTGCTCAATGATGAGTGATACTGAGCATCTTTACATGGACTTTTTGACTATTTATATATCATCTCTAGAGATGACATATACTCATCTCCAGATGAACATATTCAAGTCCTTTGCCTACTTTTAATCACTATATTGACTAATTGCTATTTTTTAAATTACATGATAAGTTTATTTTGAGGCAAGAGAATTGTAAAATTCATTCATAGCTTCCCTCCCACCCACAACCCTCCCATCTCCCGCCCTCTCTCCCATTCCATTAGCATCAAGATTCATTTTCAATTATCTTTATATACAGAAGATGAATTTAGTATATATTAAATAAATATTTCAGCAGTTTGCACCCACACAGAAACACAAAGCGTAAAGTACTGTTTGAGTACAAGTTATAGCATTAATTCACATTGTACAAACATTAAGGACAGAGATCCTACATGGGGAGTAAGTGCACGGTGACTCCTGTTGTTGATTTAACAATTGACACTCTTGTTTATGGTGTCAGTAATCACCCGAGGCTCTTGTCATGAGTTGCCAAGGCTATGGAAGCCTTCTGAGTTTGCCAGCTCCGATCTTATTTAGACAAGGTCATAGTCAAAGTGGAAGTTCTCTCCTCCCTTCAGAGAAAGGTACCTCCTTCTTTGATGGCACGTTCTTTCCACTGGGATCTCACTCGCAGAGATCTTTCATTTAGGTCTTTTTTTTGCCACAGTTTCTTGGCTTTCCATGCCTGAAATACTCTCATGGGCCTTTTAGCTGGATCTGAATACCTTAAGGGCTGATTCTGAGGCCAGAGTGTTATTTAGGACATCTGCCATTCTATGATTCTGCTGTGTATCCTGCTTCCCATGTTGGATCATTCTCTCCTTTTTAATTCTATCAGTTAGTATTAGCAGACACTAGTCTTGTTTATGTGATCCCTTTGACTCTTAATCCTATCATTATGATCAATTGTAAACTTAAACTGATCACTTTGACTAGCAAGATGGCATTGGTACCTGCCACCTTGATGGGATTGAATTGGAATCCCCTGGCACATTTCTAACTCGACTGTTTGGGGCAAGTCTGATTGAGCATGTCCAAAACAGTACATCTCCTCCCTCTCTTATTCCCACTCTTGTATTTAACAGGGATCACTTTTCAGTTAAATTTCAACACTTAAGAATAATTGTGTATTAATTAAAGAGTCCAACCAATAGTATTAAGTAGAACAAAAATATACTAAAAGGGATAAAGTATTAAGTTGTTCATCAACAGTCAGGACAAGGGCTGATCAAGTCACCATTTCTCATAGTGTCCATTTCACTTCAACAGGTTTACTTTTTGGTGCTCGGTTAATTGTCACCCATTAGGGAGAACATATATTTGCCCCTTTGGGACTGGCTTATTTCACTTAGCATGATGTTTTCCAGATTCCTCCATTTTGTTGCAAATGACCGGATTTCATTGTTTTTTTTTCCTTCTGTATAGTATTCTATAGAATACTAATTGCTATTGAGTTCTAAGTGTTGCTTATGTGTTCTGGACATTAACTCTTTAACACAAAACCACTTAGCAAATATTTGTTCCTATTTTGTATGTTGCCTTTACATTCTTTTGATTGTTTGGTTCCATTTGCTGTGCAGAAGCTTTTTAATTCAATGTGATCCTGCTTAGACTACTTTATGTTTTTGTTGTATGTGCTTTAGATGCCACATCCAAATAATCATTGCCAAAACCCACATCATGAAGTCTTTCTTCTATGTTTATTTCTTTTTTTTTATTTGGCAGGCAGAGTTAGACAGTGAGAGAGAGAGAGAGAGACAGAGAGAAAGATCTTCGCTCGATTGGTTCACCCCCCAAATGGCCACCATGGCCGGTGCTACACCAATCCAAAGCCAGGAGCCAGGTGCCCCCTCCTGGTCTCCCACGCAGTTGCAGGGGCCCAAGCACTTGGGCCATCCTCCACTGCCTTCCCAGGCCACAGCAGAGAGCTGGACCAGAAGAGGAACAACCAGGACAGAACTCGGCACCCACATGGGTTGCTGGCTCCACAGGCAGAGGATCAACCCAGTGAGCTACGGCACCAGTTCTCTTCTATGCTTATTTCTAGAAGTTTTACCATTGAAGATCTTTCTTAACATTTGAATCTTTAATCTATTTTTTTAGTTAATTTTTGTGTAAATTGTGAAATAAGGCTCCATTTTCCCTAACATCATTTGTTATAGACTCTTTTTTACACACTATATATTCTTGGCACCATTTTTGAAGATCAATTGATCATGTATATGTGCATTTATTTCTGGGCTTTTAGTCTGTTCCATTGGTTTGCATGTCTATTTTGATGCCAGTTCCATACTTTATTTAGCTATTGAATCTTGTAATGTATTTGAAATTGAAAGTTTTATACCTCCAGCTTTGTTCTTTTTTTAAGATTGCTCTAATGCTTTGGAGTCTTTTGTGGTTCCGCTGAGTTGAAATTAGGATCTAGAGCAGATTTCTACAACCCCATATACAATGTATTATTCAAAATTGGCAATATTGTTCACAGATGAATATATAAAGAAAATGTAGTACACAGACAGTTGCATATAATTCAGTCTTAAAAATGAAGAAGATTACTGCATATGTGACAGCATGGATGAACATAGAGCACACTGAGCTAAGAGAAACAAACTAGTCACAGAAAGACATAATTTCACTTATTAGTGTTTAAATAGTCACATCTATAGAAATACAGAGCAGAATGATTGGGGGGGGGGTCTTGATAGAGTAGGAAATGGGAAAGTTTCAGTTACACAAAATTAGGAAGTTCTTTATATCTGTTATACAACATTGTGCATATAGTTAATAATATTATATTGGATATTTAAACGTTGTCAAGAGGGTAGATTTCATGTCAAGTATCCTTATCACAGTTAAATAGAAAGAAAGGAGGAAGGAAGAAAGGGAAGGAAGGAAAGGAAAGGAAAGGGGAATAAAAGAAAAAGAAAGGAAAGTAACGAACTTTCTAGGCCCTTTCCGAGAAACAAGTATAATAAAAATAGAAATAATGAACACTAATTATTATATGAAATAAATTATTCTGTCTTTATTTATTTTTTAAGATTTTATTTATTTATTTTAGAGGTAGAGTTACAGACAGAGGGAGAGACAGAGAGAAAGGTCTTCCTTCCATCCATTCACTCCCCAAATGGCCGCAACTGCCAGAGCTGCGCTGATCCGAAGCCAGGAACCAGGTGCTTCTTCCCGGTCTCCCCTACATGTTCTGGGGTCCAAGAACTTGTGCCATCTTCTACTGCCTTCCCAGGCCACAGCAGAGAGCTGGATTGGAAGAGGAGCAGCCGGGACTAGAACCAGTGCCCATATGGGATGCCGGCGCCACAGGCGGAGGATTAAGCTACTGTGCCACAGCACCAGCCCCTCTTCTATTTTTATTAATTTATACTCTCACTCTAAAAATTGAAAGGTCTACAGTTGTCCAAAAATAATAAGTAACATTTATGTGTCAGATGGTTCACATACAATTTCATTTATTTAACTAGTAATACCTTAAAGTAGTTGTGTTTCCTAAAGATACTTTAAAAAGTTCAAATTTAAATGGAAATAAAGATAATACACATTTTTCCATGAACATTTTGAAGTTCCATCTCATCTTAAATCCTGTTTTCTAGATGAACAAATGAGACATAGTTTATCCAAAATTACACAGTTATAGATTTTGAGTTTCAGCACAAGTAGTCTTGTTGAGTAATATATGCTTTTGAGTAGTACTATACTACATAAATTTAGTTAGGCAGGTAAGAATAAAATTAATTTTAGTTACTGGGAACTTCCTTATGCATTAGCAACATCTAACTTAAAATATCATATTTACAAAAACATTGTAAATAGTTAGCAATTAGTGTGTTTCAATGTGCAAGACTTATGAATGGATACAACACGAAATTTATTTGAAGTTCATAAGAAGTATTTAAGTCAATGGAGAGTAATGCAATTTTTGAACTTAAATTCAATATTTGAATGTGACCATTCTACTAAGAAATTAAACATAGTGAAATCAAAGTCTGAAGTTAGATAAGCATTTTTCTAAATTTACACACACACACACACAAATGATGAGAAGAACTAAAACAAACATCAGAGTACAGAGGAGTAAGGTGCTGAGCTCCTGGGTGTTTGAACATAGAAACCTCAGATACTCCACAGAGTGAAATTGTGCCTCCAAAATGGACTTTTGGAAACAACCCAGAAACAAATTCCTGTGTAAATAATAATTGAGTGAAACATTAAAAAATAAAACACTTCAAACTAGGTAAGAAATCATACATTCAATGAATTATATGGATTCAACTGCAAATATTTGGAGAAAAAAGTATCCAATCATGTAAAACTAAATTAGATATTTACTGTTTATCTAAATAAGAAGCTAAAAAATCATGGAACAAAAAAGTGGTTATTTCTTAAGTTATTCTATTATATGGGAGAAGATATACTAAGAAATCATTCTAGGTTATTGTTTTCATGTTGGATAAAATGAATGTCGAAAGAAGGGTAGCAAAGCTAGTCACTTTTTTCTTTTTTTTTGACAGGCAGAGTGGACAGTGAGAGAGAGAGAGAGACAGAGAGAAAGGTCTTCCTTTACCCTCCAATGGCCGCTGCGGCTGGCGTGCTGCAGCCGGCACACTGCGCTGATCCGAAGCCAGGAGCCAGGTGCTTCTCCTGGTCTCCTATGGGGTGCAGGGCCCAAGCACTTGGGCCATCCTCCACTGCACTCCCGGGCCATAGCAGAGAGCTGGCCTGGAAGAGGGGCAACCGGGACAGAACCGGTGTGCCAACAGAGACTAGAACCTGGGGTGCTGGCGCGGCAGGTGGAGGATTAGCCTATTGAGCCATGGTGCTGGCCTAAAGCTAGTCACTTTTTAAACTTGCAAGACCCAGTACAAAATGATTCTTTTGTATTTAAATCAAATGAAAACCAGGGAAGAGTGTAGGAGGATGAAAAAAATTCTTTTGACTTTCTACCTCTGGGTAAGAAAAGATGCTTCATTGTGTTTATTCCCTGAACGGCTTTCTCTGAGTGAATTCTGATGCAAAAACTAATGAGTGTTGAATGATCTGTCAGAAGGAGAGGATCCTACTGATTATACCACATAACCCAAACTATCAGACTGAAATTTTTAAAGCTGAAAATAATACAATCACATCATTCTCTACTGAAGACTATTCAAAACTTGCTTTTCATCTCAATCAATTATATAGTTGAAGGAAATCTTTCATTGTTCTTTCATAACAATTTATAACTTGAAAAAGGTATTTTATTATTCAAAAAATGTGAAGACTGACTAACGTGAATGGGCCTCTGTATGAGTCCATCGCTTTCTGCCCTGGTCAGGATCTGAATGCATTTGTGACTTGCTATTTATGAAACATATTTATATAATTACATACTGTGGTCATTACCATTCTTAAACCACCTCCATTTTTATAATGAAAGAAAAGTGCAATTGTTCCATTGAATCATTTCAGCTTATCAAATATGAAATATTCTAGGGAATTTGAGAAATATATTCAAAAGGATATTTCATGTTGCACTTTTTCCTCTGATGTATTTTTCCAGAGATGAGCTATTGTTTTCAGCATGCTGCTCTTAGGACTCTAGAATGGGTACAAGGAGGCATCCTCTTCTGCTCCTTAGACAACAATTTTCATCATTTCCAAAATGTGTGTATGTTCAATTTTCATTTTATTTGAAAAGCAGGGAGACAAAGACAGAGAGACAGAGACTGAGAGAAAAGATCTTGGATCCACTGATTCACTCTCTGAATGTCCACAATCAGAGCTGAGTGGGACTAAGTCAGGAACCTGGAACTCCATGCAATCTTGCATGGACTGACAGCAACCCAAGTATGGTTGTGCTGTGGACACCAGGCTCATAGTGTGCTACAGTGATGACCTTCTGAGGATTCTGGTGGAATTTATGGATGCCCAGGAAATTTTGACTCATACATTATTTTCCCCCTAACTTCAATGACACAAAATCCACAAGATCAGTCAGAATTTATAATATAGTTGTGTTTCTGAAATGTCGCAGTCCATGTCTTGAAATCAGATATTTATTAAAATGTTTAATGGATACAGCTAACTATATTTTAAAGACAAATACTTCTCAGAGAAACATTTCAGTTGCTCTGTTCACAGGTTCCTTTCAGAATGAGACAATGTGCATGTCCTGAGATAAGAAAAGCTTTGTAATTCTCTACCTCAGTAATTTTCTCCTGGGCTGTAACTACATCCAGAGAACAGAGTAGTTAAGCCAAATTAGTCATTCTGAATCTGTGTATGTGTGTGTACCTGTGTGCTTGTGTTTACTCGCAATTGAAAGATATGTAGAATTAACTGGAATGAGATTAATTAGAATAAATCTCAAGTTTTCTATCTAGTATATCCTTAAAGGAGACATTCCTTCCTCTTCTGATTTTCATTTATTTCCTACTTTCTTTTTCAATGTATGATTAAATAGGAATTCCCTCTGTTTAAATGGTTTGCTATATTTACCAAAAAATAAATACTGTGCATATATAATTGCCTATTTTCTTGAAGTTTTGTCAAACTACAAACATGATTCTTGCATGACATATTGTATCTGAAACTATTTAAGGAAATTGATGTGGATAATCAAATATAATAAATGGCTTCATACTTGGTGTCATATAATTATTTCAAATTACAGGAATTATAAGTTGGGTACATTGGTTTTTAGTTGAGCAAGAATATTCTTTCTTCTTCAATCAGGCAAGTAATAAGCCATAATTGAATAATGTAATAATGTAAATCTTTCAATTTCCAAACAGAAAGATAATGTAAAATTTGCCTGAAAGTCAAACGAGAATTCAGATTTTAAGGAAATTTCAAATAATACCCATTGTATCAGTAGTAAGGAAGAATGCCTGATTTTTTATTCCCTCTGAGGAGAAGGGTACATGCAAACAGAGCTACCAGTTTTACATCTTTCCATTTGAATGTCTCGACTTCTGATGGTAAGTCTGGGATAGTGATAGGTGAGATCATTAGATTGAATTACATCAACAGAATTTGTTTTACTGCCAATAGTGATCATTAGTTTGTTGGATTCCATGGACTTCATGTTCAATAAAATAATGCAGCCACCATAAAACTAAATACAATCAGCGATCACTAGCATGGTTTGCAAAACAAACAAAAGTATGTGGTGCTAAACAGAACACCTAATAAGTTATCCTACTGAATTTCTGTCTGTTTCTGTCGATATCATTATAAGCACCTTCCCAGCAGGGACAATGCTCTTGGCCATTACGTGCTCAGTAAACACTTGAAAAATTAATAAACTACTCTGATTTTCTATCTATGTGCTTCTTCCTCCCAAGTCCCTTTTACTGGAAACACTTCATGCATTTACCCCTAAATGTGGGTAAAAAGAAGACAAGCCACAAGCCTAGTAGCAGAGAGAGCAGTTCTGCAGCCACTTCCTTCAAGTCTCCCATTAGCTGAGAAAGTTACTGGACCTCACTGAGCCTCCATGTTTTACCTATACAGTGAAGAAAATACTTACGTTACACAAGATTACAAAGTGCTTTAAAATAAATAGCACTGATAAATTGATACAGGCAGGATTCAGTGAATGCTAACAGCAGTGTTAGATTATTTTTCACAGTGTCCTGCTCGCTAATGATACTTTAATCATTCTTCCTGTGATCAGTATCCTGAACTGAACATGGCCTTTGTCTGCCTTCCTCCATGACTTCCAAGCCACACCATCTTCTTGACCCAGCCTCTTATTTATGAATCATACTGACGTGGAGACTCCAGATCTTTTAAACATCAAATATACACTGATAAGTTTCATTTATTTACATTCCTTTTGCACATTCTCACCAAGAATGCAATGTATTCTGAAGTAAACAAAATATAATCATTGCATTAGTGTACAACTCCATATTGCTTCTAACTCATCAAACAATACAAAGAGGTGGGACCAGGGATAGTTATGAACATTCTCTTGGGCTAAACCCCTTGTGGGAATATGTAATGTATGAAATACCATCCCAGCAAAATTAGATATCTCTGGGGAAACACTGGAAAACCTCCCTCCATTTCACTCATTTTTATATTCACACTCAGCTGAAAAATTAGAGTAACTCCTGGCAAATTTTTGAGAATTTTTGTTTCCCTAGTGTTCACAAAAATGTTGATGTTGTGAGATGTTACTGTAGTCCCTAAAACTTATATTTGTAGACCTCAGTTTCCTTTTCATTTTGAAATAGTCTCTGAAATTTCCAACTGAACTGTATCTAAAGTTCTTCTGATAGGGAGCTTCAGTTAATTTCTAAAATGAAAATATGCACATTTGGCCAGTGCCACGGCTCAATAGGCTAATCCTGCCACCTGGAGCCGGCACACCAGGTTCTAGTCCCGGTCGGGGCTCCAGATTCTGTTCCAGTTGCCCCTCTTCCAGGCCAGCTCTCTGCTGTGGCCCAGGAGTGCAGTGGAGGATGGCCCAAGTGCTTGGGCCCTGCAACCCATGGGAGACCAGGAGAAGCACCTGGCTCCTGCCTTCAGATCAGCGTGGTGCGCAGGCCGCAGCGCGCTGGCCGTGGCAGCCATTGGAGGGTGAACCAACGGCAAAAAGGAAGACCTTTCTCTCTTTCTCTCTCTCTCACTGTCCACTCTGCCTGTCAAAAAAAAAAAAGGAAAAAAATTTAAAAAAGAAAATATGCACATTTGAATACTGAAGCAAGCTGAATAAGCCTCATTCTGAGGAATTCATGAGGCACTAATGTGCACTGATAAAGTTTAATATGCGGATTAATAATCCTTTTCCTTATATTGTATGCATACCTTATTTTGCTAGGCGGGAGTACATCTTTCAAAATTACTTTAATATCAAAGAAAAAATTAGCAATTAGACATTTTTTCTATTTCTTTATGCATCTAAGGTTAATAGCCAAATATCTGTCTAATCAGAAGGTGATATGGTGACTTATAGGCTGCATCCAGCTGTCAAGCAGAGCATAGAGAAAGCTAATATAGGAAACCAGCAGAGAACAGTTTGTTTTACCCTCAGAATCATCTGGTTCAGGTGAGAATGAACTTTGTCTCAACTCAGAGTGAAATTGGGTCAGGGCTTTCCATGACAAGTACTGACAATTAAAGAAAAAAAAAAAAAGGCTTGCCTCCCATATATTCTGAAACTCTTTTAAATGATCTATACATTAACCTTGTTGTACCTTTCATTACATGAACATCTTCCTCTTCCACCCATATGCTTGCCTGCTCTACTTCTACTCACTTGGTTACTGTCTCCTTAGAGATTTAAACAGTGAACTACTGTGAACCCATAGCCTCAAAGGAAGCTAAAAATATACTTTCACTCACTGAATGGAACTAAACAGAATGGAAAATAGCAATAATGGTATCCCATGAAATATGCAAATTTGAGCCTATTCACAGAGCATAGATAATTATTTGTCCAGTTTAGAGCTATAACTATTCTGAACTTTTTATTGATGAATTTAATTTAACTATAAAGGTAAAAATGAACACTAACTGAAATTCAATTAAGTCATTTCAAAGAGTTGTACAGATTTTTGAAAGAATAAAAAATTAATATTTTACATTTGTAGTATCCTCTGTTACGTAAAAACGTTTTGTTAGGAAAAATTCAAAATTCTGAAAATAGTGCAGCATACTCTTAATTTAATGCAGTATTTATAAAACAATGCAATATATTCTTATTACCTTCTACATCCTTGCTCAGAAATACACATAGAGATCTCAACAAGAATTTGCCTTCTCTCAAGGGACACAGAGTATGGGTGATCTTGTACCTGGCGGGGAGTCTGCCTGCCCTGCCCATGCAGAGGTTGAGAGGGTACGGCACACCAGTCCTCTGGGGAAGGACCCCACAAAAGGCAGCAGGAGCCAATGGCACATCCCCCCCCCCCATCAGGTAAACTGCTCCTGGGTGTGGCCCAGGCCCATCAGGAAAGCTACCCTTGCTTATGTGACCTTCAAGCTGATTGGCAAAGCACAGCACCAATATCAGCTCTATTCTGTAGAATTAGTACTGCCTTGAATTAGCTATGCCCCTTCTGCCTGTCCTAGGCCCCCTCTGCCTGCCCTTTAGAAGGTATCCTTGGTCATTTATGAAGCGGACATGTTCACCAAAACTTGTCTCCGGTGCTTCTTGTCGAAGAACGCCATGGCCCCAACATCCCACAATATGTGGGCCTTACAGGAGCCTGCAACAGTTTTCAAGAAACTCTCAACGGCAAACCATGCCAAAAAGTGGAACAAAAACCAACAGCCAAAAGAGAAAAACTAGCAGAGATGGAAATAGTTCTCCATGTCATTAGAAAAACAACATTTTCTTTGTCAAAATTATTTCACTTTATTTTTATGAAGGCTTTTTAAAGTATAACATATTCAGGCTGGCGCCGCGGCTCACTAGGCTAATCCTCCACCTTGCGGCGCCGGCACACCGGGTTCTAGTCCCGGTCGGGGCACTGTTCCTGTCCCGGTTGCCCCTCTTCCAGGCCAGCTCTCTGCTGTGGCCAGGGAGTGCAGTGGAGGATGGCCCAAGTCCTTGGGCCCTGCACCCCATGGGAGACCAGGATAAGCACCTGGCTCCTGCCATCGAATCAGCGCGGTGCGCCGGCCGCAGCGTGCCTACCGCGGCGGCCATTGGAGGGTGAACCAATGGCAAAAGGAAGACCTTTCTCTTTGTCTCTCTCTCTCACTGTCCACTCTGCCTGTCAAAAAAAAAAAAAAAAAGTATAACATACTCAAATCTGAAATGTGACTTTTGCTATCTACATGGCAGCAAAAATCAAGTTAGTTAATTTAATCACTATGGATTTCTTCGTAAGATGAGCAAAATATTTCATTACTTCAAAAGAAAATTAAAAAAATAAATGAGATACTAAGTCATTCTCATAGAGTTTATCGCCTACTACATTTGAAGTTGGATATTATGAATGACACAAAACAAAAATTTGGAGGGGTGGCAGGGAATAGATAAATTTTGAGCATAAATACAGTTGTATTTTTGCAACAGTTTGAGCACTGTATATAAACAATCTTGTCAAGCAACACTAATGAACATAAGTACAGAAGGGAGACACACACACACGCATGCACACACAAGTAAACACACAGGCAGAAGTGGGGAGAGAACATGGAGACCAAAAGAAAATTACGTAAGACCATGATTATAAATGGTCAACAGAAGTTCTTGGCATAGAGATAAGTTCATGGGTATTTTATTGAAAAGACATTTTGTTTGCCAAATAATTATGAATCTATTCTCCCCATGGATTCTAAAATTGGTAATTTTCTGCTTAAAAGAATCAGAATATTAATATGAAATGCATGCTTTGAGGATTAACTATCAAAGTTGCTACTCATTATTGAAATTAATCAATGGCTAAAGAACTATGAAGATTCTTATTACCAGAAAACATCAGCTTTAAAAGGATAAGAAGTTTCCCATCTTTTGATTTAAAGAAAACATGCAGCATTGTGAAGAAATGTTGCTTTTAAAGTACATTATTTGAAAAAAAATTGCATAGCATTTTAACATGAAAGCTATTTTACCATAAAATATCCAGCTTGTAATACATTTTTAAAACCTATTAGCTGTAATACAGATTTTTGCTAATTGTGTAAATATCCTAAACACTACTCAAGCTATCCACTCTCTATTATTCATTTCTTTGATAGTACTGAAAGATATTAAGCTCCATTCTTATTTGAACTTAATTTGAGTCCTGGAACAACAAGGGTTTGATGACCTTTATTTTTGTGCAGGAAGAAGCTACTGAAATTTCATTTGTCCTACAGAAAAGGTCATTTAAAGACTTTATGGATTCACATGAGAAAAACTATTTATATTAATTGTTGTGAGATCTACTGCAGGATATATATGCACATGCTATAGATACATTTTCATTTTAAATATACTTTATATTATTGTTCTTGAGTCCATGAAGTTTATCTTTTCACAAGTTGATCTATTATAAATATTTGACTCATGAATGCATTCATGAATGCTTTCTTCCAATGTTCTAACTTAAGATTAATTTATAGTCTTATTTATTTCAAATTTGTGGAAAAAAAGACCAAATATATTTGGTGTTTTTATTTTCTTTGAAATGGAAAGTCATTTAAGGTTTATATTTTCATTTTGCTTTGTATTATATTTTCTCTCCAAGGATATTTCTTTTTTTTTTTTCTTTTTTAATCAATTATTTAGTTATTTGAGAGACAGGAAGAGACAGGCAGAGCTCTCCCATCTGCTGTTCACTCCACAAATGTCTACAGTTGTGCTGAAATCAGGGGCCCATAACTCAATTTAAGTTTTCCATGTAGGTGTCAGGACACCAACTACTAGAATAAAAAGTGTAGCCAAGACTCAAATGTAGGCATTCCAACATGGAATGTCAATGTCCCATGCAGTGGCTTACCTTTAAATTATAATACCTTCCAAATGTTTTTTCAACTAAAATTTAAGTTACAATTCCTACTTTTTATATTATCGATAGAGACTATCAAAATACAATTCATTATAAGCATTACATGAAAATAGTACTTGATGAATATTTCCAAGATTGCAAGCCCTACCAAACAATGTCAAACTACTTTTCCAAATTTGACAGATTTCTATACTCACAGTTGGAACAATGCAAGTTTACAGTGTTAAATATCTGTTTTAAAATCTGCAGCAAGAACTACATAAGTATATTCAGATTTAATGACATTATGGAAAAATAGACAAATATGACAACAGTGGTATAGGGCAACATGTGTAGGTAGGAAGGAAAACAGCATCTGAAAATTATCCCATGGGTGACTTTTGTTGTTATCTGGCATGATAGATCTCAACAATATTTTCCATTCTCAGAAGATGGTTGCAAATGCTCTCCCACCTGCCACAGACATTGGCACTGTGCATTTTGTGACTTATTAATGCACATTTGCACATACCACAGTGAGAGACTCTGTATATATTTAAATGCAGTTTGAATGTATTGGGAATTTTAGCAAATTGGGAGGGTTTCTTTTTTAATATCAGTAGTTTTTAACAGTTTCCAGGAAAAGAAAAAAAGGCTCAATTGATACTTCCCTAATGTTTATTTCATTTCATTTATTTAAAACACATCTCCCAACCTGTGATCACAGTATTCAAGTGTAACACATCTGATATGTTTATCTGACTGAAATTAAAACTTCATATATTATTGGAATGACAACTGAGTGACAAGTGTTAAATGTCTTCAGGGGAAAATTGTTTAACAAAAACATAATTTGAAAATTCTTATTGAATCAATCATTATTTCTAACACTACAATTCTCATAGGAATGAAAGATGGATGAGATGGTGATGAAGGCAAACAGTTTTTAGGATATTATGGGGTTTCGTCTTGTTTTGTACTATGTTTAACAAACAGCGACATCTGTCTAGTATCTGTCGATATGATGGATGATAAGCATAAATCATATTATGTTATGTCAACACTCCTCTCAGAACAATATCTTAACATAAATTCAGTATTAGGTCATGAGGGTGACCCTTGGGAATTAAAAGAGAACACATGACATTTGGATCATTTCTCCACCTCTTGTGACTTTAGAAACCAAGACTTTCAAATTAAAGGACTCAAAGATTAACAATGTATCCCATACAGTGTGTGAGCTATTAATACGATGTTGAAATAAACTTCATAAGCATGTATGGTATTGCAAAATGCTATATCCACAGTGACATTCCTAGTGAAATAATGTTCTGAGGGTAATGAACTTAAACAATTCAAGGTACAAATTTGAATTTTTGACTCAAATTTATTTTAATGTATTTATGAAAAAATTCATGCGATGTTTAATGCCTTCTTGACCCCAGTTTTAGAACCAGGACTAATGAATGCTACAGCTCCTAGAAAGTGTTCTAAAACCTCACACACCTCCTGACTGCTATGAGGCACAGCTTGAACTAATTGAATATCTTAGCTTTTTAAAAATTTTAAGGCAGAATCTTACCAGTACATGCCAATGAATACAAACTGTCCTCTTTTTCATTCTTCGTTAGGGTGCATGGAAAAAAAAAAAAACAATAGTTTTTATTTGCTTATGCAATATTTTCAAGGTTCTTAACACTGACAAGTGAAGACTAATAAATATATCCAGAATTTTGATTATTGTATTTAGCCTCTCTTTTCTAACTAGCAAATTCATTTATATTTGCCTTAGATTGCTTCAGTCCATGATTCTAAAAGATTAAATCCTAGATGATTCTGTGTAGGAGAAGAAACACTGGTGCCATGCTCCCGCTGAAACAAGAGTGGACAAGATCCTAGTGTGATCTCCTCAGATCTTTCAGTCTCTGTAGCTGCTCCTCAAAGTCAACAAAGGACATACTAGAAGATCTGCAGTCATTCAACAGTCAAAACTGTTAACTGCATGTCAAACTCTTCCTTTGCCACTTGCTGCTTGGCATTTTGCATAATAAAGCTATAAAATTCAGGCTTTCAAAAAGTGGAACCAAGAAAGTGACTTAATTTCTATGCATTTCAAATTCCTTACCTTTAAAATGATTGAATAAACAGAATTCATTTCATGAAGTGTTCACAGAGACTAAATAGGAGAATTCACAAAGTATTGACAGTAACCTGGCCAGTGCTTGAACTATTTGGGAACTCAGGAAATCTTTTTGAATACATGAGGAAGGAGAAAAGGGTATGTCTATAGAATTCAATTTATTACAAACCAGGTTCATATTTACTATCAATCCACCTTATATTCATTGTATGATTATAATAACATTCATGGTTTAGTTCATGGGAAGATTTTTCTACTACATTAAAAAAATCGATTGAATTTCTGTCCTCTCCCAAATAATCATCTTGTCTAATGAAGATTCTTTTTCAAAATATTTGAAAAGCACTCAGGGTGTTTGAAGAGAAGTGGGGACACAGAGAGAGAGAGAGAGAGAGAGAGAAAGAGAGAGAGAGAGAGAGAGAGAAACTCCCATCTGCTGGTTTAGTATCCAAATGTTGGAAACGACTTCCTGGGGCTGGGTGAGGGAACACAATCTAAGTCTCCAACATGGTGATGGGGACCAAATTAATTGAGTTACTACCATTGCCTCCCAGGTACTAGCAGTACATTAGACTCAAGAGCCACATCTGGGAATTAAACCAAGGCATAGCAATGAGGGATGATGCCCACTCACTAGTAGAATTTCTTTCTAATTGTTCTAAGTCATTTCCAGTTATCCTTAAGCAGAGATTAGACATGCTATGTCCCTCTAATTGTTCTGTCAAATGGAAATTAACCTGAACTCACAAGGCAGAAAATAAAGTGATATCCTGATAGGTTTAACCACAACACAGTGAGTGGAGCTACTACAAATAATTTAAGCACTGAAGCATGATTATTGTTACAAAATTATTTTTTCTGTTTGCTCACAAATAAGTCATCTGATTTAAATTATATTTTATAAAAAGAAAACCGGAAGTCCACTTGATTTAGCACTGTGTAGTTTTAATGGCATTCTGCCTAATCATTCATGCAAAAAAAGAGAACTGGTTAGCCAGTGGGTGTGATCAAAACCAATAATTTAGACACTTAACTCTGTTTTACCTCACAGCATTTGTCTTTTTGTTGAACTTTGATAATTATTCAAATCTTGCACTGAGTCTGGCTATATACACAAGCCCACTTGAAGAAAAATAATAATTTCATTAAGCTCAGTCTGGAGAGCAACCTGTAAATAAGACATACTTCAGATTTAGCTAAGTCATTGAAAATTTACTTCACCCTTTATCTTCCCTCACCGATTGTTGTATTCTCTAAAGCACATCTCTCAAATTACAGCATAGAAAATGTTATAAAATTAAGTAAAAATTCATTAATGCGATGTAGTGCCTGATTTGAAGATAACTTTAATAGTCTCCCTAGCTTCATCTAAGAAAAGGGAGTTACTCAGACAGACTACCAAGCACATCTGGAGTCCCCAAGATGAGACATATTTTAGGTCATGTAGGACAAGCCTCAATGATGGATGGGCTATTACTCTGAGATGAACACAGCCATGGTTTCAAGTGACTCTACATGTTCCCTTGATGTCCTTATTGAAATTCCCAATAAGGCTACAGCATCTTACTGAACCATAAAGGTGGCAATAACCTTGGATATAAAAAATAATAACAAGATATTGGAAGACAAGATAATAAAATAGGGCAATCTGCATAACTTTGTTTAACCAACTTATTCCCAAGATATATAAGAAAGACTGAATATACAGGTTTAATTTATAGAAATAAAAGCTCGACATGCTCATTTTCAAAAGTCTTCAAGAGCCTTGTAAATATATAAAAGATTATACAAATGAACATGTTAATGATGTATAGCAAAATCTACAAGCAAAATCAAATGATGGGCCATGTAGAAAGTGATGCCATAGGAAAAGTAACTTATATTTAAGTAAAGAAAATGTAAACATTATCATTCATGTCCTACTCCCAATTACTTATCAAACCTATTCCCTCTCAGTCTAAGGAAAATGCATGAAAGGAAAGCTAGAAGAGAAGAGAAATCTTTTTTACAGAAGCAAAATCAGAGAAAAGATAAGCCTAAAAAAAGGTATTATTACAAATAACCCATTTGTCAAGAATGATAGCAGAGGAAGTTATTCTCTGAGCTGCTTTATATGGAGGATAGTTTTCTCCAATGTCTCCCTCCCCACCCTGGGCATGATTTCCAGGTGACTGGTTGTTATAAATATCCACCTGTCTCCACATTCACTGAGCCAGCAGTACAAGGAGCTCATTCAGTATGATGCACACCATAGCTCGTGCCAGAAACTGAACCACAATATCAACACATACTAAATGTATTTCAGTCCCTCTTAATCCAATTATTACTAAAGACTGAATGATTTGTTTCTCAATCAACTAGACAGTTTAAAATAATGTCCCTAAGGTTGATTCAGTGTAGAATTAGAATGGAGGCCTTTCCTGAACTTCCTTGGTGGCAAAGAGACAAAATCAATTAAATGTATGAATTTATTGCTAATCTTCTAATGTTTTAAAAGTCATCACTGGTTTCCTGATATTTATTTGTTTCCCTGACATGTCACTGACAGCACCTTCAACATAAAACCCAAGGCAGTAAGGCATGATTCTATTCGTTGCTGTGGGCTGCAGTACCCCCAGAGAAACCTTTTCATTACAATAGGAGAAGGTGTTATTGCATTATGCTTTTGAGATGGAGGTAAAGAGAGAAAGATTCAAAAAGAAAAATCTGTCAGTTATTTCCTTTAAAAATGGGGGTTTGTTTAGATGAAAACTGGTAAGACTAAAGCTAATTTATCAAAATCAAGTATATGTGGACAGCTTGTTGCTGAATTTAGAATAAAGTCTATTACAGAGAAAGGTCTTCAAAGATATGGTGTTTCTTAATTATGCTTAAGAGGAAAACAGGATGTCAGGTGAAACACATGTAAAGCATATTCTTTAGCAAAAAAACTGATTACAAGTAACCACAAATAAAACACAGAAGAGTACCTGTGATCCATATCACTAAAATCATGTCACCACTTTTTAAAAACAAGTTTATTTTTCTTTATTTTCATCTTCTTGAGAGAGAGAGAGAGAGAGAGGAATCTTCCCTCCCCTGTTTCACTCTTCAAATGCTCTCAACATCAAGGTAAAGGCCAGGAGCCAAGAACTTTATCTAGGTATCCCATGTGGTGACATGGTCTCAAGCACTGGAGCCAACATATGCTGCCTCACAGGTTACACCAGAGTAGGAAAGTGGTTCAGAAAGGGAGGAGCCAGACTCCAAATTGGGCTGTCAGTATTCAAGCAATGGCTTAATTTTATCAATTTTTGAATGTCAGGATTATTGATTCTCTTATCAATTGTTCATCGCAGGACTTCAATCAGTAAGTGATCAAAATACAGGCAAACTGAAAAGGTAACAACAATGCAGGGCATTGATGAGAACCAATTACACCTGCAGGAAGAGAAGAAAAAGCAAACACTCTACCCCTGTCGATGGAGCAGACCCAGGTGCCACACCGTGTGGCTGTAGCATGGGAAGGGCCTGTCATGCATCCAGGACACAACTTCACAAAATTATTTAACAAAAGAGAGATCCTCTCAGAGGGACAACACAAAGGAGAATCTAAAGCTGAAAGGACAGAGTATGGATCAAAAAATAATAATAATAATACGTAAGTACATAAAAAGAGTTTGGCAAACCACCCCCGACCTGAAAAAGAGTATTACCAAAGGACTTGAGAACCATGGGAACAGTTTAACATCAACCCCAAATCTCAAACCCAACACAACTCTTCTTTTTTTTTATTTTACTTTATTTATTTGAAAGGCAGCAACACACACACACACACACATGCACAGAGAGAGAGAGAGAGAGAGAGAGAGAGATTAATTCCATCTGCTAGTTCACTTCTCCAATGCCCTAATAGCCAGGCAGGGCTGAGCCAGGCCAAAGCAAGGAGCCTTGAACTTAACCCAGGATTTCCACATGGGCAGCATGGACTCAAACACTTAAGCCATCACTTGCATCCCAGGATACATATCAGCAGGAAGCTCGAATTGAAAGTGGAACTAGGACTAGAATCCTAGCACTCTCGCCTCCCCCCTCAATTTTAATTAGATTAATTTGCTTCATTATTTAGTCTCCTCACCTCCCTTCTCCACACTTTTTATAAGCCCAGTAGAAGGCAAATTAACTGTTAGACATAACACTAATTATCTAAATTACATCTCACTTTTATCATATAAGGTAAGGTAATCCCAGGGAGGAAAACTGCCATATTCAGAAATGCCACATTAAAAAGGAGAGTCTCAGAGAATTACTCACATAAGTAACTTAGTTATTTCATAGTCTATAGGCAATTCAAACCATAATATTTTAATGGTAAATGCATATAAATTTATTTTTCATTTTAAAAAATTATATTTATAAAATTATTTGTGACCAGTATATATATCTGAGCTTTACTTCTACTAGGTGAAGATTTTAACTATGTCATTATCATTAATTTTGGAATAATGAACCAGTTTTGAATTAATAAACATATGCCTTCATATACAAAAACAGAAGGAAAGTATTATACAAAAACATGAATCACTGAAGGCCAAGTGTTCCAACACTGATGGAAAATCCTAACACATAGACACACCAACTGATTCCTACTCCCATTAATGGAACAACAGAGCTAGCTCAACAGTAGATAAGGCTCCTCCTCAGAAGATTATGATCACTTAAAAAAAATAAGCAGTTCTAAAACAAAACTTCTGCCCTACCCCAGGAATGTAGGCAAGAGCTATAAACAATAATCTGATAACAAGATGTTAATTTCACTCATATACATTAAAGTTTTCTTTCTTGTACTCTACATATTAGCTACCACAAATCAGGAGAAAAGTGTAGATATACGCCTTTTTGGATCTTCCTTATTTCACTAAGCATAATGGTCTCCAGTCACATTCACTTTGTTGCAAAATACAGGATTTCATTATTTTTTATGGCTGAATAGTTTTCCATCACATATATACACTACATTTTCTTTATGCAGTCATCAATATATGGAAACCTGGGTAGATTCCATAACTTAGCCATTGTTAACTGAGCTTAGATAAATATGAGTACAGTTAACTCCTTCATATGCTGATTTCATTTCCTTTAGGATAGTCCCAGGAATGACAAAACCACAACCAGGATCATGTTGAATAGGGAAAATCTGGAAGCATTTCACTAAGATGCAGAACCAGTCAAGGATGCACACGCTCACCATTACTATTCAATATATTTCTGGAAATCTTAGCCACAGCCATTAGGCCTGAAAAAGAAGTCAAAAAGGTACAGACTGGAAAGGAGGAAGACAAATTATCCCTGTTTGAAGATGACATGATCCAAAATATAGGGGAACAAAAAGATTCCATTAAGAAACCATTGGAACTCATAAGAGTTTGGCAAAGTTGCAGAATATAAAATCAATACACAAACTCAATACCATTTGTATACACTAACAATACTATGGCTGAGAATTTGTAAGATAAAGCAAACATTTAAATCAACTATGGCATTTGAATTTTCTATAAATCTCTACAATGAATTCCAAACAAAATTTCACTAAAGATAAGGAATTATAGTCATGTATCTCTCCTGATAAGTTGAAACATGCCACCAGGTGATTTCTCTCATTCACAAAAGGTGTGATTGTTGAACTTTACACAGTGGAAGCTGAATCATCAGTCTAATTTATATTCATATGCTTAATTTGACTTAAAGCAATTTTTCTGCACATTTGCAATTTAAAGCCACACTTCTCACATGACATTTGCAAGCTAATGTTTTGACTGTAAAGCTGTAAATATTTAAGATTTTTCTAAATACAATTCAGAAACAATTTGCTACAATAATATTCATTCACATGTGATTAATAAAAATATATACATTCCAAGAAGGAAGTGATGCATCAACTAATGAAGGGTAATATTCAGACTCAGAGTCAGGCTTTGCAAGGCTGAAAATCTAGCAAATTGCCTCTTACATGGATATAGATATGGATATACAGAATGAATCAATTTTCAAATCTAAATTACCATAAATTAAGAACAAAAACAACACAATCTGTGTTCAGAGAAGAGATGGACATCTCCATTGGGAGGATCATAGATGTATTCATGGAAGAAATGGTTATGTGTCAGAAATTTTTTATTGGTGCGATTTATGACATTAGAGAGAGAAAGAATAACATTGTATTTTAACAGAAAAATGTGGATAATCTAATTTGATATTAGGTTAGGAAGGCATAAAGCATAATTGGAAATTAGTAATTTGGGAATAATAACTTGTAATTATTATAATTGTTTATGTAGAAGACAATTTAACCAATTCTTTTCCAAGGAAAGATAGACTAGAATAGAATAGAAAAGAGGTGAAATTTTTTTGCAGGAGATGTATTTTTGGGAATTGAAAGAGTACAAAACTCATGAAACAACTATGGGAGTATGAACCATAATTTTGAGTGCAATAAAGGATTTCTGAGAGGCAAAAAAAAATCCTAAATATTGCCAAAAATACATTTCTCATCGAATCATTTAGGAGTCTAGATTTTTTCCTCTCTTCAATATTTAGTCCCTTATGAATGAAATCAAGTGGTAGGCTTTTGCCCAAAACAAAGTGTTGGTGCCCTAAAAGTAGAAACTTTCAAAAGACAGTTAAGATCACAGGTGCTGAGAGTCTACAAAATCTGAGAGGGTCAAAGAAAAAAAAAAAAAAAAGGTGGGTGAGAGATGCAAAGAATTACAACCTGCAGAATTTTAGCTATAGCTTCAAAGTAAAAATTTGTGCAGCTACGTATTTTTTTTACACAGTGATGAGGTATAAGGGTAGGTCTAATGATAAATATTTAAAATACTTTAGAGAGCAAAGACATTTTAATTGAGGTATACCAAGTACTGCAGTGTCAACCACCTGAGAAAATTATCAATCTATTAGTTGAAGTACTTGAAATATTGGCAGAATGGGATGGAAACTTATAATATAGGTGTATAGCCGGCGCCGTGGCTCAACAGGCTAATCCTCTGCCTTGCGGCGCCGGCACACCGGGTTCTAGTCCCAGTCGGGGCGCCGGATTCTGTCCCAGTTGCCCCTCTTCCAGGCCAGCTCTTTGCTATGGCCAGGGAGTGCAGTGGAGGACGGCCCAAGTGCTTAGGCCCTGCACCCCATAGGAGACCAGAGAAGCACCTGGCTCCTGAATGAAATGATTAAATAATAGCAATATAATTTTAATTGCTATAAAATGGTTGGTATAAACTTCAAAGGAAAAGCTGTGGAAATATTGACTGGCTAATGATGATCTTGAAAAAATAAATGGAGAGCTTTGAATTTGTCTACTCCTATCCTAACCTTGAGAGATAATGGATGTAGCAGGAAAAATATATTTGATTATGATGTGCGGTACATGGACAGTACAATCAACATGTTAAGAAATCAACAGCAAAGTAATTATTAAAGCGTGGCCCTACCCTTAGATAGTAAAGAACTCTCTAAGCATGAGATGATCATGGCTTCTTTGTGTTAAGTACTTTGAAGAAGAGTTTAAAACAGTTTAAGTGGAAAAGTATAGAATCATGTAACAACTTTATGAAATAGTGAAAGAGGTTCCTTGAGTAAGATCAAGGAATGATCTGGGGGATGTGAGCAGAGCGTATTTATAGGACAATCAGACTCGAATTGCAGATAGCTGCAGATTAGATTTTTATATCATTTACTAATCTTTGAAGTGCTGGCTTCAGTGAACAATAAGAATATACAACTTTTTCAGTGCCTTTATTACTAAATATCACCAGTCCATGTGGATCTAACAAACACTTTGAAGAGTTCAAATAACTGGATAATTAACAGAAATTTACTAATCTTCTCTAATCTGATCATAAAATGAGATACCTTTTATCATCATAAAATTATCTCTGCAAGAATATTTCAAAAAAGTTCATGGAGAGTTGAATTAAAAGATGAGTTTTTTTTTATGTAAAAACATTTGAAATCCATGCATAGGAAAGTCTTCAAAACATTCATGGAAATGCATATTATGAAAAGATTGTATGTGAATTTCAAAATTTTTGCATCAGAAAAAACTTATCTTTCATTCTGTTTTCATGGACCTTTTAAAGTAGTCTACACAATCTCACAACACTTTATTAGGTAAGTCCAGCCACAAAATCATCAATTCCAGAACATGAGGGTACATCAAAAAGTACGACATAAAGAACTACATAAAGAATGAGTATTAGAAAAGGAATAAAGCAAGAAAAATTTTATTTTCTTCTTATATTTAGTTGATGTAAAAGATAATTTGTCAAAAGAAATAATAGTAATAATATTTATCATTTAGATTATAGATGTAAAAGCTAAATAATATCACAATGGGCAAGCTAGAGGAATATGAACATTTTCTTATAAGGAATGTGAACTGTATGTGTGAATCACCTTTAAAGCATGTGTAAATGTATTTTTAAATAATTTTATTTGTTTATTTGAAAGGGATACAGAGACAGACAGAAATCTCTCATCCACTGGTTCAGTTTCCAAGAGCACACAAACACCAGGGCTAAGGCAGGCCAAGCCCAGAAACTCATCCTGGGTCTCTGATGTGAGTGACAGGGATTGAACTATCACCTGAATTATCACCTGCTGCCTCCCAAGGTGTGCAGTAGCAGGAACCTGGAATAGGGAGTACAGCCAGTACTTGAATCTAGGAGCTCTGATATGGGATGCTATGCCAACCACTAGTCCCTGTAAACACATTTTAAAGGACTAGGTAATACATATAAAATACACAATATGTGTTGATAGAAAATGTGCATTTAAAATTGCAAATCCAAAAATTTCATCACCTTTAAAAAATTAATGTAAAAAGAGCTCCTGTCTTTAGAGTTCATATGGATCTAAATTTTAATGTGCATGTACATTTCTTTTTTAAAATATATTTTCTGTAGTTACATTTTATATGATTAAGCATTACCATTCATAAAATGGTTGAACTTCTAGTATGAATATATTTTATGTTGCATGATTATTATGATCACTTATTTTAAATTTATAGAAATCCACAGTTCTGCTTTTCATAACTTGTATTAACACATGACTATGTCAATATATTCTTATCTAAGAAGATGTTTTCGCCTACTTGCCAACTTTGAACCTAGTGATACCTGTTTGGGATCATATTTTGTAGGATACAACCAATTAAAGTCATCTATCTGTAGCATTAATTAATCACTGCTACATTTTATAGCAAATCATACATAAATTATGAATAAAGAGCAGCAAAACTAAATGCCAATGTGATCCTAGATAAATTTAATGATATATATAATTACAGAAAAGCAAACATCACAGATAGAGTATCATCACTGTCTTAATTACCATAAATATGTTTACATACAGGGAAAAATTATAAAAAAGACATTTGAAGGAATACATAAAATGTCATATTTTTATTAATGGACTGAATTCTAGTCAGAATTGAAATGCTGATTATGAAAAACCAATATTTGTTCACAATCACATAATATACAGGCACATTACACACATATCATGGATTACATTATAGAAGTTGTTCTATTACAAAATGTAAATACATTTTTGTGTATAAATGTTGTAGTGCAAAATTCACTGAAGCATTGAAGCAACTGAATCCAATTAAGACCTGACCTTAACACTTAACCCTTACGCTTATACTTAAAGAAATTTTTAATTACTGGGGAAGATACAAACCTCCAGAATCATAAACAATTATTTATTATTGTTTTTCTATATTCTTCAAGGAAATTAACAGCATTTCTAACTTTAGGAAAGTTTGTGATTGTCCTTAGTAGAGGGTAATAGATACCTATGTTTAGCATATAGAGTTAAGCACCTGCCTTCCTGGGGTCAGTGCAATGGCATAATAGGCTTAGCCTCCACCTGTGGCACCGGCATCCCAAATGGGCACCGGTTCATGTCCCTGCTGCTCCTCTTCCATCCAGTTCTCTGCCTATGGCCTGGGAAAGCAGTGGAAGATGGCCCAACTAGTTGGACCTCTTTCTCTGTCTTTCTTTCTCTGTAACTCTGCCTCTCAAATAAATAGATAAATTTAAAAAAAAAATATAACACATGCCTCAACATCATCCCTTCCTCTTGAGTGAGCCTGATGATGCAACAACAGAATGTCACTCCCCTCATTATATCGTACAGTCAAAGGGTTTTGAAGATACAGTTAAGGTTCCTTGACAGTTGACCTTGATTTCATAAAAATGAAGAGAATCTCTACTTGCCTTTGAAGAAACAAACTTCCTGTTGTAGAGAGGACAACGAAGTAGAAGATGAGAGCAGGTGCCATTGACAGCCAGCAAGAGAGTGGCCACCTCTGCGCTACAATCTCAAGAACAAAATTCTGCCAAAACCAGTGAGATTAGAGGAGATGCCAGAGACTCGGATGAGACTGTAACTCTGACCAAAACTTTAATTTTAGCCTTGTGAGAGCCTGACAGAGAACTCAGTCCTGCACAATCTTCTGACCTGCAGAACTGTAAAGATAAATGTGTGTTCTTTTAAGTGGCCAGGTTGTTGGTTGCCTGTTGACACAGTGCTTTAACTGCAATGTCGAAACTTGAAGAATCCAAGCCTGCAAGGTCAGAGAACTCTTCCTATCTCCAGATCAGTATTCAATATTTTCAAATCATCTCTAGCTGAATGGCCCAAAACGGTCACAGAACATCTCAAAAGGAGCTCATGTTTCATCCCTAATTGAATCCTGCTCCTTGACCCTCAATCCAGTGAATAGTTCCTCTATTTACCATTCAAATCAGAAGTGTGAAAGAATAGTGGTCATTTATAAGCTTCTCTCTCTCTCTCTCTCTCTCTCTCTCCCCCCCCCCCTCTCTCTTACACACACACACACACACACAGCCACACAATAACATTTAATATCTCACTGTGTTTTAAAATCTAACACATCATTCTTCCCTATTGCCCTATCTTGCTCATGCCAACACTTGGGCTTATCTCGATGGCTATATATTCTTATCTACATTTCCTGATATCTTGTTGGACTTTTTCTAGTGTATTTTTTTAAACTGCAGCTAGTGTGATATTTGTATTTTATAAGCAATACACCTTATTTAAAACACTGAGATGTCCTCCCCAGTGTGTTCAGGGAAAAAAAAAAAAAACACAAATACCTGAACATAGTTTCCAGGGTCCCTCAAGATCTTGCTCCTACAAATCCCTCAATCTTTTACATCTTAATATCTCTTTACCCATAATCCTCAATAAAGAACAAAGTGCTGTTTCCTCAAAAAGTTATATCTCATTTGTTTTCATTATTTAACTATTCCAGCCCTTCTGTCTGCTTTGGAAAGGTAACATTTGAATTGCTCTAACATGTTTGTCTTACATCAACAAAGCAGAGTATTATTGAATGGATTGTCATTAACTCCATTTTATTATAAAAGATTCCATTAAATTACCTTGAACCTAACAGTCTCTGAGAATACTGTCCTTGCCTATTCCAACTTGCAAGGCTACCTTTGATGGCCTTTCTTTTTGTTCCCTTGTTCTGATCCTAACTGAAGCCCCTACTTTGCCTTGGGTATTGTCTAACAGATAGGCCTGACCCTTGGAGGTAGGAACTATCTGTGGCCCAACTACCATAATTACTAACCACATATTATGACCTCAAGTTTGTACCCTAAAGGATTAGCTGTATCTTGCAGAACTACCTGCTAAGCCATGTCACCATAGGTTGTCAATCATAACACTATTAAAATGCTCCAAAGTATTCCATGTTAGGTGTTTTGTAACTGGAATGCTAGGTAAACTTTTTTAAACTAATGGCAATATGTACAAAAATGTTAATTGGACTGAAATAATTCTAAGGGAATAGAACTGTAACACAGTGGGTTAAAGCCACTGTTTGTGATGCTGGCATCCCACATTGAAATGTCAGTTCAAGTCACAACGACTTTCCTTCCAAAGCAACTTCCTGCTAATGAGCCTGTGAAGGCAGCAGATAATTGTGCCAAGTACTTGAGTCCCTACCACACAATTGGGAGAATAAGATGAAGTTCCTGGCTCCTAGGTTTGGTTGGCCTAGCACTGGCTATTGCAGGCATTTGGGGAGTGAACCAGTGGATGGGATAGACTCTCTCTCTCTCTTCCTCTCTCTCTCTCTCTCTCTCTCACACACACACACACACACACACACAGCTTTTCAAATAAATAAATAAATATTTAAAATATGAAATAAAATGAATCTAAGAGATTGCTAAAAATTGTTGGAAATATCCTAAGTATGGATTGGGTGAATTTGGTTTTAGTTCAGATTCTGCTTGTTTCTGTATTTACACTCTCTTAACATGTATAGCTGTTTAATCTGTAACATAACAATATCAGGGTAAATAGTTTCTATATATTCTATAGGTTTATTATTTACTCTATAAATTCTAGGCCTAATAATAGACCTGAGAAAAAGAGATGCTGTCCATCAAAGATCTCTCCAGATAGCTTACAATTCAAGTAGTTTAATAAAATGCCTACTCTGGGTCCCCTAAATATCTCTTGGAAATACCAAACCCACATAAAAGGAAAGTATCTATTAAGTCTACTAATTAGCTTTTTGAATCATTAGATTGGCTAATAAAGGTAGAAGTTTCTTCAGCCCTAGGATATAGTTCTCTCCTTTTGGACTTAAAAAAAAATGAAAAAGCTTATTCCACCACCACCACCACCACCCCCCAAAAAAGAAAGAAAATGAAAAAGAAAAAAGAAAATCACTCCTCAGAATAGAAAGTAGCATGTAATGATATACTCCAGTGATCAGGAAGAGAGAATATATTTCATGCTTTTCCCCCACTATTTTAACTCCAGTCAGCTTTTTCACAATCACATTCAGTCAACAGCCATTGAATGTTTACCATTTCTGTGGCCAATGCTGTGAGAGGTGCTTAAGCCAGGAGGCATCTGTACACCGCAGTGAGTAATGAGTAGCAATGAGAGTTTGCCTGAGGGTAGTGTGGAAGAAAAGGAGTATATATTTTATACCAAAAAATAATTCTACCAAAAATGATTAATTCTTAAGCTTCTAAGAAATTTTATTTGGTGCTGAGATCTATAAGTCATGGATTCCTGCCAAGAAAAGTTTTCATCATTCAGTTAAATCACTGTTGAGAGATTTGCTTGGAATTTATCATTTAGATCACAGCTGAAAAAGTAAATAGATTTAAATCCTTTGAATCTGAGTGGAACTGCATATGCAAAAAATTCTTTTCTTGGCATCTTGCTTGCATTGAGTGTACAGAAATGATTTGCTATCTTTGTGCTCACAGTCAGATAGCTGCAAACACAGGTCCCTAACCAGAGGCTGCAGTAAATACATATCACATGGGTACTGACATGAAAAGTAATTACTAGGATGAAGCTGGCATCAGTAGATGTATTTAACTGTAGATGCTAACTGTATATAAACAATATTGCTGTAGCTAACCATTAACATTTTTTAAGATGTACTTTCAATTATATGGATTAAAAATCCCTGCAAATGCTTTCGTTTCTCTCGTGTGATGTTAAATTATTCTTCTTGCATAATTCCCATCCTCATGGCTATATCGGTCTCTTAACCAAATGGCACATGTGCATGTAATCACTGAAGTCTCCCTTATACGAGAGCTCATCCACACTCAAAAAATCCACCCAAGCCTAGTTATAAAAACAATGCTCTCTGCAAAAGGCAAAACATTTTCTAAGTTAATCCACAAGAATGTCTTTAAAATGAAGGAGTATTTATAATCCATTACTACTTATTACTGCTAAAGTGTGAATGGATTATGAATGTTTTTTGAAATAAGTTGTATGGCATCTATACATGTATTATTTTTGAAATTATCTTTATAAAAATTATGGAATTTTGGCTAGTTAAAGTTCTGTGCATACTAATGGTTGTCTAAACAAAGTATCAGTACAAAAAAACTAAAATTAACCATAAAACATTAGCATTTAAATAAAGGGAATACTTTCACAATAAAGACACAAATGAATATTGACACATTTATAGAACATGTAATAGGTCATTATGAGCTCAAACAAATGGAAAGAACAAAGGAGATAGAACTGCAGTATGCTGATGTGGTCAGCACACACTGCACATATGTGTTGCAGTAGCACACTATAACCCATAAATATGTAGAATTACTATGTGTTAATTAAAGAGCGAGAAGAAAATAAAAAATGAAAAAAATTTCAAATACTGATACATTTAACTACACAAAACCCAAGACATCATTCTGAACATAAAATATTATAAAACATAAAAGATAAGATATATTTAAATTTTGTTACTATTACTTGGTAATCTAAAATACACTGTACAGTTTCACAGATCAAACTTATGATTTCCCTTAGCTTTATACTCAAAAATTGTTCTCTTTTTTTCCATTCATTTTTTGTGGTGAATGAAGAGGAAATTATATACAATCATTTTCCAACTGTCTTAATTCACACATATAACCTTGGAACAGGTAAAGCTCTTTCTCTCTAATTCTTCCACAGTGGGTGTCCACGGGTTTCCACTGTTCTAAACTTGCGTATTTTCCTATGCTAAGAAAACAACACTGAATGCTAATGACATAAATATAGGATATAAAATTCTAATACAAAGTTAATTAGGCTTGTAATTCTGACAACTTATTTTTATATCATGTATTACTAAGTAGTTAATTTGATTTTATATAATAATATAATATTATCCTTGAAAAATTAAGTTACATTCAAGATGGTTTACCTTGATTATTTCCAAAAAAAAAAAAAAAAAACACTTCAGGGGCAGATGTGGCACAGTAAGCTAAGCCTCTGTCTGAGATGCCAGTATCCCATATGGGCACTGGTTGAGTCCTGGCAGCTCCTATTCTGATCCAGATCTCTGCTATGGCCTAGGAAAGCAGAAGATGGTCCAAGTGCTTGGGAGACACCGAAGAAGCACCTGGCTCCCGGCTTCCTATCAGCCCAGCTCTGGCCATTGTGGACATTTGGGGAATGAAACAACAGATGGAAGACCTTTCTCTCTGTCTCTCCCTCTCTCTGTCTGTAATGCTACCTCTCAAATAAACAGTTTAAATCTTAAAAAAAAAAAAACACACACACACACAAAACTTCACTGGATAATGATTTAATTCTACATGTCATGTTGTACATGCATCCAAACAGAATTACAAAAACTGTATTGAAGTCAGTGAATTGATTACATAAAAGTTAATGATCAAACTTTGCTTCTAGATTCAAGACATATGTTTGCCAATTTTCTAGCTTAAATTATTAATTGCAAGAAAATATTTTATTTCTATGTTCTTTCTAACAATGTATTATATTGTCCCCAAAGTTGCTAATGCATTTAAATATTCTGTATTTGTATGTGTGTGTGCTATGTTTTTCAAATTTTTGTAAGTGAATATTTACTTACGGAATTCTTTTGCAAAAATTATCATGTTAAAATTGATTGATCATTTCAGCACTCTTTCTCTGAGAACAACTAGATGAATCAGAATCAAATATAAAATGCTTCTGTTCAAAGGCATGAGAAATTAGCCACAACATTATGGAATACTATACTGAGGTTAAAAAAAAAAAATGAGATCCCATCATTTGCAACAAAATGGATGCAACTGGAAACCATTTTACATAGTGAAATAAGCCATTCCCCAAAAGACAAATACCATATGTTCTCTCTGATATGTCCTCCCTGATCTGTGGTAACTAATAGATACCTAAAAGGTAATCTATAGGCGTGAAATTGACATTTTGAAACTCAATGTTTGTTGGCAGCCATTGTCTTGACTTGAAGAACAGTATGTTTTTCCTTCATACTATTTGTTGAACTCTTTACTTAGTGTAGGGTTGACCTTATAAGTATAAAATAAACTGAAAATAGATCTTTGTAAAAATTAAGGATGGGAATAGGAGAGGGAAGAGGAATAAGGGTGGGAGTTTGGGCAAGAGGGAGGATGGGGTGTTCCTGAATCTGTATACAGGAAATACATGAAATGTGTATACCTTAAATAATTTTTTTCAAAGAGTAACGGAGAGTGAAGGTACAGAGAATGTTGGGCTGCTTGACCCCATAGGCCTCTTCCCACAACTAGGAGCATGACTGAGAGATGGAAAAGATGAACAAAGTTTTCAAGATTTTTACCAGGCCAGTAGAGCAAATATCAAAATTCAGAGCCCAAAATGGGGGAGGGTGCCTGGCAATAAGCAAGGTCTTTTGTAGAATTTGGAGTCAGCAGCTGAATCACAGCTTACAATTTTTGAAATTCTCAATTCATGTACAGTAATAAATGAGGGGGGGTGCTCATACCACTACACAAGCTGGCAGCTAAAATGCTAGCAAATATTTTCTTGATGAATATATAATCAAAGCCACAGGTGATAGAAAAAAATTTCATATAAAATGACAAAAACGCATTGAAATTAGAGAAGAGACCAAAACCTAAGAAACTGTATATATATATATATATTAGAGAAAACAATTCTCCAGATTTCCACATACTGGTGATATCTAATAAAGATTGTTATGGTCATAAAAGTAAAAGAAAATATAAAATACTGGAAATATAAACAACAAATGTTAAAATTCATACTCTGAAAAAAAAAAACAGACATTCAGTGATTGGAGTTAACACTACTGAAGAATTAATCTAGAATGCAGACCAGAGGAAAATGATCCTGACTTAAGTATGAAGAGAAAAAAGAATGCAGAAGACAGAAAATATCATAAAGAAGCAACAGAGGAGGAAAAAGAATTTTCTATGCAATTATAAGCTCAGAAAATGGGAGATAGAAAATGAGGAGATGCAATATGTTAAGGTAATGCTTGACAGTTTTCCAAAAGTGATGCAAAGCTTTAGGCTTTGACTTCAGTAAATTTTACTAACCCCAAGCTACCTAAATATATATATGGGCCATTCCAAGGAATGTCATTAAAAACTCTTGAATACTAAAAGTGAAAAGAAAAGGAAATAAATTTTATATTAAATAGACTAGTTTTTCTAGTGCATGAAAAACAATTGAAGAAAATTATTGGAACAATATAGCAAATTAAGGATAGATGTTTGTAATTAGACAATATTAAATTAATATTTGTGTAATGAATAAACAAGTGATTACAAACACTAATGTTCTAGAAAAGGCTTCTGAAATCTCCTACTATAACATTTTTATTTTAAGAAGAATTGAGAGTCTCAGAATTTTATTTCCTTACTAAGACACAAATATTACTGACACGAAGTGTCATGTTCCCCAAAGCTCCTTTCTAGACTTTGTTGTATATTATCTGAGTTCACAAACTCAGGAATAGGAATTTTGTTTATTTATTTTTAAATTTATTAGAGTGATAAAGAGGATGGGAGAGAGACAAAGAGAGAGGGAGAGAGAGAGAGAGAGGGAGAGAGGTCACCAATCCACTGATTCACTCTCCAAATGTCTATAATACCAAGGGGTTGGGCCAAATTGAAGCCATGAGCCAGGAATTCCACCCAGGTCTCCCATGAGGGTGATAGTGATTCAAGTACTTTGAAAATAATCAACTGCCTTCCCAAGTGCATTAACAGGAAGCTGCATTGGAATTAGTATAGCAAGGACTGTGTTAGGTTAAACAAACAAAAACTAATGTTCCAACTAGAAGAGTTGAAAGTTGTTCTTTGTAAGAGCATACATTATAATTGAATAACAGATCTTCACAATAAGGCACAAGCATGACAGATCAGTAAAGTTAATTTCTTGTAAGAGTGTGCACAAGGCAATAGGACCTTATCATTTAAGGAAAAAATATATGTCAGAGAATAAAAAATTCATCCAGAGTCAAAAGGAATGAAGAGAGGACACTGAAAGATCTTGCAGTAATATTTTGTTTTTCTATTGCAATGAAAATAATTAGACCAATTATACAGCATTAAGTGGGGAAGAGGATGTTCAGTATACACAGGTTGGGAGTAGAGCCATTGGAGGTAGAGTAGAGGTTATGATTACGAAGGAATGAGGCCCAAGTGCACTAGAAGGGGTCTAGAACAAAGGACAGAGTCATTATTAGAGGAGCTAAGAAAGGTGCTGTCTAAGATACAATTAAGTTTTCTGATCGAGAGGTAAATAGAACCTGATAGAAGGGGCTTGATAATAATCTGGTGGGCTTTAGGCCTTGAAAGTTAAGAGGCCCAGACCTATCTATCTCTTCACATGGGGTATATCCTAAGGGAGGTGTGAACCTCCTAGGGGAAGGCACTCTGTTGACTTTCATTACTTGGCTGGCCTGGGAGGAGAGCTGGCCAGGTAAAGGCAGGTGGCATCTCTAACAAGAAATTTACAGTTCTGCCTGCAATGTTGCTGACCCTACGTGGCCATCCCCTCAGCTGCAGTGGTCACTTTGGAAGTTGGGCTGAGTGAAGGGCTTTTCAGCTTAGAGCCAATAAGATCTGTGGCTCTGACCTGGGCATCCTTCGACTCCAGGGCAGGTGCATTTCCAGTGATCCAACTCTTGGCAGAGCTGCCAGGGCTCTTCACAAGCTGACTTCTGCTGAAGCCCAGGCTTACCACATTGAAAGCCACTGCAGTGGACTGGCCTGTTGGGTCTCCTTGAGGGCAGATCACTGTACAGATCAGCCATTAATAGGCCTGCCACCCATTGCTTCTGATGCCTAGCTTTCTTTTTCTCCTGGTTTGTGTTAAAGCAGACCAGAGGATGCAAGTCAAGGGAGTGCCCGTTTCCCATCTCTAATCTTCGGTGGCCTGAACTACAAGTCTATAGTCACAGGTAAGTTCTGTAGTAGTTTTTCTAAGGTAGACAATGCCCATGAGGAAAATTATATTCTCACTTTAAAACTTTCTTTCCCTTTGGTCTGAAAGGGAGGTTTTTTCTACTTACTGTATACTTCGCTGATGGCAAAGTAAATCTAGCTGTTTGATTATAATTTAAGCTCTTATTTTGGCTATGCTATTACAGAAAAATGTTAGCCATCTCTTTTATAAGGTCCAAAGATTAAATTATGCGTCCTACAGATTCCTTCATAATAGAATTAGTTTCCTACCTTGAGGAGAATAGAGAAATGAAAGAACAAGTTGGGCTTAGAATAGAGAAATGAGGGAGCAAGTCCTAGATCGCTTGCTGACAATAGCAATATTACATGAATACTTAGCAAACCGTTTCAACCATTAGATAACAACTTAAGAAAACATTTACCAGAAGGTCCAATGCCTTCTATAAATTTTAAGAATCATGTATTTGAAAACACCTCTTAAATATCTAACATGGTGTAGTTTGTTTAACCAGTAAACTTAAGCACAACCATATAAAATGTTTTTAGTTTCTTTCTACCAACAAGTATAAAACATGATGCAGAGATTCAGGTCACACAAATTAAAATGTATCTTTGATTGATTTTAGCAGCTTAAATTTATGGACAATCTTATCTATAAGCCATTTAAAATAAAATTCTTAATAAAATTTTCCCATGTGGACATACAATATGTACACACATATAACATAACATAATAGACCGATATAGCAATTTTAATAATAGCTTTTAAAATCTTTAACTCTTTTTGCAGATTGCCTATTGATTTGAATTGCTTTTTTGTTTTTAGTAACCTCAGTTAACCATACTTTCTCTCAGTTGGTACTATTAATACATTATTGGCTTCATCTGTTTACAGAGCCATCCCAAAGTACTGAATACAATAGAAGTGGCTGGAAAAAGTCCATAGGAACCTATAGAACAACAGCTAAACACAGAACCAATAACACTTTAGTTTTATGAGCAGCAAATCATATATAACTGTGGATGACAAAAGATTTTAAGTTACCATGTTTAAAATTATAAACTCATCAACCAACAAGAGGCACTTGCTTACTTCACAGTATTTTAGAAAGCACCTGTAGGATTTTACAAGTATTTAACCCTTTAGGCCTCTGGGGCTTTCTCATTAAGATAACTATCATGTCTAGTAACACAAGATCATTAGACTTTTTAATTCTCAAACATTTGTATTAATAGCTTTTTCCATTATAGAAACTTAAAATTTAGTACCACGTCACATCTTGACAGCACTTCTAATAAAATCCAAATAGCCTGATTAGTTGGTGTCTCTATAAGATGAGAGACATAGATCCTTCGATTTTTTGTCTTTTATGACCTTGTCTAAATATGATCAGAGTCGGCGAACTTGGAAGGCTTCCATAGCCTTGGCAACTCATGAGGAGAGCCTAGGGTGGTTACTGGTGCCATAAACTAGAGTGTCAATTTGTTGGGTCAACAACAGGAGTCACTCTGCACTTGCTCCTCATGTGGGATCTCTGTCCTTAATGTGCTGTACATTGTGATTTAATGCTATAACTAGTACTCAAACAGTATTTTTCACTTTGTGTTTCTATGTTGGTGCAAACTGTTGAAATCTTTACTTAAGATATATTAATTGATCTTCTGTATATAAAGAGAATTGAAAATGAATCTTGATGTGAATGGAAGCTGAGAGGAAGCGGGAGAGGGGAGGGTTGCGGTGGGAGGAAAGTTATGGGAGGGGGAAGCCATTGTAATCCATAAGCTGTACACTGGAAATTTATATTCATTAAATGAAAGTTAAAAAAAAGAAAATAATTAGACCATTTAATGAAATAAGTGCTAAAGTGCTTTTTAATAATCAAATTAATATCAAAATTATATATTAACTTTAATTCACATCAAAATAGTCCTTGTTAGGCATTTGACAGTTCTTGAAAAAAAGTTTAACTTCAAGTTCTATAATTCAAATATCATTCACATGTAAGATTTTAGTACTTTGTCCCCAAATTGATAGATATCTAAAACAGCTTCAGGAACAAAACTTTAATTATCACAATGATGCATTTATGAAAAGAAATTAACCTATCCAAATTAGCCTATCTTTATTATCCAATGGTTAGAGTATAGTTTAGATGTTTGAAAATGAGTTGCCTTAGAATAGAGATAAAAATAATTAACTTGTGTGTTAATGGACAAATTAATTTTATGTGGTCAATATTGCTTTAAACATTATGTTTAATTATTTTATAGCTACAAGAGTTTTCATAAGAGTATGAGATGCTAAATCTTATTTGACAGATCAAATTTTGGAACGTTGAATTCTTTTTTTTTTTTTTTTTTTTTTTTTTTTTTACTTTTTGACAGGCAGAGTGGCTAGTGAGAGAGAGAGACAGAGAGAAAGGTCTTCCTTTTGCCATTGGTTCACCCTCCAATGGCCGCCACGGCTGGCGTGCTGCGGCCAGCGCACCGCGCTGATCCGATGGCAGGAGCCAGTTGCTTCTCCTGGTCTCCTATGGGGTGCAGGGCCCAAGGACTTGGGCCATCCTCCACTGCACTCCTGGGCCACAGCAGAGAGCTGGCCTGGAAGAGTGGCAACCGGGACAGAATCCGGCGCCCCAACCGGGACTAGAACCTGGTGTGCCAGCACCACTAGGCGGAGGATTAGCCTGTTGAGCCATGGCGCCAGCCGGAACGTTGAATTCTTAAGTGAATAACTTAATGAAATATGCTTTTTTTACATTTCTTGGATTTTTGTTATAATTAGATTTTGTCTACACAGTAAGAAAATTACTAGGTAATATATGTGATTCTCTAAAATTCTCTAATGGAAGAAATCAAATCTTTAGCTGCATCTCACTGGCTTTTTTTTCCCAAATAGCCTGAGGCTAGCTTGTATAACCAGAATAACAGAATAAACCATGAATTTCACAAGCAAATGTTTTCATTGCTATGTTTGTACATATTGAGTTGAGGAAAGATCTGGATGCATGAATATCTTAATTTAAAATAGGCATTTGATCTCAGGAACACACAGCATGAATTTATTTTCTCAATTTTATCATGAACACATATTCATAAATTTATCTAGCTTATAAATTAGGATGACAGGCTAAAATATTTGTTTATCTTTCCTCTTTCTCATAATTCTATTAAAATTATAAAAATATTTCAATCAGGGCTGGTGCCGTGGCTCAATAGGCTAATCCTCCGCCTTGCGGACCCGGCACACCAGGTTCTAGTCCCGGTTGGGGCACCAGATTCTGTCCTGGTTGCCCCTCTTCCAGGCCAGCTCTCTGCTGTGGCCCGTTAGTGCAGTGGAGGAGGCCCATGGGAGTCAAGGAGAAGCACCTGGCTCCTGCCTTTGGATTAGCGCGGTGCGCCGGCCACAGCACGCCGGCCGCGGCAGCCATTGGAGGGTGAACCAACGGCAAAGGAAGACCTTTCTCTCTGTCTCTCTCTCTCTCACTGTCCACTCTGCCTGTAAAAAAAAAAAAAAGAAAGAAAGAAAAAAAAAGAAAAAAATATATTTCAATCAGATTTTTTTTTTCTTGGTAATGATGGAGTAAAAAGAACTGGTTATTGACTTCCTGTTTTAAACATCTAGGAAGGAGAACAAAAATATGCTTAATTGTTTTCCTGCATTGAGCAGCGGAGAGTACATGGCTGTGATTCCTGAGAGAAGGAAAAGTATGAGGTGGCCCTGAGATTGTCTAGGCTCGATGCCAGGAGTCCTATTCTGAACCACAGGGCAGGGCAATTCAATAGAATTTGGCAGACTTCTGCACTGAGGAGATACAGATTAAATGTAATGGTTATAACTGGAGGTGGTTGGGTGGAATTCTAAATGAAAGAAATGGTCAAGAAAAGAGCTTCAGAATATGTATATTCTGTGTATATATATATATATATATATGTATTTGTACATATTTTTTTAAAGTATTATGATACAGATACAGAGAGTGAAACACTTCAAGATCATGGAATTGAGTGGCAAGCTGAACTGACTGGTTCCCAGTTTCTGGGCTTTAGAAAAAACTTTAAACTATTTATGTCTTTAGCAGATCAGACAGTCTCCAATAGTAAAATGCAATATTCAGGCTGGCGCCACGGCTCAATAGGCTAATCCTCCGCCTGCGTCGCTGGCACACCAGGTTCTAGTCCTGGTCGGGCACTGGATTCTGTCCCAGTTGCTCCTCTTCCTGTCCAGCTCTCTGCTATGGCCCAGGAGTGCAGTGGAGGATGGCCCAAGTCATTGGGCCCTGCACCTGCATGGGCAACCAGGAGAAGCACCTGGCTCCTGGCTTCGGATTAGCACGGTGCACCGGCCGCAGCTCACCGGTCACAGCGGCCATTGGAGGGTGAATCAACGGTAAAGGAAGACCTTTCTCTCTGTCTCTCTCTCACACTGTCCACTCTGCCTGTCAAAAAAAAAAAAAAATGCAATATTCACTAGAAATTCCAGTAAAGCCATGCCTAAGGATGGAGGTAAATTACTCCAGAGAGTAAAAATAAATTTCAACGATACTAACAAAACATTAAAAGAAGCCTGGCCGGCGCCGTGGCTCAACAGGCTAATCCTCCGCCTTGCGGCGCCGGCACACCGGGTTCTAGTCCCGGTCGGGGCACCGATCCTGTCCCGGTTCCCGGTTGCCCCTCTTCCAGGCCAGCTCTCTGCTGTGGCCAGGGAGTGCAGTGGAGGATGGCCCAAGTGCTTGGGCCCTGCACCCCATGGGAGACCAGGATAAGCACCTGGCTCCTGCCATCGGAACAGCGCAGTGCGCCGGCCGCAGCACGCTACCGCGGCGGCCATTAGAGGGTGAACCAACGGCAAAGGAAGACCTTTCTCTCTGTCTCTGTCTCTCTCTCACTGTCCACTCTGCCTGTCAAAAATTAAAAAAAAAAAAAAAGAAGCCTTATAACGACCATACAAAATTGACAGTAAATAGCCTACCAAAAAAAAAAAAAAAAGAAAAGAAAAGAAAAAGCCCAATACTCATTAAAGAACACAAAATTCAATAACCATTCAGCAATAATAATAAATACTAGGTATTCTAGAACATGGGGAAATACAAAAAATAAATAATGTATTTATTTACTTGAAATTCAGAAGTACAGAGAGGGAGCGTCCATTCACTGGTTCACTCCCCAGATGGCCGCAATGGCCAGGCCTAGGCCAGGCTGAAGCAAATGGGCTAGGGATTCATCTAGATCTCCCATGTGGGTGGCAGGGACCGTTTCATGCTGCTTTTCCCAGGCTGTTAGCAGGGAGCTGGATCATAAGTGGAGCAGCCAGGACATGAATTGCAGAGTGCCTGTATGGGATGCCACTTCACAGGGAGTGGCTTTAGCCACTACACACAACACCAGTGCCATGCTATATCATTCTTAACCACTGAATTGACAAGATATAAATCAAAGTTTGATAAGCTATGTTTGCAGCACTACTGATACAGATATTTCTTACTTTCATTTTTATTTTCTGATTAAAAAAAATAGCCCCCATATAAACGGGGGAAAATGCAATATTTATCTTTCTGTTCCCAACGTATTATTTTATTCAACATGATGTCCTCCAGTTGCATCCATGTTGATGCAAATGGTAGAATTCATTCTTTTTATAGTGAATAATATTCTATTATTGTTTTTATCCATTCATCTGATAATGGATGCCTTGGTTTATTCCACACTATGAATGCTGTGAACAGTGCTTCCTCAAAGATTGTGATGCAGGTATCTCTGTGATAATAACATGTTCAAGTCTTTTGAGTAAACACTGAATAGTGGGATTTCCAGATCATATGGCAAGTCTAATTCTAGTCTTTAAATGAAACTCCATACTGTTTTCCACACTGGCTGCACTAATTTACATTGCCACCAATAGTGTGTAACAGTTCCCCTTTCTCCACACCCTTGCCAGCATTTGTTGCTATCTGTCTTTTGGGTAATAGCCATTCTAAAAGGGATGAAGTAATATCTCATGGTAGTTTTGATTTTCATTTTTGTGATGGCTATTTTTCACATATTTGTTGGCCATTTGTATTTCTTCTCCTGGGAAACTATCTATTGAGGACCTTTGACTTTTTTTTTTTAATTTATTTACTTGAAAGAGTTACAGAGAGAGAGAGAGAGAGAAGAGAGAGAGAGAGAGGTCTTCCATCTGATGGTTCACTCTCCATTTGCAATGGCCAGAGCTGCGCTGATCCATAGCCAGGAGCCAGGAGCTTCTTCTGGGTCTCCCACACAGGTGTAGGGGCCCAAGGACTTGGGCCATCTTCTACTGCTTTCCCAGGCCATATCAGAGAGTTGGATCAGAAGTAGAACAGCCGAGACTTGAACCGGCACCCATTAGGATGCTGGCACTGCAGGCAGTGGCTTTACCTGCTATGTCATAGCGCCGATCCCATTTGGCCACTTTTTTAACTGGATTGGTTGCTTTTTTTGTTGAGTTTTTTGAGTTGCTGCTACACTGTTAATATTAACCCTTTGTCAGGTAGCTTGCTGACTCTTTAGCCCACAAACTCTGATGTGAGCCATAGCTAGTATATTAACTGCAAGGCTCAATGCCCATCCCTAGATAGGTACTTTTGAAGACACTGTTATATGTTAACTGAATAAAACTTCAAACACTGTTATAATTAATGACTATAAAGGATGTCTCAGAGGAGCAATAAAATATAAAAATAAACGAATGGAAATTTTAGAACATAACATCATATTAACAACTAAGCACATGGATTTAAATATAAAGTGTATGTAACAGAAATGAAGTCAATAAATTTGAAAATAGATCAATAAAATCATCAACTATGTAGAATAGGTATGATTTGAAAATTTAATAAAGTGTCAATAATTTATAAAACAAGATCAAAAGAGTTAGTAGCAATCTAACCAGAATTAAGTCCATAATTAAAGGGGAAAAATGAGATTGAAAAAGTTATTTGAAGATAGTAGCCAACAGTTTCCCAAACTTAAGAAAACATTTTCATACAAATATTCAATAAGTCAGAAAAGCCTAAACAGATAAATACAGAGAAAAATGGCATCTAGGAAATTCATAGTCAAATAATAAAAACCAGAATTAAGAGAAAATCTTCAAGGCACACTGACAAAGCAGCACATTACTCTCAGAGGAGCCAGGAAAAAAATGACCTTGGTTCTGTCAACAAAAACACTGAAGAACAGTATCATTGATGCTTCTACAGCTTGTGAAAATGTCCTTCAGTAATGAAGGTAAAATAAAGAAATTTTCAGATAAAGTAAACTAAAAGAGCATGTTGCCACCAGAGATACACTAAGAGAAATAACAAAAAAAACTGTTTAAGCTAAAATGGAATGATACTTGTTCTGATCAAATCTTCAGAGTGAAAAAATGAGCGCTAGGAATGATAAATAAATGAATACATATAAAACACACTCTATCTTCAAAATATATGTAAAATTTACATAAATTATGCCAAAGGAATAGCAGTCATAATAATAATTAATAGCACAGTTTGGGGCTGATATGTACATAGCTATAATGTAGAGAACAACAGAAGGCTAAAGGAAACTTCTGGCACTTGGCTCTTGATATTTTGTGAATTTGTCTAAACTAACCCCAGCTGCCCTGTGAAGGTTAAGGTCTTTAGAGTAATCTTTAAAGAACGCAGTTGTAATTCAAGTATCATACATTAAAATGGAATTTTTAAAATGTGTGTTCAACCCAAAAGAAAGCAGTAAATAGTAAAGTGGAATAAAACATAGATAGGACAGGGGCCTGCATTGTGGTGTAATAGGTTAAGCTGCAGCCTGCAATGCTGGCATCCCATATAGGCACTGGTTTGAGTCCAGCTGTTCCACTTCTGATCCAGCTCCCTGCTAATGCACCTGGGAAAACAGTAGAATATGATCCAAGTTCCTGTTCCCCTGCACCCATGTGGGAGACCTGGATAAAGTTCCTGCCTGGCTCATGGCTTTGTCCTGGCCCAGCCCTGGCCACTGCAGCCATTTGGGGAGTGAACCAGTGGATAGAAGATTGCTTACTTTCTATCTCTCACTGTCTCTCTATATATATAACTAGGCTTTTCAAATAAATAAAATAAATCTTAAAAAAAATTATTTGTAGATTCATTTCATGTAATGTTTTCAAATACCGACAATTTTTTAAAACAATAAATTCCCTAGTGTTTTGCACTTTAGGAAGGAATAACTGTGTACAAAAGGAGGTAATAATAACTGTGTACAAAAACGGAACCAGAGAGTGGGCAATTGGCATAATGGTGAAGACACAGCTTGCAATTCCCACATTCCATACAGAAGTTCCTGGGTTGAAGAACCAGCTCCAGTCCCAATGATTAAGTTCCTGCTAACACACACCCTGGAAGGCAGCAGGTGATGTTTCAAGTACTTGGATCTCATAGGAGACCGGGTTGAGTTCCCAGCTCTAGGATTTAGCCTGATGCACACCCAGGCTGTTGTAAGCGTTTGGAATGTGAACCAGCATATGGGAAGATATTCCTCTTTATCTTTCTCTCTCTTTCAAATAAATAGATTTTTTTTTAAATTAAAATAAACAACTAAAAATAAAATAATAATATGGAACTGGGAGGTAATAAATAAAAACCAAGTGTAGAAACTACAATGATATCTATAAGAAAGAAGGGAGCTGAGACCACTGTAAGAGAAACTGGTATTTCCAACAGGAAGTAGATTGAATTAATTGGTGTAGAACACTTTGAAAGGCAGTATATTCAGAGTCATAAAATCTAAAACTCAACATTCAAACAAATAAATGTTTGCCTTGTTTTTCTGTAGGAACTGAAACAAAATGGTAAATATAGGAGTAAAAGGGGAAGTGATGGCAAAGTGAGAAAATACTGCATTTATGCTGCACATCAGTCTTTTAAATGCAAAATATCAGACCTATTATGTCTCACTGAAGACCTTTAGTCTTGAATTAATATTCCTTCTAGTGTACTACTTAGTGAATCTAATTTGAAGTTTATTAAGTTTGTTAAGGTTTTCACTGGTTACTGGGTTTATTTCTGCATATTTTCTTCAGGGTGTCTTAATTACTTCCAATGCAAATTCCCCTATCACTGTGGTTAATAGAAATACAAGTTGAATGAGTCAGTAAACTGGCAGGAAATAAATAGCACATTCAGACTGACATTATTTAAGGAGATTAATACTAGGACTAGTCTTAAAAGTGCAAGCAAAATATAAGCATAGCACAAGAGAGAATGCGGTGCCCAATTTGGGAAAGCTAGTGTGTGCATTTCCTCTGCCCTAAGTGGTAGGGGAAGAGGCCACAAGTGCAAAGGAACCCAAACAAAAGAGAGAGTGTGTGGAGAGGGACTCTTTTATCCAGAGGCTCATGTTAATGCAAACAACCAACCCAAGGCAAGGGAGAATGGTCCTGAGGATGCCCCGCTAACCAAACAGGGAAAGTGATTTATGCATCTTCATTTTATCTCTTAGCATCCTACTTTTGGGCATGGACTTGGAAGAGGAATGAAAGAGCAAATCTAGCTTATCAAAAGAGAACCCTTAACGTACTCACAATGGTGGAGAAAAATCATGATACCTAGAAAATTCCATTTCTTTCTAAATGTTAATACTGCAGACTCTGTAACATACTAGAAACAGTATTCTCTATATATCACTTCCTATGCATTTTGATGATTTTCAAATAATATTAACTTGAATGGTGACTGATTGAATGAACTTATTTAGGAAAAATATCTTGTTTCAAATGCAATTCTGCATGCCATATTTTAGCTACATATTATGTAGTCATAAAATGGCTACAAAGTACCAAAAATTATGGTAATATAATTTAATTGAAATCTTATATTAAATTTAAATGATTAATGTCTTATACTCCCTCATGTCAAATAATTTATGTGGGTTTATTATGTTTATACGAAGAGAAGTATTAAAATTTTTCTGCTTATCTTTGAAAATTTGTTTTCTTTGTTTTTATTTCTTCCCAATTCTCTTCTCACCCATTTTTGTAAATTAATTTGCTTCCTCAGAACAGACCATATGTCTTTGTTAGTTGCTGTTTTCATTTATGCTAAAACAATTTTTGGGGACATAATCCTTTCAAGTCTGTCATATGTCTTGGAAGCTTCATTAGTTCTTTTAGGCCACTAGCAAATTACTACGTCAGTGCACCAAATGGTCTGTTTGTAACCCAGAATAGTTTATGCAGCTTCTAAAACAGTGCAACATGCTCTCAGAAAATCATTAACCACTTGAGGTTCTACAAGGAAGAACAGCACAGTTGATGGGGCATTGTTATTTGCCAGTGATTCCGTTCTCTCTCTTAGGTGGAGGCTGAGAGGATTCACAATAGGGTTCATGGACATCTTCATGCCAATGGCAAACTTAAATCTCTGCCAAAAGCAGATGGCCATTGGCTCGGCTCCACTCCATGAAAGTAGGGTGTGCAGGTGCATGTATAGAAATAAGGACAGAAATCATACAGAGGGTCCTCTAGGCTATGCACTGACCTGCATACCATCAAACGCAGGGCAACAGATGCTTTCAAAAATGATGCCAACGGAAAATCTTTAATTTAAACATTGTTCAGGTGACTCTAAAGAGTCAAATTTGGACAGAGGCATCGGGAATGAGGGTAAATAGAATACAGAATAAATTGAGAATCTTTCAACAATGTAAGGAACACAATTTTAAATTGTTAAACAAAATATATTTGGTGCATATTTGTATTAGAGAAGAATGTCTATTTAATATATTCAAGATTTATTTGTTTGAAAGGTGGAGTTACACAGAGGGAAAAAAAAGAAAAAAAATCATTCGTTTGCAGTTTACTCCTTAAGTGGCCTCAACAATTGGGAAAAGACCAGTCTGAAGCCAGGAGCCAAGAACTACATCTGTGTCTCTCACATGTGTGACAGGATCTCAAGTACTTGAACCTCCTTCTGCTATTTTTCAGGTACATAGGGAGCTAGTTGGAGACAGGTGTAGAAGGAAATTGACCCAGCATCCTGATATGGGATGCAAGCATCCCAAGCATCAATTTAACCCACCATGCCACAACCCCACCCCAAGGAGAATTTCTAAAATACAAACCAAGAGCTGATTATTCCAAGAACATCAGATACTTGCCTTTCAATTGAACATGGTATTATTTTCAAGCATAAAAACCTTCTTTCTCTGTAGATTGCTTTAGGTAGAATAGACATGTTAATGATATCGATTTGGGCCAGCGCCGTGGTTCACTTGGCTAATCCTCCATCTACAGCATCGGCACCCAAGATTCTAGTGCTGGTTGGGACACCAGGTACTAGTCCCGGTTGCTCCTCTTCCAATCCAGCTCTCTGCTGTGGCCTAGGAGGGCAGTGGAGGATAGCCCAAGCACTTGGGTCCCTGCACCCGCATGGGAGATCAGGAGGAAGCACCTGGCTCCTGGCTTCGGATTGGCGCAGCACCGGCTGTAGCAGCCATTAGGGGAGTGAACCAATGGAAGGAAGGCCTTTCTCTGTCTCTCTCTCACTGTCTATAACTCTACCTGTCAAATAAAAAAAAAATAAAAAAAGAAAAAAAAATAAAATAAAGATATTGATTCTTCTGATCCATAAATAAGAAATATCTTTCCATTTTTTGTGTTCATGATGAATTATTTCACCAATGGTTGATAATTATCATGTAGAGATCTCCACTCCTTTGGTTAAATTTATTCCCAAGTATTTGATTTTTGTTGATATTTTGAATGAGATTTGTTTCTTGATTTCTCTTTCTGTGAATTCATCATTGATTAGAAAAAAAGCTTCTGCTGTTTGTATGTTTATTTTGTAACCTGTACCTTTATTGAATTGTTTATCAATTTAAACAGCTTTTTGGTGGAGTGTTTAGGTTTTTCTATCTACAACATCATGTTATTGGCAAACATGGATAATTTGACTTCTTTTAAATTTTATGTCATTTATTGCTATTTAAAGCAGGCTACAGATTCAATGCAATCCCTGTCAAAATACCAATGACATCCTTTACAGAATTAGAAAAAACAGTACTAACATTCTTATGGAACCACAAAAGACCCGAATAGCCAAAGTAATTCTAAGCAAGAAAAACTAAGCCGGAGGCATCACAATATCTGATTTCAAAACATACTTCAAAGCTATATTAATTAAAACAACTTGGTACTGGCTTAGAAACCAACACATAGATCAATGGAACAGAATAGAGATCCCCCAAAAATTTTTTTTAAAGATTTATTTATTTTATTTAAAAGTCAGAGTTACACAGAGACAGGAGAGGCAGAGAGAGAGAGAGAGAGAGAGAGAGAGGTCTTCCAATTGGCTGCAATGGCCACAACTGTGCTGATCCCAAGCCAGGAGCCAGGAGCTTTTTCCGGGTCTCCCACGTGGGTGCAGGGGCCCAAGGACTTGGGCCATCTTTCACTGCTTTCCCAGGCCATAGCAAAGAGCTGGATTGGAAGAGGGGCAGCCGGGACTAGAACCGGTGCCCATATGGGATGCCGGTACTTCAGGCCAGGGCATTAACACACTGGGACACAGCGCCGGCCTCAAGATCTCAAAAATTAATACATATACATACAACCAACTGATTTATGACAAAAGTGCTGAAACCATACAGTAGAGTAAGGATAATCTCTTCAACAAATGTCGGTGGCAAAACTGAATGTATATATGTATATAATGAAATTAGACCCATACCTCTTACCATATTCAAAAATTAACTCAATATGGATCAAAGAACTAAATTTAAGACCTGAGATTATGGCATTGCTGGAAGAAAATGTAGGGAAAACACTCCAAGACATTGATGTAGGGGACTTCTTGGACAAGATACCCAAAGTACAGGCAACAAAAGCAAAACTAAACAAATGGGATTATATCAAAACAGAAGCTTTTGCACAGCAAATGAAACAATCAATAGAGGAAAGAGACATCTAAGAGAGTGGGAAAGCATATTTGTAAACCACCTTTCCAACAAAGGATTAATATCCCAAATATATCAGAAACTTGGTGGGAATGTAAGTTAGTGCAGCCTCTGTGAAAAACAGAAAAAACTAGAAATAGACCTGCCATATGGTCCAGCAATCCTACTAGTGGGTGCATACTCAAAAGACTGGAACACAATGTATCAGAGATACATGTACCACCATGTTTATAGCAGCACTGTTCACAATAGACAAAATTCGTAACCAACCACGGTATTCATCATCAGATGATTGGATAAGTAAAATGTGGTATAAGTACATGATAGGATAGTACTTAGATATTAAGAATGAATGAAATTCTACCATTTGCAGCAAAATGGATGCAACTGGAGAACATCAAGTTGAATGAAATAAGCCAGACACAGGAAGATAAACACTGCATGTTCTTCCTTCAATGTGGGAGCTGAAACTAAAAAAAGGAAGATAAATAAAAAACAAAACACAGAAATGCCTGTGTATATCAGTATTGCTGCAAATATAGTGTTTGTAAAACTCTGTTTTATAACTTTGTTAAACCAATGGTTAAGAATGTTATACTACCATAGTTTTAATGCTCTGGATTTCTTTAAATTTACCATATATGAGTAAAATAATCATTTTTCCATTCAATTATTATTTATAGATGCTGTCTGTATTCCCACTGGGGTCTTATTTGCTTTTTACTTGTGAAACTTCTTATCTGGTGAAATAGTAGGTGTTTTTACTGTAATGTAATTTTAAAATATGCTATCTGAAAAACTAAAAAAAAAAAAAAGAAAAAAGGAGGAGGAAAGAGGGTGTCAGGAAGAAAGGGGAAGGGAGGGAGGAAAAATCATTATGTTCTTAGAATTGTATCTACAAATCACACCGAATCTATTAAAAGCTAATTAAAAAATAAAGAGGCCGGCATTGTGGCAAAGTGGGTAAAGCCACCACCTGCAACACTGGCATCATACATGGGCTCCAGCTCAAGTTCAAGCTGCTCCATATCGAATCCAGCTCCCTGCTAATGTGCGTGGGCGAGCAGTGGAATATGATCCAAATGCTTGAGATCCTGCACCCATACGGGAGACCCAGAAGCAGCTCCTGGCTCCTAGTTTCGGCCTGGCCCAGCCCCAGTTGTTGTGTCCATTTGGGGAGTTAACCAGCAGATGGAAGAATGCTCTCTGTCTCTTCCCCTCTCTCTGTAACTCTGACATACAAATAAATAAATACATCTTTTTGAAAAATTAAAATAAATTTAAAAATCCAAACAAAAATTATTTAGGACTCCCTTTAGAAATAATGCCTTTACAAAGCTTCCATTCTACAATAAAGAATTTAACTTTAAAACAAAAGCATAAACAAAACAAAACTCTTTCTCCAAGTAGAGAGTCAACAGTGTTCAATGATGGAGAATAAAGGCTGAAAAGAGGAAGACATATATTCTTACCTAGAGAATCTTTCTGTGGAAGATGAAGCTCTTACATCACAAAAACACTTGAGATAAAAATCCCCAGTGTGGTCAGTATTGTGGTGTAGTGGGTTAAGCCATCGTATGTGATGCCAGCATCCCATAGGAGCGCTGGTTTGAGTCCCGACAGCTCCACTTCCCATCCAGGTCCCAGCTAATGTACCCAGCACAACAGTGGAAGATGTCCCAAGCCCTTGAGACCCTGCTGCCACATGGGAGTCCTGGAAGAAGCTCCTGGCTCATGGCTTCACCCTGGCCCAGTCCTGGCTGTTGCAGCCATCTGGGGAATGAACCAACAGACTGTAGATTCTCTCTATGTCTCCTCTCTCTGTAACTTTGTCTTTCAGAAAAATGAATGAATCTTTTTAACAAAATCCCCAATGTTAATATTTTGATCTCTTTTATTCTATCCCAAATAAGACTGATGTTATTACCCAAATAATAATCCAGTATTTTGATTTCTATTCATAAAGAAAAGTATATTATCAAATAAGAAAAAAATTATAGAAAATTCACTACTCAGAAAAACTAAAATATCCAACTGGAATAAGAATCATTCTCAGTATCAGGGGTTGACAATATCAATAGTAATTACATTCCCATGTTTTACAATGACTTTTCTATACACTTCAGGGTTACTCTCCTTAGGTATGTTGGTACCTATCATGGTACACTTGTTTGTTCATTGGTTTATTTATGGAAGTAAACCATAATAAATTTAACATATTAAATTTACCTTTCTTCTGGTAGCCTACCACAAAATATTGAAATAATGACTAATATTCAGTTTTGTGTATTATCAAAAATTCCCAAGTGCTGTCAAGTAACTACAGAAAAATACTCAAATTTGGAGCCTTCATTGTGGTGCAGCTGATTAAGCTACTGCTTGTGACACTGACATGCTACCCTGGAGTGTGTGTTCCAGAGTCCTAGCTGCTCCACTTCCCCTCCAGCTTCCTGTTAATGTGCCTAGGAAGGCAGTGAATGATGGCCCAAGTGCCTAGACCCCTGCCATCCGTGGGGGAGACTCAGATGGAGTTGCTGGCTCCTGGCTTGACCCAGCCCTGGCTGCTGAACCATTTGGGAAGTGAACCAGCAGATGAAAGCTCTTGTTCTCGCTCTCCCTCTTGCTCCCACTCTTGCTCTCTCGCTCTCTCCATTCTATCTCTCCCTCTCTGATGCTCTGCTTTTCAATATACATAAATAATTTAAAAGCAATCAAATTCATCATAACAAATTTTGCATGGATTTGTCACTGAGTTGTGTATTAGCATTTTTTTCTGATAGCTCTTATAGGTTCACATCATTTATTCTGAAAGAAGCAGAATAAGAATGTACCATAATTTACATAACTAATGTACAATTGATAGATGGTTTTGTTGTAACAAATTGTTCACTTTTGCTATGTATTAAATCAGTATATATTTTATGGGTATCTTTTTTATATATTCAGCAACTGTTTATGAATAGGTTTAAATCTAATGTGGCCCTTTTATCAAGGGATAAATAAATATTTCTACTCTCTCTCTCTATATATATATATATACACACATATATATATATATATATATAAAATATCATTTTGCACATCATTTAGCATTATGTGAGAATTCCTGCTCCTCATGGTAGGCATTTGGTGAAGTGCTTAAGATGCTTCTTGAGACATCTGCATCTCACATCAGATGCCTGAGTTTGAGTCTTGAATTTACAACAGATTCCAGATTCCTGCTAATGTGCACCCTGGAAGGCAGCAGGTGATGGCTTAAGTTGTCAGGTCTATGCCCTCATCTGGGAGATCCAAACTAAATTCTAGGGCTTCTGCTTTCAACCTGGCACAGCCCTGGTTATTGTGGACATTCAAGAAGTGAGCCAGTAGATAGGAGTGCTCTCTCCCTACTCCCTGTCTCTCATTCTGTCTTTTAAATAAATAAAATATTTGTTTAAACTGTTGAGAAAAAAATTCTTGCATCTCACACTCTTTGTAATGGAAGTAATTACCAAAATAAATCTAGTGGAGGGGCCGGCACTGTGGCATAGCGGATTAACACCATGGCCTGAAGCGCTGGCAACACATATGGCTGTCGGTTCTAGTCCTGGCTGCTCGCCTTCCGATCCAGCTTTCTGCTATGGCCTGGGATAGCAGTGAAAGCTGGCCCAAGTCCTTGGGCTCCTGCACCCGAGTGGGAGACCCGAAAGAAGCTCCTGGCTCCTGGCTTCAGATCGGCGCAGCTCCTGCTGTTGCGCTGGGGAGTGAACCAGCAGATGGAAGACCTCTCTCTCTGTCTCTACCTCTCTCTATAATTCTGCCTGTCAAATAAAAAAAAAAATAAATCTTTAAAAAAACAAATCTAGTGGAATAGAAATAATTCTTGGAGATATATATATATTTATAAATATATATAAATATATGAATATATGAATACATATAAATATAAAATATATTTATAAATATATAAATGTATTATATATAAAATATAAGTATATGTGTATTATATATTATATTTTATGTATTGTATATACATTTATATATAATATAAATATATAAATATAAAAAAATATATATAAAACTGCTTCTTCCCCAAGAAACTATAGTATGCTACCAAATAAATGTTTTATATGATCATCTTCTATCTATGTTAAAAAGTGGTATGCATATCAAAGATTATAGAAGGAAAGTAGAGAGAAATTCTAGAATTCAGAATCCAGCTGAAGTTCATGCAGAAAACCTATGATACAAATTCAAAAGCCACCTGTGATCACAGGGAGATGATTTCACTGGGAGATAGAGTATGCAGGATGAGTATTATCTGTGCAGTCAGAATAAAGCCATACCTTTGAGAGAACAGATATTGTGAAGTCACATTTTAGGATGCCATCAATAATATAGCAGCACCTGAGAGGCAAAGATAAGGGTGCATTCACCTCTAGGACTCTCCAGCCCTTTCATTTTCTAAGTGTTTTTTCCCTGCCCTATGCATAAACATCTATTTATTTGTATATCGCCTCTCTCTTCTTTTTTTATTCCAAGCTTATTTCATCTTATTTTGATATCATTACCCATATAACCCACCACCTCCATATTCTCAAAAAAATAGATTATTGAAAGATTAGTCCCATGACAGTTCAACTGATTTTACCAATCTATTCCTTAAAAGAAACTAATATCAACAAATAATAGTTTTATTTGCTCACTACCACTTCAAAAGAGCTCTTTTTGGTGAGGGTGAGTTATATATTCAATACACACTTAATTTGACAAGATCAAGACTAAATTGCTTTTCTGAGTAGTCCTGATTATAGCATATTGTGCTAAACTGTTATGTCTAACTGTGTAATCAAATACACTGTAAACTCTCTTTTTCTGAAGTATGCCAATGCCATACAAAAAGGAAGTGGGTAAGAAATATGCAAGCACACACTCAAGCACTTTACTTGGGAAATGCACATGTGATGTTACACCAAACATTTCATCCACAATCTGATCAAATAAACCTTTAAACACAAAGCTGAGTAGACAAAGCATTGCATTACATTAGCTCAGCATTATGAAACACCACAAAGACAAATAGAGAAGTCATCTCAAAACCTGGTAATTTATGCAATGTGTGTGCAGTCAGATACATAAACTGCAATTTTCCCACAATACACCTAATAGGGTAGGATTACAGGCATCCTCGGCATAGTTTAGTGTGTCAACTCTAGAATTTTGGTTTAAATATTGAAGTCTTAGAATCTTTCTCAATGAATAAAGAAGTGCCTAATATTCTCATTCCAAAGAGGTTCTGTTTATGTCAGCGAACCCTAAAGGCTTCCATAGCCTTGGCAAGTCATGACTAGAGCCTAGGGAGATTACTGACGCCATAAACAAGAGTGTCAAATTGTTAAATCCACAACAGGAGTCACTGTGTACTTACTTCTCATGTGGGATCTGTCCTTAATGTGTTGTCCAATGTGAAGTGATGCTATAACTAGTACTAAAACAGTATTTTTACACTTTGTGTTTCGGTGTGGGTGCAAACTGATAATCTTAGTATATACTAAATCGATCTTCTGTATATAAAGATAATTGAAAATGAAAAAAAAAACTTGGTGTTAAATTGGAAATTGCATAGAAAATTAATCAATTTTTAAAAAATATCATGTAGGATCTCTGTCTTTAATGTGCTGTACACTGTTGTTTAATGCTATAACTAGTACTCCAACAGTATTTTTTCACTTTGTGTTGCTATGTGGGGGCAAACTGTTGAAATCTTTACTTAATATATACTAAACTGATCTTCTGTATATAAAGAGAATTGAAAATGAATCTTGATGTGAATGGAAGGGGAGAGGGAGCAGGAAAGGGGAGGGTTGCTGGTGGGAGGGAAGTTATGGGGGGGGGCATTGTAATCCATAAGCTGTACTTTGGAAATTTATATTCATTAAATAAAAGTTTATATATATATATATATATATATATATATATTCAGAGTCATTTTATCTCATCAGTTGCTCCCATGAATCAATTTAGTTTAAGCAAATGTGCAGAATGAATGCAGATCATCCATGTCAATTTTAATAGATGCCAATGTTTTCATGAATTGTCAGATATGTTATGAAAAGCAATCAGGCCAGTGCCATGGCTCACTTGGCTAATCCTCTGCCTGCGGTGTCGGCACCCCGGGTTCTAGTCCAGGTTGGGGTGCCAGGTACTAGTCTTGCTTGCTCCTCTTCCAGTCCAGCTCTCTGCTGTGGCCTGGTAGGGCAGTGGAGGATGGCCCAAGTGCTTGGGTCCCTGCACCCGCATGGGAGACCAGGAGGAAGCACCTGGCTCCTGGCTTCGGATCGGCACAGCGCTGGCCATGGCGGACATTAGGGGAGTGAACCAATGGAAGGAAGACCTTTCTCTCTGTCTCTCACTGTCTATAACTCTCTCTCTCTCTCTCTCTCTCTCTCACTGTCTAACTCTGCCTGTCAAAAAATAAAAAAAAAAAGGAAAGGCAATCATTTATGACCTACAAAGATACTAAAATGAAGAGCATATTATTACAATATCATCATTACTCTCTATTAATTCAAGTTATATCTGCATTTTAAAAAGGTTTATGTATTTATTTATTTGAAAGGCAGAGTGACAGAGAAAGAAAGACACACACACACACACACACGAGGGAGGAGAGAGAGAGAGAGAGATCTTCCATCACTGGTTGACTTCCCAAATGGTTACAACAGCAGCCAAGTTTAGTGGTCCAGGCCAGGAACTCCATTCTCAACTCCTGTGTGGGTGGCAGGGAGCTAAGCACATGAGTCATTTCCCACTGCCTTCCAAGGTGCATTAGCAGGAGTTGGATCAAAAGGGAAGAAGCACGGACTCAAAGCAACACTTCAAATTGGGGTACTGTCATGCCATTGGTGACTTTACCCACTGCACCACAATGCTGGCCTCTTTATCTGTATATTTTTAATCTGTACAGGCAAGAGCAAATCATGACTTGAGATTAGATCACTGCGGAATGAAAAAGCACCCCAAAAGATCCACAAAAAATCTGGGGATGATTTTCCAGAGACAGATTTGCCAGTGGACTAGAATGCTAATTTTAAATTATTTTCAAAACATAGTTTGAGGTTACTACTTTATATTGATATGAGAATGGTGTTAGCAACAACAAAAAATGATTTCCACTATATTCTCACACATAAAATTTTTTGTAACTGTGTAAAGTTCAATCCACAATTCTAGATCTAAGTAGTAGTCATCTAAATATAATTTTAAGATATCTTACATCTTTTTAAGAAATTTTTAATTCTTTTTATTATTTAATAAATGTGAAATTACAAAGTGCAACTTTTGTATTGTTGTGGCTTTTCCCCCCTCAACCTCCCTCCCTCCCACGGCCCTCCCCTCTCCCACTCCCTCTCCCATCCCGTCCTTCATCGAGTTTCATTTTCAATTACCTTCATATACAGAAGGATATCTTACATCTCAACGAGAATTTAGTTATATGCATGTGCTGCATCTAGGCCACACAAGGGCTCCTATGTTGACATTTAATGCCCATTGTGAGATATTATGAGAGTGAAAACTGAATATTCTTATCAGGTCTAGAGGCCAGGCATTTTGAAAATGATTCAGATTGGATAAGAATATAAAGGTAAAGCCCCACATGATTAAATTATAGGTGTTTTTTTTTTTGTTTTTTGTTTTTTTTTTTTTTTTTTTTAAGGAGACAGAAATAGACAAAGCATTTAACTTAGTGGTCAAGATACCAGTAGATATCCTTCAACAGATATATTGATAGATTGAGGTAAATTTCAACCAGAATACAAAAGAATTGTAAAACATTTGTGGAAGAATGAAATTAAAAGGTAACAGTAAAAAATATAAACTTTATTCTTTGACATTAGCTCCATCGAGTTAAAGACAACTTTTTAAGCAATGATGCCAAACCATGTAGTCTATCCTGAAGCAACTAAGGGCCCTGGGAATTTAATTGTCTCAACGTAGTCTATTTTATATTATTAACTCAAGAAAAACGGGTACCACCACCAAAGACCTTTTCTTTAAGTCAGAGAGGGCCAAATGTGAACTGGAAGGTGGATGCTTAATGATTTCCCATCAACATTCTTGCAAAATTTCCCCCATCTGATGAGAAGAAAGCGCAGGAGCATTATGGTGGAGAAGGACTTTCTAGAGACATTTTCCCAGGTATTTTCCTGCTAAAGCTCTGGCAAATTTTCTCACAGAAGCAATAATATCTCATAATAAGCAGATGTTATCATTAATTGGGCATTCCTAAAATATGCTGCCATGATTTTGCTCTTGAATGGTCTGCTTTTGCTTGGACTGGAGCACTTACTCCTCTTGGTGGTCACTGCTTTGTGCTTTGTCTTTAGGGTCGTGCTGGCAAAACCATGTTTCATCTCTTGTTACAATTCCTCCAAAAAATAGTACAGAACCTCCATTACACTTGGTGGAATTTCCATTAGATGTTCTGCCCTTGCCTGCTGCTGATGTGGGCACAACAGTTTGTCACACACCGAGCAGAATGTTTGTTTCACTCCAGTGTTTCAGTTAGAATTTTGTGAGCTGAACCAGTTGAGACGTCTATGGTGCTGGCTGTTGTTGCTTCTGTTAGTTATCAGCTGTCTTCAATCAGGGTATGAACACGAGTAATCTTTACCCCACAAATTGATGTGGATGGTCAGCTGTTACAGGTTTCATCTTCAACAATGTTGTGCCCCTTTCTTCAAAGGACTTACCCATTTGTAAACTGCTCACCTTTTTATTTTAAATTTTTAAAATTTATATAAGGTGAACAAATTTCATGTATTTCACATTGACGGATTTAGAACATAATGACTCTTTGGAGCACTGTCCCCATAAACTTTTTTGTAAAGCATCAATAATTTCACCACTGTTCCTCCTAAGCTTCACTATAAATGTGATGTTTGTTCTTGCTTCACTTTTAGCAAAATCCATGTTGCTTTAATAGGCACCTTGTTCTCAAACTGATGTCTTCTCTTTCTTCATGCCTCGAGCTAGATCTAGCCTACGTATGCTAAAAAACAAGTTAATAAGAGTGTATTCACCCACCTCCAGCTGCTATGGCCATTTGGGAGGTGAACCAGCAGATTAATAGACCTCTCTCTCTTTTTCTCTTTCTCTGTCTCTGCTTCTGCCTCTTTGTAACTCTGCCTTTCAGATAAATAAACAAATCTTTATTTATTTATTTATTTATTTATTTTTGACAGGCAGAGTGGACAGTGAGAGAGAGAGAGAGAGAAAGGTCTTCCTTTACCGTTGGTTCACCCTCCAATGGCCGCCGTGGCTGGCACGCTGCGGCCAGCGCACCGCGCTGATCCAAAGGCAGGAGCCAGGTGCCTATACTGGTCTCCCATGGGGTGCAGGGCCCAAGGACTTGGGCCATCCTCCACTGCCTTCCCGGGCCACAGCAGAGAGCTGGCCTGGAAGAGGGGCAACTGGGACAGAATCCGGCGCCCCGACTGGGACTAGAACCCAGTGTGCTGGCGCCGCAAGGCGGAGGATTAGCCTAGTGAGCCGTGGCACCGACTTAAATAAATCTTTTTTAAAAAGAGTGCATTCACTGCAAAAATGTTTGAAATCCATGTATACATTTCCCATGAACTTTCCCATGAACTCCTAGTGTTAGGCAGAACTAAAAGTGAATTTTTTTTCAAAGATTTATTCTTATTATTTAGTTTGAAAGTCATACTTAGAGAGAGATCTTCCATTTGCTGGTTCATTCCCCAAATGGCCGCAATGCCTGGAACTGGGCCAGGCTGATGCCAGGTTCCTGGAACTCCATCTGAGTCTCCCATGTGGATGGTAAGGGTCCTACCACTAGGGTCATCTTCTAGCACTTTTCCAGGCACATTAGTAGGAAGCTGGATTAGAAGTGGAGCAGCTGGAACATGAACAGTCCCTTTTATGGGATGTCAGTGGTGGAGATGGCAGCTGAACCCTCTGCACCACAACACCAGCCCCAGGAAAGGAATTGCTAATTTACAAAAAAGATTTGATGGAATTCTAAATGTGTATCACTGAGTGAAAGAAGGCAGAATAAATAGGCAACATGCTGTGTGGTTCTAATTATATGCAATTCTGACAAAGGCAGTAATTAGACTTTATGGTACCATAATGGTGAATATATGCCATTATATACTTGTCAAAACTCTAAAACTGTACAACATGAAGAGTGGACTTCAGAAAAATGATGAATCTGAGTTAATAATAATCTAAAAATATTTTTATCAATTATAACAAATATACCACACCAATGCAAAATGTTAACAACCCAGGAAACTTTTTGTGAGGGAAGGAATGGATTATAGAAACTGTGCTTTCTGATTATTTTTTCTGGAAACCTGATAAAAGTCTAAAGTCTACTTACAATTTGTGCATTATATTCAGAATTTTTAGAGTGAATTTAGTACAATGCATGATTAGCAAGAATCAATAACCATCTAGGTATGTATCTAGTGTTTTTTTTTTAATTCTAAATTTAAAATAGGAAAACCAGAGAAACTCTGTGAACATTCACTAGATTATTGACAGTGAGAGGTATAGCTCAAGCTTTTCCACGTAGAGTGTTTTCTGTATTGATATAAAGAAGCTACTGCAGAAGGCAAAGAGGATTTATGCAGAGATAACAAAGCCCTCTGAGTTCATCACCTCCATGTACATCTTCTAACAGTCAAAGAAACTAAATATGTCATGGATTATTCAGATCAACACTTTGAAAATCAATGTACTCCCAAGGCTTATGCCCCTCTTCTGAGTTTCCCCAGGGTCTGCACCAAAAGTAACATTTGATCTCTTGAATAAACAGATAGTCTTTGTTTGTGACTCCAGATCAAAGCTAGTACACAGATGGGGAATCTCATGGGAAAGGAAGAGGAAGGGGTCCAGGGTTTACTAAGATGGCTGTGTATTTTCTGACTTCCTATGTGCCTATAAAAATATAAACTACCTAGTGATATTATCAACATCTCTATGAAAAATATCTAAGATATTTCTCAATACATTTCAGTCTTGGACAAAATAAGAAGTAATTGTTATATTTTCCTAAACCTCTTGCTAACCTCAGTCAACATAACCTTCATTATTTCACCTTTTTTGGTCATAAGGATCTTATTATGCTGAATAAAAGCAATCCATAGTATCCCTAAGATTGTGTGTTTGATTTACTAATAATAAATTCTAAGTCTTCTGTTATCCAAATTGGGTGAAAGAATGCCCTTTCTGTGTGTGTCTGTGTGTGCACATGTATGCCAATGCCGTATATTGCTAAAGATGAGTACATTCTAGTCAGCTTATGTTTTCTTGCCATCACTGAGCATAATACAATAACACACACTTCCACAAACACTTCAGAAACAGGTGGCTACAAGAAGAAACACAAATACGCAGTACTTTGGGGGTTTTCCTAGGAAGAATGTTGCTATGGGAAAGTGTGCATTGTTCTCTTGAATGCACACTGGCAAAACGAACTTATGGAACACAAGTCATTCAGAGAATGGAGACAGTCTGGAGGGAAACGTCTCCCTGCAATGTGAGCATGGAAGATTACTTTCAAGTCCAACGACAGTTTCTGGTCATATCTAGAGTCTAGGTCACTTACTCTCTAGTTCCCTGCTGTTTCTACTAAATTTTGCTGCTTTTGTTCTTGGTTTCTAACCTACCAATCGTATTAAGAACCACTTAAGCTTATCATTGCAGATTACTAGAGTTCATTTCCCAAGTACCTATACCAACAGAAAACAGAATAAAGAAAGTGGAGAGAAAATTAAGTCCTTTGTCAAAGGAAAGTTACTAAGGCCTTGCTTTCCTTGGCTGTGGACAACATTCATACACATGGCTCTGGGAAAATTCAACGGTAGTGGGACTCCTGTGACTAGTTTTCCACCAAGATTGCCGGCATTTATCTAATATTGCTAGCTATGCCTTTGCGTTCTGGTATTGTTTTTAGATTAGCAAGGTTTTAGGGCACTTTGTTGGCAGATGGAGAAACAATATTGAGTATATGCACTTTTCTTCTACATGGAAAGTTTAAGAACCTTGAATCTCTAATCTTTGTGCCTGAACTAGTCTATAAGAAGATTTTACTTTCTTTGCCCTTTCAAGGTAGCATAATTTTTTCATCTTGGATTTTCAAGAAGTTGCTTTCATCCAACGGAACCATGTATCAGTTCCATCTCCTTTTTGCAAAATCCTTACCTCATACAAAGGGAAGTACTTGTTTTTAAATGGAGAATGTCATAGCTTTTGGCTTAGATTCTTATAGACAATAATATATAAAGCCATCTATTTATGTTCCATATATGACATTGAGGTATGATCAACTCATTTTATGAGATTTTAATTATTTGTAAAACAGAAACCCTTAACAGTCTTTGTTAAGGTTCACATAATGCATGTAGACGTTCAACAGTTTGTGTTGCATAGCAAATGCAAAGCAAATGCAACCTGTTGCTCTTGTTAAACTGGTCCTTCCTTTTTGCCCCGCCCCCCCCCATTCATTTTTACCCCCTCTATATCCTGCTTCCAGCCTTGGGACGTTGCTCTCTGTGCCAGCTCTCCTGGAAGCACTTTTGTCTTTGCTTCCTGTTGGCTACCCATGGGATGTACTACAGGACATCAGAGGGTAAGAGGAAAAAGGAAGAGAGGTTGAGATATTTACTATTCTCACACCTGAGCTGCCTCTGCGAAGTGGCTGATGCTAGCCATCCTGAACCACTGCCTCTGTAGGTGGCTCACTTCATGGCTATACCTCGTATTCAGTCCATATTACTCCTTCCTAGAGTTCAACACTGCTTTCAGTGTCACTAGAACTCTCTTTATTACTCCCTTGATAGTTCCCTCCATGAATCTGCTATAATCCTTTTATTAGAGGCTGGCGTTGTAGCAGAGAGGGTTAAGCCAGCACATGTAACAAGGGAATCCCACATTAGAGTGCCTGTTTAAACTCTGAATGTTCACTTCAAATCCAGCTCCCTGCTAATATGCTTGGGAAAACAGGGTGGGAACAGTATGAACCAAGTTCCTAGACCCCTGCCACCCACATGGGAAACCTGGATAGATCTCATTTTGGTTCCTGTTTTTGGTCTGGCCGAGCTCTGGCCTTGGTAGCCATCTGTGGAGTGAACCAGCAGATGAAATATTTCTTTCTCTCTCTCTCTCCCCCACTCTGCCTTTCAAATACATAAATGAATATTTAAAAAAATTCTTTCATTAAACTCTCTTTAAAGTATCTACATGCATCACCTGATCCTTGTTAAGAACACCAATTCCACAAAAATAATTCTTTCCTCTTCCTCCTCCACCACTACTACCAGTACAAACCAACCACATGCGCTATTGTGAAAATTATTGCTCCTGTTATTCCCACAGTTACTGTTATTACCACTGCTGCTGCTGCTGCTGCTCATTCAATGGCTATTGATGAAAGAAGAATAATATTGGCCTCAATATTAATACATTTGTTAGGATGGGGGTGACATAAAAGGAGAAATTATACTGTTGTCTTTCATGAATGGAAACATACAGATACCATACTTTTCAAATTTACGGTATCACCTTTTTCGTTATTTTAAAAAAATATATATATATATATATATTCCTATACAATTCCAAATATTGTGGTAACTGTTTTGTTCTTCTGTCTCTTTTTTCCCAAAGAAACCTTTTATTTAATGAGTACAAATTTTATAAGTACAACTTCAGGAACACAGTGATTCTTCCCACCATACCTGCCCTCCCATCCCACCACCTCCTCCTTCTCCCATTCCCAGTCCCATTCTCCATTAAGAAAAAGAAAAAAAGAAAAAACTGTTCCTTCTGTCTCTTTTAATAATTGCCTAGCCATTAGTAACTTCTCACAACTCCAGCCCATTCCACAAGAATGGGATTTTTGTGGATTCCACAAAAAACAAGAGTTTTTACTTTTTGTCCAAATAAGAAGAAACAAATCAGCACATTAGTTTCAGACTCATTCACTTGGCTAACCAGTCTTTAAGTGTTAACAATTGTAGGAAGGAAAAGTCAAAGACATCAGGCACATTTGGTTGCAATAAAGTTCTGACTGATAAATCTTTCACACACTTCCTCAGATGAAGTTAGCATGGTTTTATCAGGGCCTTTCTTAGTCTGTAAAAGTAAAGAACAATTCAGCAACTGGATGAAGAACCTATAGGAGATGTCATGAGAAGACAACACTGCACCTGTGTAAATGATCATTGCCCCAACCCTATCTATGTGTATTTGTCAGTATTGTAGTCCAGCCAATTGCTGGACTAATGCTATGGAATTTTCATCTCTTAAGGCACTGGCTGACATTTTGTCACACCAAGAGTATCTTTTTATTTTAAAAAGTCCATCACCTTCTTTGATAGTATGAATGCTTGCTTTTTATTTTCTTTATATTCTAATTATTGTCCAAAAATATCCAGTTTGTGGCATAATACAGTATCTTATGTGCACATCTGTCTTGAGGCAGTTGATGTTAGATTATCTTAACTACATGGTCATTTCTATTAACGCTTACAATTCCTACATTGGGAATTAGCTCACAATGACATCAAGAGGTAGTCCTTAACTACAGAGTGCTTCACAATCAAAATCCCTATTTTCCTATATTCTATTAAGAATTAGTACTACACCTACAAAAAGTGAACCAACTTTACTTGAAAAATCCTTTCTATCCCATAGATCCCATAGTTTGCCCTTCAAAACCAAGATGGTCATTAATAATAATTAAAAAATCACAGGACTTAGTATTTTGATTGACATGCCTGCCTCATTCCACTTGGCAAGTTTAAGTATTTTATTATGCTTTACATGTTTCTTTTTATATGGTTGTAATTGTGATAGGCACATAAACGACAGTATCAAAATTATTCTTGTTTTGGGTTCCTGTTAGTCTGAAGCAGCTGACAAAATTTCCCTTCTCTGAAAATTATGAATTCTATCTTACAACAACTTGCACAATTTTTAGCAAATGTGCTTCCTCTTACTTTCAGTTCATAGGTCCTGGAATTATATTTTCTTGCTGATCAATTTATCTATCTGGACCTATCTCAATCTTCTCACATAAATTTACTCAGTGTGTTACTATCTTCTTTTTTTTTAATTTTATGTATTTGAAAGGTAAAAAGAGAGAGAGCAAGGGGGTGGGTTGGAGAGATTTCACATCCTTTGTTCATTGCTCAAATGTCTGCAACAGCCAGGGATATGTCAGGCTGAACAAGGAGTCTGGAACTCAGTTGGGGTCTACCATATTCATTCAGAAACCCAAGTACTTAGGCCATGACCAGCTGCATCCCAAGGTGCACATTACCAGGAAGCTAGAATGCAAAGCAGACCCCAGAGTCAAAGCCAAGGACTCTGATATAGGATGTGGGCATTTGAATTGGCAGATTAACCTGCTGTGCCAAATGTGGACCACTTCAGAGCACCCTTTTCTCCAAAATGGAGATGATCCTACAGTCACACAAACAAGCATTTATTTAGAACTCTAGCTTCCGAAGTTTTATTCTAAATTGTTTTTTTCTATCATCTCTCCCTGTAGCATCTTAGCCCTTCCTTTGCTCACCTGAAGCACGCCACTTCTTTTTGTCACTTCACATTGTCTCAGGGTTATGTTTCTTCAAGAAGCAACAGTAAGAACTACTGACCACATACTTTAGGCTGGGTGAAGGACTCTGTGCCTGGGATAAAATGATGACCAAAGTGAGACTACTACTTATCCACACGGAATTTAGGGTTTAATAAGTGGCCATCACTGACCACATTATCTCAAAAATGCCAGTACAATTTGACCGTAGTAAAGGCGATGACACATGTTTGTGTTTTGTAAGAGTATATAATGGTGAATGTGGAGTTTAGCCAGGGGCAGAAACCAGAAGTTCTGAAACTTAAAATGCAGATTTGTCTCTACTTTTATAAGACCCTTAGAAGTCAAAAAATATTTTAAAGAGGGTGAAATGTGATCATATTTTCTATTTCATATCTATCTCCAATCTCCATCTAAAGTAGTAACCTTAGGAGAGCAGCAAGGATGGAGGAGAGCATTCACGTGGCTCTTCTCAGGGTGTTCTCATGTCTACTGTGTCTTCACAAGCACCCTCAAAACTTCAGCAAAGTGGAGAGTAGAACGAGGGTTACCAGAAGCTGGGTGGCTGTGGAGGTGCGAGGGCGATACATAGAGACAGATGGGAGTAATCTGTTCAAGAAATCTGTTGCACATCATGGTGACTATGCTTAAACATTGTATTATATTTCAGAAATACCCAAAGATAGTGAATGTTGAGTGTTCTCACCACAGAAATAATTACTGTAACAGGTAAGATGTTTGTTAATTGGCCAGCTGTAACTATTCAGCATTGTATAGACACTTCAAAATATAATTTGGCAGTATATACACACAATTTTATCTGTCAAATAAAACCTAGAGAAGTAAAATAACAACCCATTTGTTAAGCTCACAAATTCAGACAGGGCCAGAGGGAACATAACTTTTCTCTGTTCCATGATGTCTGGAGCCTGAGCTGGGAGACCAGACTAGTTGAAGGTTACTGTGCGAGGTCAGTGCTGAAGTCATGTGGAAGCTTCTTCACTCTGGCCTGGGGTGATTTGAAGCTGGCATAGCTGGCTTGGTGGCCAGAGCAACCACACATAGTCTTGCCATGTAATTTGGCTTCCTCAAAAGATGGCTGACATCTGCTTACATGGTGTCCTAGGAATGCTGGTGTGACTGTGCCACCAACAATAAGCAGCTTCAGGGCCTTTTATGATGACATTAGAAATACCTTGGCATTCTCTCTGCCCTACTGTAATGGTCACAGTATTCATAAGCTCAGTCATATTCAAGGAGAAGGACAACACTCTGCACCACTTAATGGGATAAGGCACAAATAACTTGAGGACTTCATTTTAAAATTTCTACTATAGTCAAATGGTAAAACTAATTGGGATTCTTGAAGCTCAATGATGAGGATAGGGTTTATTTGAAGAATCTTGGCAGGCTTTTATAATGTAATAATTTCCCTGGAATGGTTTTTTGTTACTTTTTTATTTTTAAACTTTTCTTGGCCTATTTTATTTATTTGAGAGGAAGAGAAACAGAGGTAAACAGATAGAGAGCTCCCATCCAGTGATCACTCCCCAGATACCTGCAACAGCCAGGGTTGGGCCATGTCAAAGCCAGGAGCCAGAAACTCAACTCTGGTATCTCAAATGGGTGGTACAGACACAATCACTTGAGCAATCATTTAGTGTCATCCAAGGCGCATGTTAACTGGAAGCTGGAATTGGGAATGGAGCCAAGATTCAAACTCAGGCAATCTAATATGGGACTTAAGTGTCTCAGCAGGTGGCATTAACTTCTAGACCTTACAGTTGTCCCTCTAGTAACTGATTTTGAATCATCACATGCCTTGATAAGGAAATAAATACAGAATATTGGGAACACTGGACTCCTATTCTCTCTGGGATTGTTGTGCTGCAATCTTTACTCACTTCGTATTCCACATAGATTTTTAAAAATAATTTCTCTGTTTTACGAGTTAATCTCAGCAGGAAGGTTGGTGAGAAAGATGTTTTCTATCATTGCCAGAAGCAGAACCCTCTTCCTTGCCTGCATTTTGTTCATATTTTTGTGGCAAAATATCAGTGATTCACACATTTATTGATTGGCCCTTTTGACTATGACTCATAGAAACTTTCTGCGCTTGCTATATATTTTCCTCATTTGTGCTAACAGTGATAGCTACAGAGGAGGCAGGAGACAAACATTTATAAGAGTAGAATTCAAACAACAGATAATAGTGGAAAATATAAATTTTAAAAATTGCTATTTTTGTGTTCTTCTAAATTTTTTTATTTCTATAAAGTGAACAAATTTCATATACTTCATATAAAAAGATTTAGGAGCATAATGATACTTCCCAGCCTGCCTTCCCTCCCACCCATGATCCCACACTCCCTCCTCCTTCCTTTCTTATTTTTTCTTTTAATATTTACAATAACATATTTTCAGTTTACTTTATAATCATAAGCTTAACCCTCTAATAAATAAAGAATTCAAAAAAATAGTAGGTAGAAAAAAACAAAAACAAAACCAAAAACATTGTTCCTCAACAGTAGAGGTAAGGGCTATAAACAATAATAAAACCTCAAAATGCTAATTTTGCTCACATACATTAAATTTTTTGTGCTCTATTAGTTCCCATAGATCAGGGAAATCATATGGTATTTGTCTTTTAGGAATTGGCTTACTTGACTAAGCAAAAGACAGGAGTTCATTCTTGATCACGGCTGAGTAGTTTTGAATAGTGTATATATACCACCTTTTCTTTATATGACTTGTCACATACACACAGCTCAGTAGAGCCCTGCTTGAGCAAGCAAATGAACGTGATGTTTGTTTTTGAAGAACCAAGATTAATTAATGCAAATAATGTGAACATTATTGAATGGTCTAATATTAGTATAGAATCATGGTGTACAAATAAGTAGATGACATACTAATAACAATAGTGTATTCAGAAAGTCCCTATTCTTCAAAAACACATAATAAGAGAATGCATTCACATAATTAGGACAACGAAGATCCACATTATTGTAAAATTACTTTTAAAATTTACATATTTTATTTGAAAGCAAAATTGATAGAGAAAGAGTGAAAAACAGAAACAGAGAAAGATGTTCTATCTCCTGATGTACTTCCTAAGTGCCTGAAATAGCCAAGGTTAGTCCAGGCAAAAGCTAGGAGTCAGGAAATGCGCTTGGGTCTTACACATGGGTGGGAGGAGCCCAAAGCATTTGAGCCATCATCTGATGCTTCCCAGGAAACATTAGCAAGAAGCTGGATTGGAAGTGTAGTATCTGGGACTCAAACCAGCACTCTGTGAGGGAAGGCAGGCACTGCAAACAGTGGCTCATCCCACTACACTCAATGCCTATTCCAGAAAATACATTTTTAAATGAGTATATCATGTTATAGTGCACAGCTTTACATTTTTAATTCCAAATACAAATAAGACAATAAAATCCAATTTGAAATTATATTTTTTTACAAGTGTAGAATTAAACTTGGCTATGTGTTCTTCCTTTGAAAATAATCAGAATATTTATTTTATGGGTTTAGTATTAAAAAATTCACTTTTGACTTTTTAAAACTATTCTCAAGTGAGAGAAAGTTATATCAACTTGAAATCATGTTAATTTTGACTGAAACAGCATTGTGCCAAAGGCTCTCAATGATGAAATGACAGTCAGCAAGATCAAAGCACTATTGAAACCATGTGCAGTGAATCTGTCTTAAGCAACATCAATGAAATAATAAAATACACATTTCAAACATGTTGCAAAATACATAGTGCACATGGAGATGAACACTTGCATAAACTTTATGATTTATTTTTCTAAAAAACTGAGCAAAAATTCACTTAAAATATTCTTCAGCAATACTTAAATTCCATGTTCATGACACTGAATGAAGCAGTTGGATAAAATTAGAGTGATTATATTTTAGAAAAAAGCTGACTTCAGCATTTAAATCAACACACTAGGGAGAAACATAAAAATAATCAAAATAAATAGGAGAAGGGAATTAGTTAAAAACTGAGTGTTTTAATTAACTCCATCATGCATTTAATTTGATAAACCAAAACAATTGATTGATTTAGGGTTATATAATCATGGCATGAGTATCTAAGAAATACTTTTAGAAAAATGAGAGAATAAGTATAATAATGAAAGAATACAAAATGTGATATAATGACATTTTAAAGTCTATTATATTAATTTTTTTGATGAGCATGAAATCTTGAAACCATCTCAGAGATGGAAATTCTGTCCCAAAAAAAGGATATGACTAGCTTTTCCAAAAAAATTAATTAATCCTGCAACAGATACCAAATCTAGATGAAGCCCTGAATTCAATATGTAGGACATTAGCTTTGTGGCAGGATTGTGGTTAGAGACCTGAAATTTCTCACAAAGTCTGTGAACAGGAACAGGTAATGACACTGAGAAAATTCTCATAAGAAACTGGATGTGGCAGAAAGTTCACTTAACAAAACTGTGGTCTGCAGTAGCATGGAAAATAGAAAAGTTATCTTAGAACTCAAACCTGGCTGAGATTTCCAAGCAAAATATAACAAGTGCAAACTTTTTAAAAAAAATATGTGATAAGTAGGCAAAGAGAGAGATGAGGTAAAGCTTTAAACTTTTAACTTTAAGAATTTAGCCAAAATATAAAGAAGGCAGGACTTGCTGGGTCAAAAATATTTTTGACTACAATTACTCAATTCAGCAAAGACTTTTTTCAAGTATAACGTAACATTAAGGGGATACTGTCAGCAAAACAAAACCATAAGGTAAAGTTCACATCATGAGAGTAGCTGTAAATCCTTTGTGAAGACATGGGGAATATGTAAGGCAGAGTCTTGTCCACCTGTTCAGCTAGCCCATGATACAGAACTATTCGTGTAAGCACTACATAATAAGCATTTTTGATTTAGTTAGCCACAGAACTCTGCTGCAAGACTCACTCAACTCTGTTACTTTTTTTATTTTTTTCTATTTTTTTAATTCAATTTTTTTTAAATTAAAAAACAGGCAGAGTGGACAGTGAGAGAGAGAGACAGAGAGAAAGGTCTTCCTTTTCCATTGGTTCACCCCCCAATGGCTGCTGCGGCCGGTGCACCACACTGATCCGAAGCAAGGAGCCAGGTGCTTCTCCTGGTCTCCCATGCAGGTGCAGGGCCCAAGGACTTGGGCCATCCTCCACTGCACTCCCGGACCACAGCAGACAGCTGGACTGGAAGAGGAGGAAATGGGACAGAATCCGGCACCCCGACCAGGACTAGAACCTGGTGTGCCAGTGCCACAGGCGGAGGATTAGCCTAACGAGCCATGGCACTGGCCCAATTCTGTCACTTTTAAAGAGAATGGAGCCATAGCCAATAATAGATGAATTGGTGTAGCTGGGTTCCAATAAAACTTTATTCTCAAAAAATGAGTGGTGAACCAGATTTGTGAACAATTTCCTTATCCCTGAGTTAGACAACAAAATACCTAACTTTCCCAAGGACATGCTTCCTAGACTTCTGAAAACAAAAGCCTTCCAGGCACCTTACAGGTGTTCATGCACATCACCCTTACACTCAGTCCATTTCAAGGGGTGGTTTATCTTAAACAAATCTGAGCACATGCATCTAGTCCAATGGAATAAGTCTCACTATGGGAAAAATATCTTAGGCTGTTCTTGAGACAACTACATCGGAGAAAGCACTATCATTTTGCAATAGAAGTGCTATGTCTGGCTCAAATGAAGGGAGCTCTCTAGACCTCAACCTTCCTGAGACTAGAAAATTATTCAGCTGCAGAAACTGGCCAATTCCAGTGGGGGAAAAAAAATAGGTGAGTCACTGAAAAGAACTAAGCACCAAGAGAGAAAACCAAAAATCCTAGAGAAACTCCTGGAAGGAAAGAATGAGGAGGAACGGAGTCATAAAGAGAGGTGAGAAAAGGAAATAGAGAAGAGGATAAAATAAAGCAAAAACAATGCTCAAATTATTTATAGTCGTGCTGTAGCCTCTAAAAGGTATTCAAATATCTATCATTTGCTGGCAAGTTCTGGTGAGCGCATTTTAAAAGGAGGGAACTTAAGAGTGGCAACCACCGGGGATAAAAATCCAAAAGTCCATTGTCACTTTGCTTACAGTACCTGATCACCAGGCCATATGGAGAAGTTTGTCCTGAGCCACCACAGTCTTTTCTTTGAATTCTCCTGCAAATCCCAGCCCCTGCCTTTTGCATGCTTTGGGTGTTTCCCCTCATCGTCACTTCCTTGTACACATTGGAAACCATCTCTTTCCTTCGACCCTGGCTCTGGCTAACACAATGGACTTTACTGGACACTGCCACTTCCTTGTCAAACCTTCTTTAAATTCAGAGCCACTTCATCACCTGGTTGTCTTCCTCTGCTTGTGTTTCTACGCCTGTGGTCTCCCTGTGTGTGTACCCTGGGTTTCCATCCCTTCCGCCCTTACATAACTAGGGAAACTTTTTGCTTCACTTCTCTCTCAATTTGATGTCATTTTCATCAGCTTTTCTACTTTGGAATTTTGGATCCACCACAATAGCCAGCTGATTTGTTGATTTTTCCTATTGTTTGTATCTGCAGATAAGCAGGATTGCAAGACTGGGATGAATTATGAAAAATACATTCTATTCTTTTGTTTGGGGGAAGCTCAAAGATTGTGCTTATTTTTAAAATCCTATATAAAATATTTTGATAGGAATGATGCTTTTGTTTCAAACCGAAAGCTGAAGAGGAAACCCATCCTCAAGTACTACCACACATAAACTACTTTTTTAAAGATGTGTTTTATTTAATTGAAAGGCAGAGTTGTAGAGAGAGAGGGAGAGACAGACAGAGATCTTCTGACTGCTGCTTCATTCCTCAAATGGCTGCATCAGCTGGGGCTTGGCCAGGCTGATGCCAGAAGCCAAGATTCAGGAGGCAAGAGCTTCATCATGTCTCCCACATGGGTGCAGGGGTCCAAGCATTTGGTCCATCTTCTGCTGCTTTCCCAAACCATTAGCATGGAGCTGGATTGGGAGTGGAGCAGCTTGGACTGGATGGTGGGATGTTGGAATGCTGGAGTTGGAGGCATTGGCTTAACCTGCCACACCACAATGCTGGCCTCCACATGTAAACTCTAAAAGAAGAGTATAGTGGCTGGCATTGCGGCACTCTGGGAAACCCCTTACCATGCCAACATCTGCTATCAGAATGCCTGTTCAAGTTTCAGCTGCTCTACATCTGATACAGCTTGCTACTCATATACTTGGGATGGCAGTTTCCTTGTGGGAAACAATGGTGCAGTTCCTGGCTCCTGGCTTTGGCCTGGCCCAGACCTGGCTGCTAACAGCCATCTGGGGACTGAACCAACAGATGATCTATCATGTATCTAACCATCTCTGTACCCCTCTCTCTTTCAATCTGCATTTCAGATTATAATTTTTAACTGAGTTCAGCTAAAACTCTTGCAATTCTTCAAGTATTTAATTGAAGATAATAAAGAATGTGATACTTGACTATTGTTTTCTTAGGGTTCTAAATGGAAAGAGATTTGTCTTCAAAGCATTCATGGTGCAGAACCCTGAACATAACAGTGTTGATTCTTTAACAATCCAAACACAGCATCAAGTGGTGTCTCCCATATTTCATTTCAATGAAATCTAAAAAACCAAGGCCTATGAGAACTTAGATAAATATTTCAACATTTAATCTCTGAAGTTTCATTTTCTTGAAGGGAGCCAGGTGTTTTATGAGATATTGCTAGTGATACTAAATATATAAGCCATCAGTGTTAACCTAGAAATCTGAGAGTTTCTCTACAACTATTGCAAAGATTTAGATTGAGTCAAAACCTTGTATGGTACCTTTTTGATGCAAGATAGTCACCAATAATAAATACAGAAGTAAGAAAAACTATGGTAAGTGACTATGCTGTGTTATATCCTTTGCAATGAAATTTAACTGATAGTCATTTCATTCAAAATGAGATTTCTTATCAAAAAAGTTAGCAGAAGCATAATAAATCAAGACCTACTTAGCATGTCAAATTACAGCACTGACATTTATGTCGATATAGACTTAATCTGCAAATAAGAATGTACTGTGTATACTAACCTGCCTGCAGGTTGTCTGCTTCTTCATACCTCGAGATCAAGCACAGTTGGGCAGAGGTTGTTCTATGGTCATTGTTACAGTGGTCCTGGTTCAGGAGACAAAAGCCGATATGCTTTGGCCTGGTGTCACAATACATGTTCATTACCCATGAATATTTGTAGATTTGTTTTTCTGAGATGATGAAAAAATCTAGCTGTCTCATTAGAAGAATCAGCCTGTGCTCACACAACCCAGGTACAAAACTGCTCAACATGTGGAATATCAGTTTCTTCCTCACTGATCAGTCTAATCCACCAAATGGAAGGAGCACTGTAGGCCAGATGAGGGCAGCAGAGCGATAACGATACAGGTAGAGGAAAGATCATGTTTGGCTGTCAGTAAAGCTAATTCCTTTGGAACTCAGAAGTCAAACACTAGGATCAGGTGGGAGACATTCAGTCAGTCGTGACAATGTATAGACTTAGTTTGGGAGACTCTAACCCTTCAGTGCCTTATCCTGCATGTTTTTAGATATGGGTAATTCAGTCTTTTTTAAATCAAGTTTACATAAAGTTTTATGCAAATATTTCCAGAAACCATTTCTTACAAGATGACTATTGTCCCTCTGTGGAAATTCTGAAGCTGCTATTTCCTCTGTTCAGTATAAGAATTGCAATAAAATATCATTTTACAAGTACATGGGTTACGGCAGCACATGGTAAACAAATAAACTCAAAGACAGAAGAGATTAGAAGAAAGTCCATAAAAACCTTCTAATCCACAGATGCAGTTTTCTTAGGCCCACGGCTGCACTACGAATGCCCTTAGCCTTGGAAAAGTACATGCTAAAACCATTTACACTTACATACATACATATTTCTATTCAAATTAAGTATACCAAATATGTAATACTTACTTGGAAAAAATTGGTTTTTTTTCCTTCCATTTCCTACAATTCTGTTATGTTACATTGATATATTGCCTTCAGCTACTCTGATTTTACAACCCATGGTAACATCTGATGGTCTCTTAAAAATTCCTTATATTTTGGGTATTTATAATGTTTCTTACTTCAGATTATATTAGAATGCCTTTGTTTCAAAAATTTTTTCAGATCTTCCCTTCTATAAAAGTTGAGATTTTTCTCTCACTTCTATTTGATCAGAATTGAAGGGATTCTAAACTAACTCAAGTATTACTGTAGATATTTCTATAAAAAAAAGTTCTTTTTTGTGTTGCACTTTTATAATTAAACTATTCCATATTTATTATCCAGAATGAAATTTCTATTACCATTAGGATTCCTATCAGGATAATATTAATACATTTTAAAGCCTTTATTAATATTCAAAATATTAGTACATATCTGACCACTTAAATAATTATATTGTAATTTTATTATTTGTAATTTATTATTTTATTATTGTATAATTATATTGTAATTTTACTGTTTTTAGGATGCTATCATCTTCAGGAAAATTAAAAAGTTTACTGTCATGTTTTAACCTGTAATTATTATTTTTTAAAATTTTTATTTATTTTTTTTTTGAAAGGCAGAGTGGACAGTGAGAGAGAGAGACAGAGAGAAAGGTCTTCCTTTTGCCGTTGGTTCACCCTCCAATGGCCACCGCGGCTGGCGCGCTGCGGCCGGCGCACCGCGCTGATCCGATGGCAGGAGCCAGGTGCCTATCCTGGTCTCCTATGGGGTGCAGGGCCCAAGCACTTGGGCCATCCTCCACTGCACTCCCGGGCCACAGCAGACAGCTGGACTGGAAGAGGGGCAACCGGGACAGAATCCGGCGCCCCAACCGGGACTAGAAGCCGGTGTGCCGGCGCCGCAAGGCAGAGGATTAGCCTAGTGAGCCGCGGTGCCGGCTTATTTATTTATTTTTTGATAGGCAGAGGGACAGTGAGAGAGAGAGAGACAGAGAGAAAGGTCTTCCTTTACCCTTGGTTCACCCTCTAATGGCTGCTGTGGCTGGCGTGCTGCGGCCGGCGCACCGCGCTGATCCAAAGCCAGGAGCAAGGTGCTTCTCCTGGTCTCCTATGGGGTGCAGGGCCCAAGCACTTCGGCCATCCTCCACTGCACTCCCGGGCCACAGCAGACAGCTGGCCTGGAAGAGGGGCAACCGGGACAGAATCCGGCACCCCAACCCAGACTAGAACCGGGTGTGCCGGCACCGCAGGCGGAAGATTAGCCTATTGAGCCACGGCGCCAGCCTTAACCTGTAATTATTATGACTTACATGGTATTCTAAAACTATTACACAGAAGTCTTGAAAGTAATGGCAGTAATGTCATCATATAACAGTGATGACTTGCTGTATGAAATGTTCTGTTAGCTAATTTTGTCATTGTGCAAACATCATGCGATGTATTTACAGAAACTAAGAAGGCTGGCATCACTAAATGATATAATCTTAGAGATCACCACAATTTATGGTCTGTGATTGACTTTATTGTCCATATAAGGTGCATGACTGTATATTGTAAATGAATGTTACCACTTAGCATTCATTCTCCCTTTTTCTTTATACAAAAATTGAGTTTATTATTTGCAGCAATATTAAAAATAAAAAACTTCTTAGATTTTATTACAGCCAGGAGGGGCCAGACTCTTAATTCATATTTATATACAAAATATTGGTGAGAACTTGTAGACAAGTCTAAACATAGTCATATTCAGTTGTGACTCTGTAGTCCTTTGCTCTTCCCCTCTGCCTCTGCTCAACATGACAGAAGCAGCAAGGAGAGCTCAAGCGATTCTTATGTGAATCTGCTGTTTACAGCTGAACATATTCCTGACTGCCACAGATGTTACCCTCATGTGATTTCTGAATTTAATCATTTATCTTTAGGGTCTGATGGATGCAAAAGATTATGAACTGGAACATGGAAGCCTGATACTATTTCTATTTATTTGTTATTATTAATTTTAAACTACTGAAGTTAGTCAGAAGAACAAGAAGAGAAGAAAAAGATTCTGGCCAGCGCTGTGTCTCACTAGGCTAATCCTCCACCTGCGTCGCCGGCACTCAAGGTTCTAGTTCCGGTTGGGGTGCCGGGTACTAGTCTCGGTTGCTCCTCTTCCAGTCCAGCTCTCTGCTGTGGCCCAGGAGTGCAGTGGAAGATGCCCAAGTGCTTGGGCCCTGCACCCCATGGGAGACCAGGAGAAGCACCTGACTCCTGGCTTCGGATCGGCACAGTGTGCCGGCCGCAGTGGCCTTTGCGGGGGTGGGGGTGGGGTGTGAACCAATGGAAAAGGAAGATCTTTCTCTTTCTCTCTCTCTCTCTCACTGTCTAACTCCACCTGTCAAAAAAAAAAAAAAGAATCTGGAACATTGACATCTATGGTCAGATGATGGAAATGTGGAAAAGAAAATGAATAGCACATACTGATTAATGTTTTGCTTGATTATTGTAGTTTATCCTTAGTTCTTTTTCCTAATATATTTATTCATTTTTGTATGTTAACTCATTGTTTTTTATTTCCATAAGACTTAATACTATGAGTCATATTTGTTTTGTAAAATCTGATTTTTGATGTTCATTACATTCATGTCCTCATATTAGAAATAATATAAGCATAATGACTATCACTATTCTGAGCACATTTGGACAAATATTTACTATTTTAATGGAGTTTGTTTTATTATCAACACCTAAATTTCTTGTGTTTTCATATATCACCCAGGAGAGTACTTCAACAAGTTTATGGAAAAAGGATAAATGTATTTTCATGTACAATATGCATTTCCATGAACTTTTTGAAGACTACTTATGTTATATTATTTATATAGAAATATTATATATTATTTTATTTGTTGATTTATTAGGTAAAATACTAGAGTATGTCTCAAATGTCAAGCCATTTTAAAATCTATCATTAATTTCTGATTATGTATTTTCTTCAGATAATGTGACAAGCACAGCATCAAATGTTTGAAATACATTCAAGTATAATTTTACAACCAATTTCTAGTGGAGAATTCTGGTTGTCAGGTCTGAAAATAGTTTTTTCTATCCAAATTTCAATCTTGTTAATTATATTGTTAAAATCCATCATGTTTTCGTTTGACTTTGTAATAAAACTTAAGTTCTATGTTTAAGATCTCTGATTTAATGTTTTATTTTTCTAGATCTTAATAAATTCATGTCCTTCAACAACTGACCATGTAGCATCCATTGGCCTATGAAATGCCAAGAGACGCTTTAAAGTGGCTGGCAGAAGACTGAATAGGTATCATTCATTTATCTCTGCAGTTTCATCTGCCAAAAGGACAGCAATATTTCACTAACAGGCTATTCTGTCTGCTCCCATCCTGCAATGAAAATCATGGAAAGCATTACCTCATCTGGCCCACAATGGACATGCAGAATGAAAGAAAGTAAACCTGAATACATTTGAGATAATTGTGTCTGGCTGTAGAATTTACCCTTTGGTAACAGGTAGAATATTTTGGTACACATGAAGCCTAGGTAAATGAGAGATTGAAAATGGAGTTCAAATCAGTGGGGAGATATGAGCAGGAGATGTGTATTTAGTGGTCATCAATAAAAAGACAAGAGGGGCCAGTGCTGTGGCGCAGTAGGTTAATTCTCCGCCTGCGGCGTCGGCAAATCATATGGGCACAGGTTCTAGTCCAGGCTGCTCCTCTTCCAATCCAGCTCTCTGCTATGGCCTGGGAAAGCAGTAGAAGATGGCCCAAGACTGGGAAGAAGCACCTGGCTCCTGGCTTCAGAACGGCGCAGCTCCCACCATTGCAGCCAATTGGGGAGTGAACCAACAGAAGGAAGACCTTTTTCTCTGTCTCTCCCTCTCACTGTCTATAGCTCTGTCTCTCAAATAAATAAATAAAATCTTAAAAAAAAGAAAAATCCAAGAGAGTGACTTTAGAGGAAAAGAAAAAAATACAGAAATACTGAGCCCTGGGATCTAGAGCATTAGAAGTTCTGGAAAAAGGAAAAAAACAAAACATCAGGGCTAGGCACTGTGGCATAGCAGGTAAAGGCACCGCCCGAAGTCCATGCTGCTCCACTTCCCATCCAGTTTCTGCTATGGCCTGGGAAAGCAGTAAAGGATGCTCCAAGTCCTTGGGCCCCTGCACCCACGTGGGAGAACCAGAAGAAGCTGCTGGCTTCTGGCTCCTGACTTCAGATTGGACTGGCGCAGCTTGGGCCGTTGTGGCCATCTGGGGAGTGAACTAGTGGATGAAAATTTCTCTCTCTCTCTCTCTCTCTCTCTCTCTCTCTAACTCTGCCTTTCAAATAAATAATTTTTTTAAAAAAATCAAAAAGGGTTCAAAAATGCAGGAGTCAAAGGGAAGGCAAAAAGCAAAGTATGGTAATATAGGACTTTAATTAAAGAACAAAGAGAAGTAAAGTATTAGCTATGCCAAGTGTTGCGTATCAACCATCTACAATTGACAATTAACCATGAGTTCTAGCAACTTGGAGACCATTGGTGACCATGCCCAGACCAGCTGTGGTAAAGAGGAGGTGACATGGACTCATTTGAGAAATGTGAAAACAAGAGTTGGAGACATCAAATAAAGGCAAAGATTTTGCACAGTTCTAAAAAGGTAAATAAATAAACAGAGCAATAATTCATATAGGAAATAGGATATTTAAAAAGTGCTTCTAATAGAGAAGCTCAGAATATTTGAATATTAATGAGATTGGTGAAATACAGAGAGCAACATTAATAATGCAAGAGAAGTGGCTTTTTATGTCTATCCCTGGAAATGATGTCACAATCCAACTTAATTTCAATGTAGTTGAAGATGAAGGAACACAAAGTTAATTCTGCCAATAATTTAGAATGTTGATAGTAATACCTTCTTGCATATAGGAATACTTTAAATAGTTGAATTGTTTTTATTTATTTATATATTTTGTGAAAAATAAAGGTATTGAAGGAAATTTCTAGTCCTTCCATAGGGACAAAACAAAAAAGAAATATATCCCTGAGTCTCTGCAAATTTCTTTTATCTACTGCAAAATTATTCAAATATGATGATAGGAATATGGACAGTTATTCTGTAGTGACAAGATGACAGCAGAGTATAACAGTACAGATGGTAGAAAACTGTGTACTGTAGATTCGGTTCCCTGGAAGAAGAGACTTAGATGGGTGGTCTTGTGTGTGTATTTTATCCAATGGGTGCCGTCAAAACAAAATCAATGAGGAAGTCAGAGAAGCAACTGAGCATCCATTGTCTTGTATCAGGAAGTCATTGGCTGAGAGTCCTCTGCCAGTGGTAGGAAAGGGTGATTGTAACCTCCCCAGAACTTTCAGCAAGGACGACTGAGACCAAGGACAAGTCCCTGGAGAAGTGTGCGATGATGAACAATTAGCAGCTGCTGTGAAAACAGAGATCAGAAGCATCAAGCCCAGGGAAGGACACCACTACTATGCTATGGAAATTATCTTCTGATTAGTTCAATTTTTTTTTCTGTGAAACAGGAAGCAAAGTCATTACATAAAAGAGAATATATAAGGAGGTAGTGAATATTCGAAGAGAAAAGATGACATAAACTAATCATGAAGGGCATTGGAAATGTGAATGGATAAGAAGTATTAAGAGCCCATACAAGACTTTTGGTCATGAGTTTAACACAAAACAAATCAGTGTCATCCAATTGCACTCTTCCTTAACTATCTTCACTGGAAGCTGCAGGTACGTGAGCAAAGGTTTAACCAAGATTCTAACCTTCGTGTGTCAGTATGAATCAGTAAACAAAGACCAAGACAATTCAAGCTATAGTACAGACAATATTGACAATATAATATTTAAATTGAATATAAAAGAAATAAAAAAAATCAAAGAATTAAGTAAAAGAAGAGATGGATTTAAAAAATACAGATGGTCTTTTACTTATGGGTCTACTCAGGAGTTTTTGACATTACAATGAAGTCAGCATGATATGCATTCAATAGGAACCACAGTTCAAATTATGAGTTTTTGTCTTTTCCTAGCAGAGAGATAATCTTGCAGTGCTGGGCAGTTACAGTGAGCCACAGCTCCAGTCAGCCCCTCAGTTATGAGAATAACCAACCAACAACTCTATAGTGTGCTGTGTTGCTAAGGGATCATCTTTGGTAGATTAGGTGTATTAAATGGCTCTTCAACCTATGATATTTTCACCTTACAGAGGGTTTATTGGGACATAATCCATCACAAATGGAGGAGTACCTAAATTGGGTGGAGATCAGAGAAAGAGACAAGATATGTGTTGTACAAGTTCTATGGTTCTCTAGAACAGTGGAAGTAGAACCACATCAACACACACACACACACACACACACATAGCCAGAGAGAGAGAGAGAGAGGGACAGGTAGAGAGAGAGGGGGAAGGAGAAAGAGATTTACATCAAAGAATTGGCTGAAATGATCGCTGGGGATAGGGAGTCTTCATCTCCAGGCTGGCGGAATGGAAACTCAGGCAAGAGTTGATGCTGATGTCTTCAGACAGTTTTTTCTTCTTCCTTAGAAAACTCTCATTTTTTATTCTTAAGACCTTTCAAGGGGTTTGTTTTATACCCACGGAATTATAAAGGTAAACTCTTTTGCTTAAATTGATCATAGATGTCAATCACATCTATAAAATACATTCACAAAGACACTCAGATTAGCATTCAACTAAATAAATGGATAGTACAGTCTAGCCAAATAGACACAAAAAAAAAATAACCAACACACGCATGAACTTGAGATCATAGCAGGATTGCAGTTGTTGGTGATGACAAACTTTAGAGTATACTGGTAGTATGTAGTGATTGAGTTTGGTAGATAGAAGTTGAGTTTGGCATAGAGATGAAGTTATATTCAAGAACAAAGTATTAAAAAATGTATATGGAGTTCCGGTTGAAGACAGCAGAACAGGAAGGGAGCCTACTGCTCTAGTCTAGGCAAGGGTATTAAAAAAAAAAAAAGTAGAGAGAGCGTAATCTCAGGGAAGGATTAGGGAGAAGATGGCAGAGGAAACTCCAATGCAAATTGGGGGGGGGGGGGGCACTGTGAACCTATGTAGAGGGTGCGGATGCACAAAGCTCAGGAACCCAGCAGCCAAGAGCCTCAGCATCAGCTTTGGAGTGAGGTGAGACTAGAATGCAGCAGCCCAAGCCACTGATGATAGAACTTCAGAAAGAGCCTGGCATGGGCCTGGCTTGGAGCCCTGTGGGAGACAAGTGTACCTGCTAACCTAAAGAGAAACAAGGTGGGGAGCATGTTTCTCTCTCCCAGACCACCTGGCACCAGTATCCTGTAACTAGCTGAGATAGGGTGGGCACCATTTTGGACATATGTAACAGCTGCACCAGCTTGTGTGTGCATCCCAGCTAGCAGCCAAGAGGAGATACCTGAATCTGGCCAGGAGAATTAACACTGTGGCTGTGTGGGAGAGCTAAGGGCGTGGCTGGGACTTTGGGCAGTCACTGTGAGCAGCTCCGCATGCTCCCTGATTCCCTGGTGAGGGGCATTACTTCAGGATCCATTTCCTCTCCAAAGATTGCATGGATCCTTTGTGTGGTTCTTGTGGCAGGGCAGATGAAAATTATGCCCATCCGGGCTAGCACCCAGGCTTTGCACTCCTCTGAGGAGAGGAGAAGAGAGGAGAGGAGAGGAGAGGAGAGGAGAGGAGAGGAGAGGAGAGGAGTGTGAGAATATGCCAACGGAGCAAAACAAATCTTTTCTCAAATTAAAAAAAAAAAAAAAGAGAGAGAGAGAGAGAAAGAGAGAGAGATTTACCACATCCAACTTGGGTGTCACCCTGGACACTCCCCTCACCCTGGAGCACTGAACAGAGCTCCCTGACCACACCCAGCACAGGCCTCTGGGTAGGCACTGAAAGAGTGGATACACCACCAAGCCACAGAGGCATAGACCAAAGATAAAAGCCATCACAGGGGAAAAAAAAAAAAGTATCACCACAAATGCCTAACAATAAACACAGCAATTCAAGAAATAAGAATAAGGAAGACAACACGACATCCCCAAAAGAACACAACAAAATACTAGAATGTGAAGATGAAGAGATTGACAAAATTCGAGAAATGGAATTCAAACAATTGATCGCAACATTACTTAGAAGTAATCAGAAGCAAATTCATGAACTAAAGAAATCCATACACAACATGCCATTTTCTGCGTAAAGCCTGCCACTGTTTTATCTCCTAACCTTGTGGAAATGATTACCTTTAGAATTTTATTTTAATCATATCTCCTTGAATGACTTATTTATAATGGTCAAGTGAAAATTAAACATGAATAGAAACAGTGTATAGCATTGTTGTGAAGATTTCATACTGAGTAGGAGGTTACACTACATAAATTCCTATTTGTATTTCAAATCATAAATATGATGATATTAGAATCTCTCAGAAAGCTGTTGGGAGATTCTATAAATTATTTCCTCACCTTTTAAAAATCTGTATCTGTACTCAATTGAGTTCCTGTAAATTGTTCTGTCCTGCTCACAAGTTAACAAGTATCTATGGCAAATTAAAATATAATGATACAGTTTTTAGATATTTAACAAACTTAAGAAAGATATTCATAAGCAAAAAATTGTTATACAATATTTTCACATCTAAAATGGGCACAATGTTAGTATTTTATATGGCAAAATCAGAAACATACAATTTGCCAAGGAATAATTTTTTTTCTAATCCAAATTCAGGTTTTCTCAGGTGTAGAATTGAACTTAGTTGGTTATGATTTCCCAATTTTGCACAAGTATTTTCTAATAAAAAATGCAGCAACGAGTTCAGAGGTGTTTGTGATCAGTTCTTGGGCTAAACTACCATGAATTTTGTAACTCTGCCACAAAAGATGGAATCATAAATCCATGATATATTTTGATTTTGAGACTTGAGCAAAGAAAAAGAAGAGAGGAATGTTGCTAAAATAATGTAAAGGCTAGCATGCATTGCCTAGAAGCAAGGATGTAAATGTAAACATGATGAAACATTCTTCACTACAGAGTGTACAAGCTTACATCCCTGTTTTAGAAAAACTTTGTAACCAATAGCTGTGACAGGAGTAATAATTGTTAATGCAGTATCACCTTGGAATTGCCCAAAGCAAAATGATGAGACTAAAATTCTAAATATTCCTTAATTTCTCTTATTTGTTTGAGGAATTAAAATAAAATGAGACTGACTAATAGAGTTCTAAATTTATTATCTTACTTTTGGCAAATTTAGGATTATCTCTGTCTCTCTCATGCACAGAGAAACAACACACAAACACATACACACATACACATAATAATAACCCTGATTAGTGATGTGTGCACTACTGACACCAAGAAATATTAACAAAACACTCTTTGAAAAGGTCCTTTACATTTTCATTGTTGGCAAGTGTTAGAACAACTCAGTAAAGAGAAGTCAAAATTAACATAGAGAAATAAACATAAAGGAGAAATTTAAAGCACCAGAAAATTTTATTTTGTTAATGTTAATTTTCTGCAATTGGCTCAAAATGCTATGTAGATAATCACTTATGTAATTCAAGTAACACAGTTTTACTTTCAAAATTCAATGCTGGGTCCAAAACTTTCATCTCTGCCAATGCTATTGCAACCTAATATTAATGTATTACATGTAGAGAAGTATATATAACCCCTGGAGTCAGCTCAATTAAGTCTTAGTGTGAGTTAATTCCTATTTGTTGTCATTTTTCTCCCCTACTGCTATGATTGATTTTGGCCTAGTTATATTTTGAATAGATAATTTGATTATTTTTTATAATTCAATAAACACACAAAAATAATTAAATGAAAATTCCCAACTGAAAACAATATTTCTCATAAGCATTTAATGTATTAACACTAGCACTGACTCTAAACCTAGTCTGATTATTAATCTTCTCAGTTTTTCTTTTTAAAGAAGCTATGTTTTCATTTATTTTCCATATGAGATTTGTTTTATTGATACTTTTTTTCGATCACAAATGATGTATTTTCCTGAGAGTTATATTAATCTTATCCAGTAGTCTATATATATATGTATATATATATATATTATAAATATACATTTTAGAGACATCATGGCACAGCTATTTAAGCCACTGCTTGTGACGCCAGCATCTCTTATTAGAGTGTCGGCTTGATTCCCAGTCGCTTTGTTTCCAATCTAGCTCTCTACTAATGAGTCTAGGAAAGCAAAAGAATATGGCCCAACAGGCCTATTAATGGCTGATCTGTACAGTGATCTGCCCTCAAGCAGACCCAACAGGCCAGTCCACTGCAGTGGCTTTCAAAGTGGTAAGCCTGGGCTTCAGCAGAAGTCAGCTTGTGAAGAGCCCTGGCAGCTCTGCCAAGAGTTGGATCACTGGAAATGGACCTGCCCTGGAGTCGAAGGATGCCCAGGTCAGAGCCACAGATCTTATTGGCTCTAAGCTGAAAAGCCCTTCACTCAGCCCAACTTCCAAAGGGACCACTGCAGCTGAGGGTATGGTCAAGTAGGGTCAGCAACATTGCAGGCAGAACTGTAAATTTCTTGTTAGAGATGCCCCCTGCCTTTACCTGGCCAACTCTCCTCCCAGGCCAGCCAAGTAATGAAAGTCAACAGAGTGCCTTCCCCTAGGAGGTTCACACCTTCCTTAGGATATACCCCATGTGAAGAGATAGATAGGTCTGGGCCTCTGAATTTACAAGGCCTAAAGCCCACCAGATTATTATCAAGCCCCTTCTATCAGGTTCTATTTGCCTCTCAATCAGAAAACTTAATTGTAGCTTAGACAGCACCTTTCTTAGCTCCTCTAATAATGACTCTGTCCTTTGTTCTAGGCCCTGTCTAGTGCACTTGGGCCCCATTCCTTTGTAATCATAACCTCTACTCTACCTCCAATGGCTCTACTCCCAACCTGTGTGTACTGATGGTCCTCTTCCCCACTTAATGCTGTATAATTGTTCAAACCTGGTAAATGCCACTCTTAGGATCATTGGTTACTATCCTCACTCTGTCTTTTATGACCTTGTCTAAATATGATCAGAGTCGGTAAACTTGGAAGGCTTCCATAGCCTTGGCAACTCATGACGACAGCCTAGGATGGTTACTGGCGCCATAAACTAGAGTGTCAATTTGTTGGGTCAACAACAGGAGTCACTGTGCACTTGTTCTTCATGTGGGATCTCTGTCCTTAATGTGCTGTACATTGTGATTTAATGCTATAACTAGTTCTCAAACAGTATGTTTCACTTTGTGTGTCTATGTGGGTGCAAACTGTTGAAATCTTTATACTAAATTAATCTTCTGTATATAAAGAGAATTGAAAATGAATCTTGATGCAAATGGAAGGGGAGAGGGAGTGGGAGAGGGGAGGGTTGCGGGTGGGAGGGAAGTTATGGGAGGGGGAAGCCATTGTAATCCATAAGCTGTACACTGGAAATTTATATTCATTAAATAAAAGTTAAAAAAAAAAGAAAAAAAAAAGAATATGGCCCAAGTACTTGGGCCCCTATTACTTACATTGGAGACTCAGATGGAGTTTTGTGCTTCTGGCTTCAGCTTTACCAGCCCTAGATGTTATAGTCATTTTGGGAGTGAAACAGCCGATGAAAGATATGTGTGTGTGTCTGTGTGTGTGTGCATGTGTGCGCATGTGTTTGCTTCCCCTCTACTGCATTGTCAAATAAACAAATCTTAAATACTTTAACTTCTAAACTTGATTTCTCTTTAGAAATGGGTATCTTTTATGTTAATGACTGTATATTATGAAATATCATATCTTTAAAAAATACTCAGATTTTAAATATAAACTACCTGTCATATCAAATATATTGAAACTATGTAAAGTTAGGAAATATTTTCATATTTGCCTTCCTGTTATGTAGACACATTTTATATCCTATCCACACCTGTGTATAAACATGTGTATGTGTATATATGTGCATATCAAGTTTCATGAAATCTACCAATAGTGAGATAATTATGTATCAAACCTGGCATATATATACATAAAATCTTAAAATATAATTTTATCAATATTTACATTTTAAGAAAACCTAAATGGAGCTGAATATAAGTTGTTTGTATATAAAGGGCTTTCTTTGAAAGAATTTTAACAGTAATTATCTAGCACATTGTACCAGGTGAATTGGTTTTATATATATATATATATATATATATATATATATATATATATATATTTGGATTTTGTGATGCCACACAACATATGGCATGAAAAATCTGGAATTCTCTCTTCTGCCAGTATCTAAATATTTTAGCTCCATTAAATGTAACTCTCATTCAAAGCCATTCAATAACACTTGTAGACCCATAGTGGGTTTTAATAATATACTTAATGAATCTTATGAGAGCTCCTGGGTTTTCAAGTAATCTCCATTTCCATTCTTATCGATGGACCAGATAAAATGAATGAGTATGACTCAAAAGAAACAAAAGACTGGGTTCTCATGACTTTCAAAAACCTAGGTTGTATTTTATGAGCATAATTTTGAGACGGTTTGGATGCATCAGAGAGGGGGCAAGGAAGGTTCACGTTAGTATTTTTTTTCCATTTGTGTGATTTACACATGTGGAAAAATGGTGATAAGGAACAAAGAAAACAGGTATTATATAAGCAAATATACATAAAACCCAGAATTAGCATTTGTCAGGAAGTTCACCCAAAGGTAACCTAGAAAAAAGTCAACAGAATAAATTTTACTTACAGACCTGAGTCAACATTCCCTATTTTAAATCAACTGCAGTAGGCTGGATGAGGGGATCAGTGAATTGGGAAGTAGTAATGATAAAATTCTCGAGTTTCCCACTGCATAGCAGTAGGCTAGAACAAGAAGGAAGACTGCAAATGACAAATTTAAAAGAAATAAAAGCAATTTTCCAAAAAGAAGTAAAATAAAATCAAGAGACCATGTAAAAACATTTCTAAAAAAGATTAAGGTAAAGCATAAAGGGAGGAGAAATGAAACAGGAACTCTACTGGAGGCCATAATCAACCGAGCAGTCAGACGCAGAAATCAGCCTGGCAGTGAAGATGCTGGTTAAGATTCCCACTTCCCACATCAAGGTGCCTGGGTTCTACAGTCAGTGCAGCTTCTAACTCAAGCTTCCTGCTGATGCACGGTCTGGGAAGCAGCAGAGACAGCTCAAGTGATTGGGTTCCGGCCATTCATCTGGGAGACCTGGACTGCATTCCTGGTCTCAGCTCTGATCTGGTTCATTCCCTGTTTTGAGTATTTGGTGAGTGAATGAGCGGGTGAGACTTCTCATTCTCTCTACCTTGTTCTCTCAAATGAATTTTAAAAATATATTTCCAATTATAGCTCCAACATGTAAAGAGATTTGGAGTCTTCACTGTCATTCTTACAACTTGAGAACCCATGACATTAGTGAGCTTTGGCACAGTGGTGAATTCACTTTTTGGGACTCCTATATCCCAGATTTAAAAGACTGGATTGAAATCCCAGCCCTTCCCTTCTGATTCCAGATTTCTGCTAATGTACAATCTGAGAGACAGCAGACGGTGACTCCAGTTCATGAGTGTCTGCAACCCACACAGAAGACCTGGTTTGAATTCTAGGCTCTTAGTTTTGGTCCAGTCCAGGCTCTGGCTGTTGCAGGCATTTGGTGAGTGATCCAGTACAACGAAGATCCCTCTACCTCTCCCTCCCTCCCTTTCAAATACAGTGAAAAATAAATGAAAAAATAATACTAGACACATTTAAAACCAATGGTTTTTTGTTGGACACACAAGAGAAAGGAGTTTGCCATCCTGAAATCTGCAGAGCCAAGTGAACCCAGAAAACCCCAGCAGAAGGCTATTTACCTGGAGCAGAACTACTGGAGATGTGACAGGTAAGAACAGTTAAACGGTACTTTTGCCATATTTCTAAGTGCCAAATTGGGACTACAATATAAGCAAGAAATACTGAGGCAGTGCTCTCAGAGATGCCCTCACACTCTCACAGGTTTTACCTGCAGAAAACGCACCAGGTCCTCAAATGAAAGACCCAGGAAATAGTCTCTTGTGGCCAGTAAGGGTATAGGGAGAGCAGTCCTTGTGAAATGCATTCATTGCCTTGCTCTCCAGGGGGAAAAGCTTTAAAAGAGATTTGTCTCAGGGCCATCAAAGAAGAACATTCCTCAAACAAGAAACAGGGATAAAAGCAGCAGACAAGAGACACTGAACCACTTTTTGCAAAATATCAACATTTGTAAAATATCAACAGGGATCCGGTATAATAAAAATGGATGATGGGTGGTGATTAAAAAAGCACAGACTTTTTGGCAAGGAGAACTTTTGGCAAAGAGACCTTAAGAATGCCTAAAACAAAGACAACAGAGGTAGTTGAAGTCTTCGACATCCATATCAAAAAGCTGTAAGATATAAACTTTGTCTGAAAAAGAGTAGTTACAGAAGTTAAGAAGGATGACTAAAAACGCACTGTAGAGGTGATTGAAAGTTGCATGTGTCTAAATCCACAGTGAACATTCAACAGAGGTCTACTATATTAACTCTGCATGTCAAAAAAAAAAAAAAATCAATGACAAAGGCCTGCACTGTGGCGCAGAGGGTAAAGCCACTGCCTCAGTGCCCACATCCTATATGGACACCAGTTCCAGTCCTGGCTGTTCCACTTTCAATCCAGCTCTCTGCTGTGGCCTTGGAAAGCAGTAGAAGATGGCCCAACTCCTTGGGCCCCTGCACCCGCATGGGAAACCTGCAGAAAACTCCTGATTCCTACCTTCTGCCTTCGAATTGGTGCAGTTCCAACCATTGTGACCAATTGACAAGTGAACCAGCGAATGGAAGAGCTCTCTCTCTCTCTCTCTCTCCCTCTCCCTCTCCCTCTCCCTTTTCCTCTCCCTCTTCTTCTCTCTCTGTGTAACTCTTTCAAATAAATAAATAAATTTATAATTAAAAAATCAATGACAGACATCAAACCACAGATCCAAGAAGCTCAGAGAACACTAAGTAGGACAAATGCTAAAATAAATGTATTTTGGTTTTAGGTTTACATGTCATTAAGTGGTAGCTCAATGCCCTGCATGATAAACAGAAAATTTTGATAAACTGTACAAAATAATTTTCACTTCTTTTTATTTCAGACATAGAGAGATAAAGATGGGGAGTCCTCAAATGCCCACAATGGCAGAGATAGGGCTGGGTTGAAGCTAGGATCCAAGTACTCTCACATTGGTGGCAGAAATCTAAATGTTTGAGTCATCACCATGGATACCCAGGGTGCACAGCAACAGAAAGCTGTAGTTGGAATCCAGAGCCAGGTGTTGAACTCAGTTATTCCATTAATGGGCTACAGGTATTTTTAACTAGCAGGCTAAGTGCTCACCCTATATTCATTTTAACTTCCTCAATGCTTTAATTACCTTTATGCTGCTTATAAAATAATTCCATAGTTTGGGTAATTTATGATGAAAACAATTTATTGGATCATAGTCCTAAAGGCTGGAAAGACCAAGATTAAGACACTGGCATCTAACAAGGGCTATCTTGCTGTATGATCACATAGCAAAAGGCATTCCATGCCAGAAGGGAAAGAAACAGGGAGAAAGAGTAAGAGGGGAAAATCCACTCTTAGAGATAGGAGCATTAGTCCATCCAAGAGGATGATGCCCTCACGACCTAAATCTTCCAAGTCCTACCTTCTGATACCGTCACAATGGCAATTACATTTCAACATGAGTTCTAGAGGACATCAACATTCAAACCATAGCACTTGGGAGATAGATATTTATTTTCCCAATTTATTAATTTAAAATACTTATAAAAATGCATTGATATGCTTATTTCAGAATAATAAGTTGTTACCAGATATAAAATGTTGGATAGTTATTTATTTATATCATACAATGAAAGCAAAACACACAAAGGCATATAAACCTCCCTTCCTACATTAGTTCTTTTTTTTTTTTTTAATTTTTGACAGGCAGAGTGGACAGTAGAGGGAGACAGAGAGAAAGGTCTTCCTTTTTGCCATTGGTTCACTCTCAATGGCTGCCGCGGTAGGTGCGCTGCGGCCGGCGCACCACGCTGTTCCGATGGCAGGAGCCAGGTGCTTCTCCTGGTCTCCCATGGGGTGTAGGGCCCAAGGACTTGGGCCATCCTCCACTGCACTCCCTGGCCACAGCAGAGAGCTGGCCTGGAAGAGGGGCAACCGGGACAGGATCGGTGCCCCGACCAGGACTAGAACCCGGTGTGCCAGCACCACAAGGCGGAAGATTAGCCTACTGAGCCACGGCGCCGGCCTCCTACATTAGTTATTTAGTCAGGTTGTTCACCCTCTACTTTTCATACATATCTCAGATAATTGTAACTGAAAACTTCCTTTATTTTCAATTAACATTGTGAACTGGAACCTAGTGGCTTAATTGGCCTTTCAGACTGCAGGGCTCTGCCGGCTGGAGCGCACATTGAGTGCTGCTCTGATTACAGTCTGAGTCCAAATCAGTTAGCTTTCTCCAGGTTCCTGTGTCTGAGAGCGCTGAGTTTCATCAGCTAGAGCAACACATTATGTTTTAAAAGGGAGATGCTAGTTATGTTGCACCTGGAAAAGATGAGGGAATTCCAGGTTCTGAGTGATGATTTTTCAAATTAAATCATGTGTTAGAGTGAGCATTTTGCCCATTGCAAAAGTCTGAAACACTGTGAACCAAGCTCATAACATAAACTGAAAGCATAAAATGAGAAAAGTCAGTCCATCCTGGCTAAATTTAATGCAACAATGGAGTGGTTCAATGATAAATAGGAGAGGCAATTGACATAAACTAAAACTCTCCTGGGTAAAGCAGAAGGTATGGTTCTGCTATATCTGTTTTTATTTATTTTCTAAGCTAAACATATGTAATTGCTTGGCATTTCTTAAACAAAGTGATTCCTCTTGTCAACCCTGCCCTTTCTTCTGGTGAAAGCCAGTTTATGAGTACACTTAAAGCCCTATGCTCAGGAAGAAGAAGCAGGTTCAGAGTGCCCTGAGACTTGAAATATCTAGAACATGGCCTTCATGTTCTAAATAGGAATACTATTACCTCAGTGAAGCCTGCAGCTACATCAAGTTTTGGATCATTCCAATGTTCTTTTCCTGTGTAGGAACCACCACCAAACTGGGTGCCCAATGCACCAATTTACTATTTGTAAAAGTTCTCAGGACAGTAACTGTGGAGGTCTCACATATGGTTGCAATCAGATGTCAGCTCTGGCTGCAGCTAACTGGAGGCTTCTTTACTTACAGGTCTGGTTCCTGGTATTCTTGTTGGTTATCTTTTTCTGTCTGAATGTGGTCAACTGGGACATGTCACTGCACAGTGGTCCCAGGGCAACCTGACTTGTAAGACAGCTTCCTTTACCCAAAATGACCATTCCAAGAGAGCAATGCAGAAAAATTCTTTCTGACCAGCATTAGAGTTCATCACAATACAATATCAGCTGTATTTTATTAGTTACAAAGGAAATATAGGGCCAGCCCAAATTCATGCTGTGGGTTCTACACATGCACTGGGAATCATGGTCCACTGGGAATCCATCTTTGGGTCAATTTCTTTAAAAACCAGTTTTGCTTTAGTTGGTATGCCTAAATTGCAGTTGAAGTTTATGTCATGACCTCTACTTAAAACGCCTATCCTTGCATTACTGGGATACTAAAAATCTGCATCTCCTTTGGTTATTTATAGTCTCCTCTTTTCCTTTCCTTTTTTTTTTTTTTTTTTGAAGGTGCTTTGTCTGCCCACCCAGTACTCATGGTTCATTTTAAATTTTTGCACTTGACCCGCCTTCCTAGCCTGCAGAGATCCTTTTGAATACAGAATTTATTATCCAAAATATTTATTATTTCCACCTCCATATCTGTGCAAATTAATAGGGGTCCACCGAAATTTACATTCGATGCAGAGACACAGCAAAGAATAGAGTCGGGGAAAATTTCAGGACATGTCCAAATGACTTGAACTTCAGCCCTGTTGCTAGCTCTTTGGTTATATTCATTTACCCAATTTGCCGTGCTGTGTACATTTCTCTGTTTTATGCGACAGGACATCATGTGAAGCTCTGTCACACTGCTTGGTGAAAATAATTTTCATTTTATCTGAAGCACTTCTCTAAGGCTAAAGCTTCATAACCACATCAAAAAGGACAAGTGAACTAGCCTAGTGTGACTTATTTAATGAGCTTGTATTAGTTCCTCATCATCACTACTCTGCTTTATAGGTGTTCCAATCATGTGCCTTTATTAATAGACTCTGGAAATTTATTCAAAACTGGCCTCAAGATCTCTGGTTTCAGAATATGCCTTTTTGGCTTCAAAACTTATAAGTGCCTCTGACTGTGTAATTTTTCCCATACTTCTCTAGCAATCTTTCATGGTGATGATTATATGCTTTTACTGCCATATCAATTAATTCAAAATTTAATTCACATAGAGTAGAATATGACAGAAAAAACATAGTTGCTCTCTTAGAATTTTCTCTCTTATTTTGGATTTGTATTTTCTTTCACCAATGAAAAGTGCTAAGATTTTACCATTCCAATGTAAAATCTTCTATTTAACAAGAGAGAGAGATGAGAGAGAGAATAAAACATGAGTGGAATATTTTTTCTTATGGTCATGATTACTATTATAACATATTTCCCCATGAGTGGGATGACAGTCCCATGGATCTTCTTCCTCTGAACATTACTGGAATAATCTTTCTTACCCTTTGTTAGTTTTCACTTTTTCCTATAAATATCAGTTCATCATTTGGGGTATGATTATGTTTAGATTATGTCATTTTTAGGTTTTCTACAAAAAATTCAATCATGGCTTTACATATTACTCTTTGTGAAATGACATCAACTTATTTGGATATTTATTTACAACTTAAACTTGCCTGTTCCCATCATGCATTTATGGTACATTTTAATACATTCCAAAACTCTTATCAAGGAGATCATTTGTCATTCTGCTTTCACGTGGAAGGCTTCCATAGCCTTGGCAACTCATGACAAGAGCCTAGGGTGGTTACTGGCGCCATAAACTAGAGTGTCAATTTGTTGGATCAACAACAGGAGTCACTGTGCACTTGCTCCTCATGTGGGATCTCTGTCCTTAATGTGCTGTACATTGTGATTTGATGCTATAACTAGTACTCAAACAGTATTTTTCACTTTGTGTTTCTATGTGGGTGCAAACTGTTGAAATCTTTACTTAAGATATATTAAATTGATCTTCTGTATATAAAGAGAATTGAAAATGAACCTTGATGTGAATGGAGTGGGGGAGAGGGAGCGGGAGAGGGGAGGGTTGCGGGTGGGAGGGAAGTTATGGGAGGAGGGGGAAGCCACTGTAACCCATAAGCTGTACTTTGGAAATTTATATTCATTAAATAAAAGTTAAAAAAAAAAGAAGGCTGGCGCCGTGGCTTAACAGGCTAATCCTCCGCCTTGCGGCGCCGGCACACCGGGTTCTAGTCCCGCTCGGGGCACCGGATTCTATCCTGGTTGCCCCTCTTCCAGGCCAGCTCTCTGCTGTGGCCCAGGAGTGCAGTGGAGGATGGCCCAAGTCCTTCGGCCCTGCACCCGCATGGGAGACCAGGAAAAAGCACCTGGCTCCTGGCTTCGGATCAGCACGATGCGCTGGCCGCAGCGGCCATTGGAGGGTGAACCAATGGCAAAGGAAGACCTTTCTTTCTGTCTCTCTCTCTCACTATCTACTCTGCCTGTCAAAAAAAAAAAAAAGTTAAAAAAATAAATATTTTTATCTAAAATCTCCTGTATTCTTCTAGTAATTTCTCACTTAGAGATGTGACAACAATTGACCTTTTTTGCAATTTGGGGTAAAATACCTTTATTTGTTTTGTACATACATTTGTTTCTTTTATTATTATAATTTTTCTTAGGCTGTTATTCTGTGTGCATATGTATATTTGCATGTTTATGTACATTCTGCTGGTGACTTTATATTTATTTTCATCTTTTCTTATAAAAACAGTGTGGATAATGTATTTTTAGTGTACAAATTTATTTAAAGAAAATAACTTAGAGTAGCAATAGCAAGGGAGCCTATTTTATGTGTGATGAAGGTTTAATATTGCAGTTTAAGAGCAGCACTGTTTGCCAATGTAGGGTGCTGTTGTTTTTTCTCTTACTTTATGCTTTATTTTTAATAAATATTTATGTATTTATGAAAGAACATTTATTTATTTATTTAAAACGCTGGAGCTGTGGCATAGTAGGTTAAGCCTCTGCCTGTGTGGGTGCTAGTTTGAATCCCAGCTGCTCCTCTTCTGAACTAGCTCTCTGCTATGGCCTGGGAAAGCAGAAGAAGATGGCCCAAGTCCTTGGGCCCCTGCACCCACAAGGGAGACCCAGAAGAAACTCCTGGCTCCTGGCCTAGATTGGTCCTGCCCAGGCCATTGCAGCCATTTGGGAAATGAACCAGTGGATGGAAGACGTCTCTCTCTGTGCCCCTCCCTCTCTCTGTCTGTAACTATGCTTCCAAATAGATAAATAAAATATTGGAAGGAAGGAAGGTAGGAAAGAAGGAAAGAAAAGAGGGAGGGAAGGAGTTACACAGAGAAACAGATTTTCCACCTGCTGGCTCATTCTCCAAATGGCCCCCAGGGCTGGACTAGACCTAAGCCCAGGGCCTAGAACATCGTTTGGGTCTCCCATATGAGTGGGAGGGGCCCAAGCAATTGGGCAATCTCCTGCTGCTTTCCTATTTTGTGATCTCTATTTCCTCGGAACATGGAATCAGGGTGGTGGGTGATGTGATTGGCTCTCCCCCTTTTGACATGAGTCCATTTTAGGAAGATTTCTTGAGAGATTAAAAGTTAGACCAGTACTATTGTACTAGGAAATATAGAACATCTGCTTAAGTTTTAAATATAAAAAAATCAAAAATAAATAAATGTTAAATAAACCAAATAAATAATATAACCCACTGGACAAAAACACAGTATAAATCTTCCAAATGATCACAAAAGCAAGACACTGAAGTTAGATTATATAACAAAACCTAGAAAGCATTGACTATACTCAAATATAGATGTCATGAATACTTTTAAAACCACAACAGTCATTAACCAAACCAATATTAACCTTCGATCACAATATGATTGCCAGACAAATATGAATTTAGCGATTAACATTTAAAATGAAGAAGAGAGATAAAAGCAAAAGAAAACAAAAAAGACACAAGCCCTATACATCTTTCTTAACCATACAAAAAATATCAAAATTTATAAAGCAAAATGAAACAAAGTTCAAGATAAATTTAGCATAAAATCTATAATGGGAAAATTTGACTGACTGCTATGAGTTCAGATAATAAAGAACAACATGTCCAAATGATATCTTGTTTTGTTCTAGTAAAGACATAGTTCATACCTAAAACTCTGATGGCAGGGATTAAATAGTTTTAGGTGACATACAATATTTATAAAAGTTGACTGGAAGCAAGCTATAATAAATCTCTTAATGTAGGAGTAAAAGAATCACCAGTTCTTGTCTTTATGCTGATCCAGCAAAAACTGCTGTCATCTTCCCCACAACAAAGCCCAGAGGAATTAAAGGCTGAAACACCAAGTGAGCAAAATCCCCGTGGGGGAGATGTTTGTCTTTTGAACAGTTTTGTCTCAGAAGTAGTAGTTGTAGCTCATGACATGAGATGAACAAGGCATAACGTAGTAAGAAAATACAGATCTTCTGATGTTCCTTTTAAATCTAACCTCATGTTTACCTTGGAATTTTCACTAGTTGATCCTACACTCATGGCAAATAAGACCTCTGGGGCAGGTGTTCTAAGGCATAAAATTTTTAAAAGGTTTGAGTTAGTTGCTGGGGAAAAAAATATGTGGGGACTGAACAAACTCTAGAATTTGCTTTCCAAACACTTGTCTTCCATATATCCACCTCCAGCACAGAACAGTCCGAGTTCTTCCCCTACAGTCTGCTTCTCCCTGGAGAGGGAGGCTAAATCCTGGAAGTGATGACTGCTTCCTTGATTTAGGAATACTCTAGGCTAACCGTATGGCCCTCAAGTCTAGATTCTTTTCCTGGGACCCATTCCTACGTATCTTGCATTCACTAGGACTGATACCGAAAGATCTGACTTTGGGGCATTGCCCCAGTCACATTGCTGGACATAGTTCCTTATATCTTTAATGGAATTATGCACTCACAGACCTGAATAATATGACGTGGAGGAGCTCACTATCTCAAATAAAAAAGGATAAATGAGGCATGTCATCAGAAGCAGAGATCTTAGCACAGATGGATCAAGGATTCAATTAACATACTAAAATACATGAGAAGATATTAGCAAAACAAAAGTAAATAAGAGAAAACATAGATGCAAAGAATATAACAGTTGAAACAAAGAACATAACAGCTGATGTGCAAATCAAGCCACTTTGTCCCTGGGTAACTTTTGTCACTTCACCACTGGTATCCACAGAAGGCACTAGCTTAGCAGTCAGTTCAAGCCAATAGATTTTTAAAAACTTCTAGGCTACTGGTGTCCAAGAAAAGAATGTTTTGAAAAATAGCAAAATTGCAACAAAGATTATAAATCTTAGGTGTTTTCAATTATCTTGAGTGAGTTATCCTTACTATCTATATAAATGTGTACTCCTGGAACATAATGGTTCATACAAAATGCCAAGTGGAAACAGTCCTTGCAGAAGGATGGCAGGAGATCAGAGGAACATATGCACTTTATTGACCATATTCCTCCAATAAAAAACTTCACCTATGCAATTTGTATAGGTGGTCGTGCTTGGATTTTTAACCTACAAGGTTAACAGGTGGAATGAATTATAGAATAAAATATTTGAAGAATAATTTAGTCCATGGGAAAGAAGACTAAGAAAATAACTTAAAGAAAGGAAAACAAGGATGAATACATTGTAAATAAAATAGAGAAGAGAAAGGGGTAGAAATACTAAACTTCAGGTAGTAGGAATTCCAGAAAGAGGGAAAAATTCAATTTAAAAAAAAAGGATAAATTTCTCTGATGTAAATAAGATTAATTGTGCCCATGGATAACAAAGGAAATCAATAAGAAAAAGCCCATCCACAACATATAAAATTTGAGAACAGGGGCTGGCGCTATGGTGTAGCAGGTGAAGCCACTGCCTGCAGCACCGGCATCCCATATGGGTGCTGGTTCGAGTCCCAGCTGCTCCACTTCCCATCCAACTCTCTGGGAAAGTGGTAGAGGATGGCCCAACTCCTTGTCCCTGCCCCCGTGTGGGAGAACCGGAAGAAGCTCCTAGCTCCTGGCTTCGGATCAGTGCAGCTCCAACCGTTGCAGCCAGTTGGGGAGTGAACTAGTGGACGGAGGACCTCTCTTTCTCTCTCTGCCTCTCCTTCTCTCTCTGTGTAACTCTTTCAAATAAAAAAAAATGAGAATAGAAAAGAGATAAATTTTAAAACAATTCAGAAGGAAAGATCATACACAGAACATGAATGTATTTTTCCACAATAATAATGAGCGTAAAAAGATTAGTGGGCAGTCTGTTCTAAATATGGAAGGAAAAGATCTTTGAAACTAAATTTTATAAGCAGTCAAACTGTCATTCAAATATGAGACCATGATGAAAATATTCTCAGAAACAGCTATATAGGACTCAGAAGTTTTTGCATACATATAAAACGGTTTACAAGAAGTGTTTTAAGGGAAGATAAAAAGCTTTTGGGCTTAGTTTTGTCATTATTAAGAAGAATAATGAAAACAAATGCTAAGAACAAATAAAATGCATCCATAATACCTAAGAATTAACATTTTGGATATCCATTAAAATGGTGTCAAGGAAAAAACTAAAGCATAGACACTGTTAGGACAATTAAGGAAATAGAAGAGATTTTTGCATTAATATCATCTAAGCAATGACACACAAGGCATAGCCCTGCTTTCCTGCATGTGTTCTACCAAATCTTTAAGAAATCAACTTGAATTGTTAGTCTTCCAGAGAATAGGAAAGGAGAAAATATTCCCCAGTTCATTAAATGAGTCCAGTTTAATCTTGATAACTTGGTAACCAGCAACATTTGTTATAGCTATATGAGAGGTTGCCTACTGTGCCGTGGCCCACTGAACACAGCCACAGTATGGACAGGCATCTTGGGGAGTTAGCTGAAATCTCTATCACAAAGTGCAGGAAGCAGGGAATCAGTTCTTTCTGTGTTTCAGATTGTGGATGTGACTAGGAATACACATAACCCATGAGAGTTCCTAGTTGAGTGCTGGTCATAAAGTGGACCATGACTTCCAGAACACCATAGCCAAGAGAGGGATAGAAATAGAAACAGCACACCAACTTGGGCTTGCCCTTGTCTCTTGGGTCCAAACACTTCCCCAGAAGACCTAAATGATCACTGGCTGAACAAAGGAGAAGACAAAGTGAAGGACTACAACCTTCCTCATCTTCTCAAGAGGAACTTTTCAGCCAAAATCAGAAATATCTATGGGAGAAATATCTATGTAGAATTAAAATATTTTTAATCAAAGAGGATTAAGCTTTTCATGACTAAAGCTTTTCATAACTAAAGCCAGTTAAAACATTAGGGAAACTGCTCAAAATGTTAGTGGCAAAGAAAGAAGTTTCAGAACAGCATGTTTGCAAACTGTAATGCTACAATAGTTTTCTTCAGTTATTCATGATTTCTATGGTACAGAGGAGCTGTGAATCTCTGTTAATGATTCAGGATAAGTCCTGTCCTTTGTTCAGGGAAAAAAAATCCTGGTAAATATCTCCATTTCACTTTTTTTAACCAAAAGATAATACTAATATTCAACTTAATAAAGTATATCTGTACTTTTATATCAGCTTAATCCAGTGATTATTTATAAAGCAATGAAATTGCCAAAGAAGTAAAAAATTCATTGCAGTATAAACATGAGTTTATTTTAACTAGGGGAAAGTTTTATTTGAAATAAATGAATAGAAACTTTTGTTTAAGCAAATTTAATACAGAAAATTTAAGTGTCACTTATACTTATGTGATCTTTTATGTAAACATGTGTTTCAGATGAGTGAAAACTTAAGTTTTAATTTGAAGAGTGATGCTAATTGAGTAAAACATTTCTACAGAGTAAAGCCAGTTTTCTAAAGACTAAAGAAAAGGACATCTGATACATTAATTTAATTTATCTTAATGATACTAATTGCCACCTAGGAAATTCTATTAATGGGATCACTATTGGTCTTGTAGAGACAGGTTACAAAATGGAATTGGCAATCTATGGGTGGTGTGGAATTTATCCAATTAACCCCAAATTTTTGAACACTTATTATGTCCAAGGTTCAATTTAGAATATACAGAGAAGAGGATATTCTTGTAAGACATTTACTGAGAAATAAATTGGCAAAACAATTGAAAGCAATGGTGCTTTAAGATTGAAGAATAGAGAAAAATTACCTTGGAGTAGAGTGGATCAGGGAAAGTATAGAGTACAGGGAAAGACATTTAGATTAAGGATAAAACCAAGGGCATCAGATTAGCAGGGCAAATTTTCACATGGAATTATATGATTTTTATTTTTGGCCTAAATTAACATCTTTAGGTTTTTATCTTTAGCTTTTATTCTCTATCTTGCAGCTTCTTTTTTAAAAGATTAATTTATTTATTTAAAAGGCAGAGAGACAGAGTAGAAGAAAGGGAGGAAGGGAGAGAGAGAGAGAGTGAGGGAGAGAGAGAGAGTGAGGGAGAGAGAGAGTGAGAGGAAGAGAGAGATCTTTCATCCACTGTTCCATTCCCCAGATTGCCACAGTGGCTGGAGCTGTTCCAGACTAAAACCAGGAGCTCCTTCCAGTCTCCCGCGTGGGTTCAATGGCCCATGGACTTGGACCATCTTCTGCTTCTTTATCAGGAGCATTAGCAGGGAGCCAGATTGGAAGTGGAATAGCTGGGTTTTTATTTAAGAGAAAGAAACTTTCAGAATGACTTCCCATAGGTCTTCCTCCAATGGGAATCTTCCCATGTCCAGATTAAAGCTGGATGTGGATGGAGTGACAAGGCAGCAAGTATAATGGGGTAGCATTTCAGGTAAGGGATTGTAAGGAGCAAAAAATGGCAGAGACTAATGCAGTTAAGAGCACACCAATAGGGGACATAGCCAATGATAAGTGAGAATGGAAATTCAGATGACATTTTGTAAATTCATGCATAATACAGGCTGTTATTTTTTTCCAACTAAATTTATGTTTTAGGAGTGGGCCTTATGGTACAATGGATGTGTAGGTACTGCATTCCATATAGCAGTGTCTGGTTTGGGTTCCCACTGCTCCTGTGACACTTCTGATCTAGCTCCTTGCTACTATGCATGGAATGCAGCAGGTGATGGCACAAGTGCTTGGGCCCTGCCACCCATGACAGTGATATGATGGAGTTCCTGGCTCCTGGCTTTGGCCTGGCCCAGCCCTGGTTATCCTAGTCTTTTGGTGAGTGAACCAGCAGATGAAAACTCTAGCACTCCCTCCCTGTCTCTTTCTCTCTCTCTCTTTCTCTCTCTCTCTCTGCCTGTCTCTGTCACTCTTTGAAGTAAATAAGCTTTTAAAATATAAATATTTTTTCAATAAAGTGGTACTGTAATATAAATTATGTTTTAAATTTAACCTGGAAATGAGGAGTAAAATGGATTTGATGTACAGAACAATTACAAGTATTAAATTTTGTCATGCCAAGTTTAATATTAGGTATTTTTCCATGTTTTTTCAATTTAATAAGTATACATGACCCCATTGCACTGGGCTAAGAACTAGTAATGTGCTTGTGAACAAAACAGACAAGTTACACACTGTTGTGAAGTTTCGGATTCAGTGAGGAGATATGAGATAAATAAGTAACAGCTAATCACTTTAGATTGTGTTAACTGCTCCGAAAAATGTATTAAAGTGGCAATGTAATATAGTGTTGGCCAGCTGGAATTAGGACTCAAGGTACAATAGCTAGAAGATTCTCCCTGAAAGGCAGCGTTTGAGCTAGACATTGGGTTAGCACGGTGTAGTAGGATTCTGAGAGAAGTATTTGAGGATAGAAAGAGTTATTTTGCCTTAATGACTGATGCGGAAGCAGAAGCAGGAAAGGAGTGAGCAGTGTAACTGTGGTTTCCACCTAGATACGTTACAGAATCAGTTCAAAACATGATCTCGGTTCTCACAGTTAGGACGTATTACTAAATTCAAACTTAATTATTTTTGACAATAAAGAATTATATTAATGAATTTATGGCAATTAAGGATGTCATTTGATTACATATAATTTACTAACAAAGTACGCAGACTTAGGAATGGCAACTGTGAACACAGAATTGCATAGGAGTTGACTGTTTCTTTTTTGAATTTGCAGCTCTTCCATAGCTAAAAGTTGGGGAAATGCTTAGCTATAATAACCCCATTTTAGAATAATGTGTATGTCCAATATGGCATTATGCTGCAATATATATCATACATGCAAAATAGTTTATAAGTGTGCATGAGTGTTTGTGTGTGTGAGTGTGTAATGATGTGTGTGGCTTAAGAATGGTAGAATTACCATGGACTCACTACAGAGTTTAAGAGAGAACACTAAAGTCAAATTTATAATTAACTTTTGACATGTGCTCTCTCACTAGTTTGTGGCTCCATAAAAACAGAGGGTTAATAGTTCATCATTAAAACCCCTGCTTTTGGTATGCAGGTATGGTTCAATGTTCGCAAATCCATCAATGTGATACACCACATTAACAAACTGCAGAAGAAAAACCATATGATTCTCTCAATAGACTCAGAGAAAGCATTCTATAAAATTCAACACTCTTTCATGATGAAAACCCTAAGCAAATTGGGTATAGAAGGAACATTCCTCAATATAATCAAAGCAATTTATGAAAAACCCATGACCAGCATCCTATTGAATGGGGAAAAGTGGAAGCATTTCCACTGAGATCTGGTACCAGACAGGGATGCTCACTCTCACCACTGCTATTCAACATAGTTCTGGAAGTTTTAGCCAGAGCCATCAGGCAAGAAAAAGAAATTAAAGGGATACAAATTGGGAAGGAAGAAGTCAAACTATCCCTCTTTGCAGATGATATGATTCTTTATTTAGGGGATCCAAAGTACTCTACTAAGAGACTATTGGAATGCATAGAAGAGTTTGGCAAAGTAGCAGGATATAAAATCAATGCACAAAAATCAACAGCCTTTGTATACACAGGCAATGCCATGGCTGAGAATGAACTGCTAAGATCAATCCCATTCACAATAGCTACAAAAACAATCAAATACCTTGGAATAAACTTAACCAAGGACGTTAAAGATCTCTACAATGAGAATTAGAAAATCTTAAAGAAAGAAATAAAAGAGGATACCAAAAAATGGAAAAATATTCCATGCTCATGGATTGGAAGAATCAACATCATCAAAATGTCCATTCTCCCAAAAGCAATTTATAGATTCAATGTGATACCAATCAAGATACCAAAGACATTCTTCTCAGATCTAGAAAAAATGATGCTGAAATTCATATGGAGATGCAGAAGACCTCGAATAGCTAAAGCAATTTTGTACAACAAAAACAAAGCAAGAGGCATCACAATACCAGATTTCAGGACATACTACAGGGCAGTTGTTATCAAAACAGCATGGTACTGGTATAGAAACAGATGGATAGACCAATAGAACAGAATAGAAACACCAGAAATCAACCCAAATATCTACAGCCAACTCATATTTCATCAAGGATCCTAAACCAATCCCTGGAGCAAGGACAGTCTATTCAATAAATGGTGCTGGGAAAACTGGATTTCCACGTGCAAAAGCATGAAGCAAGACCCCTACCTCTCACCTTACACAGAAATTCACTCAGCATGGATTAAAGACTTAAATCTACGACCCGATACCATCAAATTATTAGAGAACATTGGAGAAACCCGGCAAGATATTGGCACCAGCAAAGACTTCCTGGAAAAGACCCTAGAGGCACAGGCAGTCAAAGCCAAAATTAACATTTGGGATTGCATCAAACTGAGAAGTTTCTGTACTGCAAAAGAAACAGTCAGGAGAGTGAAGAGGCAACCGACAGAATGGGAAAAAAATATTTGCAAACTATGTAACAGATAAAGGGTTGATAACCAGAATCTACAAAGAAATCAAGAAACTCCACCACAACAAAACAAACAACCCACTTAAGAGATGGGCCAAGGACCTCAAGAGACATTTTTCGAAAGAGGAAATCCAAATGGCCAACAGACACATGAAAAAATGTTCAAGATCACTAGCAATCAGGGAAATGCAAATCAAAACCACAATGAGGTTTCACCTCACCCTGGTGAGAATGGCTCACATTCAGAAATCTACTAACAACAGATGCTGGCAACGATGTGGGGAAAAAGGGACACTAACCCACTGTTGGTGGGAATGTAAACTGGTAAAGCCACTACGGAAGTCAGTCTGGAGATTCCTCAGAAATCTGAATATAACCCTACCATACAACCCAGCCATCCCACTCCTTGGAATTTACCCAAAGGAAATTAAATTGGCAAACAAAAAAGCTGTCTGCACCTTAATGTTTATTACATCTCAATTCACAATAGCTTAGACCTGGAATCAACCTAAATGCCCATCAACAGTAGACTGGATAAAGAAATTATGGGACATGTACTCTACAGAATACTATACAGCAGTAAAAAAAAATGAAATCTGGTCATTTGCAACAAGATGGAGCAATCTGGAAAACATCATACTGAGTGAAATAAGCCAGTCCCAAAGGGACAAATATCACATGTTCTCCCTGATCGGTGACAACTAACCAAGCACCAAAAAGAAAAACTGTTGAAGTGAAATGAACACTATGAGCAATGGTGACTTGATCAGCCCTTGCCCTGACTGTTGATGAACAACTTAATACTTTATTCCTCCTAGTATTTTTGTTTGTTTGTTCTACTTAATACTATAGGTTGAATTCTGTAATTAACACACAGTTATTATTAAGTGTTGAAACTTAACTGAAAAGTGATCCCTGTTAAATATAAGAGTGGGAATAAGAGAGGGAAGAGAGGTACAATTTGGGACATGCTCAAGCTGACATGCCCCAAACGGTAGAGTTAGAAACATAACAGGGGATTCTAATTCAATTCCACCAAGGTTGCATATACCAATGCCATCTCACTAGTCCAAGTGATCAATTTCTGTTCACAATTGATCATAATGATAGGACTAAGAGTCAAAGGGATCACACAAACAAGACTAGTGTCTGCTAATACTAACTGATAGAATCAAAAAGGGAGAGAATGATCCATCATGGGAAGTGGGATACACAGCAGACTCATAGAATGGCAGATGTCCTAAACAGCACTCTGGCCTCAGAATCAGCCCTTAAGGCATTCGGATCTGGCTGAAAAGCCCATGAGAGTATTTCAGGCATGGAATGCCAAGACACTCTGGCAAAAAAAAAAAAAAAAAGAAGAAGAAGAAGAAGAAGAAGAAGACCTAAATGAAAGATCTCTGCGAGTGAGATCCCACTGGAAAGAACAGGTCATCAAAGAAGGAGGTACCTTTCTCTGAAAGGAGGAGAGAACTTCCACTTTGACTATGACCTTGTCTAAATATGATCAGAGTCGGCAAACTCTAAAGGCTTCCATAGCCTTGGGAACTCATGACTAGAGCCTAGGGAGATTACTGACGCCATAAATAAGAGTGTCAAATTGTTAAGTCAACAACAGGAGTCACTGTACACTTACTCCTCCTGTTGGATCTCTGTCCTTAATGTGCTGTACATTGTGATTTAATGCTATAACTAGTACTCCAACAGTATTTTTCACTTTGTGTTACTATTTGGGGGCAAATTGTTGAAATCTTTACTTAATATATACTAAACTGATCTTCTGTATATGAAGAGAATTGAAAATGAATCTTGATGTGAATGGAAGGGGAGAAGGAGCGGGGAAGGGGAGAAGGAGCGGGAAAGGGGAGGGTTGCGGGTGGGAGGGAAGTTATGGGAGGAGGGGGAAAGCCATTGTACTCCATAAGCTGTACTTCGGAAATTTATATTCATTAAATAATAGTTAAAAAACCTAAAAATAAAAACCCTGCTGTTAAAAAAGATGTGACACTGCTTTTATGCTTGATAAATACCTATTGATCATAAAGTACACATGGATATGGCTATACATAAGACAATGATATAAAAACTTCAAGCTTCATTCAGAGCCATTCCTTTTTTTTTTCATTGTCTATGTAGAAATAACTTTTAGCTGCAATGCATCAAAATATATTTGTGAGGCCTCCTTTACCTTGAAAGCAAAGTTAAAACCTATTCCTATACTCCCAGTTTTAGATTTCATGACTGTTATAGGTGCTATTCTTCTCTTTGTCATTTTATGGCCAAAATGGTGTCTTTCAGTTCTTTGTATAAAGATCATAATGAAATATTCTGAGGTTTTTATGTATGGCTTAATAATTCAATGTATGCAATGGATCATACTATATGTAACATGATTTAATGATCTACTTCTGGAAAACAACTGGACTTGAGAAATAACAGGTAGATAATTCAAATTCAGTTTCCTAGATCTCAAGTGATCTTAGTAAAACTGCTTAGCCATCAGTCTCCTTTTTATTATTGTCCTTTGTCTTTTATTCTTTTATTTTATTAGTTACCATCTGTCATAGCTGTATTATTTTGCATCACGTAGAATGTGTGAACCTATTTCCCTTATGCACATGTGCCCAGTTCCTTTAGAAGATAGTCTCCAAATATCTGCAAAGCAGCTGAAGACATTCTGTGTGGCTAAGGGAGGATTATGGTTCCATTTTAATGTTTGTGTTCGATGATAAAAAGAGCATCATCCATATAACAAGGAAGATACGATGACTGAAAGCACTAAGCTGCCTTCTGCAAGGAATGCTGATGGCTGCGTTTTTGGCAACCTGGGGGAAGTTTCTTGATTAAAAAGAAAGAAAAAAGCCCTCTTATATTTCCACTGGCAATTTAGAAATATTCTTTGGAATAAATTTAATGGTATGTCATCATAGCATTTCACAATATATCTTAAGAACTATCAGCGTTTCTTTTTATTGAACCTTCATCTGAGAGTTAATTCCTCATGCTTAATTGCTGAAAGCTATTCATAACTAAAAGATTGGTAAATTCAGAGAGAGTCCATGTGTTATATCAATAAGCCCATCAACTCAGAAATGATCTCAAAATACATGATTATACATATATGGACTTTGGCAGCAAACTATCACATGAATATTCAACACATTGTGTTAGATATTTATGTTTATCAATATACATTTCATATGTAATGGAAAAGTAGTAATATAAAGGGCTCCATTAACATCTTCATTTCATTCAATAAAAAGCAAAATATAAATTAATCGATCTACATTGTCTTATTTTTTGAGACATGGCTTGAAAATGCTGCATATATTTAGGAATAAATACAGCATATTATGGAAGCTGAACGTTTGCTACATGAAACAAGATTCCAGGGAAACAACATAGAATCCCAGAAAAAGTCTACTGGTTAAAGAGTAGTCTTGTCCAGGAATTGACTAGAAAGGAGGTAGCAGCCATCTTACAGTATAACACTTTGTAGTTCGTTCATTTACTGACTTATTTCATGGGCAGCCACTGGGCCCAAAATTCACGTTCACTTCCCTCAAATGTGTCTTAAGTTTTTCTGCCTCCTGGATTAGACCCACATGTGCTCAGCTCCAGAGGGAAGAGGCACCAAGACTGACATCAATTTCAGGTTGTCCTCCTAGGCATCTGCCTCGTCCCTGTTGCAGGATCCCAGCTTGTGCTCTTGGCGCACCAGCTTGATCATCATATGCCCCTTCCTGGTTGGCTGGTGAGGACATTGCGCTCAGCCTCGAAGAGATTCCTTATAAGGAGCCATTGCAGGATAGCACACCATGCTCAGTTATCATATTTAAGTCCTCTTCAGTCTGCAACAGGTTTTTGATATATTATGTCTTCTTTTTTTATTTTTTTCTTTATGACCTTAAGCACCATGAAGCGTCAAAGAAGACAATTTTTGCAGATTTCTCACCACATATATATATATATATATTTTAATTTATTTTTGATAGGCAGAGTGGACAGTGAGATTGAAAGACAGAGAAAGGTCTTCCTTTGCCGTTGGTTCACCCTCCAATGGCCACCGCGGCCAGCATGCTGTGGCCGGTGCACCATGCTGATCCAAAGGCAGGAGCCAGGTGCTTCTCCTTGTCTCCCATGGGGTGCAGGGCCCAAGCACTTGGGCCATCCTCCACTGCACTGCCGGGCCATAGCAGAGAGCTGGCCTGGAAAAGGGCCAACTGGGACAGAATCCAGCACCCCGACTGGGACTTGAACCTGGTGTGCTGGCGCCGCAAGGCGGAGGATTAGCCTGTTGAGCCACGGTGCTGGCCCATCACATATATTTTTACATAAATCTTCAATTTGAATTTGACTGATTTTTTTTCACAATTAGAATGTGATTATGAGTTTCAGAAAGAAGAGAATAGTCATGAGATGCCTTTGATATTGTGTCATATCAGTGACACAAGATATCCACATGAAACCCAATCACTTGTCACGTGATGAACCCAGCTCCTCCAGGAGTCTCCAATATAAGGTTACTAGATTTTCTTCCCATACTTCAATCTCTAAGAACTTGTTTTCAAATTTTAAAACTATCATTTTCCCAGTAGTTGAACAGTTATGCATTTTTAAGTTCTTCAGAATAAGATACAATGCTATGATACATGCTTCAAATACATAGGCTCAAATAAAACCAAACTTAAAAAATAAACACAGAAGTATATACACATAACCTTATAAGTAATAGTAAAATAATAAGAAAGGAAAGAAGGGAAATGAATGAAAGGAGGGAAAGAAGAACACAGAAAAGGGAAGAGAGAAGGTCAGGAATAAGAGAATGAGGCAGGGAGAAAGAGGAGAGAAGAAAAATCAATTCTCTAAAAAATCCATTTCAGCTTACAATAATAGTGACCACTATTATAGCACAGCAAGTTAAGTGTGGCCTATGATGCTGGTGTCCCTCCTGCCTACACTACAACTCTGCTTCCTCCTCCCTTTCCCATTCCCACTCTTAACTTTTATAAGGATTTTTTTTTCGACAGGCAGAGTGGACAGTGAGAGAGAGACAGAGAGAAAGGTCTTCCTTTGCCGTTGGTTCACCCTCTAATGGCCGCCACGGCCAGCGCGCTGCGGCCGGCGCACCAAGCTGATCCGAAGGCAGGAGCCAGGTGCTTCCCCTTGTCTCCCATGTGTGTGCAGGGCCCAAGCACTTGGGCTATCCTCCACTGTACTCCCTGGCTACAGCAGAGAGCTGGCCTGGAAGAGGGGCAACTGGGACAGAATCCGGCGCCCCCACCGGGACTAGAACCCAGTGCACCGCTAGGCGGAGGATTAGCCTGTTGAATCACGGTGCCGGCCTGGATCTTTCATTTCACTTAATGATCATAAGGTTAATCCTACACTAAGTAAAGAGTTCAACAAATAGTATGAAGGAAAACACACTGTTCCTCAACAGAAGAAACAAGGGCTGTAAACAATCACCAAATCTCAAAATATCCATTTCACTCCAATACTTTACATTTTAGGTACTGTATTAGTTACCCAGATCAGATGAAACATATGAGATCTGTATTTTTAGGAAGACAGTATGGAGTTACCTCAGAAATCTGAATATAGACCTACCATATGATCCAGCCATTACTTTCCTGGGGATTTACCCAAATCAGCATATGAAACAGTGATCTGTACCCCTATGTTCATTGCAGCTCAATTCAAACAGCCAAGATATGAAATTAACTCAAGTGCCCATCAGCTAATGACTGAATAAAGAAATTATGGTGCGGGAGGGTTCAGATGGGGCAGTAGGATGGAGCTAACTCCTCTAGTCTAGGAGAAGATAGTTTTTAAAAAGTAGAGAGAGCTTGGGCCCTGCACCCCATAGGAGACCAGGAAAAGCACCTGGCTCCTGCCTTTGGATCAGCGTGGTGCGCCGGCGGCAGCATGCCAGCCATGGCGGCCATTGGGGGGTGAACCAATGGCAAAGGAAGACCTTTCTCTCTGTCTCTCTCTCTCACTGTCCACTCTGCCTGTCAAAAAAAAAAAAAAAAAGTAGAGAGAGGGCAGTCAAGAGTTACATAGAAAATGACAGAGGAAACTCCAGACAAATTAGAGGGACACAGCAGACTTACATGGAGGGTGTGAGCATACAGAAATCAGGACCCTAGCAGCCACAGCCTCCACACCAGCTTTGGAGAGAGGTGAGACCAGACTGCACCAGTTCATGCCATCGGCAATAAAGTTGTAGGAAAAGCCTGGAGGGTATCCTGCTTGGAGCCCTGTAGGGGATAGTGTACCTGCCAAACTAGAGGAGGAAAAAAAAAGGAAGGGGGCACATTTCTCTCTCCACAATCACCCTGCAACTGCATCCTGTAACAAGCTGAAATAGCAGGTGTCATTTTGGACATATTTAACAGCTGTGCCAGCTCCTGTCCACACTAAGCAACCAGTGGAGCAGAGACGCAAGAGTCTGGAGAGAGAACTGATGGGGGGCTGGGTGCTCATGACTGTGGGAGGCTTGTGTGCCAGGCCTGTGAAAATACTATGGCTGCATGGGAAGGCTCAATTGTGGCAGGGCTTTGCACAGTCACTGTGGGAGACTCCACAAGATCAGGGCTCCATGGCTCCCTGGTGAGGGACATTGCTGGGGAATCTGTCTACATTGAGGACTGCACAAATCCTTTGTGTGGCCCTTGTGTAAGCATGGACAAATATTAAACACACTAGGGCTAGGGCCCAGGCACTGGTCTCCTTTAAGGAGAGGAAATGAGCTGAGTCTATGCCAACAGAAGAAAACCTCCCTCTCTGATTAAAGAAAAAAAAAAAAAGAGGAGATTTACCATGCCAAACATGAGTGTTACCTTAACACTCTCTTCACCTTGGAGCACTGAACAGCACTCCCAGGACACACCCACCACACACCTCTAGGTATTCCCTGAAAGTAGACACTCCACTAATCCACACATAGTCTAAAGATAAAAGCTGCCACAGCAAAAAAACAAAGAAAAAACCAATGAGTATCTCCACAAATGCTGAATAATAAATGCACCAATTCAAGAAACAAGAATAAAAAGCATAACATGACATTCCCAAAAGAATACACTTCAATACTAAATTGTGAATGATGAATAATTTGAAGAACTGTAAGAAATTGATTTCAAAAAATTGATCATAAAATTAAATAGACATAATCAGAAACAAATGCATGAAATAATGAAATCCATACATGACATGAAAGAAAATTTCTCCCACGAAATTGAGATCTAAAGAGAAAGCAAGATGAAATCTTGGAAGTGAAGAATTCAATAGAACAAATAAAAAATGCAGACTGAAAGTGAAAGGATAAATAAAGATATTCTATGTGAACAGAAACCAAAGAAGAACTGGAGTAGCCTCCTAATATCAGACAAAATAACTTTAACACAAAAACTGTTAAAAGAGAAAAAAGTACTATGTAATGATTAAGGGATCAATTCAATAGGAAATGTAAATATTATAAATGTATATGCACCTACTTGCAGGGCACCTGGCTATTTAAAATAAATGTCAAATACAATCCCATCAAGGTGGCATGTACCAATGCCATCTCACTAGTCCAAGTGATCAACTTCACTTCACAATTGATGGCTCTGATAGGTCTAAGAGTCAAAGGGATCACACAAACAAGACTAGTGTCTGCTAATACTAACTGATAGAATCAAAAAGGGAGAGAACGATCCAACATGGGAAGCGGGATACACAGTAGACTCACAGAATGGCAGATTCCCTAAATAGAACTCTGGCCTCAGAATCAGCCCTTAAGGCATTTGGATCTGGCTCAAGAGCCCATGAGAGTATTTTAGGCATGGAAAGCCAAGACACTCTGGAAAAAAAAAAAAAAAGAAGAAGAAGACCTAAATGAAAGATCTCTGCGAGTGAGATCCCAGTGGAAAGAACGGGGCCATCAAAGAAGGAGGTACCTTTCTCTGAAAGGAGGAGAGAACTTCCACTTTGACCATGACCCTGTTGGAATAAGATCGAAGTTGGCGAACCCTAAAGGTTTCTATAGCCTTGGCAGCTCATGACTAGAGCCTAGGGAGATTACTGACGCCATAAACAAGAGTGTCAAATTGTTAAATCAACAACAGGAGTCACTGTGTACTTTCGTCTCATGTGGGATCTGTCCTTAATGCATTGTCCAATGTGAAGTAATGCTATAACTAGTACTGAAACAGTATTTTTACACCTTATGTTTCTGTGTGGGTGCAAACTGATGAAATCTTAGTATATACTGAATCGATCTTTGGTATATAAAGATAATTGAAAATGAAAAAAAAAACACTTGGTTTTAATTGGACATTGCATAGAAAATTAATTAATTTTTAAAAAATATCATGTAGGATCTCTGTCCTTAATGTGCTGTACATTGTGATTTAATGCTATAACTAGTACTCCAACAGTATTTTTCACTTTGTGTTACTACTTGGGGGCAAACTGTTGAAATCTTTACTTAATATATACTAAACTGATCTTCTGTATATAAAGAGAATTGAAAATGAATCTTGATGTGAATGGATGGGGAGAAGGAGCGGGAAAGGGGAGGGTTGTGGGTGGGAGGGAAGTTATGGAGTGGGGGAAGCCATTGTACTCCATAAGCTGTACTTTGGAAATTTATATTCATTAAATAAAAGTTTAAAAAAAAAGAAATGTTAAGGGATTTTAAGTGAGGCATAGACTTAAATACAATAATAATGGAGGACTTCAATATCCCAATTTGAACAATGGACAGATAAACCACACAGAAAAGCAGCAAGGAAACAACAGTTAATTGACACCATAGACCAAATAGACCTAACAGATATCTATGGAGCTTTCCATCCGATAGTTGCAGAATACACATTCTTCTTACCAGTTCATGGCACTTTCTCTAGGATTGAAGACATGCTAGGCCATATGCAAGTTAAGAAATTTAAAAAAAAATCAAAATCATACCTCGTATCTTCTCAGACCACAATGCAATGAAATTGGAAATCATCAATTCAGGGATGTCTGGAACCTATGCAAATACATGGAGACTGAACAACATGCTCCTCAATGAACAGTGGGCCATTGAAGAAATCAAAAGAGAAGTTAAAAAATTTCTGGGAACAAATGAAGATGACAGAACAATATGTCAAAATGTATGGGATACAGCAAAAGCAGTGATAAGAGGAAAGTTTATAGCAATAGGTGCCTACATCAAGAAATTGGAAAGGCACCAAATAAATGAGCTATCAATGCATCCTAAGGTTCTAGAAAAACAACAGAAAACCAAATCAAAACTTGTAGGAGAAAAGAAATAATTAAAATTAGAGAAGAAATCAACAAAATTGAATAAAAACATACAAAAGATCAGCAAAACGAAGAGCTGGTTTTTGAAATAAAATAAAATTGACATACCATTGATCCACCTAACCTAAAAAGGGAGAGAAAAGACCCAAATGAATAAAATTAGAGAAGAAAAAACAAATGTAACAATAGACATCACATATGTAAAAAGAATCATCAAAAATTACTACAAAGAACTGTGGGCCAACAAATTAGGAAACCTAGAAGAAATGAGTAGATTCCTAGACACATATGACCTACCTAAATTGAGCCATAAAGACATAGAAAACCTAAACAAGCCCATAATCGAAACAACTCGCACAGTAAATAATGACCATACGAACAAAGAAAAGCCCAGGACTGGATGGATTCACCATTGAATTCTACCAGACATTTAAAGAAGAACTAACTCCAATTCTTTTCAAGTTATTCAAAACAATTGAAAGGAAAGGAATGCTCCCAAATTCTATGAATCCAGCATCACCTTAATTCCTAAATCTGAAAAAGATGTAACAGAGAAAGAGAACTACAGACCAATTTCCCTGATGAACACAGATACAAAATTCCTCTCCAAAATTCTAGTCAATCAACTCTAACAAGACATCCAAAAGATCATTCACCTGGAACATGTGAGATTTATCACTGGTATGCAGGGATGGTTCAACATTCATAAGTCTAACAATGTGATATATTACATTAACAAACTGAAAAACAAAATATATGATTATCTCAAAAAAATGCAGAGAAAGCATTTCATAAAACACAATACCCTTTCATGATGAAAACTCTAGGCAAATTGGGTATAGAAGGAACATTCTTGGGGCTGGTGCTGTGTCGTAGCAGATTAAGCAGTTGCCTGCAGTGCCGGAATCCCATATGGGCGCCTGTTCCAGTCTCAGCTGCCCTACTTTGGATCCAGCTCTCTGCTGTGGCCTGGGAAAGCAGTAGAAGATGGCCCAAGTCCTTGGGACCCTGCACCCACATGGGAGACCTGGAAGAAGCCCCTGGCTCTTGGCTTCAGATCGGCACAATTCTGGCTCTTGTGGTCAATTGGTGAGTGAACCAGAGGATGAAAGACCTCTCTTTCTCTCTGCCATTCCTTCTCTCTGTGTGTAAGTCTGACTTTCAAATAAATAAATCTTTAAAAAAGGGAACATTCTTTAATACAATCAAGGCAATTTATGACAAACCCATGGCCAGCTGAATGTGGAAAAGTTAGAAGCATTCCCACTGAGATTCGGAACCAAACAAGGATGCCAACTTCACCATTGCTGTTCAATATAGTCCTGGAAATTTTAGTTAGAGCCAGTAAGGAAGAAAAAGAAATTAAAGGCATACAAATTGGAAAAGAGGAAGTCAAACTATCCCTATTTTCAGATACATGATTCTATATATTGGGATCCAAAAGACTCCACTACTGAATTTCATAGAAGAGTTTGGTAAGTCACAAGATATAAAATAAATACACAGAAATCAACAGCCTTTGTATCCACAGACAATGCCACAACTGAGAAAGAACTCTTAAGATCAACCCCATTCACAATAGCTATAGAAAAATCAAATACCTTGGAATAAATTAAACCAAGCATGTCAAAGATCTCTATGATGAGAATTACAAAACATTAACGAAAGAAATAGAAGATGCAAAAAAAAAAAAAAGGAAAAATCTTCCATGTTCATGGATTGGAAGACTCAATATCATCAAAATGTCCATGCTGGGTCTTAGTCCACCCGTACAGGATGGACTGGGTCTGAGGAAAGGTAAGTGCGCCACTCGCCCATTCCCCTTGGATGGGGTTCCTTCCTCCTTGAGTTAACAGAGCTGGAGGATGCCCCCCCCCCTAGTTTAAAGGCTTCCCTTCTATATCAAATTTGGACCTGCATTCCTTTTTCCAATGATATCCCTCCCTGCACCTAGGGCAGGGGGTATAGGGCGGCTTTGACCCTCCTGGTCTATTAGTCAAGAAGGCTTGAGGGCACTCCCGTTTAAAATGCCCCTCTTGCCCACACTTGAAGCAGGCTCCCTTAGTGGCCTGCCCTAGTGACTTGGAACTTTGGGTGGCCAGAGCCTGAGTAATAGCCTGTGTCATTGCTGATGTCTGGGCAGAAAGGGCCTGGGTCATGGCCACCATCTGAGCCTGTAGGGTCATGGCCAGGGATTGATTTTGATGCTGTTGCGTACCTACATCCTGCAAGGCCACTATCCATCGACTTATCGAAGCTTCCCTCAGGCCAGCGTAGGCCATCCTATGATCAGAATTCATTCCTTCCCAGATGAGCATCTTAACAAACTGGTCCCGAAGGTCCCCAGCCAGCAACTTACAATGGAGACTGTGTTGGACTCTGGCTATAGAATTCGGCAATGACTCTCCTGGTTTTTGTTGCACCTCCGCAATGGGAGATTCAGTGGGCCCATCATCTAGCTTGTACCAAGCATTAAGTCCTGCCTGCCTTACTTGTTCATGGTACAGAGCGGGTAGCGCGGTTTGCTGGATCCTGGTAGAGAATCCCTCCCCCGTCCCAGCCAGCATAGCATATGTAATAGGGATAGCTGGCTGGGCTGCTCGGTTAGCTTCGGCCCTCACCCAGCACTCCTCCTTAAAGAAGGCGCACCACTTTATGAACTGGGAACTCGCGAGGACTGCCTTGGCCACGTCCAACCAGCTCTCGGGGACACACGGGTGATTAGCTATGTCGTGCAGCAGGGTTTGGGCCCAGGGGGAGTTTGGCCCATCTTCCGCCACTGCCTTGTGAAGCTTCTTCACTTCCCAGGGATACCACTCCAGAGCTCTGTTGCCACCTGGAGCTAAATTAACAGGGTAGGCCTGAGGCATCAGGTTCCCTGGCCCAGAGTTCACTTCCCTATGCTGCTTTATGTCCACCAGATAAGCTTTCGCAAAGGTTGCTTCATTTCTCCTCTCCCTTCCTGGGCAATCGTAAGTGCCCAGATCACAAAGCTCCCTCCATGGCTCTACACAGGGGGAGGCCGCCTCTGCCCCCGGGAGGTATGGGGATGGTCCCGGCCCTTCTGGGGTGGATGGGCTAGGTGGGACGATTTTTACTTTTGTTTTTACCTCAACAGTTCGTGCCTCCATGGGGTCTCTGTATTCCTGATTAAACTTAGCCCATTTTCTCTCCCCATCATCTTCCTCTGAGGCTTTAGGCTCTCCCAAGTCCTGTGCTGCCTCTTTCTCCCTCTTGCCCTCCGAAGGTGGGGTTATAGCATCTGGGTGGAAAGATGCTTTAAGGGAGGTATCAAAGTGTCTCTCCCTCTTAAGGGTGAGTTTTTCCACCCATGACCAAGTGTTCCAAGAAAAGAGATTGGCCGTCTGAATCCAAAGGGCCAAGGTTATGACGGCTTCCCAGACACTTTCTAACATATAGTGTAAGGCCTTTAAGGCCAGGTCCTTTTGGGACAAAACTGCATAACCCATACTAAGGTTTCACTTACCCTGAGAGACTGCTTAGCCTCGGCCGAAAAGTAACTGTTCGTGCTCCACGTTGGGCGCCAGGTGCTGGGTCTTAGTCCACCCGTACAGGATGGACTGGGTCCGAGGAAAGGCAAATGCGCCGGAAAGGTAAATGCGCCGCTCGCCCATTCCCTAGCCTCCCGATCCCGGAGACAATCAGACGCAGTGGGGAGCCAAGTCTAGCAAGAACTCATTTACTTTTTGCGAAACAGAACCTTTTATAGCACAAAACTGCAGAGTCATTGGGGCAGGGCTAATGACCAACCAATCACTTAAAAAAATCACCTTACGTGGGGATTTCTATAGGACTAGCCATATGTCTATACACTTGTTACTAGTTTTGTTACCTCCCCTGATGTTGCATAGCCAATTAGTTTTAGTGGTAAACAACTTTGGATTCTGCCCACCTTACTTCCTTTGGGCACCATCTTTGAATTGCTTCATGTAACTAATTTCCCCAAATGTCCATACTTCCAAAGGCAATTTATAGATTTAATGAGATATCAATCAAAATACCAATGTCATTCTTCTCTGATATAGAAAAATGATGTTGAAATTCATATGGAAACACAGGAGACCTCGAATAGCTAAAGCAATCTTATACAACAAAAACAAAGTTGGAGGCATCACAATAATATATTTCAAGACATACTACAGGACAGTTATAATTAAAACAGCCTGCTAGTGGTACAAAACAGATGGACAGGCCAAAGGAACAGAATAGAAATGCCAGAAATCAATACAAGCATCTCACCAACTTATATTTAACAAATGAGCTAAAATAAATCCCTAGAGCAAGGACAATCTCTTCAACAAATCATGCTGGGAAAACTGGATTTCTACATACAGAAGTATGAAGCAAGACTCCTACCTTACACCTTACACAAAAATCCACTCAAATCAATTAAAGACCTAAATCTATGACTCGATTCCATCAGTTATTAGGGAACATTGGGGAAACCCAACAAGATATTGGCATGGGCAAAAGCTTCTTAGAAAAGACCCCAGAGGCATGGGCAATCAAAGCCAAAATAGATAAATAGGATTACATCAAATTGAAAAGCTTCTGTACTGCAAAAGAAACACTCAAGAAAGTGAAGAGGCAACCAAAAGAATGGGAGAAATTATTTGCAAACTATTCTACTGATAAAGGAATAATAACCAGAATATATATATATATATATATATATATATATATATATATATATAAAGAGGTCAAGAAACTCAACAACAAAACAAACCACCCAGTGAAGAAATGGGCAAAGGACTTAAACAGGAATTTTTCAAGAGGAAATACAAATAGTCAACAGACACATGAAAAAAATGCTCAGGATCACTAGCTGACAGGGAAATGCAAATCAAAACCACAATGAGGTTTTATCTCACCCCATTTAGAATGGCTTTCATACAGAAATCAACAAAAAACAAATGCTGGTGAGGATGTGGAAAAAAGGTATGCTAATCCACTGTTGGTCCAAATGTATGGAAGATAGTGTGGAGATACCTCAAAAATTTGAATATAGATGTACCATATCACGCAGGCATCCCACTCCTGAGAATTTACCAAAAGGAAATGAAATTAGTAAATAAAAGAATTATCTGCTTCCCCATGTTTATTGCAGCTCAATTCACAATAGCTAAGACATGGAATCAACCCAAATGCCCATCAACTGAAGACTCGATAAAGATCTTATGGGATATGTACTCTATCGAATACTACACAGTGCTTAAAAAAAAATGAAATCTGGTCATTTGCAATGAAATGGATGAAGCTGGAAAACATCATACTTAGTGAAATAAGCCAGTCCCAAAGAGGCAAATACCACATGTTCTCCCTGACCTGCGATAACTCACAGAGCACCTAAAAGTAAATCTGTGGAAGTGAAATTGACACTTAGAGAAGCAATGACTTTGAATAGCCCTTATCTTGACTGCTGAGGAACAGTTATTTTTTTTTTTTACTTTTTTTTTTTTTGACAGGCAGAGTGGACAGTGAGAGAGAGACAGAGAGAAAGGTCTTCCTTTGCCGTTGGTTCACCCTCCAATGGCCGCCGCGGTAGGCGCGCTGCGGCCGGCGCACCAAGCTGATCCGAAGGCAGGAGCCAGGTGCTTCCCCTTGTCTCCCATGTGTGTGCAGGGCCCAAGCACTTGGGCCATCCTCCACTGCACTCCCTGGCCACAGCAGAGAGCTGGCCTGGAAGAGGGGCAACCGGGACAGGATCGGTGCCCCGACCGGGACTAGAACCCGGTGTGCCGGCGCCGCAAGGCGGACGATTAGCCTGTTGAGCCACGGCGCCGGCCCAGTTATTTTTTTATACTATTGGTTGAACTCTTTAATTAGCATAGAGGTTTTTTTTTTTAAGATTTTACTTATTTATTTAATAGGTAGAGTTACAGACAGTGAGAGAGAGACAGACAGAAAGGTCTTCCTTCCATTTGTTCAATCCCCAAATAGCTGCCACGGCCGGCGCTGCACCAATCTGAAGCCAGGAACCAGGTGCTTCCTGCTGGTCTCTTATGCGGGTGCAGGGGCCCAAGCACTTGGACCATCTTCTACTGCTATCCCAGGCCACAGCAGAGAGCTGAACTGGAAGAGGAGCAACCGGGACTAGAACCGGCACCCATATGGGATGCCAGCGCTGCAGGCGGAGTCTTAACCTAGTGTGCCACAGAGCCAGCCCCAAATTAGAGTTAATCATATGTATATAAAGTCAATTGAAAATAGATATCAGTAAAAAATGAGTGGGGATAAGAGAAGGAGGAGGAAGAGGAATTGGGAGTGTGGGTTGGAGGGTGGGCATGGTGGGAAGAATTATCGTGTTTCTAAAGTTGCACTTATGAAGTGTATAAAGTTTGTAACTGTAAAGATGTATAGTGCTGCATACATTCTTACAATCTTACTTGGAATGGTACAATTTAAAAAACTTGCCATAGGACCCCAAATCCCCTTATGCTGGGTAGTAAAAATACCATCTTAATCATTAAAGTAATCATATGGATAGGCTCAAGGGTCTGAGAATAATAGTGAACTATTATTAAAAACTGTTGAGGAACAGTTTTTTGTTTTAACTGTGCAAATTGTTGGACTCTCTACTTAGTATAGAGTTGATCTTCTGTGCATAAAGTAATTGAAAGTGGATCTTAGTGGAAAATAGGACTGGGAATGTGAGAGGGAGGAGGAGGAAGGGTAAGGAGAGTGGGAGGGTAGGTATGGTGGGAAGAATCACTATATTCCTAAAGTTGTACTTATGAAATGCATGAAGTCTGTATTCCTTAAATAAAAGGTTTCTTTGGGGGAAAAAAAAGAAATCATGGTTTATATACAATGTGGATTACTACTCAGCTGTGGAAAAAATAATCCTGTCTTTTGCAACAAAATGGATGCAACTGGAAACCATTATACGTAGTGAAATAAGCCAAATCCCTGTTTTAGGAGCTAAGCACCCATCATTCCAGCTGTGGGCTGGATATATTCTTTATTACTTGCTGAGAGCTCACATGAGTCCTTCCCTGAACCTTTCTGGTTCCCAGGGTTGATATCATCTTTGAGTAGAGTTAGCAGCCTGTGACTATGTAAGGCTCAAGTTATCACTCATTGACTATGTTTCATAACATGATACAAAAATGTCTCTTACTTCCAGTGTAATAAGGAATAGGCTGGCAGAGGGTAGGGCAAGCAGCATTATTGAGGGTTCAGTAATAGCCTTTCTTTGTTGGCCATGGTTTTGGGTGGGTGAGACAAACTGCTATAGGTGGTATTTTTTTAAAACCCTATTTATTTTCTTGATATGTGAAAGGCAGACAGAACAGAGATGGCTCTTTCATCTACTGGTTTACTCCCCAGATTCCCACAATAGCCAGGGTTGGGGCAGGCTGAAGCCAAAATCCTAGAATGTAATCTGAATTTTCACATTGCTGATATGGACCCAAATACTTGAGCCATCATTTGTTGCCTTCTAGGATGTGCCTTAGAGGGAAGCAGGGTTGGAACTGGAACCAAGATTCAAACCAGGTACTTCGATATGGGATGTGGGCATACCAGCAGAGACCTAAATGATGCACTGCAACACTGACCCCACAGGTAGTATTATTTTAGAACATCCTCCCAAATAAACCCCTTTCCAAAAATCTCCATGTCAACATCTGCCTCTTGGGGATTTAACCTGTGACTTTTGACTTTTCGATTCTGAGTCTTAGAGAAAGAAACCGTCAGAGAGTGGATCGTCCTGCGAGTGTTCCTGACTGTTTAGTTCCTAACACAATACATATCAAGTATATCCTAATTGTGACGAAGAAATTATCACCACATTTTCACTGACTTCAGCAACCCTAATTCCCTTTTCTGTTTAATTATCATGTTGTGTATCATAAGTTTGAACGGAAGAGATTAAAGTCATTACTTTAGACTTCCTCATCAAGTATTGGGTAGGAACAAATATTTCCAAGTATTTACAGGAAGATTCTATTCATAGGAAAAAATATTTTACTCATGTTTCCTTCACTACAGTCCTTTAGAAATCCCCAACAGCTCCAGGATATGGGGCACATTGACTCGAGTCACAGTAAAAAATCAGCTCTTTGAAGCTGCTATTGTCCCTAAGGGGTTTAAAAAAAAACTTAAAAAGAGACTTGTTCTAAAACAATGTAATTTTTTAAACTTTTCCTGACCTGCTATATATAGATTTCAGAATCAATTCCTTTTAGAGAATGCACTTCACAAATAAACAAAACATTTTTCCGATAACCCCTTTTAACTCATTCAGGTTGCAACATAATAGTGAATCATTATTGGAAAGCACCACTTCTGTACTCCTGCTCAGGTCCACTAAACTGCACTTTTCTGTTTGGATGCTCATCTGTCCACGGACATTTTAGTACCACGTTCTTTGCACCTTCTAACTTTTGGTGATACCATTTGTTTTTCTTGTATTCCATGCCACATGTTCTTTCCAATTCTTTTAATGTTAGAGAAATAAAGAACCTGTGCAGGAGGAACACTGAAGTTTTATAGTGCAGACTCCAGCAAAATGGAAACTGAGCTTAGGAAAGGTAGGCACACAGACACAGAATCAGTCGCTCGAGGCCAATAAATTATGACCACAACTGCAGCCAGTATCATTTAAGTACTCTTTAGTTTCTGATGATAAAGCGCTAGCTTATCACCAAGTTGACAACTGCAAACCCCTGTGGCCCTCAGCTTCTGTCTGTCTATTTGTTACCTAGTCAGCCACATGGAATTTAACAGCTCAGTAAAGTATCTTTCTAAGTAGATCTCAAGAAAAGAGTCTTGTCGGCTGAAGAAATTGTTTCTCCCATCTAAATACCACCTCCTATTGCAGACAGAAAAAAAAACAGATGTAAAATTACTACACTGTCATGAATATCTCTGTTTTATTATATGCTATTATAGAAGATATTCTTTGAGTTTGAATATTAAAAGTTTCCATATTTAGTTTATAGTTTTATATATATATATATGTGTGTGTATATATATTGCTTACTGATTGCTACTTCTACTTTGGAGAAAAGAATCTTCACATCCATCTATGAGACTAAAAAAAAACATTCTGCAAGATTTGCTTTTGATAAAAACTAAGGTTTGAAATTTAATATGCATATGTTGGCTTTCAATTATGGACTCTTGATATTCAAATGAAGAGTCATAGGAGAACAAGGATAGCAGGAGATCCAAATACAAATTTCAGTGGCTAATTAACCTACCTCATTTTGCCAGGTTTAACATCATTACATATTACAACAAGAGATCAATGAATCAAAAATTGTGAATATATTTATGCTAAATCAGGTAGGAATTAATATAAATATTCTAACATTGCTTCAGTTTGGAGTATGGGTAACTACAAAAGAAACATTTTGAATAGGCTGCAAATATTTCCTTTTGATAGGACTGTAAATTTCCAAGGGAAAAAAATTATGAACATGATGATATATGCACGCCATACAACAATCTAAAGTAAATGCAATGCATAACTTCACTAACATTCATAATTTGATCATCACAGTAACTTTGTTATTCTATATTACTAATAAAATAAGTAATTTGTGTCTTGAAAGTTATGTTTTCATATTTATTTTTCATCATCCTGCTTCATATATCTCATCTATCTTTATCTAAAGAACATACATAGCTGCATAGAGTTCCTATTTTTCACTAGTTTTATGCTAGTATTTTTGTTTTTAGCTTTGCTGTAGACATCAGGCATAGGAAATTGAGATTAAAAATGAAATATATTGATTTTGATGTGTTTGCATCAAACTAAATTCTAGTAAGTTTATTATTTTGAGTGTTTTCTTTACTTAAATGATAGAATATTACTGTAAAAACTTTTTTAATAAATCAAAACATTTTTGTGCTTGAAGGAGGAAATAACAGAAAAAGAGTGAAACCATGTATGATGAAATGATATTATGCTTGTCTGAAAAGATTTCTTTTCAGGTTTAAAAAATGATCTTAATGCTTTCTGCAGTTTTTCCTTTCTCTACTTTGTTTGTTTCCCAAATACTGTAACTTTCCTTCACCTGAGCATTACTTAGCTTCCTTTGTTTGTTTTCCTATAGAAGAATCTTCAGGAATCAGATGTAGATTAGTTACATATACACAGTAAGGAGTTATTTGGAAAGCATCACTACTGAAAGTAATCAAGATTCACTATGACAATTGCATATCAAGCCTGTATCAAAAACTTCCAGAATAAAATTGGGTTACCAACTTTGACAAAGATTATTCTAAAACTTTTTGCCATTGATGAATCTGCAGTGTATTTAGAAGAAGTTAAACTTCTCTCCAAGGACCCAGATACTTAAAAGCAAATACACATGGGAAATTTGCACATAATTCTGGTGGTTCACAGAACTTATGGATTCATCCATAGATTCACATTAATTAAGATGAAGAAAATCTTAATAAAGTAATTTTAAAACTACCTTAGAATCTCAACACTTATTGATTTAACATTAGCAGCTTCTATTCTTTGAAGAAAAAGAAATATAATCACATCATCCGGAACATTATATCAGGTCTACAGTTGCTTAATTGATGTGCAGATTTTAATCAAAACCATTCAGTGTGCAGGATGATAAGATATTCAGTAAAAGCAAACACCATAACCTGAACTAGGGGAAGAAGTAGATACAGAAATTATCAGCCAAGCACTTTTAAAAACTCCAAAAACATTTAAAAATGGTCAAGCTATTAATGAAAATTATAAGAAACATTGGCAGAGATTAGTGAAATACATATGTAAAATTTTTTCCCCTCTGATAAAAAATAGACAATGATCCAGAAGCAACACTGGAAAAGGCATCAGGACACAATCCAAGAAGTGCTACAGGGGCCGGCACTATGGTGTAGCGGGTAAAAGCCGCCTCGTGCAGTGCTGGTATCCCATATTGGCACCAGTGCAGGTCCCAGCTGCTCCACTTCCAATCCAGCTCTCTGCTATGGCCTGGGAAAGCAGCAGAAGATGCCCAAGTCCTTGGGCCCCTGCACCTGCGTGGGAGACCCAGAAGAAGCTTTTGGCTCCTGAATCCTGGCTATGGATCAGCGAAGCTCTGGCAATTGCAGCCAATTGGGGAGTGAACCAGCCAATGGAAAACCTCTCCCTCTCTGCCTTTCCTTCTCTCTCTGTGTAACTCTGAATTTCAAATAAATAAACAAATCTTAAAAAAAAAAAAAAAGAGGTGCTATAAACTCCAGCAAAGAAAACATTTGCAAAAGTCAACTGACAGGAATTAAAACTTTCACTTTTAAATATGGTAAAACTACTGAAGTCAAAGACAAAAAGAAAATTTAAGAGGAACCCAGATTAGGTGGAGGGTAGGATTGCAACTATCAAAGATAAATTATGTTACTGAGAACAAACTCCAGAGAGGGAACAAACTCTAGAGAAGGAGGAAGGGAGGGAGGGAGAGAGAGAGAGAGAGAGAGAATGAATGAGAAATAAATTAAAAACATGTATCAGCCATTCTAGAATGCTACATCCAGTGGAAACACCCTTAAACAATGAAAGTATACTAAAGATGGAAATGATGGAAAGCGAAATTTTATCATCACCAGAATAAAATTAAAAGGCAAATGGAAGCAACTAACTGAAGAAAGGAATAACAAATTAAAAAAATAAAATAAAAACAGAAAGATCCAACACTATTACCATTAATGAGTATATTGGGGGATTACAAATTCAGTAAAATTATGCTGGCGCTGCGGCTCACTAGGCTAATCCTCCGCCTGTGGCGCCGGCACCACGGGTTCTAGTTCTGGTTGGGGCGCCGGATTCTATCCTGGTTGCTCCTCTTCCAGTCCAGCTCTCTGCTGTGGTCCGGAAGTGCACCCACACTTCCTTGGGCCCTGCACCCGCATGGGAGACCAGCAGGAAGCACCTGGCTCCTGGCTTCAGATCGGAGCAGCACGCCGGCCGCAATGCACCAGCCTTAGATGCCACTTGGGGGGTGAACCAATGGAAAAAGGAAGACCTTTCTCTCTGTCTCTCTCTCTCTCTCACTGTCTAACTCTGCCTGTCAAAAAAAAAAAGAAAAAAAAATTCAGTAAAATTTTTAGTTGCATGAGAGAACTAAAAACCAAAGGCACTAAACAGAGCAAAATAAAAGATGAAATTACTAATTTAAAATATACTTGAATAGTCAAAGATGAATTCTATAATTTCTAAGGAATCAACACAAGTAATATAAAAAGAATATAAAAGTGAAAATATAATCAAAAGGATTAAATTACATTAGTATTATTAAAATATCAAGTAGAGAAAAAAGATATATTTTTTTTTTATTTGACAGAGTTAGACAGTGAGAGGGAGAGACAGAGAGAAAGGTCTTCCTTCCGTTGGTTCACTCCCCAAATGACCACCAAGGCCAGAGCTATGCCGATCTGAAGCCAGGAGCCAGGTGCTTCCTCCTGGTCTCCCACGTGGGTGCAGGGGCCCAAGCACTTGGGCCATCCTCCACTGCCCTCCTGGGCCACAGCAGAGAGCTGGACTGGAAGAGGAGCAATCAGGACTAGAACCCAGTGCCCATATGGGATGCTGGTGCCGCAGGCGGAGGATTAACCAAGTGAGCCATGGTGCCGGCCCCGAAAAAAGAATTTATTAAGTGATTTGAATATATAACAAGAATGATTTTATATAAATAAAACTTCAATGAATGAAAGACTTTAATATAAACAAAATATGTGCTTCTTGAAAAAGATGCATATTTTCTACAAGAACAGAAAAATGTTAAAAATGAAATAAGCATGATACACTATACAAATTTTAGCCCCAATAAAGATGATATAGTTACTAATATTAGATGTCATATTTAACCATCAAGGCACAAAGCATGATTAGTGTTTAGGAAGAGTGTGTCTCATGATGACAGTGGAAATCCTCCAGCAGAATCAGCTTTACTTCCGATAGCATCAAATTATACAAAGGAAGAATTCAGAGAAACAAAAATAGACAAATCCATAATCAAAACAAAAAAAAAATTTGACATATTTTTAAGTAATATAGTGATCTCAAAAATCAGTAAGCACATGGATAACTAAAAAAGTTTGTTTGTTCCTAAAGGTGTAATTATGAAATGCATGAAGTTTGTATTCCTTAAATAAAAGGCTTCTGGGGGAAAATGCTGTTAAATAACAAGTTTATTTTGGTTCATGAAATGTCTGAAACCCATATGAGGGGTTTTCTAAAATTTCATGCAAAGTGAATATTAAGAACAAACTATTTCTGAATTTCAAACACTTTTGCCCCCAAATAAATTTATCTTTTAATTCTGTGTCCTATATTTTTGATGTATTGTGATAGAAGAATTTTACAACATTAACACTAAGCTTAAACTAATGGGTACATAACATCATACCCCAAAATAACAGAATATTTTTTTAATCTGAGAAAATTTACAAAATTAATTTGCAGGTGTGACTTTATGGCAAATCTTTTTTTATAACATTTACTTATCTACTTGAAATTCAATGTTAGAGATAGAGATAGAGAGAGAGAAAGAGAGAGAGAGAGAGAAAGAGAAAGAGAATCTTCTAGCCACTGGTTCAGTCCCCAGATGGCTGCAACAGCCAGGGTTGAGCCAGGCTGAAGTCAATAGCCAGAGGCTTTATCCGGGTCTCCCATGTAGGTGACAGGGGCCTAACCACTTGGACTACCTTCTACTGCTTTTTCTAGGCCATTAACAAAGAGCTGGATAGGAAGTGGAGCAGCCAGGACAGGAACTGACACCCATTTAAGATGCTGACATCACATCCTGTGACTTTAACAACTGTGTCACAACATCAGCCCCTGGAAATTCTTAAGAATGGAAGCCATTGTAATCCATAAGCTGTACACTGGAAATTTATATTCATTAAATAAAAGTTAAAAAAAAAAAAAAGAATTTTGAAGGATTTATATCTTAGAATATACTCTCTAGAGTCATAAAAAATTAGTGATCTAGACCTGCTATGAAATAGTATAAGAACAGAAAAGGCAGATAAAAATGTTTAAATAATCAATACAAGGGTAAAGATAACTGAATAAAAAAGAAATAAACATTCAAGTGTATTAAAAATGAAAGGGGATTGATAAATTATTTCATAAATTAAATAAATACTAAGAAATCACTTGCCAAACTCCAAAAGAAAAATGAATTAGACATAAATATTATCAAGAGTGATAAATGAAAACTCCTATAAAAAAGAACAATATTTGGAAATTAGACATTAATTACTTGGAACATGTATATTAAATGAGTAGAAAAATACAACTTATTAGAACTGACAAAAAAATTAAATAAAATCTTAGAACAATGACATTTTCAGCGAGATTATTTTTTCATATAAAAGAATACAGATATACAGGGCTTGGTGTATGAATTCTACCAAACATTTAAAGAAGATATTGGGTCTGTCTTACAACAATTTTTCCAGAACATAAGGGGAAAAATATCTACCAATTTTTCTATGATATCAGCTTAACTTTAACCACTATTCTAACCAATACATTACAAAAAATGTAAACAGAGAGTATTGCTATCAAGATGGTGGAATAAAGCCGGCGCCGCGGCTCAATTGGCTAATCCTCTGCCTTGCAGCACCGGCACACTGGGTTCTAGTCCCAGTCGGGGCGCCGGATTCTGTCCCGGTTGCCCCTCTTCCAGGCCAGCTCTCTGCTGTGGCCAGGGAGTGCAGTGGAGGATGGCCCAAGTGCTTGGGCCCTGCACCCCATGGGAAACCAGGATAAGCACCTGGCTCCTGCCTTCGGATCAGCGTGGTGTACCGGCTGCAGCGTGCCGGCCGCTATGCGATGGCCATTGGAGGGTGAACCAACAGCAAAAAGGAAGACCTTTCTCTCTCTCTCTCTCACTGTCCACTCTGCCTGTCCAAAAAAAAAAAAAGATGGTGGAATAATAAGAAGTTGGAGCCCACATCCTCCCATAGAAAATCCATTAATTTAGCAATGATATGCAGAGTAAAATACATTTACAAGCCCAGAATTCATTTAAGAATTTCCAGAACCCCACAGAGGCACCGATCCATGAACAGATATGTCATGGAGAGGGAAGGGAAATAATTGTACTAGTGTACATCAGCTCCTCCCCCAAGGTAGACTAATTCAGATCTGAGAGAATCATTTCCAATCACATTTTTTTTTCTATCGGGGAGAAAGAGCAGAATGCACATCCAGCATCTCAGGCCTTTGGGGATGCTTTCTGAGAAGCTTGTCTCTATCCTTCCTCACCTGCAGCCTTGAGGGCCCTAACAATTTAAATAGCCAGTGGCAGCCAAGAACAAAGAAAAGGAATGGGCAGCTCATTATGAGTGGAAGGACTCTGAGATTAGGAGAGAAGCATAACCCTACACTTCTCTCCTAGAAGGAAGGGAGAAGAGTCAAGCTTGAAAATCCATAGGAGAAATTTCAGAGCCTCCTGGAAGCTCTACCTGGGCAGACAGGTCAGTCTTCTCTGTCAAGACAATCTGTGATGACTGGAAAAGGTAGCTGTTTTTTATAAATGTGTTCATCCCTCTACAAAGTTATAAGGATGATGAAGCATTAGGGAAATCTTACATGACTAAAGATTTAAAAAATACATATTTCTAGTAACTGAGAAGAAATGGAGCTCTTTATATGACTGACACAGATTCTAATGGCTGTTTGAGAGAAGCTCAGTGAATTACCAGAGAACACAGATTGAAACTACACAATATCAGGAAACTATTTCATGAACAAAATGAGAATATCAACAAAGAAACAGAAGCCATTAAAAAGAGGAAAACAGAAATTCTGAGGCTGCAGGATCAATAATTGGAATGAGCATTTAACACACTGCTTAAGATGTCACTTGACACATCTATATCCCATATCTCAGGGCCTGATTTGAATTCTGGCCACTGTGTTTCCAGCTCGTTCTCTATTAATGTGCACCCTGGCAGGCAGCAAGGGATGGCTTAAGTCATGGTTTCCTGCCACCCATAAGGGAGACCTGGATAGAGTTTCAGGACCCCAGCTTCAGGCTGGTCCAGCTCTGGTCATTATGGGCATTAAAGCACTGAACCAGCACAATGGAGGATCTCCCTGTCTTTCTGCCTTTGTCTGTATGTATATAAAATAAAAAAAGAAGATAATTCCGAGATATGTTTGGTGTATGTCAGGATGAGATTTTCCTTTATTACCTGTGACTCAGTCTAATCAAATCAGCCTTTAGAAGGAGTTCACAGAGGCAGACATTTGATTCAGCTGCTCTGAACACCTGCATTCCACACTGGAGTGTCTGGTCTCAGGTCCTGATGCCACTCAATCCCACCTTCCTTCTAACGCACACCTGTGAGACAGCAGGTTATGGCTCAGTGACTGGGTATCTGTCAGCCATGTGGGAGACCTGGACTCATGCAGGCTTCTGGCTTCGGCCTGGCCCAGCCTCAACTGTTGCGGGCATTTGGAGAGTAAACCAGCAGATGGGAGATGCTTTTCTCTCTTCCTCTTGAATACACAACAAATAAATAAAAGTTCTAGATTTTTAAAAACACTAAAAGCAGAGAACCTTTACTAACTGAATCAGAGAGACATAATTTCCCAGGGACTGAACGTATCATTGACAGCTTTGAAAACGGAGGGAAGAGGCCAGCCACCAAGAAACCCAATAGAATGAGGCAGATGTGATGATGTGAGAGTTCTTGTGATAAACCTTATAAAGCATCTCATGCTTCTATCCTCTTCTGAATCTTTGCTTTTGGCACATGAAAATCCTGAGTTAGTCTGCTGGATGTGAAGTAGGCAGGCATATGGGTTTAAGATCGATTAAGTTTGTGAGCTGGAGGACTACACCTTTATCATGTCCTTGTGTGACCTCATGCCCTACCTGATACCTTTACCATTCCCCTGTATGATCTCATGCCCCTACCTGGCCACACCTGGGTGCCCACCAGCCAATCAGGTAAATTAACCACTCTCCTTTGAGAGTGGATTAAAAGCCTGGGACATGGTGTGTCCGCTCTTTCTCTCTTCTTTTCCCTGGCCTCTAGCCAGGAGGGGACTGGCTGTAGCCCTGCACCTTCAGGGCGCATGGTCTTCAGGTCACCCGCCCTAGGCTTCCTGGCCTAGATGCTCCTCCACGTGGTTGGTTCCTGGTACTTGATATGAACCCAGATTTACCTCTCCCTCTTAGATAAAGCTCTCACTCTCCTCCGCATCTTTCTCATTAAATAAAAGCTTAAAATGTACCATGCTGTCTCATTTATTTATGCCGGTATTTAGAATTCTTCTCTAAATATTAGGCAAGATCCTTCTTGGGCTTATTAATATTGGGGATTTATTAATAAGCATATGGTGATATTGTATGGCACCCCAAATTCTGATAACATATGTGGCACCCCAAATGGGACTTATGGGGAACTTCAAGGGGCCACATTTTCGTATATATTTTAGAAGGCCATTTCCGATATCAGATGGTGTGAGACTAGGACAAGCGAAAAAGAAAATGCACGACCAGCTGACACCTAACTGAGTCCAGTTCTGGAGAAAAAGTCCAATCCAATTTATTAAAGCCACTCACCTGCCCCAGCTGACTACTAACCTATGAGTGAGTTCAAATGAGACAGGAAGAAAAGTCCAAGTTATGCATATCCATAATGAGTAACAGCTTTATCCATTTGCTTTAAGCCCCTCAAAGATGCTTTGATAATCAACATTATTGTAATAATGGATAAGTAGTCAGGAAGAACTAAGGTGTTATTTGAGAAAATGACACAGACGTGTTCTCCAGCAGGTAGGGACTCACATTCAACCAGCATTACATAAATAATTCATATGCACAAGTTATTGCAATAGCTTGGTTAGCACAATTACAAATGTATTGATTATATTTATTGTTCCATTCTCAAAATAACCCTAAATCCAAGTAAAATTGACTGATCACTGAATTTGTGCCAAGATACAATTGACTATCCTTGATAAAACAGACATAATCTTTATAAACTGGTTATAATGTAAGGGAAAATCAGCCAAAAGTGATTGAAGAATAAAGGAGAAATTACCATATACAAAAAATTGGTAAACTGTTTATTATATAGATTTTTTTTCCAAATTGCAACTTCTGATATATATAAAAAGGAGTTTCAGAAGTGCCTGTAAGTTATCTTAGCTAAGATCTGACAAATTCAACTTCCTTCAACTGTTCAATGCCCATTGTTCTTTGCCTCTCCACTACTACATTTATCTTGAAGAAAGTAGGACCAAGAAATAAGTACTCCCTGCCTATCCATCTTGATAACTTAATGCTTCTCCATGCCTGCAGCACTGCACATTAGCGTTTTGAGTAAAATCTATAGGTCAATCAATCTCTTGCTTGAAGCAAAGTACCGATCCGTCATGTAGTGTAATGTACCCTCTCTCTTCTAACCAAATTTTTAGACCCTGAATTTATTTTTTCCAGATGATTCTGTCAATGTACTGCATGATAGAAAACAAGTCATATGTTAGCCTTGCTTGCACACAGCCTGATAAGCATCAGCATAAACTACTTCTTGATAGATGACCACATAAATGTAAATATATCTTCATTATAAATCTATGGGCCACGGGATATTTGAAAAAGTAATCCTAACATCATGTTATCCACTAGAGGAAAATAAACTACAAAGCAAACGTTTTTTTTACTCCCTAAAACATGGCTATTTCATGGCACTATTTCACACGAGCACTATAGAAAGCTATCTTTCTAATTAGAGAGTTTTCTTCAGTATGAATATTTAAAATATAAATAGCCACACATATATGTATTCACATAAAGAGTTGTACTAGCAATACAACATGCACAAAGTTACACAGGCCTTCTGAGTTTCCATTTCTTCTCTTCTACAATATACTAATGACACTTGCAAAGACTAAGAGAAAATCATATACAAATGTTTGTTCATTTTAGCACATCAGATATTATACTCAACACTTGACAGGTGCTGCCTTAATTCATTTCAACCTAATCACAAACCCAAACAAAAGGTATGGAAAACCTACTTACAAAGCTTGATATTTACCCTGCAAGTAACAAAATGCTTGGAAAATTCTTAATACAATACTCATTCAATAGGTACATAATAAATGCCAATCTATCTTTCCAGGAATGTTAGTTTCAGTTAGTATTCAATGTTAGATTCAGTTAGTAAAGGTTCTCTGCTTTTAGTGTTTTTAAAAATCTAGAACTTTTATTTATTTGTTGTGTATTCAAGAGGAAGAGAGAAAAGCATCTCCCATCTGCTGGTTTACTCTCCAAATGCCCGCAACAGTTGAGGCTGGGCCAGGCCGAAGCCAGAAGCCTGCATGAGTCCAGGTCTCCCACATGGCTGACAGATACCCAGTCACTGAGCCATAACCTGCTGTCTCACAGGTGTGCGTTAGAAGGAAGGTGGGATTGAGTGGCGTCAGGACCTGAGACCAGACACTCCAGTGTGGAATGCAGGTGCTCAGAGCAGCTGAATCAAATGTCTGCCTCTCTGAACTCCTTCTAAAGGCTGATTTGATTAGACTGAGACACAGGTAGTAAAGGAGAACATTTTATAAATGAGCCATTACTGACATCCATTTGAATACTTTATGCTCAAAACACCCTAAAACATCCCAACCACTGCCAGGGGAGACTTGCTGAACTAGATTGTCTTCACTTTTATCAACCTTATTTGCACCCTTTTTTAAATTCATGAGAAAATAAACCATATCACACAAGTCAAAAATTCATGTCACATGGCCAAACAGAGAGGAGTTTAATGTAAGAATTCTTAGTAATTTATCTTTATAACCCTGTAATTGTTCTGCTCAAATAAGAATGAAATATCACCACCAAAGCTGATATAACTTTTGGCTGCCTTACAACTTTTAGATGGCTACTTAGATCTTATGGTCCAATATATTGATCTGAAATATTAAATCTGTCAAAGTACACTCACTGAACTTGACTTGACTCAATTGATACACTCCTTCAGTTCATGTGACACAGTGTAACCATCAACTTCATTACCTCTCCTTTTATAATCCTACAAATCCCTTAGTCAACACTTCACTTTTTCATTCCTTCCTTTTTCTTTTTTTTTTTTTTTTTTTTTTTTTTTATTTTTTTTTTTTTTAATTAAACTTTTATTTAATGAATATAAATTTCCAAAGTATAGCTTGTGGGTTACAATGGCTTCCCCCCTCCCATAACCTCCCTCCCGCCCGCAACCCTCCCCCCTCCCGCTCCCTTTCTCCCTCCATTCGTGTAAAGATTCATTTTCAATTTTTTTTGTATACAGAAGATCAGTTTAGTATATATTAGGTAAAGATTTCAACATTTTGCCCATATAGCAACATCAAGTGAAAAAACTACCATTGGATTACTAATTATAGCATAAAATAGCAATGTACAGCACATTAAAGACAGAGATCCTACATAATTTTTTTTCAAAATAATTAATTTTCTATGCCATTTCCATTTTAACACCAGGTTGTTTTTTTTTTTTTCATTTCCAATTCTCTTTATATACAGAAGATCACTTCAGTATATAATTAGCAAAGACCTCATCAGTCTGCGCCCACACAGAAACGCAAAGTATAAAAATACTGTTTCAGTACCAGTCGTAGCATCACTTGGCTTTAGACGACACATTGGGGACAGATCCCGCATGGGGTGTAAGTACACAGTGACTCCTGTTGCTGACTTAACAATTTGACACTCCTGTTCATGGCGTCAGTAATCTCCCTGGGCTCTAGTCATGAGTTGCAAGGGCTATGGAAGCCTTTAGGGTTCGCTGACTTTGATCTTATTCCGATAGGGTCATAGTCAAAGTGGATGTTCTCTCCTCCCTTCGGAGAAGGGTACCTCCTTCTTTGATGGCCCCGTTCTTTCCACTGGGATCTCACTCACAGAGATCATTCACTTAGGTCTTTTTTTTTTTTTCCCATGGTATCTTGGCTTTCCATGCCTGCTATACTCTCATGGGCTCTTCAGCCAGATCTGAATGCCTTGAGGGCTGATTCTGAGGCCGGAGTGTTGTTTAGGACATCTGCCATCCTATGAGTCTGCTGTGTATCCCACTTCCCATGTTGGATCTTTCTCTCCCTTTTTGATTCTATCAGTATTAGCAGATACTTATCTTGTTTGTGTGATCTCTTTGACTCTTAGACCTATCAGAGCTATCAATTGTGAGCTGAAATTGATCACTTGGACTAGTGCGATGGCATTGGTACATGCCATCTTGATGGAATTGTGTTGGAATCCCCTGTACATTTCTAACTCCCCCATTTGCAGCCAGTCCGATTGAGCATGTTCCTAATTGTTTACCTCCTCCCTCTCTTTTTCCACTCTTAGATTTAACAGGGATCACTTTTCAGTTAAAATTTAAACACCTGAGAATAATTGTGTGTTAATTACTGAGTTCAACCAATAGTACTAGAACAACAACAACAACAACGAATACTAAAAAGGATAGAGTATTACATTGTACATCTAAAGTCAGGACAGGAGCTGATCAGTTCATTGTTGCTTATAGTGTCCATTTCACTTAACAGGTTTTCTCTTTGGCGCTCAGTTGTCACCGATCAGGGAAAACAAATGAAATTTGTCTCTTTGGGACTGGCTTAATTCACTCAGCATGATGTTTTCCAGATTGCTCCATCTTGTTGCAAATGACTGGGTTTCATTGTTTCTTACTGCTGTATAGTATTCTATGGAGTACATGTCCCATAATTTCTTTATCCAGTCTACTGTTGATGGGCATTTGGGTTGGTTCCAGGTCTTAGCTATTGTGAATTGAGCTGCAATAAACATTAATGTGCAGATGGCTTTTTTATTTGCCAAATTAAATTCCTTTGGGTAAATTCCAAGGAGTGGGATGGCTGGGTTGTATGGTAGGGTTATATTCAGGTTTCTGAGGAATCTCCAGACAGACTTCCATAGTGGCTTAACCAGTTTGCATTCCCACCAACAGTGGGTTAGTGTCCCTTTTTCCCCACATCCTCTCCAGCATCTGTTGTTGGTAGATTTCTGAATGTGAGCTATTCTCACCGGGGTGAGATGGAACCTCATTGTGGTTTTGATTTGCATTTCTCTGATTGCTAGTGATCTTGAACATTTTTTCATGTGTCTGTTGGCCATTTGGATTTCCTCTTTCGAAAAATGTCTATTGAGGTCCTTGGCCCATCTCTTAAGTGGGTTGTTTGTTTTGTTGTTGTGGTTTTTCTTGATTTCTTTGTAGATTCTGGTTATCAATCCTTTATCTGTAGTATAATTTGCGAATATTTTTTCCCATTCTGTTGGTTGCCTCTTCACTTTCCTGACTGTTTCTTTCGAGGTACAGAAGCTTCTCAATTTGATGCAATCCCAAATGTTAATTTTGGTTTTGACTGCCTGTGCTTTTGGAGTATTTTCCAGGAAGTCTTTGCCTGTGCCTATATCTTGCAGGGTTTCTCCAATGCTCTCTAATAATTTGATGGTTTCGGGTCGTAGATTTAAGTCTTTAATCCATGTTGAATGAATTTTTGTGTAAGGTGATAGGTATGGGTCTTGCTTCAAGCTTCTGCACGTGGAAATCCAATTTTCCCAGCACCATTTATTGAATAGACTGTCCTTATTCCAGGGATTAGATTTGGATCTTTGGTCAAATATAAGTTGGCTGTAGATGTTTGGATTGATTTCTGGTGTTTCTATTCTGTTCCATTGGTCTATCCATCTGTTTCTGTACCAGTACCATGCTGTTTTGATAACAACTGCCCTGTAGTATGTCCTAAAATCAGGTATTGTGATGCCTCCGGCTTTGTTTTTGTTGTACAGGATTGCTTTGGCTATTCGAGGTCTTCTGTGTTTCCATATGAATTTCAGCATCATTTTTTCTAGATCTGTGAAGAAGGTCTTCGGGATCTTGATGGGTATTGCATTGAATGTATAAATTGCTTTTGGGAGGATAGACATTTTGATGATGTTGATTCTTCCAATCCATGAGCATGGAAGATTTCTCCATTTTTTGGTATCCTCTTCTATTTCTTTCTGTAAGGTTTTGTAGTTTTCATCGTAGAGATCTTTAACGTCTTTGGTTAAGTTTATTCCAAGGTATTTGATTGTTTTTGTAGCTATTGTGAATGGGATTGATTTTAGAAGTTCTTCCTCAGCCGTGGCATTGCCTGTGTATACAAAGGCTGTTGATTTTTGTGCATTGATTTTATATCCTGCTACTTTGCCAAACTCTTCGATGAGTTCCAGCAGTCTCTTAGTAGAGTTCTTTGGGTCCCCTAAATAAAGAATCATATCATCTGCAAAGAGGGATAGTTTGAGTTCTTCCTTCCCAATTTGTATCCCTTTAATTTCTTTTTCTTGCCTAATAGCTCTGGCCAAAACTTCCAGAACTATATTGAATAGCAGTGGTGAGAGAGGGCATCCCTGTCTGGTACCAGATTTCAGTGGAAATGCTTCCAACCTTTCCCCGTTCAATAGGATGTTGGCCGTGGGTTTTTCATATATTGCTTTGATTGTATTAAGGAATGTTCCTTCCATACCCAGTTTGCTTAGAGTTTTCATCATGAAAGGGTGTTGTATTTTATCAAATGCTTTCTCTGCGTCTATTGAGAGAATCATATGGTTTTTCTTCTGCAGTCTGTTAATGTAGTGTATTACGTTGATTGTTTTGCGAATGTTGAACCATCCCTGCATACCGGGGATGAATCCCACTTGGTCTGGGTGGATGATCTTTCTGATGTGTTGTTGCATTCTATTGGCCAGAATTTTATTGAGAATTTTTGCATCTATGTTCATCAGGGATATTGGTCTGTAATTCTCTTTCAGTGTTGCGTCTCTTTCTGGCTTAGGAATTAAGGTGATGGTGGCTTCATAGAAGGAATTTGGGAGGATTCCCTCTTTTTCGATTGCTCTGAATAGTTTGAGAAGAATTGGAGTTAGTTCTTCTCTAAATGTCTGGTAGAACTCCGCAGTGAATCCATCTGGCCCTGGGCTTTTCTTTGTTGGGAGGGCCTTTATTACTGTTTCAATTTCTGTGTCAGTTATTGGTCTGTTTAGGTTTTCTATGTCTTCCTGGCTCAATTTAGGGAGGTTGTATGTGTCCAAGAATCTGTCCATGTCTGATAGATTTTCTTGTTTGCTGGCATACAAGTCCTTGTAGTAATTTCTGATGATTCTTTTTATTTCTGTGGCGTCTGTTGTTACGTTTCCCATTTCATCTCTGATCCTATTGATTTGGGTCTTTTCTCTTCTTTTTTTAGTTAGTTGGGCCAATGGGGTGTCAATTTTGTTTATTTTTTCAAAAAACCAGCTCCTCGTTTGGCTGATTTTTTGTAATGTTTTTTTGGATTCAATCTTGTTGATTTCTTCTCGGATTTTAATTATTTCTCTTCTCCTACTGGGTTTGGGTTTGGTTTGCTGCAGATTTTCTAGATCCTTGAGGTGACTTGAAAGCTCATCTATTTGGTGCCTTTCCAATTTCTTGATGTAGGCACCTATTGATATAAACTTTCCTCTTAACACTGCTTTTGTTGTATCCCATAGGTTTTGGTATGTTGTGCTGTTATCCTCATTTACTTCCAGAAAATTTTTGATTTCTCTTTTAATTTCTTCTATGACCCATTGTTCATTCAGGAGCATGTTGTTCAATCTCCATGTGTTTGCACGTGCTCTAGGGATTCCTGAGTTGCCAATTTCCAATTTCATTCCTTTGTGGTCTGAGAAGCTGCATGGTATGATTCTAATTCTTTTGAATTTGCTGAGACTTGCTTTATGGCCTAGTATGTGGTCAATCCTAGAGAGGGTTCCATGTACTGCTGAGAAGAATGTAAAGTCCTTAGATGTAGGATGAAATGTTCTGTAGATGTCTGTTAGATCCATTTGGGCTATAGTGTCATTTAAATCTACTGTCTCCTTGTTGATCTTCTGTCCTGTTGATCTGTCTATCTCTGAGAGTGGAGTATTGAAGTCCCCCAGTACTATTGTATTAGGGTCTAAGTCTCCCTTTAAGTCCCTTAACAAGTCTTTTAAATAGGCTGGTGCCCTGTAATTAGGTGCATATACGTTGATAATCGTTATATCTTCCTGTTGAATGGATCCCTTAATCATTATATAGTGCCCCTCTTTGTCTCTCCTAACAGTTTTTGTGGTAAAGTTTATGTTGTCCGATATTAAGATGGCTACGCCCGCTCTCTTTTCATTTCTGTTGGCGTGGTATATCTTTTTCCAGCCTTTCACTCTCAGCTTGTATGGATCATTGTTGGATAGATGGGTTTCTTGTAAGCAGCAAAAGGATGGGTTTTGGTCCTTAACCCAATCGGCCAATCGGTGTCTTTTAACTGGACAGTTCAAGCCATTAACATTCAATGTGACTATTGAAAAGGAGTAACTTTGCCCTGCCATTTGCCAAAGATATTTTCTAATATCTGGTTTGAGCTTCTTGTGATCTTTTGCTGTGAGGTTTCCTTCCTTTACCTTCTTTCATATAGGTGACCGTGTTTCTGTGTTTCTGTATGTAACACATCTTTAAGCATCTTTTGCAGGGCTGGACGAGTGGCGACAAATTCTTTCAATTTCTGTTTGCTGTGAAAGGTCTTAATTTCACCTTCATTCACAAATGAGAGCTTTGCAGGATATAATATTCTGGGCTGGCAGTTTTTCTCTCTTAGTACCTGGGCTATATCTCGCCATTCTCTCCTGGCTTGTAGGGTTTCTGATGAGAAATCAGCTGTAAGTCTAATTGGAGATCCTCTGAGAGTAATCTGGCGTTTCTCTCTTGCACATTTTAGGATCTTTTCTTTGTGTTTCACTGTGGTGAGTTTGATTACGACGTGTCTTGGTGAGGATCTCTTTTGATCATGTTTATTAGGGGTTCTCTGAGCTTCCTGTACTAGGATGTCTCTGTCCTTCTCCAAACCTGGGAAATTTTCTGCTAGTATCTCACTAAAAAGGCCTTCTAATCCTTTCTCCCTTTCCATGCCTTCAGGAACTCCTAGAACCCGAATGTTGGGTTTTTTAATAGTATCCTGTAGATTCCTAACAGTATTTTTTAGATTACTGATTTCTTCTTCTTTTTTTTGATTTGACTGTTTCCTTTCCTGTTCTCTGTCTTCTAATTCCGATATTCTCTCTTCTGCTTCATCCATTCTGTTTTTAAGGCTCTCTAATGTGTTTGCCATTTGATCTATTGAGTTCTTCATTTCATTGAGATTTTTTGCCAGTACTGCAGTTTCCTGTTCCACTAATTTTTTCATTTCATTTTGATTCCTCCTTAATATTTCATTTTCACGGGAGAGATTTTCTATCTTGTCCATTAAGGATTTCTGTAGTTCAAGAATTTGTTTTTGAGAACTTCTTAATGTTCTTATGAAATTTTTGCCATCTGCTTCGTGCATTTGCTCTAACTGTTCCTCTTCATAATCTTGCATTGGCGTGTCTTGTTCACTTGGGGGCGTCATAGTGCCTTCCTTATCTTTGGTACCTCCGCTTCTACGTTTCTTGCTTGGCATGTTAGAGATAGTTTGTGGTGTTTTTGTTTTTGTTTTTGTTTTTGTTTTTGTTTTTTTCTCTCGTTATACTGTGCCTCTGAGTGAGCTGTCTGTTTTGTTGCAGCCTTAGGGGCTGTGATGGGTGTGGCTAGAGAGCTATGCTTGTTTCTTGAGGTTTAAGGCTGTGTAAAGAGCGACTCTCCCGGATTACTTGCTCCTTGCTGGGACGCTCTCTCTCTCTCTCTCTCTCTTTTTTTTTTTTTTTTTTTCTTTTGACTCAGTTGGGTGTGGAGTTGAGGGTAGTTGAAATCTAGCCTCTGTGGGTATTCGTTTGATTTATGCCTGGGAACATACACAGGGTTTATGCAGCCCTCAATGTGTTCTCCAGTTTCGCTAAAGATACTGAGTTTGGCTGAGCTTTACATATGTAAAATCGCGGTGCTCTTTGTTTTGCTTGGTGAGTGAAGGGAGAGGCCTCTGTTCCCCCTCCCCCCAGTGTCTCGGACTTCTCAGGTCTTTGTCTTACCGACCTCCGTTCCCGCGCTGGCGAGATTCTGTGGCTCTGGCTCCTCTCCCGCTCGACTCGTCTCGGTTGGTTTTCCACGCGGTGGGTTCCCTGTAAGTCCTCCGTGTCTCATCCACAAGATCCGGAAGCGTCTCTCTGCAGTTTTTTTTTTTTTGAGTCTTTTCCTGAGGCTACAGTAATTCCACTTTTATGAGGGTTTATTTTCCCAAACTAAGGCACACGTCCTCACTATCCGCCATCTTGGCTCCGCCCCCCCATTCCTTCCTTTTTCTAAATTTATTTATTTACTTGAAAGTTAGAGAGAGGCAGAGACCAAGAGCTCTTCCATCTGCTGGTTCACTGCCCAAATGGTTGCAATGATAAAGACTGAGCCTGGACAACAACAGAAGCCAGGAACTCCATCCAGTTCTCCCACATGGGTGTCAGGGGCCCAAGCACTTGGGCTACCTTTGCTGCTTCCCCCAGGCATATTAGTGGGGAGCAGGATAGGAAGTGGAGCAGCCAGGACTGAAAAGAGTGCTCATAAGGGATGCCAGCATCCCAGGCAGTAGCTTTAACCTGCTGCATGACAATGCCACCCTCTTTCTTTCCATTTGTAAGTGAAAAAATGATAGTTAATCAAATTGTGGCATGGGATTAGCACTGTGGCACAGCATACTAAGCCTCCACCTGCGGCGCCAGCAACCTATAAGGGAGCCGGTTTGTGTCCTAGCTGCTGCTCTTCCTATCCAGCTCTCTGCTTATGGTCTGGGAAAGCAGTGGAGATGGCCCAAGTGTTTGGGCCTCTGCATCCATGTAGGAGACCCCGAAGAAGCTCCTGATTCCTGGCTTCAGATCAGCTCAACTCAGGTCACTGTGGCCATTTGGGGAGTGAACCAGTGGATAGAAGACCTTTCTCTCTGTCTCTCTCTCTCTTTCTGTAACTCTGCCTCTCAAATAAAATCTTAAAAAATAGAACACATTGTGGGAATCAATTTTCTTAAGCCTCATCAATCTCTGTAAGTAAATTTCCCAGAATTGGTAATATTTACAAACTTGCTGTAAGACAATTTGTCTAAAAATGTGTTGGCTTGCTGCAAAAGTTGCTATTAAAAACACAGCCAGACCTGTCCATTTTAACAGCCCCAAACTCAGTCATGGAGTGAAGAATGGATCTCATTAGGGTCTAGCCTATGTGCCCTGAGATAAATTAAAAGAGTTAAGAGGACTATCATCAGTGATAAGTATCTTCTACATACATGGTTTAAAATAACGGAACTGAGATAGGAAGACATAGCTTGCAGACAAAATATGTTAAATATGTAAATATTATTAAATGATCATAGAGTTATTTCTAGACATATCACAAATATTCAGAGTTCCACTTCATTGGCAGCCAAAAAGTCAGCCACAGAAAGGTATGAACTCCAACTTTGTGAAGCCCCCAACAATATTCAGTTTCTGAATGTGTCTATGCTGGTTGCAGATTCTGTAAGGATCCTTCCCATTCTTACAAAGTGCTGTGATGGTTCTCAGTAAGGCAGATTGGCCAGCTTATTAGTACTGGGCTCAGCCAATGTGAAATTAAACAATCCAATCACATCTTCTTCTTGAGGGAAGTAGTGACTCATATACAAAGAAATGATGTGCACCATGCCATGTTTATCTCGAGCTCACCGCATGTATTCAGAGGCTATTCAACACTTTCACATTCATGGGAAAATCAGGAATTCTTTATCCAGCTTTCTCTGGAAAAGCACAGGCCATCACATTAGTTATTCTCCCATCCATTAGCTAAATGTAGAGAAAAGGCCAGGTCTAGTTTAAATATAATTGTGGAATGTCTAAATATGGTGATCTCTGACTGCAACGAACCATGTAGTGATCTAAAATGAAGTATGGGAGTAAACAAGAGATTTGATTCTATAGTTACACACTGCAGGTGCCAACATGGATTCTTTTGTTCTGTCCATAGTGACACTAAGCTCTCAAGATTGCATCGTTAAGCATTATGACCTACTGGTCTTGTAAATGCTTAGCACTCGGTAAGTTCAAACACTTTGAATTTCAACCTCCTGTGATTCCTTTATAGATCTGTGGATATTGTCTCTGAGATCTAGTTATATTTCCCAGTATGTCAGCATCCGGAGTAAATTCACTCAGTAGGCAGTAGGTTGCAACTGTTGGGAGAGGGATTCTAAGACCCCACATGGAGAAAGATGAAGCTTCCTGTTCAGAGGTCCATGTGAGCAAGTAAAAAGTCTCCGGCTCCTGTTCAGGGTTATTGTCTTTGACCATCAAGCAGTGGGCTGTGGAAACTTCAAGCAGACAGTAATAACAAAGCAACAAAACAGCTCAGAGGAGATTTGCCTTGAGTTCAGTTAAATATGACCAGACAATGTGAAAACACAATAAATTCTCTTTCAGCCTGCCATATGCCACATTAAAATGGAACAGTAGTTGCCAGACTGACTTGTAGAGTGTGTGTGTGCATGTGAGTGCTCAAGTATAATAGAAAGAATATCTTAGAATGCTAAGAAATTTTCCTTTTAGACTAGAACAAAATAAAATACTTTGTGTGTATGTGTGTGTGTTTAGCTGAACATTTAATAACCTGATTTTAAAAACATTTCAGATTAGAAATTAAAATCAGCATGCTTGTTAAATCCTGCTATTGGCTTTATTTTTTTAACATTTATTATCAATAACAATGAAATCACCTTTGTTATATTTATGACCTCCATCTGTGAACAAATGTATTATTATATAATTGAAATAATGATAACTGAAAGGAAGTCAACATCAGCTTTTTCCTGTCTAGCCATATGGACAATAAATATCTATACATGCCCCAGGTTCTATATGTTGCTAATATGATTTCAAAACCACAAGAGTCTGCTAAGCTTTATAACTTAAATTCCAAAGGTTGAAATATACCCTAAATGTCTAATATAATTACATATCTCATTAGGCTACCATGAAAACATGACCAAAGAAGGACTAATTGGATTCAAAGCCCTACCCAACTACTTGCCAACAAAATCCAGCAGGGCAAGTGATTTAATTTCTCAAGGCCTCAGTTTCTATATTTTTTTAAAATGGAGATAACAATGGTTTTATTTATTGCATTAATTGCTACTTATTTAGTATCTACCTCATGGGTAGATAATATCATTTAAGAAAAAATATCATAAATATAAATATCATTTAAGAAGTAAATAGAATTTAAAAGAGCTGATATGCTACTACAGTTATAAAATGCCGCTGTTCCTGGAGAAATGTGGGGAGAGATGCTGTCTTATTTCTTTATCCTTGTTTATAGTGAATACAGATCTACTCAAATTCATAAGGGTAACCAGAAGTAGACTGAGCCAAGTAAAATTACTCCATTTTAAAATCACAATAGCTATAAAAGAAAGATATTTAAAGTTATATAAATAAGTGATTTTGGACTTATTAATTTATTTTTAAATAATAAAAAGAGAAACATAGATGTGTCTTTTCAATGCCTTTCAACTTTTCTCCATTTCATTCTACATACATCTTTCTAATCACTGATACTTCAAAAATATATAGTCATGGCCCTATCTGTTTTTACTAATACAATGTGCCTCATGTCCTTATTTTTTTCTGACCCCTGAATTGTTTAGGCTGCCAAAAAAATTAGCTCTTGGCATTAGATTCCATGACACCAATTATTTTAAAAGCTTTCCTTATAAACTGTGAAAAGGAGGGAACTATTGGAAAGTATAATGAAAAATAAAATATAATTAAATACATGATAAATTGATAAACCAAAAAGTATTAATTTTGTCTGTATGAATATTAGGATTAAAATTAAATTATTAGTACTCATATACCTTTATTATGGTATAAATTTAAATTTTTGGAGACTTTTTTCCCATTTCCAGGTTCATTTCATGAATTTCTTTTTTTTTTTTAATTTTTTTTTTAATTTATTTTTTTGACAGGCAGAGTGGACAGTGAGAGAGACAGAGAGAAAGGTCTTCCTTTGCCGTTGGTTCACCCTCCAATGGCCGCCGCGGTAGGTGCGCTGCGGCCGGCGCACCGCGCTGTTCTGATGGCAGGAGCCAGGTGCTTCTCCTGGTCTCCCATGGGGTGCAGGGCCCAAGCACTTGGACCATCTTCCACTGCACTCCCTGGCCACAGCAGAGAGCTGGCCTGGAAGAGGGGCAACCGGGACAGAATCCGGAGCCCCGACCGGGACTAGAGGCCGGTGTGCCGGCGCCGCAAGGCGGAGGATTAGCCTGTTGAGCCATGGCGCCGGCCGCATTTCATGAATTTCTTGAAATACCATATCTTGGGCTTGTTATCACTTCTATAGTCTTTAACTAATTAAAAATATTTTAATAAGAACTGTACATAATCACAAATAGATTGAGCTGCACAGATCCAAAACCAGGAGCCAGGAGCTTCTTCCAGGTCTCCCACATGGGTGCAGGGGCCCAAGGACTTGGGCCATTTTCTATTGCTTTCCCAGGTCACAGCAGAGAGCTGGATCAGAAGTGGAGCAGCTGGGTCTTGAACCAGCACCCATATGGGATGCCGACACTGCAAGCGGTGGCTTTACCTGCTACGCTACAGTGCCAGCCTCGAAAAACATTTCTTAAAGACATTATTTTATATTCTGGAAACAAAAAGAAACTCAGAGGACAAGAATATATTATAAAAGTAAATGGTCCTTTTTTCCTAGCTTTTTACTTAGTTTATCTAGCAATAAAAAGACAGATTAGAATGTTTAATAACAATCACTAGAATGCTTTTTCTCAATATTGTTCCTTCTTCTGGCAGTCTTCATAAATGTATATAATATAATTTTAAGTAATAAAGAGTGATTCAAATATTTTATATGCCAGTAGACTTTTACCCCATTTTTGAGTCATCAACAAAAATATAACTTTGAAAGCTCTTCTACAGAAAGTAATTAGGTCTCACTAATCAAATAACAGATGGAATCAAATGTATATATTTTATTTGGCTTCCGATTCTTAATTATTAGGTAAAAATAATATATTTTATATTAACTTGATTAGCAGATACTCTTAGTCTTTTCCAGAGTCAATATTAATATGTGTATAGAAATTAAATATTTTTAGTTTTTATTCTACTTTAATAAATAAAATATAGTATGAATATTCTGCTTTTTCTACACAGAAACACGGAAGCAAATCCTTTATGGAGAACATACCTTTTTTTACCTCTACGAACTTAACAAAATCGTGAGTGTCATTGATAAAACAGATGGTGAATGCAAGGCATTAGAAATACACTCAAAACTGCATAGACTTTTTTATCTCTACAGGATGTAGAAAGAAAACTAAGTGGTCAATGGCATTAGACAGTTATTTAGGATGATAGTAGACTTTCAGCAAAAGCTAGGACTGGAAATTGTGTTTCCTCACAGAAAAGTAGAATGATCTATTTAAAATTTAATGCATTTTCTTCTTTTATTTTCTTAATAAGGCAAAAATAAATTGTTGGTATAAAAAACAAATAAAAATCCCATACCTTTTCACTGATCTGCCTGTTTTTCTGTTACACAAAATAATTATTTTCTTCATTAAGAAATCTGTTTAGTTAATACTTTGTTTTGTATGTGAATTAATTTTCTCACTCCAAAGACTGTGGGTAGAATGTATAATTTTTGAGACTGGAAATTCCAACCATGGTTAATTACGGTCTTATAATCCTATCATAATACCTGACAAAGTAGATAGTAAATAAAAGTATAATTGTCTAAAGAATCTTCCATTTTAAAATGAGAAATTCAGGCTTAGAGATTTTTTTTCTTTTGCTTTATGTAAGATTTTTTTTTCTTTTATGTAATTTTTTTCTTTTGCTTTATGTAACAGTTCAAATAACATTTTTTAAACTAATTTAAAATGTGGGTGTTTAGGGCCAGTTTTGTGGCACAATGGACTAAGTCTCAGCTGCTACTTCTAATCCAGTTCCCTGCTAATGTAATAGGAGATAGTCCTCAAGTACATGAGCTCCTGCCACCAACATAGGTGACTCAGATGGAGTTCCCAGCCCCTGGCATCAGCCTGGCCACTGCAGTCATTTGGGGAGTCAATCAATGGATGGAAGATTCTCTCTCTCTCTCTCTCTCTCTCTCTCTCTCATCTCTGATTCTGCCTTTCAAGTAAATAAATCTTTTTTACAAAAGTAGTTTTCAATGGTTTAGAGATTATTGTAGTGAAAGCACATATTCCCCTATAAATCCAGAGAAAAAAAAATTAAAATTTAGATATTACACAAAAGGCTGTCAGTGGTACTTAGACACAATCATATACGATCACTACCAGTGAATGGCCTTTTAAGTCATATTTAATCAGTTTGAACTTCACACTAAGGACCATGACAAGTCCTCAAAGTATGTTGTTGGAAAATATTTTTATTTAATTTCTTGAAGTAAATGCATATCTGTACTTTGTGGAAAGTTGGACTATACAAACTTCAGAATTTATTCTAAAACTATGTTCTGTAATGTTATTTTGTAATTTAACAGTTCAAATAACATTAATATTCTGTTAGGGAAAATGAATAAATTTCCTGACATAAACCCAGGATTACAGCCAAATATTGTGAGTTCTAAATATGTTTTTAAAGTCATGTCATTGATTTCTTTTTTCAAAAAAAAAAAAAAAACTTTTATTAGCATGTCTAAAATACTGCATGGTTCTGTCAGAGGCTTTAGAGCATTGATTTAAATCCTAATTTGTGAAATACATTGTATAACATGATATAAAATTGCTCCACATAATGTTGTTCATTCTCTAGACCACATGTGTGCAAATTCTACCATCTATCTTCTTTATTAGGGGCCAACGCTGTGGTGCAGCGGGTTAACGCCCTGGCCTGAAGCACTGGCATCCCATATGAATCCTGGTTCAAGACCTGGCTACTCCACTTCCAATCCAGCTCTCTGCTATGGCCTGGGAAAGCAGTAGAAGATGGCCCAAGTCCTTGGGCCCCTGCACCCACATGGGAGGCCCAGAGGAAGCTTCTGGTTCCTGGCTTTGGATCAGCGCAGCTCTGACCATTGCAGCCAGTTGGGGAGTGAATCATCAGATGGAAGACCTCTCTCTCTCTCTCTCTCTCTCTCTCTGCCTCTCCTCTCTCTATGTAACTCTGACTTTAAAATAAATAAACAAATCTTTAAAAATATATAAAAATATCTTCTATATTAGTTCAGATCCAAAAACCATTAAGAGAAATAACTGATTGGTATACAGAACATTTATACTTAAGGAAAAAAGAACTACAACCCTACCTCTTCTAGATCTTGATGTGAATGGATTTATTTTTTCATAAATGGCATCTCAATTCAAAGGGGTCTTTTGGAATTATTTTACTGGAGGATACCCATACTCTCCATATCTCACCCTCCATAATCTTAGTTGGTTTTACTATTTTTATGGGACTATATTTTTACTTGAAGATGTTTTTGTATTATCTTTCTTTTCTTGTTAGCATGTAACTTCCATGACAGCAATGACTTTATCCATTTTGTCTCCTTGATAATTGCTTTATATACCTTGGATCACAAGAAGAAATTATTCAACAAAGAAAAGGTTGATTCAAGCAATTATATATTAAGCCACAAATCTCATTCCAAATCCTAGCTTTGCCACCTACACATTTGTGGTTTGGTCAATCCACTTAAGGAACCTGGGTCTTGAGATTTCCATTTACTTGGATGGAATATTCGTTCAAAGTCTTGGCTTTGTGTAATAAGATAATTGACAATGCAGGTATCCTGTATCCGAGCGCTGGTTGGAGTCCTAGCCGCTCTGTGTCCAATTCAGTTTCCTGATAATGCACCTGGGAAGGCAGAAGATGACTGAAGTGCCTGGACCCCTGCCACCCATATGGGAGACCAGGATGGAGTTCATGGCTCCTGGTTTTAGTCTTGCCCATTTGCGAAGTGAACAAGTGGATGGACGATTCTCTTTCTCTCCATCTCTCTTTGTTGCTCTTTCAAACAAATAAATAAATAAATAATCTTTATTTTAAAAAGAATAAGACTATAAATGATAATGATTCATGGCATACAATAGTAAATAAATAAAATATAAAAGATCAATATTGAATATCTTGTTGAATAAAAACCATTTACCATTAAGGAAGTTATTGAAATGACTTAAACCCAGCTGAGAGAATAAGCTTCTGGTCATATATAAAAACAGTATGTGGGCTGAGCATTTGGCATAACAGTTAAGATGTCACTTGGGACATCTTCCACCCAAAATAGAATGGTTGGGATACAGTCTCAGCTCCACTCCTAATTCTGACTCCTTGATAATGTGTACCCTCAGTCCAACAAATGATGGTTCAAATACTTGCGTCCTCGAAACTCACATGGGAAATATGAATTGCGTCTCAGGGTCCTGGCTTTGGCCTGACATAACCCCAGAAGTTGTGGGCATTTGGAGAGGAATCATCAGATGGAAATTTCTCTCTCTTTCTCTCTTCCCCCCTATTTCTCCCTCTGCCTTTCAAATAAACGAAAAATAAACACCGGAAATTTTCTTTAAAATCTTATAGTGACAATAAAAGCTAATATTTTAAAGTATATAAGAGGGCTGGCGCCGTGGCTCACTTGTTAATCCTCTGCCTGTGGCACTGGCATCCCATATGGGCACTGGATTCTGTCCCGGTTGCTCCTCTTCCAGTCCAGCTCTCAGCTGTGGCCCAGGAGTGCAGTGGAGGATGGCCCAAGTGCTTGGGCATCTGCACCCGCATGGGAGACCAGAAAGAAGCACCTGGCTCCTGGCTTCGGATCAGAGTAGCTCTGGCCGTAGCGGCCATTTGGGGGGTGAACCAACGGAAGGAAGACATTTCTCTCTGTCTGTCTCTCACTGTCTAACTCTACCTGTCAAATAAATAAAAAAAAAATTTTTAAAGTCTTCTTTAAAAAAATAAAGTATGTAAGAAAGATTAATTTAAAGATATTCTACCATTTCAACTTGAAAGCTCTAAACGAAGCTGAAGTGCTCGCTTCGGCAGCACATATACAATGAAGCTGAACATCCTCACTGAAAAAATAAATAAACTAAAATTATCCAACCTACAACTAAAATTTGCACCTGGAGTTAATAATATTGTTGATGTCTATAATTTTTTCTATTCCTTAAAACTAACATTTTGAAAAAGCTTATTTTGCCTAACATCATGCTTATTTATACAGATCCCTAATCACTTAGAGAAGATATTGCTTCCCCAAGAATTTCTTCTTTGCAATGCTAAATATTTCACTTTGAAATTATCTTGAAAATAAGATCTCCTTTTATACTGGAAATCTTATAGTGAATATAGTCAAATTGAAGAGACGGTAAAATCTACACAATATGGATTTTTAAAATTATTAGTCACATTTTGAAAGCAGTAAGTTTTTAACAGGGGCAAGCATTTGACACATTAGCTGAGACACTTCTTGGGATGCCTGTCTCCCATACTTAGAGTGCCAGTGTGGGTCCCAGTTCTGCTTTCAATTCCAGCGTCCTGTTAAAGTGCAAGCATGGAAACAGTGGGTGATGGCTCAGGTCCTTGTGCCTTGCTACCCATATGGGAGACCTGGACTGAATTCCACATTCCTGGCTTCAGTCTGGCATGACTCAAGGTTTTGCAGTCTGGCATGAATCAAGGTTTTGTAGGCATTTGGAGAGTAATAGTACCAGTACCAGTATAGTACCAGTTCTAATCTCAACAGCAATAGCAAGTCTGGGTCTTTACAGGATTTATCTTGTTTCATCGTCTCACTACTCTGACAAGAAAAATAACTGTAAGTCCATTTACTAATAATTGAACCCTCAATAAGTATTGTTTGATATTCATTAAAGATCACTTTGCTGGTATCAGGATCAGGATTCAAACCCAGAAATTCCATGACTGCAACGCATGATTTTCTTCATCCACCTATAATGACATCCATGCTTCACTTTAAATAAGAATATAAATTGTTTGCATGATTTGAAGATGGGTCTTTGACCCCCAGTGAACATAGAGTATATGTAAAGACACTGAGTTGTGAGATTTCATTAGGTCATTAAACAGTGTATTACTATTCTGAGAACATTGTATAGAGGACCTGGGTAGTAGAGTAGAAAATTCAACTGCAGAGAAGATCTGAAACAAGGTCATATATACATTCTAAAGAATCTGGAGTATGTTTTATAATGTACATTAAAATGTTATCTCAAAAGCAAGCAAGAAAGAAGTAAAGGAAGGAATGAAGGGGAGGGAAGGGAAGGAGAGGAGAGGGGACTGCAGGGGAGGGGGAGGGAGGTGAGGGAGAAGAAGGAGGGAGAAAAGAATATCATTTCATTCTTGGAATTGTATCTATGAACTACATTGAATGTGCTTTCTTTATTTTGGTAAAAAATAAAAAGAGCTAAATTTTAAAAATTTGTGGAGTCATTTTTCATCTTCAAATAATAACATGTGACATGCAATATGGTCGTAATATTTCAATGTATGACATTTTAGACACATTAAATAAATGTTTGAGAAGACAAACAATGGCATAATAAAGTAAAGGATCTATTAAAGGATCTGAAAGAAAAGACACAGAAGGAAGAACATGCTATTCAATAAAGTGTAGCTAAAAGAAACTTGATTTAAATCTGATTTACCTACTATCTTGGAGACACTTTTCCCTCCATAAAGCCCAAAAGCTCTCAACAAAATATGGGGAAATTAAAGATCTCTAAGGTCTGCCCCAGGCCTGGCAACTGCGACCATTTGAGGGGGATCTCTGTTTCTCTCTCCATATCTTCCTCTCTCTGTAACTCTCTCTTTTTTTTTTTTTTTTTTTTGACAGGCAGAGTTAGACAGTGAGAGAGAGACAGAGAGAAAGGTCTTCCTTTCCGTTGGTTCACCCCTCAAATGGCCTCTACGGCCAGCGCGCTGTGCCGATTCGAAGCCAGGAGCCAGGTGCTTCCTCCTGGTCTCCCACTGCAGGTGCAGGGCCCACGCACTTGGGCCATCCTCCACTGCACTCCTGGGCCACAGTAGAGAGCTGGACTGGAAGAGGAGCAACCGGGACAGAATCCAACACCCTAACTGGGACTAGAACCCGGAGTGCCAGCGCCAGAGGCGGAGGATTAGTCAAGTGAGCTGTCGCACCGGCCCACTTTCAAATAAATAAATAAATATTTTTAAATGGGGTGGGAAGTCATTAGTGATTGTCAATATCATTTCACTTGGTGGTAAAGCATAAAGTAAAAGAGTTATGAGTTTAAACATTTCAGGAGAAATATTGACCACAACGTATTTCATGTTACTTGAATATGGAAGAAATAAAAAAAATATCTGTAAGGTCTCTTACAAAGCAAAGAAAGTTTTTAAAAAACCACTGTGAGCTACTTATCTTATGGCTCATAGAAAGTCTACTCCCATATATTAAATAATTATAAATATATTTTGGGTTGAACTACAGACCATCTAATAGGGTAAAAATTTAGGAAGAAACAATTATTTTTAAGAAGATTGAAACTATGAAAGAGGTCATGAGTGATTATTGTGAAAGCCTAGAAGAGGGAAGAATGAATAAAATGCCATAAATAAAACTAGAGAAAATAAAGTGGGCATTACAACACTGAAAAAGGAGAAATATATAAATGTAGGAATTAAGTTTAGGCATGTGATGAGTGTGAGTGTATGTGGTGGGGGTAAAATCAAGGAATATCTTCTTAGATGACTTAGCTTCTTTTAGGGTTATTAACAAGATTGGGTGGTGACAGGAGTATATCAGGTGGCAGGAAAATAAACAGAAGTTCCTGAGAAAATTTTGACATTTGCACATATCAAGGACAACTATGATGAGGTTGTATAGCATGAAATGCTAATGCAATACAACAAGATAGGTCTTCACATAGCTTGTCTAGCTTCAGCCAGGAAAGAATACAAAAACATTCACACCTGGTAGTCATGTGGTCAATATTAAGTTCCTTTCCCCTTGCTCCAGCAAGTATAAATGTGTATTCAAAACATCATAAATAAAAGCTGTAGTTGAGACAGAATCATTAATGCCATAGCAAAGTTGCTCAGAATGAGGACAGAAATGGTGTTAGAGAGTTTATTGCACATAGAATTTTTTTTCCAACTACAGAAAATTTGAACTTTAAGCACTAGGACGTTTGGAGGATTGTGCTAGACAATGAAGGCATGGGATGCTAACACAGTGGGAAGGAAGATTCTCCAGCACAGCCCGGGGAACTGAGGTCCATAGATCCTGCCAATGTCTGAAAGACAACACTAACTCCATGGCAATACTCAGGAACAGCAGGAAAACTCATGCTCTTATGGAAAGTGAGCCCAAGGCAATGAACCCTAGAGAACAGGGAATTTTGAAAACACAAAGGTTATAATAAGTAAGCTTGATTGAAACCATAGAGCTATTTGACTTCAAGGATCAGTAAGGTCAGATCCTGAACCTTTCAACTTCAATCAGGAGAAAGTAAAAGTCCTGCCTCCAGTTCTCATATACCATATATGTATACACCACACACCTACTCTCGCTCTGCCTAAAACAAAAAATCAAGTTCATTACTTTGAAGTACGTGTACCGAAAATTCTGCTAAAAGAGTATTCCCGTGTTTTCCCTGGAGGTTATATGTAAGTTGAAGTTTGATATATTATAAAACAAGATAATATCATTGAGAAACACAAAGTGTTCATTAGCTTATTAATTCTTGAAAGACTACTATATGTACAGAGGGAATAGGTATTATTTTACCCCAAGAAAAATTGAGGCATTGAATAGATTGCTAACTATAAAAAGCCAATTGAAAAAAAAAAAAAGCTTAAGGCTAGAAATTGTAGATGGTTTTATACTGTACCTGACCTAACTCAGGAAAAAAAAAAAAAAAGAATCAAAAGAGGCAGATTCATGCTTTCCAGGCATGCCCCAGGAATGGAGAATTCTCTCTTTATGTTAATCCACTCTGTTTGAGTCAAAAGCTGACAGTGCACAGACAACAAAGGGTCTGCTAAATCTGCTGTCCAAAAATACTCACCACAATTTGTCAGGCTTCACATTACACATGGCTTTTTACACATCCCTGGCCTCCAAACATAAAAGATCCTGTGGGTTTCCCTAATTAAATACAGTGAGATCAAAGGTTCACCAGTGTCTATCTGACTGTCTCACAGTATTCCAGAACTGAAAGCAAATGAGAAGCATAGGAAAAATGTATCAGAAGTTCCAGAGATTGAGCTCTCTTTTTGGTTCCTTCACCTTTATAAAAAAATAATAAAGTCAGGAAAACCTATGAAAGTGGCTTATATTTCCCTTGTTTGTGTTTCCCTTTAATCAGATTATTATTTTGACACCACAGTTTGAGGACAGTGAAGTTCAGAATACTGAGAGGCCAAACAGTTCATCTCCCAGAAAAGATGGCTTTGTGCTAGATTCTAAGGATGCTACAATGAATAATATTCTACATAGCAAAAGACCTAGGGACAACACTTTTATACAAGTCAATAATATATTAGAGAGGTAGATGCATTAAAATAAAATATGGCTGGCCTTGGGTGGCTAAACTCCTACTTTAGACTCATGAATCCATCCACAGATTATTCACAATGGAGTTATTGTTTACAGGAAATTCCAGTTTTAAAGGGATGATCTAATGCTGATTCCTTTAGAGTGAGTCAATATTGATAATTCTCATTAAGGGAACAGTAAGTAATAGATTTGGAAAACGTCTTCTCTTTCAGGAGCATTTCATTTTGGCTGAAATAGAATTTGAAAAAAATATGAAAACTTTAAAATTGACTAACCAAAACTTTAAATGACAAAAAATTATCAATGAAAAGTTACCAGGGGAAAACGTAGATGCCTGTATACTTTACTAAGCAACAAAAATGCTTTCTTCAATATGCTCTCTATTAAAATATAATAAAAACCTCTCTTGAAAACCAGATGGTAGATGACATGATAAATTAAAGACCCACATAAGTGTGAATAGAAAAAAACAACTTGCTGCTGACATAAATGACATTTACAGTATCACATATGTTTCTTCTAATGAATATAAGATGATCTTGATATTGCAAAAGACCTTTATGCCAGTGATGAACCAGCTAGAGAAGACAAAATATAAAGGATAAATTTGCATTTCCATAGAAATAAAAAATACTACAACCCACATTCCAACTTGAAAAAAGACATTTGAATATAATGAAAAATTGACACATCTAATAAGGATACTGATTGTTTCTCAATTAAGATCTTCACATATTCTTCTTTTCCTATTTTCAAACATAAAATTTTATAAAATTATATCTAATATATATATATATATATATATGTGTGTGTGTGTGTGTGTGCTTAAGTACTTGATTCTGGACAAATGTGCTCCAAATCATCATATAAGTTTACTGGTAAACATATGGAAAGTCTCAACAATTCCTTGTGAGAACCTGTGATGCATGGACTAAAACAGGCTTCCTTTGAAATATTTCTCATGATGGGCATTTAGCTTAGCTGGAAGGGTGCCCACAGCCCATGTCGGAATACCTAGGTTCAAAACCTGGTTCCAGCTCCTGGTTCCCATTTTCTTCTTCTAATGCAGCCCTTGTAATGAAGCAGTAATGGATCAGGTAATCTGGTCACTGTCACAACACAACGTACCTGAGCTGAGTTCACTACTTCCTTCTTTTGCCTGGCCCTGCCCTGGCTATTATGGGGCATTTGGGGAGTGAACCCAAAGATGACAGCTCAATTCATGGGCTCTCTCTCTCTCTCCTCTCTCTCTCATTAGTTAATCAACTGATTCCTTTTAAAAGGAAAAAAAAAAATTTCTCCACTATTTACCAAGAAGATGACTTTGGGCATGTTCCTGAAATACTTTAATCTTTTGATTTATTTTACAAAAACTGGGGATTTTATTAGGTTGTGGCATAAAATAGTTGGGAGCTTTAAACAGGGTGATTCCAGAAACACTTGATGGAGTTCCTGTCACATAGTAAGCTTTCAATAAAACATCATCAGTTATTATAGTTCTTAGGTTATAATAAATACAGTTAAAATGTAAATTAAATTCTTTAATAGCAAATGAATGCCATTTGCTGTCTCAATTTTAAGTCTCATTTTTAAGCTGTGACGTGACCTGTTTTGGCAGATCTTCTTCAACAGTTGCTATCCATGCATGCCTGGCTGTGAAAACATTAATGGCACTGCATACTGAGCAGATCTCAGCTAACTGTAAACCAAATATATAAATTTTTCAGAAATTGTTTCTTGTTAGAAATGGCCAATAAACTGCTTATTGCTTTGCAAATATTGAACCTGAGAAAATAATGCTACATCTGCTAAAAACTTATGGGGAGTATCTGATGGCCTATTAAATATATAAATAGGGAAGGGATAGACGAGAATAATTATGGGACTTAAAGAGATTTTGTCAATGAGTACCCCATTATAAGCTAAAATTTATGGTGAAATTCTGAAAAAAAATATTCTTTCACATGAATTTTAGATATACTACAGCAAATCTTTTTTTTTTTTTTTTTTTGACAGGCAGAGTGGACAGTGAGAGAGAGAGAGACAGAGAGAAAGGTCTTCCTTTTGCCGTTGGTTCACCCTCCAATGGCCGCCGCGGTAGCGCGCTGCGGCCGGCGCACCGCGCTGATCCGATGGCAGGAGCCAGGTGTTTATCCTGGTCTCCCATGGGGTGCAGGGCCCAAGGGCTTGGGCCATCCTCCACTGCACTCCCTGGCCACAGCAGAGAGCTGGCCTGGAAGAGGGGCAACCGGGACAGGATCGGTGCCCCGACCGGGACTAGAACCCGGTGTGCCGGCGCCGCTAGGCGGAGGATTAGCCTATTGAGCCGCGGCGCCGGCTTACTACAGCAAATCTTAATAGAAAGCCATGGAAATGGAGGTATGTAAATTGAAAGACCACATCCAATTAGGCCTATCTCAGTAGTACAGCTTTTCTCACCCAGGAATATGAGCAATTACTAAGTTCAGCGTTAGTCTTCCTTAGTGTTGAAACTGAAGTTGAACATCAGTCCAATTCAACAAGTAAACATTGACATAAATTAATAACAGAAGAACTCTTAATATGCTCTAAGCACTAATGAGAACTTGAACTCATCACTGGAAAACTGATAATATAGTTAGGTTTTAATTGGTGTTTGATGTATCAAATTGTGAAGGTTTCATCTGAAAATTCATTTCTCATCCTGTCTTTATCATACAGTTCATTTTTGTCCTAGTTGATTTCTATTTATGGCTCAAATTTATATTAAAAACACATGAAAGAAACTGACTTAGACATTTGCATGGATGATGTATCCGTTAAGGTGCCAGCAGGAAACAGATGGTCCTTAGAGTGTTTAACTGAAATGAATTTCATAAAAGGAGTATATACAGAGGTGAGGGGGAAGTTAAGGACACCAGGAAGAAACAGACAGGCAGCAGGGACAGTAGGAAGCTGGTACCACTCTGAGTTGAGGGGATGAGGCGAGGCTCAGTGTTGATGAGAGCCCAGCTGGAGCTAGGTCTGGGGAGATAAGGACAGCCGGAAGGTGCTGTGGGTATAGAGGCTGGGAGCTGCTCCCTAGAGACAGCAGGAAGTGTCAATTCAGTCCCTAAGGCTCACACTACCAGGGCACAGGATATAGTAGAGAAGAGCTGAGAATGAATATGAGGGTCCAGGATGGAAGGGGGGTAAACAGAGAATAAAATACACAGATGAATAAAACATGATTAGATTGCAAGCTTTGCTTTTAAAGTGCCTGATAGTGATACTATAAAAGAAATGATAAAACTTTCTTTATGGTAACTCTTTTCCTATATGCGTGAAATTGTTTCATCTACCACATTTCAGTTTTAACTATTTTTTAATTCAAACAAATGCATGTAATAAAGTGCAATTACAGCTCAATTAAAGTTCCAGTGCAATTAAAGTGCATTGAAAATAAATGGTAGAAAACAAATCTTTCATGATCTTCTTGCTTGCATTTATTGCGACTTGGGGTCTTTTAAAGTACCAATATGCTGTTACAGATACATAGAAATACATGAGTTTTCTATGTAGTTTACTAATCAAATAAATCATATGTCATTTATCAGAATATTGAATATAATTGTATATGAGTTTTATATTTGAAATTGCAAAAAAAGGTTAAAAATTAACATGTATACATTTAAACTGAAGAATCTACACACAGAAGGACTGACAGCATTTTAAGGAGCAAAATTGGGAGAGATAAGACATTCTCTAAATATTCAAAAACTTGGACATCAAAATCAGTAAACAATTTAAAAATACTAATCCTGAATAAAATATGTGTTTTCATTTACAGCTAAAACAACAAATGCTACATGTCCACTTGTCTTTTAGGCTACAATAAATTAGAATGTTATGGGAGGTTACAATCAGAACAATGAACTTGATTCCTTATAAATTAAGAAATTCAGTATATCAGACTGTATGGTGTTAGTAGCATAACAATTGCATTATTGGTTGCTACTTCTAATATTTAAAATTTAAATGACTGGTAAGATTTTAGGTCATAAATATTCTTTAAATATCCACATATCACTCCCTCTATACAGTGTTATAACAGCTTGATAAACAGCCATAACCTAAAAGGCTGAAATGATGAAAAATCAAGAAATAAGAAAAAGGAAGTGGCATTTTCTTTGAAACTTGACAGATGGGTAATAATGAGTCATAAAGAAAAAGAGGATACTCAAAGAATGGAAAATAGGATAAAAATAAAATTGGTTGGGTGACTACATATGCATTTACTATATATCACTTAAATGTCCCTAATAAATGTTATCTTTTTAGAATAAGAATTGTTAAGGAAAGTAGCGTGTAGTATGTGTAGATAATTTTGCAAAAATAGCTGAAGTCTAATTACAATGGCTATTATCCCAAAGGCATACACTGGAACTCATCTCACAAATGATGGGGCAACATTGCAATATTTCTGCAGAGAAATAGTCTGAAAGAGTTTTAGGGTAAATTGGACTAGTTAAGGAAAAGGAGCAGAAAATAAGATATTCCCAGAGGGATATGAGAGCTTGAAACTGTAAGAATTAATGGTAATAATTTAAAAGCAGGGTGAGGAGGAAAAAATAAGAAATATTTACAAAAAATAAAGTACATTTGCTCTTTGTTTAGAACAGGATTCTAGTGGAGACTAGGGAGTTAACTATGAGATAAAGAGGTCTCCAAAAATTCAAGTAGTAGTAATTAGAACAATGCCAGGATTGGGAAAGCCGGGATGGACAGCTGGCCCTGGAGAGACCATGCCCTCAGGCTGAAGGTAGTTTCACCATGTCTTTCCTGAGAGCAGCATTGCATATGAAACTTCTGTTTCTGTACTGATTCAAAAACCTTAGCTGATGTGCAGTAACCCCAGGGAAAGTTTTTGTTGTTGTTGATGTTTTCAATTTTATCATTTCCAAGTTCACTTTAACTGATAAATAATAGTTGTACATACTTACAGGGTGTAACATGATGTTTTAGTATACAAATGCATTATGAAATTATTAAATCAGGCTAAATATCCTATCTACAACCTCAAATGTTTATTATTGCTCTGTGGTAAGACCATTTAAAATCCTCTCTTCCATTTTAAAATATATATTATTGTTAACTGTAATTACTGTGCCAAGCATTAGAACACCAGATATTATTTCTTGTGTTTAACTGAAACTTTATATCCTTTCACCAATATCTCCCTTTTCTCCACCCACTCCACTCCATCCCTCCCAGCCTCTAGTAACCACCATTCCTCTCTGTACTTCCGTAAGTCCAACTTTTATTAGATTCTACACCTAAGTGACATTCTATGAAATTTGTCTCTGTGCCAGGCCTATTTCATTTAACATAATGTCCTCCAAGTTTATCCATGTTGCCGCAAATGATGAAATTCTCTATATACCAAAACCTATAAAGCATTGAGAAAAGCAACAGAACACAATACAAATAAGAATAAAGATATCTATGTCCATGCCTTGGAACAATCAATGTTGTAATATACCCATCTCCTCAAAGCAATCTACAGATTCAGTATAACCCAAACAAATTTTCCATTGCCTTTCTTCACAGAAATAGAAAAAATACCCTAAAATTTGAATGTAACCACAAAGAATTTGAACAGTCCAATCAATTCTGATCAAAAAAGAACAAAGTTCAAAATATATTACAAAGATGTAGCATTCAAAACAGCAGGATACTGATATAAAAACAGAGACATCAGCCACTGAATTGGATAGGAAACTCAGAAATAAAACCCACACACCTATGGTCAGTTCATTTTTTTTTTTTTTTTTTTTTTTTTTTTTTTTTTTTTTTTTTTTTGGTCAGGCAGAGTGGACAGTGAGAGAGAGAGACAGAGAGAAAGGTCTTCCTTTGCCGTTGGTTCACCCTCTAATGGCCGCCGCGGTAGCGCGCTGCGGCCGGCGCACCGCGCTGTTCCGATGGCAGGAGCCAGGTGCTTATCCTGGTCTCCCATGGGGTGCAGAGCCCAAACACTTGGGCCATCCTCCACTGCACTCCCTGGCCACAGCAGAGAGCTGGCCTGGAAGAGGGGCAACCGGGACAGGATCGGTGCCCCGACCGGGACTAGAACCCGGTGTGCCGGCGCCGCAAGGCGGAGGATTAGCCTGTTGAGCCACGGCGCCGGCCCAGTTCATTTTTTTTTAAGATTTATTTTATTTATTTGAAAAACAGAGTTACAGAGAGAGGTAGAAACAGAGAGAGAGGTCTTCCATATGCTGGTTTACTCCCCAGATGGCTACAACGGCTAGAGTTGTGCTGATCTGAAGCAAGGAGCCGGGAACCAGGAGCCTCCTCTGGGTCCCCCACGTGGGTGCAGGGACCCAAGGACTTGGGCCATCTTCCATTGCTTTCTCAGGCCATAGCAGAGAGCTGGATTGGAAGAGGAGCAGCCAGGACTAGAACTGGCACTCATATGCGATGCCAGCGCTTTAGGCTAGGGCTTTAATCCGCTGCGCCACAGCGGTGGCCCCTGGTCAGTTTGTTTTTAACAAAGGGGCCATGAATACACAATGGAGAAGGGACAGAATCCTCAATAAATGGTATTGGGAAAATTGGATATTTGTATGTAGACAAATGAATATGGACACTTATCTTACCTCCCTATAAAAGAATCAGCTCAAAATGGATTAATAATTTAAATGTAAGAAGACACAGGAAAATGCTCAATCTTCTTGCATTCAGTGGAAAGAAACAGGTGCTTCAGGGGAAATCCAGGAGAAGTTTTAGCCCCAGATTAAAGAAGTAATCCTCAGAATTATGGTCAATCTTCTTGTCTTAAAAATATGTTGAGGTTCCTTTGATCTCCACATTTCGCTGGGGAAAAGACACAAATGGTGGTTGTGTATGGTACATGGAAAGGGAATGATCAAGTCACCTTGCTCATGGTGATTCACAACATACATCTGAGTTGAAGTTTCAAATTTCCCCTTTCTATTTTACCTCCAAATTTTCTGAAGTTCTAAATTCTGGGAAGAAATATTTTGATCAACTTAAATTGAACTGTAGCTGAATACTGAATCTCCTATAAAACTTTTCACTTCTGTCATTGATACTGTGACTACTAAAAATAAAACATATGTATGTAGCCAGAGCTGTGGCTCACCTCATTAAGTCACTGCCTGCAACCCATGTGGGTGCCCAATTGAGACCCGGGTGCTCCACTTCTGATCCAGCTCCTTGCTAAGGCACATGGGAAAGCAGCAGAATATGGCCCAAATACCACATGGGAGACCAGGATAGAATTCTAGGCTCTTGGGTTCAGCCTGGCACAGTCCGTCTGTTGAGGACTTTTGAGGAATTAAGCCTACAGATGTAAAACAAATTGTTCTCTCTCTCTCTCTCTCTCTCTCTCTCTCTCTCTCTCTCTCTCCTCTTTCTGTGTGTGTGTGTGTGCGTGTGCATGTGTAACTTTGCCTCTCAAATAAATAAGTCTTTAAAATAAATATGTAAGAACATTTAAAACTTGCATTTCTATAATAGGCTTTAGAGAAAAAACATCTTTAAAATATGCAAGGCAACATATACAACAAGGTAAGAAGGAGTCAAGGACTTCAATCTACTACAAAAAGGCACTGTACACTGAGAGTAATGTCAGATGCTGAATCAAGAACCAATCTTACAGTTATTCTTATGGGTGCTGATTTTTTTTTGTTATGAACTTAGAAAATGCATTACATATCTCTGGATCCCTTTCATCACAGGATTATTTTATATGTTAAATGTTATGAGAGGCCAGCTTTGTGGCATACCAGGTAAAGCCGCCCCCTGTGACCCAGCATCCCATATGGGTGCCAGTTGGTGTCCCATCTGCTCCACTTCTGATCCAGCTCCCTGCTAATGGCCTGGGAAAAACAGCAAAGATAGCCCAAGTGTTTGCACCTCTGCCACCCACGTGGAAGACCCAGAAGAAGTTCCTGGATCCTAGCTTCAGCCTGGCTCAGCCCTGGCCATTACGGCCATCTTGGGAGTGAACCAGGGGATGGAAGATGCCTCTCTTTGTCTCTCCCTCTCTCTATAACTGTGCATTTCAAATAAATAAATAAATAAATCTTTTTTAAAAAATGCTGAAAGAAAAAGGCATGTGAACTGCTTTGAAGAATGCAAAACCATATACAATCATCTTCAAAGATAATAACTACAACCCTAATGCTCCCTGAATTCTTATTTGTGGTGTCCCACACTCATTGTAACTTTTAATGAAATTTAATCAGTGAGTTACAAAAAAACAGAGTTCATGGTTGATAATTCTAAAGAGGATTCTTATCACAGAGAACTAGTCACTGAAGTCTTGGATGGGAGACTGAGAAAAATCAAACCATATTGGAAAACCATATTGGAAAGTCATTAATCGACAGATACAACTCAATTGGAAGAGAGCTTCAGGGAGCAGAGTTGTGTTACAGAGCTTGGGACCTGGGACTGTGAGGTTGTTACTTATCTAGAAAGCAGCCAGACTAAGGGTTTGTTTGGGAGTTTGTTTGAGGAGATACGGTATACTGATACTTTCTTAAGCAGGGAAGTTGGGGTGGAAAGTTTTGAATTCTTTATTATTCCTGCAAGTGCCTTCATTGGAGGAGATTACACAGAAGCTTATTGACAAGGAAGATCTGAAAAAAAGAGACTGCAATGGTAGCTCCCCATAAAATAGGGCAAACAGCGAAGGGTAGGAATGTATTTGGGGAAAATTATCATAGGTAAGAAATAAGATTAAAGAATTGGCTTTAATGTAAATAGAAAATATCATCTGATATAGTTAATAAATAAAACTCAAAATCAGTGTAGTCATACTAACTGCCTTGTTTAAGCAGATTAGGGGGCTTGAACATGAGTACAACCAAGACCTACAACTTCCACATAGAACTGAAATTCTCCTTAATTAAAGCAATAATTCTCTCTCATCTGGAAAAGTTTGATAATATAAAAATTCCTGCATTCCATAATCGATAGTACTACTGTGTGGAGTGATGATAATAATCATGCCAAATACTTGATCAAAATATCCAAATTCACTGGCCATTGTGATAACTGGAAAATTAGGAGCAAAATATGTGGAAGCCATGCCACAGTTATCAGTGGTTTAACCCCTGACTGATGCCATGATCTATCACACACTAATCTCCATTTACATTCAAAATGCCAGGCACATCTTATTACTTATAATTTCCAAAAAGCATCATGTAGTTTCTCAACAACGTCAAGCCTGTTCTCACAGGTCTACTTTGGAATATTCTTCACCTGTTCCAAACTACCTAGTGCATCTTAACATTCCAACACTTCATTCTTCTTTAAGCTTTTCTATGAGGACTTTTCTGAAACCAACTTGCTAAGTAAAATTGATCAGATTATTTTATGGCACTGCTGAGTTCTGTATGTCTACAATAATAATTGTAGTGGGAGGATCCACCAGAGATTAAGATTAGATTTTTTAAATATTTTGCTACTTTAGGAAAATAGATGTTGAGTAATCTTTAAAGACAACACCCGTAGAAGGTCAACTTATTGATAAGATTCTAGAGGTAGCTTCTATTATAAGAGTTATGTAGGACCACAGATTCAAAGGTTATCTATGGTGAGTTTTCTGCATTCTGAAAAACTGGTGCTTGGGATTCCAGCATCCCCTATCAGAATGCTTGGTTTGAGTCCTTGCTACTGCTCTTCCAGTCTTGCTTCCTCCTAACATGCCTGGGAGGCATCAGATGATGGCTGGAGTACCTGAATCCCTGCCACCCAACATGGGAGACCCAGAAGAAGTTACTGGCTTCTGGCTTTGGTATGTCCCAGCCCCAGCTGTTGTAGGTATTTGGAGAATGAACCACTGGATGGAAGATCTCTCCCTCCCTCTCTCTCTTCTCTGTCTCTCACTCTGTCCCCTTCCCCATCATTCTCCCTTTAAAGTGAGTAAATGAATAATTTTTATTAATAAAAAGATAATCTTCCTTGTAAGATGGAAGTGTAATCAGATTCCAAGGAAAGAGAAATACTAGGATGATAATGAGGACATGAATACTGAGATATAAAAATGCTAGAACATAACTAAGTTTGTAGTCCTTGGGTCAAAAGGACATTCTTTTTTTTTTTTTTTTTTTTTTTGACAGGCAGAGTGGACAGTGAGAGAGAGAGACAGAGAGAAAGGTCTTCCTTTGCCATTGGTTCACCCTCCAATGGCTGCCACGGCCGGCACGCTGCAGCTGGCGCACCGCGCTAATCTGAAGCCAGGAGCCAGGTGCTTCTCCTGGTCTCCCATGGGGTGCAGGGCCCAAGCACTTGGGCCATCCTCCACTGCACTCCCTGGCCACAGCAGAAAGCTGGCCTGGAAGAGGGGCAACCTGGACAGAATCCGGTGCCCTGACTGAGACTAGAAGCCGGTGTGCCAGCGCCGCAAGGCGGAGGATTAGTCTGTTGAGCCACGGCGCCGGCCCAAAAGGACATTCTAACTGATACTTTGAATGGAAATTCATACATCTGAACTGTAGGCTGGGAAGACCAACCATGTCATGGCAAAGGTTACAGTGAAATGAACAAGGTTCTTACTGAAGAACCACTGAAACACTGTGTCACTGACACCCAATATCTTCATCTTCTGTTTGGAGTATTTCAATAGATGCAACCTTGATAATCAATAGCAAAAATAGGCGCTTTAGACTCTAATTGACTCTGCTTGGAAATAGTGGCTAGACTGCCTCCTTGTTTAGATTTTGCAAGTCAATTTTAAGAGGAATTAGAGTAAACGCAAGTGATGTTACCAAGACACAAATTCATCTTCTAGTAAAACTATTATAGGCTTGAATGAGTAAACAGAAATGAAATAAATATGTTCACAGTTTTGTGCTAAAGTTTATGGTACTAAAATGCATACTGCTGAAATATTGATTAAATACAACACATGGTTTTATCTATCTACTCCTTTATCTCAACTCTAATTATTTTGAGGATAGGGCATAGGCATTCTTAGTGTCTCAAATGTATTCCACACTCTTTGGAATCTCTTAGCAAATCTGTGAGACTTTCATTAAAGAAAACATAATTAATATATAGATGAATAATCTTAATAGTATTACTTTTTGAGATGAAGGCAAATTCAAAGACTACAATAATACTAAAATCTTGACAGATTTCTAGAAAAAAAACCAAACATAAATAAAGATAATAATCTGATCAAAAAGTCTGTAAGTCATTCCAAGTAGGTTCAGAGAAGAATTGTAATTTTGGGGTGTGAAATACATGGAGGAAAGCAGACGCCTATATGTTTAGCTACTTTTAAACCATATCATACAAATATGTGGTTGATAGCAGATAATTAAATTCTCTGTAGAGTCAACATACCTGGTAGATTATGTGAGCCATTCATTTTATAATATTATTTAAAGAAAAAAAACTCTAATATTTATGTGTAAGAAATTTTTTGAACCTACCGCAACCTCTAGATATTTTTAAACTTGTGATATTAAAGTAAAAAAAGGTAATTTCATAATAAATATAGTGTCATAAAAGAAGGGACAGGAATGCTGTTAAGAAGTGTTTTTAAAACAAATTAGAGGAATTATAAACAAAAGCAAGAAGACGCAGTGGTGATGAAGGAACAAAGCTTGACAAAGCCCATCTAAGAACATGACCTGTTCTGAAGCCAGGGGAATGTGTGTATTTTCAATAGAGCAAAACATTCATTAGGATGGATAATAATAGATGAGGAAAGAAAAGTAATGCAACTCCAGAGTCACTTATGTGAGAATCCCAAGTTCTTCAGTCTGCCAGGATATCTTGTCTTTAGGTTTTAAATAAAACTACTAGTGCAAATGTCAAAGGAAACTCATTTTTCCGCTGCCTTGCTCCAAGGATGCTAAGAGAATTTAACATTTCTCTTCCTCATTTCTGATTCTACTTTTCTGCTTCTACTTGCTTCTTAATTTCTGCAAGTTCTATTCTTTCCCAAGTTGTCCCTATAGTGGGACACATGTCACTCACTTATATAAGAAAGAAGTTGTAGGTGGCTTTTATTGAAGTGTTGGAGTAACAGGAAGAATGAACTACAGTAAAGCATAAGAAAGAACTTAAAATTAGACATTAGTAATTCTTGCTAGTTTTAGACTAAGAAGCTCAAACATGATGAATCAAGTATTCAGCAGCTTGAGCAAAATAGAACTCTATTTCAAGTTCATGTAATAGCATAGACGAGTACAACAGGAATGGTAGTTTTTCATGCTCAAAGCGTGACTTCCAGTGACTACCGTTTCCCAATCTGTTGTCCAGGAAAAAGGGAAAGTGGTGTCACTTTTATGTAAATGACCCATAAACTATACCCACCTCTTCTGGTTAAAGCCTGTTGTCCCCAGTTAACCACTGGAGACATTAGCTACAAGAGAGGCTGGGAAACAGAACTATCCCTGTGGCAGGTGACATACTATTTCTAATACAAGGAAAGCATCACTCTCTCCTACTCCTTAGTCTAGGAAAAAGTAACTAACTTCTTGATATTTTAGTAGGATTCTCCTATATCTCCTATTTGTCTGAATAAGGTAAAATATCTTCTTACCATATTCCACAAAGTAATTTACTTCATTTTATCTCACTTTTGCCTTCTGGACAATGCCTTGAAGATTTACTACCTCTTAACTAAAAACCCCACCTTAGTATTTTCCTTAACAGTTTCTGCCCAAGAGAAGTATTTCGTTTCTCCCACAGGCAGCAGGAATTCAGATGGTAAGTTTTACAGCTTAATTTATTTTTCTCTATTATCACAGATAAGGATCTTCATGTGGAGGACTGATGCAACCATAAGAATATTATGAATTAAGTAGTTGTTTAAACAGACTCCTTGAAGATTTTCATCAAGGGAAAGATCTTTCTGTTTCTGAAGGCAAATGAAGCTGGTGGAATCGTCTACTTGAATTGTAATAGGAGCAGCAAAAGCTGGATAGCTTACAAAGAATTATATGTTTGCAATTCTTGATGTCAAATATATCTTTAACACACCTTTTAAAAAAGAATACCATCACAACAACCGCAATCTCTGGTTAATCAGGTTATCATCTGCTTATTCTAGAGTCATTGCCTTTTGTAGTTGTATTGTAAATATCTTTATAAATAGAACTGTACAAAATCATGTTATCAATTAAATGAAAGCAAAACACTCAGTTAAATACTATGCCAGTTACTCTGCACACTGATGGAGATAATGACATACAGTCTCTGACCCAAGAAGGTATACAACCTAGTGGGAGGAAAGATAGAGAAAGAGAAAATTAAGATGTAATATAGTAGATTGTCTATTAGAAATCAGCAATGAATGCCATGGGCCCACTGTAAAAGGTGATCCTAGGAAGATCTCAGGGGAGTTGGTATCAATAAATCATTATTTAGCAAAAGCACAGAGAAGAAGTACAGAAAGGAGATTCTAGCTCCCATTCCCCAACAAATGAGAGCCTCAGCTAGAAAAAACTCAGACATTGGGGACAGCAAGGTTCTGTATTGATCTGAATACAGTAACAAGATGACAATAAGGAGATATGAAGCTTATGACATTTTTAAACATATAAAGAGAACAGATGTTTTGCATTCCATAGATACAGTTCCAAGAATACAACCACACTTCCCTCACTCTCCACTCCCCCCAACCTTCTCCCTCCCTCCCTTCTCTTCATTTGCAAAGACGTAATTTGAATCCACTCTATAGAAACAGGCTTAATTCACCACTACCTATAATATTCAAAAAGTAAAAATTAGGAAGACCACAGCAGTACAGGAGTAAAAACATGAGCTAAAAATGACAAAAGTATCCCAAAGTTACCAATTCATTTCTATACATTTTTTTGTATTCCATATTAGCTGCTACATATTATAGAATACATACGATATTTGTGTTTTTGGGACTGGCTTATTTCACTAAGTATAATGGTGTTCAGCTGCATCCATTTTATTGCAAAAGACAGGATTTCATTCCTTTTTGTGGCTGAGTAGTATTCCAGTGTGTGTATGTGTGTGTGTACACCACATTTTCTTTATCTAGTCCTCAGTTGATCGACATCTGGGTTGATTCATATCATAGCTATTGTGAATTGAGCTGTAATAAACATGAAGGTACAGATAACTCTTATATGCTGATTTAATTGCCTTTGAGCAAATTCCCGGGATTAGGATGGCTGGTTCATATGGTAGATCTCTTTTTAGTTCTCTGAAGAATCGTCATACTCTCTTCTATAATGGTTCTACTAATTTGCACTCCCACCAACAGTGTATTAGTGTACGCTTTTCCCCACATCCTTGTCAGTATTTATGGTTTAGTTTTGATTTGATTTTTTTGATGCTAGCCATTCTAACTGTGGTGAGGTGAACCCTCCTTGTGGTTTTTATTTGCATTTCCCTGATAGCTGGTGATTTTGTCATTTTTTCCCTAAAATTTCTGAATTTCATATGACAGTAGAAAATCATTGAAAGGTATTAAACATTGACTTTTTTTATAAAAGTCCTCTCAATGGGTATAAATTTCAGATTAATCAGACAACATAGAGACAAATTAGGAGAGTATCGTGCATTAGTCTTCTGACCACCTTCTCAACTTTCAAATGGAGTAAATAAAAACTGCAAAGACTGACTACAACTCTGCATCCCGTCACTAGAAGAAACCACTGTAAAATTCTACTATGCTTAAGTGTATATAACTTCATGTAGTTTCATGAATGATTAACTTATATAAACATAGATTTTATAACACATAATTTTCACATAGTTATCTTTATATAACTATTTGAAAGTAAATTGATAATAGAGTAGCTCCAGCCATGAGAATCAAACAACCAAAAGGAAATTTTTATACCTATATCAGTTCATTTAAAACCCCTTCAGAAAACTTACCTGTGAGTTTCCACCACACACAGAATAGAAACCATTTGCCTTCTCAGAGAAAGACCTTGTGATTTCATAAAAATACATTTTCTGATCTCACTCTTTCCCCTTTCTACTCACTTTCTGGATCATCCACTCTAGCGACTGTGACAGAGCACATTTTTGTCCTTCTGTTCACAGGTAAGTCCCTAATACCTGAAACAGCACCTAGCACATTAAAAACATTCAACAAATTATGAAAAATAAATTATGAAGACACATCGACAATGAAAAGCAGCTCCTTGATGACAAATACTATTGCTCTGACGTCACATTTACTGGGCAAAGTTGGCCCTGTTGCCCCAATAACGTGCAGTGAATTTTCTCCCGAACTCTGAGCTACTAGCTTTCTCTGAATATCCTACAAAGCTTGGATATTATGGTGTTTTCCCAACTTAACATTGTTTAAAAATGTCATTACACGATGCTGAGAAAAACCGAGGAGAGAACTGATGAATCTGGAATAGCCAAATATATGTTATATAAAAACAAACATCTTACCAGCTAATTATCACACTTGAAAGAATTTCCATTCAGTGAAACTGAAAAAAAAAAAAATCAGAGTATTTCTCTCCTTAAGATCATTTAAAACGTGTTTTCTTGCAAATCTTTGTGAGGTAAGAAGAGTAATGTAACATAGGCCACACCCTTAGGGAGATACAATTAAGTTGGTCAGATTAAGCTTAGTTCACAAATAGCTATCCAAGTATGGAATTTATAGGTATAAATCAAAGATATGGCACAGATAGACATTAGGTGGTATAACTATGCAAGGGAGCAGAATAAGCAAATCAGACTGTGATATTAATGCCAAGTGATGTGAACTCCTAAAACAGATTCAGTTAAATGGAAGATGGAAGGGAAAAGAAGAAGGGAAATAAATAACATTATATGCATGAATGCTTTATGCATGTGTGCATAAAACAGATACCAGAAAAATTGTGCTTAACATTTGGATATGTTGAATTACTGAAAAAGTGTGTTTGAAATATAATGAGGTCAGAGTAAAAAGAGTACTAAGTATCCAGATAAATAGGTAAATATTACTGATTGTTGTATAGCTTCAGAGATTTCTATCATTGCTCCATCTAGTTTAGCATTTGAACCAAACTACAACTTAAGTCATCTTTGATCATACTCCAAAATTTACAGTAAGATGTAAATAGTCCATACAGAGCAAGCATGAGTAAAATAAGAAAATTTGTACAAACTACAAAAAAAAGAGAAAAATAAGACCACTATGAAATGCATTTTTTAATATAGCAAGTACTAAATTTATAGTTTGTAAGTGAAAATAGCTGTTGTGATAATAAGGTAAAGCTATTTTTAAAAAGTATACTTTTGGATTATACAGTTCTGCTGCTGAAATGTTTTCATTATTTGTTAACTAAAGGATTTAAAAGTTTATTGTCAGTGGAGTTTGAAGCTGTCTGAATTTTCAAATTTATTGTTCTGTTGATGGTTTTAAACCTTAATCCATACTTTAATGCTGCCATCTAATACTACTACTTCCTCCTTAAGGAGTTAGCTTAGTGAAATCACAACTTAGGTTCATGTCAGTTCTCAAATCTGCAACCAAATGGAAGAATGATGATAAAATTTGTATTGTAGGCATGGAAAGCCAAGATACCATGGGAAAAAAAAAAAAAAAAACCTAAATGAAAGATCTCTGTGAGTGAGATCCCAGTGGAAAGAACGGGGCCATCAAAGAAGGAGGTACCTTTCTCCGAAGGGAGGAGAGAACTTCCACTTTGACTATGACCCTATCAGAATAAGATCAAAGTCAGCGAACTCTAAAGGCTTCCATAGCCCTGACAACTCATGACAAGAGCCTAGGGAGATTACTGACGCCATGAACAGGAGTGTCAAATTGTTAAGTCAGCAGCAGGAGTCACTGTGTACTTACATCCCATGTGGGATCTGTCCTTAATGTGTTGTCCAATGTGAAGTGATGCTATAACTAGTACTGAAACAGTATTTTTACACTTTGTGTTTCTGTGTGGGTGCAAACTGATGAAATCTTTACTTAGTATATACTGAATCGATCTTCTGTATATAGATAATTAGAAATGAAAAAAAAAAAAACTGGTGTTAAATTGGAAATGGCATAGAAAATTAATTAATTTTAAAAAAATATTATGTAGGATATCTGTCTTTAATGTGCTGTACACTGTTATTTAATGCTATAACTAGTACTCCAACGGTAGTTTTTTCACTTTGTGTTGCTATATGGGGCAAACTGTTGAAATCTTTACTTAATATATACTAAACTGATCTTCTGTATTTAAGAGAATTGAAAATGAATCTTGATGTGAATGGAAGGGGAGAGGGAATGGGAAAGGGGAGGGTTGCGGGTGGGAGGGAATTTATGGGAGGGGGGAAGCCATTGTAACCCATAAGCTGTACTTTGGAAATTTTTATTCATTAAATAAAAGTTTAATAAATGAAAAAAAACAAAAAAACAAAAAACAACGATTTATATAGTTTAAAAATTACCGTTTACCCAAACAGTTTTTACTTTTGACCACAAAGTATAGTGTAGATGATTCATGTAACAACCTTCCACATTAATTTTTACATACACTGAAGTTTGAGAACCACAAAAAAATAAGAAAACCAGAAGTAAGTCTTTGTGCATGTTTGGATGTGAAAATGTTTGTCACTGAAGTAACTATGATACTCTAAGGGTGAAAATAGAGGAGGGAAATTTTCTATCATATAAATTGAATTTACTTCAGTTATTTTAGCATGAAGTTTCTTTAACATTAGAACATGTTAGTAGATCTGTTTCTCCTTTTTCTTTTCCTTTCTTATCTGCATAAGAGAAATGCATCATTCCAACCAGTGTTCCACAGGTCATTAAAAAAAGGAGGGGGGGTATATTATTCTTTATAGTCATTCAAAAATGAATATATGTTTTATAGTTGAATAATATGTGTACTGTTCTCTATGCCAACTCCTGCATTTAAAAATAATTTCCTTGGCCCTTGTCTTTATTTTTAGCATCCACCATCAAAGAAACCTCTTTAACATTTATAACAATGAATATCTCCCTTAGCAATATATTTGATCATCCCAGGTAGACTGATTGCTTCAGTTAGTTTTCTTTTGTGAACATCAGAGAAATGCTTTTTATGTAAAATTCAAAATATTTAGCTCTGCTTTTGGTTTTGTGTTCTCATTTGTCCATATTTTTATTATGCTCACAAGATTCTATGGATAACACTCACCAACAGAAAACTCCTCTTTAGGATCTGTGCCATGTAGCCCATCTCTCTGGCATTCTTATTGGATGAATTCAATTAGTGAGCTATTACTTAAGTAATAATGCATTCATTTCTCTGGCATGGTGTTTTTTTTTTCATTTATTAAACTTTTATTTAATGAATATAAATTTCCAAAGTACAGCTTATGGGTTACAATGGCTTCCCCCCTCCCATAACTTTCCTCCCACCCGCAACCCTCCCCTTTCCCACTCCCTCTCCCCTTCCATTCACATCAAGATTCATTTTCAATTCTCTTAAATACAGAAGATCAGTTTAGTATATATTAAGTAAAGATTTCAACAGTTTGCCCCATATAGCAACACAAAGTGAAAAAACTACCGTTGGAGTACTAGTTATAGCATTAAATAACAGTGTACAGCACATTAAAGACAGATATCCTACATAATATTTTTTTAAAATTAATTAATTTTCTATGCCATTTCCAATTTAACACCAGTTTTTTTTTTTTCATTTCCAATTATCTTTATATACAGAAGATCAATTCAGTATATAATTAGTAAAGACCTCATCAGTTTGTACCCACACAGAAACACAAAGTGTAAAAATACTGTTTCAGTACTAGTTATAGCATCACTTCACATTAGACAACACATTAAGGACAGATCCCACATGGGATGTAAGTACACAGTGACTCCTGCTGCTGACTTAACAATTTGACACTCCTGTTCATGGCGTCAGTAATATCCCTAGGCTCTAGTCATGAGTTGTCAGGGCTATGGAAGCCTTTAGGGTTTGCTGATTTTGATCTTATTCTGATAGGGTCATAGTCAAAGTGGAAGTTCCCTCCTCCCTTCGGAGAAAGGTACCTCCTTCTTTGATGGCCCCGTTCTTTCCACTGGGATCTCACTCACAGAGATCTTTCATTTAGGTCTTTTTTTTTTTTTTCCCATGGTATCTTGGCTTTCCATGCCTACAATACTCTCATGGGCTCTTCAGCCAGATCCAAATGCCTTAAGGGCTGATTCTGAGGCCAGAGTGTTGTTTAGGACATCTGCCATTCTATGAGTCTGCTGTGTCTCCCGCTTCCCATGTTGGATCCTTCTCTCCCTTTTTGATTCTATCAGTTAGTATAGCAGACACTTGTCTTGTTTGTGTGATCCCTTTGACTCTTAGACCTATCAGTGTGATCAACTGTGAACTGAAATTGATCACTTGGACTAGTGAGATGGCATTGGTACAAGCCACCTTGATGGGATTGTGTTGGAATCCCCTGGTGCATTTCTAACTCCACCATTTGCGGCAAGATGGAGCAATCTGGAAAACATCATGCTGAGTGAATTAAGCCAGTCCCAAAGAGACAAATATCATTTGTTTTCCCTGATCGGTGACAAGTAACTGAGCACCAAAGGGAAAACCTGTTGAAGTGAAATGGACACTATAAGAAACAATGACCTGATCAGCGCTTGTTCTGACTCTAGATGTACAATGTAATACTTTATCCTTTTTAGTATTTGTTGTTGTTATTGTTGTTCTAGTACTAGTGGTTGAACTCTGTAATTAACAAACAATTATTCTTAGGTGTTTAAATTTTAACTGAAAAGTGATCCCTGTTAAATTTAAGAGTGGAAAAAGAGAGGGAGGAGATGTACAATTTGGGACATGCTCAATCGGACTTGGCATGGTGTTTTTATTATACCAGATTTATCTACTGAAGCTAATAATTGGGTATAGTTAATAGCATTAAAATCCCTGCACAAAAAAGAGAAAAAAATGACTATTTCTCTCCAAAATGTATGTAAAATAATCCAATTTCAAATAACTTTCTAGAATATTCATGATGGTAAACAAATACTATGAAACACACAAAAATTAACAAATACCAACTAAAGAATCATAGTCCACAATCAGCAATCTGATACTGAAGTATCATCTGGTTTTGTTCACTGAAAGATTACCTATATGTAAAATTAAATAATACTTGCGATATATAATCAACAATATGCAAACGCTGCAGTCATTTAATTCTGACAACATCAATCTCAGACAAGATACAGAACAATAGGAATTCAAAAGCATTGCTGGTAGAAATTTTTGAATTTGAAAAAATGACAATCATCCAATGTTTTAAAAAAGTGCCATACAACCAAAGATTTCACATTCATAGGCAGAAATTACTTGTTTACAAAAAAGAAATACCAAAATGCATCAAAATGTTCATACAAGCATTATTCACCACAGGAAAAAAAAACTGTAAATTCCCCAAACATATGTTGATAATAAAATGGATGGATCCATATATTCATATGGCAGAATACTCTAACAAATAACGGTCAATATATTGCCATATAGAGCAGCATGGATGCATTTCCCAAGTGTCTCATTGTGTGAATACAAGAGCTAAACAAACAAAACCATGCAACAGAATACACATTAGATTTTAACTATTCTTTAATACCATCTACTTTATGGGTTCACAAATGTTTTAATGAACTTTCTAACTTGTGAATGATGGTTGAATCCCATTTAATTTTGTGTGCCAACTGGTTAAAAATGATATTTGCTTTGAATTTATACCATTTTTCATATTAATTTTAATAATTTTGCTAGTATATAAACCATTATATTGCCTAAATATTATTAGTGAATGAATAGTGAATAAACTCTTCATCAGAGTATAAAATATGCACTGAAAATCATCCCATAAAGAAATCAAAAGTACACCCTGTTGAATTATCACAACCTAACTTATATGTATAAGCATCATCTAGCATGACGTAGAGGACCATAGATATTCCACCCATACCCTGTTGCAACAGTAGCCTCACTATCCAATCACAAGCTAATAAAGACCCTTGCTTTCAACATCATATTTTGCATTGGCTCTGTTGAAACTTTAGAACCAAACCTAATGCTAGTCAAATGAAGTCATTTTCTAATTCTTAGGTAAAGCCACAAAAACAATGACAGGTTTCCATTAACTTATTTGTGTTTTATTTCCTTTTGCCCATATCATGCTTTTATCATTGACTTATTCTGCATTTATTTCCCTTTTTAATGATTTTTGACAGGACTTCTTTCATATGGCTTTTCAGATCCGGGTATTCTTTAAATACTAATGACTACAGCATTGTTGTGGGGGTTTCAATTAAAAGTGAATTTTTGTTTGGCATGCTTACCTGTACATACAGCAAGCAGACAAAAATTCATGAGTACAACAAAGTACTCTAAATAAAGTAGAGTTTTTGTTTTCCTTTCTCTATTTCAGAAAACAAAAAAGCAAGATAACATAAAGGTTTGTACACTTTTTCAGAAAGCTGATAGAATTAGTTATTGCTTTTCAGAAGTAATTATCAAGAAGGGCTGAAATCCAGTCTCTTGAAGCATCTTCGATCATGCTCAAAGCCTAAATCTCATGAAAGCTCTTTAAGTCTGAATGGGAAGCTTATGAGAATTTTCCTAGCCAAAAGGGAAAAAAAAAGTCTTAGCCTGGGGATGATAAACAAAATGATTTTTTGCAGTCTGAAAAATATGCTCCATGCAATTATGATGTGTAAAGATATTTCAAAGATTCAATTTACAGGCTTCTAACTTTACGATAGAAAGTTCTTGTAATTCATTAGAAGTTTAAACTAAATGAATGCAAACTATCCAGCTTAAAAGGAATTATTGTCTTGTTCCTTACACATATCCAGCCTCTTCTGCTCTTGATGACCTTAGATTAAAAAGATATATTTTCTTTCTACTGAATTAAATTTTTAAAAAAGTCATTTTGTAACTTAAGTTGGGTGAATAATGGCTTACTTTATCCTGTCGTTTTTACCATTGAAACTCATAACTACAACAGGTTGCTCCAAGATACCTTGTTTTCAGAAGTTAATTGAAGTTGACAGCCTGTGTGGGGGTGCACATCATACACAGCATAAAGAATTCCCTTCCTCATAGGTAGAAGAAAGATTTGGGGGAAAATGAGTTTTGTTTACTAAGTGAGGACAGTTCATAGGAATGTTTCTGAATTACTAAGAAAAAATCACAAAATTTGAATCAACAAATGTAATTAAAATTTCTTCATTTGTAATCTATTTATAAATAAAGTTTTAAGAAATTGAAATCTACCTTTAAAAGGTAAATTTTAAAAATCCAAGTGGTAGATATTAACCACTATTTTTGATAAATCAGAAACTCATCAATATACTTAGGTAATACTGATTCTCAGAGGATTATTGATATATTTAATAAAAGTAAAACAATGCTATCTTTTTATTTTCATGTTCGTTTTTGTTTCCTCCTTGCTCTGGTAAAATGCTCTAAACTTTAAAATAATTACTGAGGATCCCTGTCATACCAAGTAGAACTATAATATCATTGCAAGCCTTTAAATATCAACTTTTGTCTTTTTGTTTTGTTTTGTTTTTTTAACAGGCAGAGTGGATAGTGAGAGAGAGAGAGACAGAGAGAAAGGTCTTCCTTTGCCGTTGGTTCACCCTCCAATGGCCACCGCGGCTGGCGCGCTGCGGCCCGCACGCCGTGCTGATCTGATGGCAGGAGCCAGGTGCTTCTCCTGGTCTCCCATGGGGTGCAGGGCCCAAGCACTTGGGCCATCCTCCACTGCACTCCCGGGCCATAGCAGAGAGCTGGCCTGGAAGAGGGGCAACCGGGACAGAATCCGGCACCCCGACCGGGACTAGAAGCCGGTGTGCCGGCGCCGCAAGGCGGAGGATTAGCCTGTTGAGCCACGGCACCGGCCAACTTTTGTCTTTTAAGAGACAATGAGAGAAGGGGCTTTTGTAAGGATAGTTCATGTACAACAAGTATTTCATATAATGAGATCATATGTGTGAAAATGGAACAGTTCAGTCAGTTTTTCTTTTTTTTAAACTTTTATTTAATGAATATAAATATCCAAAGTACAGCTTATGGATTACAATGGCTTCCCCCCCCCATAACTTCCCTCCCACCCGCAACCCTCCCCTTTCCCGTTCCCTCTCCCCTTCCATTCACATCAAGATTCATTTTCAATTCTCTTCATATACAGAAGATCAGTTTAGTATATATTAAGTAAAGATGTCAGCAGTTTACACCCACATAGAAACACGAAGTGAAAAATACTGTTTGAGTACTAGTTATAGCATTAAATCACAATGTACAGCACATTAAGGACAGAGATCCTACAGGAGGAGTAAGTGCACAGTGACTCCTGTTGTTGACTTAACAAATTGACACTCTTATTTATGGCATCAGTAATCACTCTTGGCTCTAGTCATGAGTTGCCAAGGCTATGGAAGCCTTTTGAGTACACCGACTCTGATCATATTTAGACAAGGTCATAGTCATAGTCAAAGTGGAAGTTCTCTCCTCCCTTCAGAGAAAGATACCTCCTTCTTTGATGACCTGTTCTTTCCACTGGGATTTCACTCGTGGAGATCTTTCATTTAGGTTTTTTGTTTGTTTGTTTGTTTGTTTTTTTGCCAGAGTTTCTTGACTTCCCATGCCTGAAATACTCTCATGGGCTTTTCAGCCAGATCCGAATGCCTTAAGGGCTGATTCTGAGGCCAGAGTGCTGTTTAGGACATCCGCCATTCTATGAGTCTGCTGTGTATCCGCTTCCCATGATGGATCGTTCTCTCCCTTTTTTATTCTATCGGTTAATATTTTCAGACACTTGTCTTGTTTATGTGATCCCTTTGACTCTTAGTCCTATCATTATGATCAATTGTGAACAGAAATTGATCACTTGGACTAGTGAGATGGCATTGGTACATGCCACCTTGATGGGTCAATCAGTTTTTCAATTATCATTCAGGCAATGCACGAAGAATCACAGAAAAAGAAGAATCCATTCTTGAAGACCTTCGAAAGAGATTCACTGCAACTTTCTCACTGTCAGAAAGTACTTTACTATTCACTAACTCAAATCTGTCCTTCTTAATAGTAAGCCCAGGCTCCCTTGTTCTGTCTTCAGTATAAGGAAAATATTGATCACCATGCTTTCACAAAGCCTTTCATATATCTGAAGATTTATTAGATCATTCCTTCTTCAATAGTTAGATTCCTGGTTCTTTATTGTTCTAAATTTTATTCAACTCATCTCTTTCCTTGGAACTTTCCCTCTCTATATTCCTTACTTTGTGATTTCACGTTTTAGCTTGACAAAAAAAAAAAAAATACTTAGGGACTTAGAAGATTTTGGGTTTAGGGCTAAAATCAACTATTCTAATAATTGACAAATGATGCATAATATTTTATTTTAATTAATGAGAACACCCACATAAGCACTTTTTCCTTTTGACAGCTGTTTCTTTGTTTATCCTGCCATCTTTTCTAATTATGGCTCAACTTCCCAGCTTTTCCTTATGGTACACTCTTACTTAAATAGTAACTAACCATACACATATTGAACAGCAATGACATTGTGTTAGGTAAATGAATACATATTTTCAAAAGTATTTTAATACATTTCATGTATTTTCTTAATTGCTACCCCTTTACTTTCAGCTTTTTACCTAGCTTACCATTTATATTCTACTGTCAAATAATTTTAGGTAAGGATGTTTTGGTTATTCCCTCTTAGTTCACCAAAGTTATAGTCATTGCTAGTAACTTACTAGTTTTCAACCATTTTTACACTGGATTAGAAAACATTACATACAGGGTATTGTTTTTATTTAATATTTCTCCTATATTTAGATTGCCTAGAAAGTATAATTAAAAGAATATCTTTTCTTTTTAAATAGAGAGGTTTCAAATATTTGGATTTAAATGAAGCAAACTGAATACTATATTTTAAGCTATTTTTTTCACCAGTGTTATAAAATGGCATTGAGTATAACATTTAAAATAGTTATTCAAAGATAATTGAAAATGAATCTTGGGGCCGGCACTGTGGGGCAGTGGGTTAACGCCCTGACCTGAAGCGCCGGAATCCCATACGAGTGCCAGTTCGAGTCCTGGCTGTTCCACTTCTGATCCAGCTCTCTGCTGTGGCCTGAGAAAGCAGTAGAAGATGGCCCAAGTCCTTGGGCCGCTGCACCCACATGGGAGACCCAGAAGAAGCTCCTGGCTCCTGGCTTCGGCTCGGCCCAGCTCCGGCCATTGCAGCCATCTGGAGAGTGAAACAGTGGATGGAAGACCTTTCTCTCTCTCTCCCCCTCTGTCTCTCTCTCTCTCTCTCTCTCTGTGTGTGTGTGTAACTCTGACTTTCAAGTAAATACACAAATCTTTTAAAAAAATGAATCTTGATGAAGAATGAGATGGGAGAGGGACTGGGAGATGGGATGGTTGCAGGTAGGAGGGAGGTTATGGGGGGAAAAGCCACTATAATCCAAAAGTTGTACTTTCAAAATTTATATATATTAAATAAACGTTTTTTAAAAAATAAAATAGTTATTCAATTACACATAATTCAGAGCATTATTTAAAACCAACTTGAACAAATAATTGATTATTGTTTGACACATAATATATTGTAGCCTATATAAAAACATTATATATAAACATACACCTATGCATTATAGAGGAATAGACAGATGAGACAGAAGATAGACAATAGATAGATAGATGGATAGCTCTATGTGAGGATACAAATCCCTGGCCACAAGTGCCGGCTAAGGACGCTGTGAACAGCCATTCCACCATCAGAGTTTGCTGTGCAGCTGCATAGACATCTGTCAGGGCTCCATGGCAAACTTACTTTTTCTTCTTCCTCTTTCCTTCCTCTACTAGCCTCAACAGACTTTGGGGGCATCAGCTAATAAACTTCCCACATACTAATCTCCATCTCAGAGGCTGCTTCCTGGAAAATTCAATAGGCAATAGCATTAACAGAAGGATTAAAATTAAGTATCATTGAGAGAACTTTGTTGGAATAATGAGAACAGCCTTAGGTGGAGTCAACAATCAGAAGATAAAGGGAGCATTAATTGAATGGCAACAAAGAATTAAAACATGTGTAATTGAATAAATGCTCAAAAGTTTTTATTTAGCATTATTATTATTATTACTATTTTTTTTATTTTTTGACAGGCAGAGTGGACAGTGAGAGAGAGAGAGAGAGAGAGAGAGAGAGAGAGAAAGGTCTTCCTTTTGCCATTGGTTCACCCTCCAATGGCCGCCGCGGCCAGTGCACTGCGGCCGGCTCACCACGCTGATCCGATGGCAGGAGCCAGGTGCTTCTCCTGGTCTCCCATGGGGTGCAGGGCCCAAGCACTTGGGCCATCCTCCACTGCACTCCCAGGCCATAGCAGAGAGCTGGCCTGGAAGAGGGGCAACCAGGACAGAATCTGGTGCCCCGACCCGGACTAGAACCGGTGTGCAGGCACCGCAAGGCGGAGGATTAGCCTGTTGAGCCAAGGCGCCGGCCCAAAAGTTTTAATATGTTAAAATGTTACATGTATTTATGAATTCACTTAACAGATATGTATTCAGAGCATGTGATGTGAAAGGCACTCGTTCGAGCACACTGTTTTATCAAACTGCTTGACTTCTCACCATGAATGTGTAGTTTGGAGACATCTAAAAGCTAGAAGAGTGGAGTTTGCAAGGGCTGTTCACACTTCTTAGGTACATACTTTTTCCATCAAAAGGAAACATGTTTACAAATGAAAACCAGCTTTCTGGCTTTTATTAGAAAATGATGCTTACTCATGCAGACAATTGCAATTCAAGAATTGACAGAGTTTAATGTTGTGGTCCTTGTGGTGCATTTCCACTCACAAACAAGAAAAAATTGCACTGAGATATTAAGGGGCTTGTCTTCCTTGGATGCCAAAGAACATTTCTCTGGTAGGCACTAGAGTTATGATTTGATATACATCTACCTCTGGTGCCACTTAATCAAGTCAAGTTTTCCCTTGCCATTAATGGCTTTTTTGAATTTCACAGAGAAGCCATAATCATGTTTTTTAAATGGAAAATGACATTTCCATTCTTTTTGAGAAGGTAATGACATTTCCTCTTGAGCCATCCTAAAGCTCCTTTCCCCATAAATATCCTACCTTTCCTTAAATGGAGTTAAAAGTCATTTATATTTTATTAAAAATCACTGCAATAAAGTCAAGGTTTTCCTAACCAAGGAGAAAAATTATGCCAACCAAATGTGTACATTTCATATAAAAAATGTTTGCAGACAAGAAGTCTAAGTCATTATCAAATTTTCACTTTCTTTTCCCAAGTTTAATATGTGCTCTGAGAAAGCCCTGTGCTGTTGGAATAGCTTCCATCTTCTCAGTAAGAGTTTTTTATTTATATTTCAAATTAAACAAAGTTGAAGTTTCAGATAATTCAATGATCATATAATCACTAAAAAGTAATATAAATCACATTTTATATGTCACAGCATTTTAAAAAGTAAAATATCCTGTGTTTTCAACAGCGGACTAAATTAAATGGACTTAATTTAATTTGTTTGTGTGCATACAGCATTTTCAATTCATTTAAATCCAAGACAGAAATAAGCAAGTCAAATATAGTATATAACCATTTGAAATAAAATGTATGCTAAAGCTTTTCAAGTGTTCTCTCTGTCTCATCTCTCTCTCTCTCTCTCTCTCTCTCTCTCTCTCTCTCTCTCCCCTTTCTTTCTTCTTTCCTTCTTTCATTCCTTCCCTCTCTCCTTCTTTCTTTTGTCTTTCTCATCTATATATATGGACACTATAAGAATTCTCCAGAGAAACAGAACCAATAGCATGTATATGCATCTGTTTACACATATAGACATACACATATACACACACATGCATACGAAAGAGAGAGAGAAATGTATTTTCAAGAATTGGTTCACATGACTGCAAGTCTGGCAGGTACATCTGCAGGATCCGCTGGCAGACTGTAGTCCCAGAAATGACTCAATGTTGCAGCTCAAGCCCTTAGACAGTTTGGAGAAGGTATTCCCTCTCCCTTGGGGGACCTGTTTTTGTTTCTTTTTTTCCCCCAAGGCCTTCCATTGATTAGATGAAGTCTTCTCACATCGTGAAGAGTAATCTGCTGTTCCCAAAGCCTACTGAACTTATTGTTACTCTCATCTAAAAAACACCTTCATAGTAACATGAGATTAATTCTGGATACAGTGACCCAGTCAAGTTGGCATATAAAATTTACCATCACAAATACTAAATACATGTGGCTTCTGATAGAATCTCATGACCAACTTAATTTCACATCTATTAGTAATATTTATGTGGTGTTAATCATTTTGTGTTGCTAAAATGAATAGAGCACTTTGAAATTAAAACAATGTAGTTAGCTTGATTACAGTATATTCATGAAATAATTTGTTCAATTATTTAGCAATATTAATGATTTGGCAATACTTCCCACAGCATTAGGGCCAGTGCTGTGGCGTAGTGGGTTAAACTGCCATATCCCATATGGGCACCGGTATATGTCCTGGCTACTCCTCTTCCTATTCAGCTGTCTCCTATGGCCTAAGAAAGCAGTGGAAGATGGCCCAATAGCTTGAGCCCCTGCACCTGGGTGCAGAAGAAACCCCTGGCTTCTAGCTTCCGGTAGGCTGAATTTTGGACATTGTGACCATATGGAGAGTAAACCAGCAGATAGAAGACCTTTCTCTCTGTTTTTCCAACTCTCTGTAACTTTACCTCTAGTATAAAAATAAATATTTTATAAAAATCCCCACAGCATTAATGGACATTTCTGCTGAGAGTATAAAAGTTCTTCTAGATTTCCATAGAAAATTGAATTTAAAAAAGTTTAGGAGCAGGCCCTGTGGCATAGCTGGTTAAACCTTTGCCTATGGTGCCAGCATCCTATATGGGCACCAGTTCAAGTCCCGGCTGTCTGACTTCTGATCCAGGTCCCTGCTGATGGCCTAGTAAAGCAAAAGAAGATGACCTAAATGCCTAGATACCTGCTCCCTTGTGGGAGACACAGAAGAATCCCCTGGCTCCTGGAATCGAATCATTCCAGCTCTGGCTGTTGTAGCCATGTGGGGAGTGAACCAGCAGAAAGAAGACCTCATTCTGTATCACTCCTTCTCTTTGTGACTCTGCCTCTCAAATAAATAAATAAACCTTTGAAAATATGTCTACTTTGGTGCAAAAAAAAAACATGAAAATTCAAGACTAGATTCTTCATAATATGAATTTTCCATCCTTTGTAATAGCTGATTTGATACAGTTCCTTCAAGTAGAAGAGATATAAAGTGTGTAATTTAAAATAAAATAATTTGTTTATTTAGTACCTCACATTTTCTTTCCTTTTCTTTTTCTAAATTTATTTAATTGTTTGGAAGTCAGAAGGGTTAGGGGGGAGCAGGAGAAATAGAGAGGGAAGAACAGAGAGAAGGAGAGAGAGAGAAAGAGAAAGAGAGAGAGAGAGAGAGAATCTTCCACCCTCTGGTTCCCTCCCCAGATGGCTGCAAAGGCCAGGACTCAATCAGGCTAAAACAAGAATCCAGGAGCTTCTTCTAGGTCTCCCACATGGGTAGCAGGGTCCAAACACTTAGGCAATCTTTTGCTGCTTTTCCCAGATCATTAGCAGGGAGGTGGATCAGAAGTGGAGCTACCAAAACACAAACCAGTACCCATATAGGATGCTGGCATTGTAGGAAGCGGCTTTACCTTGTCATGCCACAATGCGGCCCAAACATTTTCATATAATAAATACACCTGAATTTCAAAATTCATGGAAAATTTTATTTAATTTTATTCTAATATTTAAGAATCTAATATGCTTAGAGATAACATTTATATTTAAAAGCAAATGGGAATGTAGAATGAAAAGATTACTCAAATAGGAAATCTAGAAACAAAGTTTAAGGGATTCAGATTTGCTAGCCATCTTCACTGCAGACCTGAAATACTATTATCTGATTCTTCAAGCCACTCAAACATATCTGTTCTTCTTTCATATGTATCTAATGACATGCTTATGATTTTTCTGTAATTTTATAACACACCTTTTAAAATTTTACTTTGGAATAGGTAATGGTTAAAAAAGCAATAAAATTATTCACCTGCATTCATACCCCTACTTTTATCTCCTTTCCTGTTCTACATTCTTCTTTTCACACACTCAATATTATGATATACTTGTACACAACCTTCCAAGTACATTTTTAAAGTTTACTAATTTTTATGTATTTGAAAGACAAGGGAGAGAGAGAGACAAAGCGACAGAGCAACAGAGAGAGCGAGAGAGAGAGAGAGAGCGAGCGAGCTTCCATCTGCTGGTTCATTCCTCAAGTGCATGAAGCAGTCAGGACTGGGTCAGACCAAACCGTAGAGCCAGGAGTTACATCAGGGTCTCCCATGTGGGTGGCAGAGACTCAAGTACTTGGGCTATCTTCTTGAGCTTCCCAGGCTGCAAATTGACAAAAAGTTCAATCAGAAACACAGGTGGGACTCAATTCCAGGCATTCCAAAATTGGATGTGTGCATGCCAAACAACAGCTAGATCAAAATGTCCATCTGCATGGGGCTGGCGCTGTGTCTCACTTGATTAATCCTCTGCCTGCAGCGCCAGCATCCCCTATGGGCGTCGGATTCTAGTCTCGGTTGCTCCTCTTCCAGTCCAGCTCTCTGCTGTGGCCTAGGAAGGCAGTGGAGGATGGCCCAAGTGCTTGGGCGACTGCACCCTTGTGGGAGAACAGGAGGAAGCACCTGCCTCCTGGCTTCGGATTGGCACAGCGCGCCGGCTGTGGCGGCCATTTGGGGGTGAACCAACAGAAGGAAGACCTTTCTCTCTGTCTCTCTGTCTTGCTAACTCTAGCTGTCAAATAAATTTTTTAAAAAAAGTCCATCCGCAAGTACATTTTAATTTTTTTTAAAGATTTATTTATTTGAAAGGCAAAGTTACAAAGAGAGGAAGAGACAGACATATACACAGTGAGAGAGAGATTTTCCATCTGCTGGCTCATTCTCCAGAACGGCTGTAACAACAGGTGCTGGATCAGGCCAAAGTCAATAGCTTAAGACTATATCTAGGTCTCCCACCTTGGAGGCATGGGCACTAGCAGTCAGGCCATCTTCCACCACTTTCCCAGGCACATTAGCAGTGAGCTGGATGGGAAGCAGAGCAGCCAAGACTAAAACTAGTGCTCATATGGGTTTCTGGCATCCCAGGTAGCAGTTTAACCAGCTTCAGGACAACACTGCCCCTGCTCCTGCTCCTGCTCCTGCCCCTGCAGAAGTACATTTTTAATGTGATAGGAAAGACAGTATGTTTGGCCCAGGAAGAAACTCAATCATTTCTTTGTAATAAAATTTATTTTAGTGGAGCAATGACTGTCTTGCTGAAATCTGTAAGTTACTCTCACAGTTGTATTATTCTCAGGTTAACTTAACTGATGCAAATAAAAGTGATCTGAGAAGCTCACTATATTTTCCCAGGAAGTACAATCCTTCTTATTCTTTCATGTTCTTTTCTTTTGGGGGTGGGGGGAATCCCTTCTACTTCTTAGTTTACAGTTAACACTTCATTTCTTACTCATGATTTCCTTCAAGGAGAAATTCCTCCCCTTGGCTGCCTCCTGCTCTTTATTATTATCATTTGTATTTGTTCACTTTATAAAAAAAACAATTTTAAAAAGAAATCATGAATTTTCAAACTGTTATAAAATATAATTTAAACAACCTCTAAAATTAATAAATCACAATTTTCAAAATTAAAAGAAATCTGTCCTTCTTTGCTTCCCATAAACAGAGTAAGTGAGACAATTCTTCCTGATCCATCTTGTGTTTCTCATCCCCCAAATCTTTGTTCAAAATTAGAAACTGATTGGTCTCCACCTCCTCTTCTGTTCTCCATTACTGGCCTCTTCCTCCTCTGACTACTGTCATGGCTGCCCCATTGCAGCGAGTGACAGCCCCAGCACTATGATTAGTGATGACAAACCTGCCTATGACCTGACTTTATTCCTATGCCTAATCATCTGTCTGAGGATTTGACAAGTGTGTGTATTCCTCTTGGACAAAATATGGACAGGACCAAAAGGCTTGAGCCAGATGTGATACTGGAAATGAGAGGCTACTGCATGGTAGCCTCTGTGTGCTAAAGGACTATTTGCTGGATTATATTAAAGCACTGCATAGCAATAGTGATAGATCCATTCCTGTGACTGTAGATCAGAGTGAAGAGCTAGTGTAATGAGCAGTCAACAGGGGACATAAAAGCCATTGGTGGAGATGAGCTCTCAACATCAGCTGGAAAGGATGCCTTGATAATTGAAGACATGACTGACACTGGCAAAACAATGCAGACCTTGCTTTCCCTGGTCAAGCAGTTATAGTGCAAGGACAGTTAAAGTCACAAAGATGTTAGTGCCATGCACCCCTCGAAGTGCTGAATACAGGCCAGACTTTTGAAATTCCAGACAAGTTTGTTGTAGGATATGCCCTGACTGCAATGAATACTTCAGGGATTTGAACCATGTTTGTGTCATTAGTGAAGCTGTAAAAGCAAAAATACAAAGCCTAAGATGAAAGTTCAAGTTGAGTTTGGAAACATCAGGAGTCTCATTGACAATGCCAGTAAAATTATCAAATGTTCTAATTTGATGACCATGTGCTTAAATCAAGCTTTTTGCATGTACCTTATATGGATTTTTTTAATCTGTTGTATATTTTAGAAGTGTCACTTGCTGCATTCCTAAACTCTCTGTTTGCACTATGAACTTATAGAATGCCAGTTCCCTTTGGGTAGATTGTTAAGCAACTTTTAAACCTGTGAATTAAAAATTATCTTAAATCACACTGATATGGGATGAAAATAATAAAGTTATATCTATAAGAAACATTTAAAGAAAATATATACTTGTTTTTTAATTGGCATTGTAATTTTTATATATTCAGGAAAGAACAGAAGTGATTGAATACTGCTAATTATATCGCCATGTGTTTAGAAGAGAACAAAAGCAGTTTCACATCATATAGAGCATCTAAGAGGTTTCTTTCTGTTGAATAAACCTATGTCCTAAAATTCATTTATTGGTGCTTCAGTAGTACTGATTATATTGTCCCACGTGTTCAGATTATTTCCTGTGAATCTTTGTCAAAAATTCTTTTTCAATGTACAATAATTTACAAAGTATTAAATGGTGATTGATTATGCATTTTAGAACAGATTTCTCACTCTGAAATTTCTAGTATCTACAATTACTGTCTCTCCCTCAAATTTTGGGATTCTCTTCACTTCTGGTCAAAGCTCACAATCACAAAGACAAAGTAGTTAATAGATTATGAACAATTAGTGGCCTATCCAGATGAATTTTTGAATGGAGAGGGGAATGATTTGTAGAGAACTGTTCAGGAGAACAGTGCTGAAAATGTCAGACTATAGTACTGGTTTGTCAATAAGAAATTGCTCTGAGCTAGTAAATTCAATATCTAGAGGGTTATCCTAAAATTATTATATTTACTACTGATTGGATAATCATCAATGTAAATAACATTCAGTTAACATTCAAGTAGCATTACCTAAAGGTTTTAGCTGCAGATTAGAAAGTCCCAGCAATAGGTAACAAGTATATTTTTCATAATAGTTTAAATGAACTGGCTTAGGTTATTACTACCTGTGAGTTTCGGCACTTCTTCTTCTCCCTGGTACTGTATGAGAACAAGGCAACAAATATTACTCAAAATTCTCTTTCAAATATATTTTAAAGTGGTGAATATATTAATTGCTTTGAACTATGAGAAGAAGCATGCAATTGCAAGCAGAAATATGTGAACAGATGAAGGTAAAATAAAATAACTTCCAAATTCTGTAAATGAATTCAGGGCAAGACTTCTTTTACTTACATATATGAAAATAATCTGATAGTATTATTTGAAAATAGTCTTCATTTTAAAGATTCCTACTGTTTTGCTAACTTCATCAAAATTTAGAAATAAGGTATTTTCAATCCTTTTTTAAAATCTAATATTGAGACATTCTTGCCCTACTTTTAAAATTAACTTTTCATAGTTTAGTAAAATTCAGCTAAATTTTTGGTGATTGCTCTCTTTAAATAAAACTTATTTACAATTGAGCAATCATTCCTTAGTTCATGTAAGTTAAAGAATTTTAATAATACAACCATTAAATCCTGCTGCTTTTATTTCCAGAAAACCAAAGCATACTGCAACAGCATAGATAACACAAAGTAATTCACAGATACACTAACATGAGGTTCTATTTTAATTATAATACATTCGGCATTAAGGAACCTGTTTGGATACAAAACAATACCTTCTCCTACATCCCCTCACCATCATCACACAAAAGTGATGATTGGATTTCAGGTGGTAGTGTTTTAAGCAATGGATATTTGGAATTAAGTAAGATTGTAAGTATAGAATTGTGAAAATAATTGTTAGCTGAATTTATATAAGCTTCTCACTAAGTAATTAGCCCTAATACTAACTAGTTGATTGACTTTAAGATTAGATCAAACCCTCAAGACTCCTTCATTTCATTTGTTACAAAATTGAGTAAAATCATCAGCATATTCTGATTATGTTATTATATTGTAAAGCTAGATTAACAGTGTTAAATATTAACTTTAATAACAAATCATTTATACCTATTGTAATTATATGGTTAAGCTTTTTTAAAATTTCTCCATGATCACTATTCTTCATATATTTGATAACAGAAGTAAAATATTCATGCAATAGTCTTTCCCCAATATTTGCATTTCCAACTATCTATAAAGAGCAAATGCTAAGATATCTAAGATTAAGTGTGAACATAGATTAAGAGCGGGTTTAAAGGGAGTTAGACAGTTAAGATTAATGTAGTGGAAACTACCAGTGCCCAGACAGGTCTCCTCATATCCCTTATACCTTTTCTATGTGACATTTGCCTAACTTTATGGTGTTTGCCTTTATAAGCAAGCCTTCAGCTGGAACTGTGCTTTGGGATCCTGCCCTCTGGGTACTGGAGCAGATTTGCTTGAGCAAGCAAAGAGAACAGAGGCAATCCTTACTCAACAAATGATGAATGCAAGCATACACCCCATCTCCTCCAGACAGGAGGAAAATTCCATTGTAATTTATAGACAAGGCTAAAGCACCACAGGATTTGCATCTTTGTGTGGCTTATTTCTCTTCTATCTTCTCCTCCTACTTTGTACTTGTTTGGCCTAAAACTATTCATAAATTCATACTTATAGGTGAATCTTCATCTAAGAACCTGCTTTCAGAGAAAACAATTTAAAATATAGAATTTTAGAAAATGGACATAGAGTTGGATGAAATCAACAACTTAAGTAGAATCTGTAATTTTTTTGAAAACCATCTAGATTTTTCAGCTTTTACTTTTATTAAAACTGCTCTGGATCTTAAGCATGCTAATGTTTTTAAGATATGCTCTTAAACCATCTGTCAAATCTTATATGAGACTTCTAAGTACACTTAGGCTTATACCATGATAAGCCTCCAGTGGCCAAAATTATGATAGATATACTTCAATTTATTTTTTACATTTTTCCTCACCAGTTGAAATACAAAATATATTTTTAGCTCCAAATTAAAGATAGATACATGTAATTGCTTATTTCCTATAGGAATTACTTTGAAGGAAAATGATAATACTGCAAATTAACTTGTGAAAATGAAATCTTTAGTGAAGAATAAATTACTAGGTAATATTGATAGGACAGGGAAAATACAAAGGTACTTTAAAAGTTTTTGGAATACACATATTATGAAAAACTAATCAAGGATTTAAAAAAATCTATAACAAAATAAGCTTATCTTTGAATTTCATTTTCCATAATTTTTAAAAAATATTCTCATAGTAATTAATAGTAAAAATTATGAGTGTGACTGGCTTAGCCATATTACAAAGTTTTCATTTAAGTTAATCATTTGAAAAAATGTGTAACCTTAGAGAAAATAATGAAATGATACATTTTAATGATGAATGAAAAATCTAAAAATAAAGTTAGATGATTATAAGGGCTTAACAGAAAATCAATAGTAGATCAGAAATATCAGGAATGAAAAGAAAACACCGCTACAGATCTTTCAGACACTGAAACCATAATAATAATCTCCAGTTTTGAGAACGACAAAATTAAGAGTCTACCAGAAAACTCCACATCAAAAACCAGGTATCATCCATGTCCAAAACACAAAAACAACTACCTAAAGGTACTGACTAATGGACAGGTTCTAGTAAAACATGCACTGGTGAAGGACAGCTGGAAGATTTTGTGTTAAATGAAATATGTGTCCCTGGCATTTGGCTTGTAGCTAAATGTATCACATAAGAGCTTGCAGGGATGTAAATTTTCCTAGATGGGAAATGTAGAAAAACTAAGCCTGAGAAATCATGAGTATTTAAAATCATGGAAGAATGATTATCAGCTAAAGAGTAATAGGAGGAATAACTTATTCTTTCTGTAGGTATGACAGATTCCCAAAATTAAATATATAGTATGTCAGCTAAAAGGATAAGACCTTAAGAAGCTAGAGAAACCATCCAAGAACCAGAGTTCGCAGTTCAAGTCTGACCAAGGAAATGTTTGGCTAACTCAAGAGAAACAATAATAATCAAAGAAAAATACCAGACTCTATAAGCTTCAAGACTTGTCATTACCAATGTGCAATATACAATTCAAACTGCACCCATATATGAAAAGAATGATAACAACAATTCAACCTGCTCAAGAGAAAAAAAAATCAAATCTGACACTCAGGTGGACTATAAGTTTTCTTTATAGTTTTAGTCTTAATATTTATCATATATTCCAAATAAGGAAAAAAAACTTGTCAAGCAATGAGTAAAATGATACGAGAGCTAAGAAATAGAACCATGGGAATAGAATCAATAAAAAATAAATCACGGAGAAATTCTAAAACCAAAAAAATGTCAGAATATAAAACCAAAAGGTCGCTGGATAATATGGCAGAATGAAGAGACACAGAGAGGGCCAAATGAACTTAAATAGAGAAATTATCCATTGTGGAGAATGGGGAGAGGGGAATAGTATGAAATGAACAGAGCCTCAGGGATATAACAAATAACAAATTATTAAATATGTGTGTCATCTGAATAAAGGGGAGGGCAGGAAAAGAGTGTGAGGAGGGTCCACAATTATCTTTTGGCTTGCACAGTTTTAATCAGAGTGTCTGTCATAATTCGTATATTTGTCATTTTAATTGTAATATTTCTTATTGTTACTTTATTTTCTCTTTGTCTTCAATCTTCAGATTCTTGGTGTTGTTTTATTTTGTATTTATTCTGATTGGAATTATCTGAAGTTAATACACTGCACTTGTGTGTTCTTTATTTCTGAGTAATCCCCAACCAACAGCTTCTCCAAATATTTCTCATTCCTGATATTTTCTATTTCTGGAAGTCCAAACATGAATACATAAATGAATGGGCATGTTTGTTTAATTGCTTTTTCCTTTAAAAATTTTTAATTTGAGTAACATCTAGTGATCTGGCTTCACAGTGGGTAAATCTTAATCATACATCCAGTGTGGTAAGTCTACTAAGAAGCCCACTGAAGGAATTCATCTCTGATGCCATGTTTGCTTGTGTCTTCTCCCTGAACATTTCAGTTAACTCATTTTTATATATTCCATCTTTACATGTTTATGTATTTCCATCTGCTTATTGCGGGTGCCTATCTTCTCAACCATATCATTTAACATGATTTTTTAAAAATACTCTCTTTAATCCTAGAATGGGTGCTCTCTCGATGGAATTCTTCTGTCATTATTCCTGTTCTACCTTCATGTTTCAGCTGCCTCTGCTTACCTGTAGTACACATGGAGTCTGTCCCTTCATTCTTTCACCTCTCTCAGTCTTAGGGTCTTGTTTCTTGTTAGGTGATGCTTGCTGGGCTGGAGGGAAGAGCAGGCTTGTCCCTAGTTTCCTCACACTCAGGTAGAACCTGTGAGAGTGTGTGTCCAGGACTGTACTATCACAGAGCTCCTCCTCATCCTCTTTGTGTCAATGCTTTGTATCTCAGTCCGGTCTCATGTGTCAGTATCTTCTACCAGAAGGAAGAGCTCTCTATTGGTGGTGGCATGAGATCATGGACCCAGGACTACTTTTTTCTTCTCTGGCAATATAGGTATATATTTTTTCTTCTATCATTCTCTCAGGACTGATAGATCAGAACGTCAGCCCTAAGTATGGTAGAACTGCTCTCACTCTCCCCATGCTTAAAGCTTGCGCTTCACAGGAGCGAAGTGTGCAGGAAGAGATACATGGTTTCATGGCTTCCGTGTAGATTACCCACACCTGTACCACTGAGGATAGCCCCCTTTGGTCTCTCATCTTCCCTCATGTGTCTGATAAACATTTGGTGAAGGTTTATGATGAAAAAGCAGTGAGCAAGTGCAAAACACTTTTACATTTAAAGCTTCCACGGGTTCTATACTTCAAGCTAGACCGTAAGAAGTTTGTAAAATTGTATTTCATTTGTTCTTACCCACTGGTGGGTGATCAGTGACCCTTCCCTCCATGTACTCTGCAGTGAGCCAGCTCTCATATCTTGGTGTTCACTGGAGTGCCTCTACTTGGGGATCAGGTTGATGATTTTCCTTATTTCTCTTACGGGTTAAAGAAAATTACTTCATAGTGTACTCATATTTCTCTTATTGTTGTTAGGAACAATGTTCTTTTCAGCTTTCTATACTTGGCAGAAATGTCACTAGAACCAACAACATATAACAACATGAGAATAAATAAATAAATATATATATATATATATATATGAATAATTAGCGGCCAGCGCTGCGGCTCAATAGGCTAATCCTCCACCTGTGCTGCCGGCACACCGGGGTCTAGTGCCAGTTGGGGCGCCGGATTCTGTCCTGGTTGCCCCTCTTCCAGGCCAGCTCTCTGCTATGGCCCAGGAGTGCAGTGGAGGATGGCCCAAGTCCTTGGGCCCTGCACCCGCATGGGAGACCAGGAGAAGCACCTGGTTCCTGGCTTCAGATCAGCGTGATGCGCTGGCCGCAGCACACCGGGCGCAGCAGCCATTGGAGAGTGAACCAATGGCAAAAAGGAAGACCTTTCTCACTGTCTCTCTCTCTCTCTCTCACTATCTACTCTGCCTGTCCAAAAAAAAAAAAAAAAAAAAAGAAGAATTAGCAAAACATGACAACAAAGGATGTAAATTATCACATTAACAGATTTTCAAGACAAATACCCTACAATCATTTTAATAGTAAAAACAATTATTTAAATGCAAGAATAATTCATGATCATACTTTTAAAAACCAATAATAGATGGCTGTGTTTCTTTGTGTAACACATCCTTAAGCATCTTTTGCAGTGCTGGACAAGTGGTGACAAATTATTTCAACTTGTGTTTGCTGTGAAAGGTCTTTATTACACCTTCATTCACAAATGAGAGCTTTGCAGGATACATTATTCTGGGCTAACAGTTCTTTTCTCTTAGTACTTGGGCTATATCTTTTTTTTTAACTTTTATTTAATGAATATAAATTTCCAAAGTACAGCTTATGGATTACAATGGCTCCCCCCCCCCATAACTTCCCTCCCACCCGCAACCCTCCCCTTTCCCACTCCCTCTCCCCTTCCATTCACATCAAGATTCATTTTCAATTCTCTTAAATACAGAAGATCAGTTTGGTATATATTAAGTAAAGATTTCAACAGTTTGCCCCCACATAGCAACACCAAGTGAAAAAAAACTGTTGGAGTACTAGTTATAGCATTAAATAACAGTGTACAGCACATTAAAGACAGAGATCCTACATGATATTTTTTAAAAATTAATTTTCTATGCAATTTTCAATTTAACACCAGGGTTTATTTTTTCATTTTCAATTATCTTTATATACAGAAGATCGATTCAGTATATACTAAGTAAAGATTTCATCAGTTTGCACCCACACAGAAACATAAAGTGTAAAAATACTGTTTTAGTACTAGTTATAGCATCACTTCACATTGGACAACACATTAAGAACAGATCCCACATGAGACGTAAGTACACAGTGACTCCTGATGTTGACTTAACAATTTGACACTCTTATTTATGGCGTCAGAAATCTCCCTAGGCTCTAGCCATGAGTTGCCATGTCTATGGAAGCCTTTAGGGTTCGCTGACTTTGATCTTATTCCGATAGGGTCATGGTCAAAGTGGAAGTTCTCTCCTCCCTTCAGAGAAAGGTACCTCCTTCTTTGATGGCCCTGTTCTTTCCACTGAGATCTTTCATTTCTGTCTTTTTTTTTTTTTTCAGAGTGTCTTGGCTTTTCATGCCTACAATACTCTCATGGGCTCTTCAGCCAGATCCAAATGCCTTAAGGGCTGATTCTGAGGCCAGAGTGTTGTTTAGGACATCTGCCATTCTATGAGTCTGCTGTGTCTCCCACTTCCCATGTTGGATCGTTCTCTTCCTTTTTGATCCTATCAGTTAGTATTAGCAGACACTAGTCTAGTTTGTGTGATCCCTTTGACTCTTAGACCTATCAGTGTGATCAATTGTGAACTGAAATTGATCACTTGGACTAGTGAGATGGCATTGGTACATGCCACCTTGATATGATTGTATTGGAATCCCCTGGCACGTTTCTAACTCCACCATTTGGGGCAAGTCCGATTGAGCATGTCCCAAATTGTACATCTCCTCCCTCTCTTATTCCCACTCTTATATTTAACAGGGATCACTTTTCAGTTAAATTTAAACACCTAAGAATAATTGTTTGTTAATTACAGAGTTCAACCACTAGCACTAGAACAACAACAACAACAAAATACTAAAAAGGATAAAGTATTACATTGTACATCAAGAGTCAGGACAAGAGCTGATCAGGTCATTGTTTCTTATAGTGTCCATTTCACTTCAACAGGTTTCCCCTTTGGTGCTTGGTTAGTTGTCACCGGTCAGGGAAAACAAATGATATTTGTCTCTTTGGGACTGGCTTAATTCACTCAGCATGATGTTTTCCAGATTCCTCCATCTCGTTGCAAATGACCCGGTTTCATTGTTTTTGACTGCTGTATAGTATTCTATAGAGTACATGTCCCATAATTTCTTTATCCAGTCTACTGTGGATGGGCATTTGGGTTGGTTCCAGGTCTTAGCTATTGTGAATTGAGCTGCAATAAACATGAAGGTGCAGATGGCTTTTTTGTTTGCCAATTTAATTTCCTTTGGGTAAATTCCAAGGAGTGGGATGGCTGGGTTGAATGGTAGGGTTATATTCAGGTTTCTGCGGAATCTCCAAACTGACTTCCATAGTGGCTTTACCAGTTTGCATTCCTACCAACAGTGGGTTAGTGTCCCTTTTTCAAGTACTTGGGCTATATCTTGCCATTCCCTCCTAGCCTTAGGGTTTCTGATGAGAAGTCTGAAGTCTGCTGCGAGTCTAACTGGAGATCCTCCAAGAGTAATCTGACGTTTCTCTCTTGCACATTTTAGAATCTTTTCTTTATGTTTCACTGTGGTGAGTTTGATTACAACATGTCATGGTGAGGATCTCTTTTGGTCAAGTTTATTGGGGGTTCTATGTGCTTCCTGTACTTGGATGTCTCTGTCCCTCTCCAAATCCAGGAAGTTTTCTGCTAGTATCTCACTAAAAAGGCCTTCTAATCCTTTCTCTCTCTCTCCATGCCTTCAGGAACTCCTTGAACCCGAATGTTGGTTTTTTTTAATAGTATTCTGTAGATTCCCAACAATATTTTTTAGATTTCTAATTTCCTCCTCTTTTCTTTGGTTTGACTGTATACTTTCCTGTGCTCTGTCTTCTAAGTCCAATATTCTCTCTTCTGCCTCACTGATTCTGTTTGTAAGGCTCTCAAATGCGTTTCTCATTTGCTCTATTGAATTCTTCATTTCATTTTGATTTCTCTTCAATATCACAATTTCATGTTCTACTAAATCTCATTTCATTTTTATTCCTCCTTAAGATATCATTTTCAGGAGAGATTTTCTGTCCTGTGCAGTAAGGATTTCTGTAATTCATGAATTTGTTTTTGAGAACTTCTAAATGTTCTTATCATAAATTTTTGAAATTGGTATCTTGCATTTCTTCTATCTCATCATCTTCATAATCTTGAATTGGAGTGTCATGTTCATTTGGGGGCGTCATAATGTCTTCTTTGTTCTTGTTTCCTTGGTTTCTATGTTTGTTGTTTGGCATTGTGGAGATATTCTTTGGTTTCTTCTTTTTTTTTCTTTTTTTTTTTCCTCGATGTAGTGGCTTTCTCTTATACTGTGACTCTAGATTAAGTGGACTGTCTGCTTTTGGTGAATCTCTAGAGTCTTGTGGTGGGTGCGGCCAGAGAGCTCTGTTCAGTTCTTCAGGGTTAAGGGTGTGCCAAAGGTGACCCACCCAGTTTTGGCATGGTAAATCTTCTCTCTCTCTCTCTTTTTTTTTATTCATAAGGGAAGTACTGACTTTGCCCTGCCATTTTCCCAAAGATATTTCTAATATATGCTTTGAACTTCCTGTCATCTTTTACTCAGAGGTTTTCTTCCTTATACCTTACACAAAAATCCACTCAAAATGGATCAAGGACAAAAATCTATGACCTGATATCAAATAACTAGTAAACATTGGGGAAACCCTGCAAGACTAGAAAACATTGGAGATACCCTGCAAGTTAGGAACCAGATGTTGGAAAAGACACCAGAACCACAAGTAATCAAAGCCAAAATTGACAAATGAGATGACATCAAACAGAGAAGTTTCTGTACTGCAAAATAAACAGAAAAGTGAAGATGCAATGGATATAATGGGAGAAAATATTTTCAAACTATGCAACTGATAAAGGATTAATATCCAGAATCTATAAAGAGCTCAAGAAACTCAAAAACAACCTAACAAACAATCTAGTTAAGAAATGGGCAAAGGACCTGAACAGGCATTTTTCAAAAGAGAAAATTCAAATGACCAACACACACATGAAAAAAGGATCATGATCACTAGCCATTGGAAAATGCAAATCAAAACCACAATGAAGTTTCACCTCACCCCAGTTAGAATGGCTCTCATACATAAATCAACAAACAATAAATGCTGATAAGGATGTTGTGGAAAATGTATCCTAAGACACTGTTGGTGAGAATGTAAACTAGTAGAACCATTATGGAAGAGAGTATGAAGATTTCTCAGAAATCTGAAAAGAGATCTACCATATGACCCAATAATCCCACTCCTGGGAATTTACCTGAACAAAATGAAATCAGCAGATGAAACAGTTATCTGTATCATGTTCATTGCAGCTCAATTCACAATAGCTAAGATATGGAATCAATCCAGATTCCATCAATTGATGGCTGGACAAGGAAATTATGGTATATATCCACTATGGAATATTATTCAGTAGTAAAAAAATGAAATTCTGTCTTTTGCAACAATATGGATGCAACTGGAAATCATTAAACTTAGTGAAATAAGAAACTACTAAAAAGACAGATACCATGTTTTCCCTGATCTGTGGTAACTAATGGAGTATCTAAAATATAATGTATTAGAGTGAAACTGACATTTTGAGATCTGATAATTGTTTACAGCCATTTTCTATACTATTTAAGAACAGTGTTTTTTCCATTTAACATTATTTGTTTCACTAGTTACTTAGTGTAGGGTTAATTTAATGAGTATAATGTATACTAAAAATATATCTTTATAAAATTAAAAGTGGGAATACAATATGGAGGAGAAAGAATGGTGAGAACATTGGTGGGAAGGAGGAGGGTATGGGAAGTATCACTATGCTCCTAAATCTGTACATATGAAATTAGTATAACCAATGCCATCTCACTCGTCCAAGTGATCATCTTCAGTTCACAATTGATCACACTGATAGGTCTAAGAGTCGAAGGGATCATGAAAACAAGACTAGTGTCTGCTAATACTAACTGATAGAATCAAAAAGGGAGAGAACGATCCATCATGGGAAGCGGATACACAGCAGACTCATAGAATGGCAGATGTCCTAAACAACACTCAGGCCTCAGAATCAGCCCTTAAGGCATTTGGATCTGGCTCAAGAGCCCATGACAGTATTTTAGGCATGGAAAGCCAAGACACTCTGGAAAAAAAAAAAAAAAAGAAGAAGACCTAAATGAAAGATCTCTGCGAGTGAGATCCCAGTGGAAAGAATGGGGCCATCAAAGATGGAGGTACCTTTCTCTGAAGGGAGGAGAGAACTTCCACTTTGACTATGACCCTGTTGGAATAAGATCAAGTCAGCGAACCCTAAAGGCTTCCATAGACATGGCAACTCATGGCTAGAGCCTAGGGAGATTTCTGACGCCATAAATAAGAGTGTCAAATTGTTAAGTCAACATCAGGAGTCACTGTGTACTTACGTCTCATGTGGGCTCTGTCCTTAATGTGTCGTCCAATGTGAATAATGCTATAACTAGTACTGAAACAGTATTTTTACACCTTGCATTTCTGTGTGGGTGCAAACTGATGAAATCTTTACTTAATATATACTGAATCGATCTTCTGTATATAAAGATAATTGAAAATGAAAAAATAAACCCTGGTGTTAAATTGAAAATTTCATAGAAAATTAATCAATTCTTAAAAAAATATCATGTAGGATCTCTGTCCTTAATGTGCTGTACATTGTGATTTAATGCTATAACTAGTACTCCAACAGTATTTTTCACTTGGTGTTGTTATGTGGGTGAAACTGTTGAAATCTGTACTTAATATATACCAAATTGATCTTCTGTATTTAAGAGAATTGAAAATGAATCTTGATGTGAATGGAAGGGGAGAGGGAGCAGGAAAGGGGAGGGTTGCAGGTGGGAGGGAAGTTATGGGGGGGGGAAGCCATGGTAATCCATAAGCTGTACTTTGGAAATTTATATTCATTAAATAAAAGTTTAAAAAATTTTAAAAAGAAAAGAGAGTTGCATCCAGAAAAATGAAAAACCCTAAAATCAATAAGAAAAAGGTCAATCAAAATAGACACAAGACTTGAGCAGACACTTTACACGCACATATACCCACATACACAAAATATACAAATGTCCAAATACCCAGTAAGCATTTGAAATTTTGCTGAATTGTATTTCTCATTAGATAAATTTTCATTAAAACCAATGTGATACCACTGCACAATAAACAAAAAGACAAAAATATAAAAGATTCAAAGTGCCAAGGATTGATGAAGATGTTGAGGAACTAGAATGCTCATAACCTAGCTATAAATTGGCAAAAATGTTTTTTTAAAGATTTATTTCTTTATTTGAAAGGCAGAGTTACAGAGAAGCAGAGGCAGAGGCAGAGAGAGGTCTTCCATCCACTGGTTCACTCTCCAAATGAATGCAACCCTCAGAGCTGGGCTGATCCAAAGCCAGAAGCCAGGAGCTTCTTCCAGGTCTCCCACATAGGTTCAGGGGTCCAAGCACTTGGGCCATCTTCCACTACTTTCCCAGGCCATTAGCAGTGAGCTGGATTGGATGTGGAGCAGCTGAGATAGGAACCAGCACCCATATGGGATGCTGGCACTATAAGCAGTGGCTTTACCTGCTATACCACAGAGCCAGCCCCAGTAAACACATTTTATAAAAATAGATTTACAGGAGCCAGTAGGCTAATCTTACACCAGCAGAGCCAGCATCCAATGTAGATGCTTGTTCATGTCCCAGCTGCTGCTCTTCCAATCCAGCTCTCTACTAATGGCTTGGAAAAACAGTGGAAGTTGGCCCAATTGGATGGGCTCCTGTATCCACGTGGGAGACCTGGTAGAAGCTCATGGATCCTGGCTTTGGACCATCCCAGTTCTGGCCATTGCAGCCATTTAGGGAGTGAACTAATGAATAGAAGACCTTTCTCTCTGTCTCTCCCTCTGTCTGTAACTCTACCTCTCAAATAATAAAAAAAGTAAAATTTTTTAAAAATTCATTTACAAAAAAGTTTGGTAACAAATAATCTGTTATCTAACAGTTCCACCCTTAATTATATACTCCCAAAGAAATGTACTTGAATATGCCTAGTAACTCTACTGGGAATAGCCCACAAGTAAGAACAACCCAGATGACCTTCTCTCTAGTAGATTGGCTGAACATACCCTGTACTGGTATCACTGGTGGGATTTTCTGAAGCAAGTTTGAGAAACAGACCTTGGAGTGCATGATGTTTCATAGTAATTAGTGTATCAACAGAAGGGAAAGAAAGTACTGACTGAACAGAGGCACAAGTAGCACTTTGATATAGAGGTAAGAAAACTTCAGAGTTAAACAGGCTAGGACCTGAGGCTTGAAGACTGTTCATGTGATTTTCTAAATTGGATCAAAATCACTGGGTCCACATAACACTTATCTTGCTTAGTAATGAGTTGTAGACTGTTCCCAGGAAATGCATAAAATGAGCAAGGGAATTCTCTATAGTAGAAACAAAGTCCTCCTTGAAGGAAGATATGAAGAGCCATCTTCATGTCAGCAGCTAATGGAATATTGAACACCCAATGCCAGTGAACAAATTATTGTTTTATGAATTGCAGATAAATCTTACAAATCTCATGTAAGGTTAAAAATTAGATTTCATAATTCTATTTATGTGAAGTGTAGCAACAAGGAAATTAAGGTCACTACATGATTACCTAAGGGGCGTGGCTAGAGACAAGCAGGGCTCCAGGGGCTTTCTTGGTAATGGATGATTCTCTATTTATTGATTGACTACATAGTATAAAGGTGTCCTTGCACTGTTAAAATTTAGCAGTACTGTTTACAATATGTTCATATTTCTGCATGAATGTTATATGTTAGGTGAAGGCAAAGAAAAGGTAACTGACAATTATGCCCCTTAGAGTGTAACAACAATGTTCAAAAAGCAAAAACAGCAAGTAATGAAGGAGGGATACAGAGAAGCCATTGACCACAGGGGATTCTAAGACATCTCCCACAATCAGGTGAACAAAGTATTGGTAAATGTACATAATCCAAGAAATACAATTCAAAGTATGTAGTGCATTTGTATGTGTATTCTATGTAAGTACATATATACATATATGCAAACTGATAGATTTGAGCTATGATAAAAATATACTGTTTTCAAATCCTCACAGAAAATTCATTAAAAATTTCCCACCCATTAGAAAACAAAACAGTGAAAACCCAAAACAGCCCTTAATAGCTCCCAAAGATGGCATTAAAACCATTCTTCAATTACAATGAAGTAAAACTTTCACTAATAACACTGCAGAAATGAAAAGGCCCATTCACTGGTGGGAAAAAAAATGACATTTTTGAATCAAGGGGGAAATACTAAGCAACTTTGGAAACATTCCAGAAAATAAAGTGAAAATAAAATGTACCAAAATCTAATGACCATGAAATACTGGTAAAAACATTCCCAGCCCCATAACCCAAATACCATGGTCCAGTAAAATATAAAAAATTAAGGCTTGCCAAAATTCGTAGAACATTCTTCTTTACAGTTTTTCTTATTCCAATACTGCCCTTCCTTTCAAATCTATATGAAATTAATTCCTTTATTGACCATCCTTCTTATTTCTCCTGAATCAAATATAAGCTCACATTCCCTAATCTTAATTGTAGATAGAGGGGCCAGCACTGTGGCAGAGTAGGCTAAGCCTTTTCCTGAGGTGTTAGTAGCTCATATGAGCACTGGTTAACGTCCCAGCTGCTACTCTTCTGATTCAGCTCTCTGATGACTACCTGGAAAGGCAGCAGAAGATGGTCCAGGTTCTTAGGCCACTGTACCCCAGACGAAGCCCCTGGCTCCTGATTTCACATTGGCCCAGATCTGGTCATTGCAGCCATTTAGGGAGCGAGCGAACCAGTAATGGGAAGACCTTTCTCTCTTTCTTTCTCTGTCTCTGTCTGTCTCTCTCTCTCTCTCTCTCTCTCTCTCTTTCTCTATTTCTCTTTGTTTGTAGCTCTGCCTCTCAAATAAATAAATAAAATCTTGAAAATAAATAAAAATAAAAGAGCTATTTATTAAAAATAGTAGATACAAATGAACTAATTTATTTATTTAGTTAGTTAGTTAGTTAGTTTTTGACAGGCAGAGTGGATAGTGAGAGAGAGAGACAGAGAGAAAGATCTTCCTTTACCGTTGGTTCACCCTCCAATGGCTGCCATGGCCGGTGCACTGTGGCCGGCGTACCGCGCTGATCCGAAGGCAGGAGCCAGTTGCTTCTCCTGGTCTCCCATGGGGTGCAGGGCCCAAGCACTTGGGCCATCCTCCACTGCACTCCCGGACCATAGCAGAGAGCTGGCCTGGAAGAGGGGCAACTGGGACAGAATCCGGTGCCCCGACCGGGACTAGAACCCGTTATGCCGGCGCCGCTAGGTGGAGGATTAGCCTGTTGAGCCACGGCGCTGGCACAAATGAACTGATTTAAAAGGCATGAGTAGGCATAGAAATGTATATGTTTACCTTTGCTGATATTTTGATTTTCTACTATATTTTGTATTTTTGTCAACTTTTCCTAATCCCCAGTTTCAAGCAGAATCTAGGGCAAATTGTGTACAACTTCAGATATACTGAACATTCAATATAGTGTTTCTGCTAATAGATAGCATTTTGAAATATTTCAAACCTAATGAAATTATCTAAAGGGTTATTAGGATACTGTGCACTTTATTCATGCCATCTTTTTTTTTTTTTTTGACAGACAGAGTGGACAGTGAGAGAGAGAGAGAGACAGAGAGAAAGGTCTTCCTTTTTTCGTTGGTTCACCCCTCAATGGCCGCTGCAGCCAGCGCTGATCCGAAGCCAGGAGCCAGGTGCTTCTCCTGGTCTCCCATGGGGTGCAGGGCCCAAGCACTTGGGCCATCCTCCACTGCACTCCCGGGCCACAGCAGAGAGCTGGCCTGGAAGAGGGGCAACCGGGATAGAATCCGGTGCCCCGACCAGGACTAGAACCCAGTGTGCTGGCGCCGCAAGTGGAGGATTAGCCTGTTGAGCCGTGGCGCCAGCCAATCTTTATTTTCTTCATTCCCTATGTTCCACAAGTACAGTTTTAACATACACAGTTATGACTTCACAATTCATGATGTTTTGAAAGATGTATTTATTTATCTTGAAAGTCAGAATTACAGAGAGAGGGAGAGACAGAAATTTTCTTTCTGGTGGTTCACTTCCCAGATCCCCACCAGGCCAGCACTAGGCCAGGCTGAAGACAAGACCCAGGAGCTTCATCTCATGTTGATGCAAGGGCCCAAACACTTGGGCCATCTTCTTCTGCTTTTCCTAGGCCACTAGCTGAAGCAGGATCAGAGTAGAGCATCCAGGACAGGGACTGACACCAATATGGAATGTAGACATAGCAGGTGGTAGTTTTTACAGAGTGCTATAGCACTGGTCCCTCATCATTTATATTTCACACATATTTCTATGAACATAAGAAGTCAATGGCAGACAACTATATATACCCTAACTCAAGGGAAAATTATAGCTCTATAGCAGCAACATTTCTTAATTAGTCATTTTGGAAAGGCCTAAGATGTTGGATTGAAGACAGTGACATATCTTCTTCCCACTGTCTGTATATGAACAATAATCATTAGTAGCAATTAAGACCCCTTAATCTTTGATGAACATATTTTTGTTCCCTTATGAATTTCTCTCTTGCTTCTTTTATATCTTAATAATACACTGATAACTTTTAATGTTATTCCTTTTTAGAGTACTAGCCCAGGTCAGATCAGGTTGAATCTTCCCAAGTGATTTAATAATTAGAAGAATGTTTCTGGTATGTACTTAAAAACTATTGGTATAAAATCTAACATAAGTTAGCATGCCCCAAAATAAATTGCGACAGCCTTCCAGAAAGAATTAAATTCATTGAATAGTTGTTAATAAGGTTTTTACTCAGGGGTAATTCTTGTCTCTCATTTCGTCTCTGTTTTAGCGACTCCAAAAACAGTTCTCCCTAATGAATTATTGAGTCAGCCAAGATAAAATAATATAAATGAATGTACAAAAATTTCCATTAAATGATACTATCCTAAAGGCTTTTACAAACTCACTTATTATGTAGAATAAGTTTAGATAACTAAAGAACAAAGAAGCAATAAGGTTAATAAATACCTCTCTGTGACAAACGAATTTTAGAAACATATTAGTTAAATACAAACATGGCCTCAGTGAAGATGGCAATTTAAACATGCGCTTTCAAGTGTGAATATAGAGGAAGGAAGAAAAAGGGTGGTTCTTTTTGTTGCCAAGTAGAAGAAGTCATCATTACAACAAAGGGGGATGATTTTCTTATTTCATGAGCTGAGGTGGTCACAGATAGTGAAAGCTTTGCTTGAAAAAGCTTGGTTTACTTTTTATGCTTGCATAGAAAAGAAGATAACATGTCTACCAAGGGCAAATTTCAAAATAAATGTTAATATGTAAAAAGTAAAAGTCAAGGAACTTATTTTGGGGCAGCTTTCTTATGATTTCTTTACCTAAAAAAAACTAATAAAAATGTCTAAGAAATATGTTGTCAATGACCAGCAGATAACCACCAGCATGCGGAAAAAACAACATTATTGCATAGACATATCCATAGAGTAATTTTTTTTTTTTGACAGGCAGAGTGGACAGTGAGAGAGAGACAGAGAGAAAGGTCTTCCTTTTGCCGTTGGTTCACCCTCCAATGGCCGCCGCGGTAGCGCACCGCGCTGTTCCGATGGCAGGAGCCAGGTGCTTCTCCTGGTCTCCCATGGGGTGCAGAGCCCAAGCACTTGGGCCATCCTCCACTGCACTCCCTGGCCACAGCAGAGAGCTGGCCTGGAAGAGGGGCAACCGGGACAGGATCGGTGCCCTGACCGGGACTAGAACCCGGTGTGCCGGCGCCGCAAGGCGGAGGATTAGCCTGTTGAGCCACGGCGCCGGCCTAGAGTAATTTTTATGGATACCAATATATTCTATCGAGTAAACTATATATTCATGATAACATTAACCCTGATCACAGCCTAAAGTATAGAGGTATAAAAAGAAAAAAAAATATTCCTTGAATTGATTAGCTGCATTAAAAACCATAGAACTTGGACTTTTCCTAGAGCATATTATAACTTTTGAGAATTGATTAAAATATGGCTAGAACTAGTAAAGATAATCTAATGTTATGAACCATGATGAATTAAAGTCTCTCTCTCTCTCTCCTCTCTAGCTCTCTCTCTCCCCTTCTCTTGCTCTCACTCCCTCTCTCTTATAGATATATCCTAATGGACTAAATTAAGAAAGTATAATTTCTTAATTATAAGTTTTCCCCAAACAATAAGAGATGGGATTAAAATTTAGTTTCCTTTTTTTCTTTTTTTTGCTTGATTACTTAAAGTCGATGTAATTTTAAGAGATGTGCAATATTTGCAAATGTAATGATCGCTGGAACTCTTCATCAGATCTGTGGACTCTGGGACAGGGATTTATAAACTGAGTCCAAGTTAGCTGAATGCTAATACCACTCTTGCTGGTGATTTATGCTGTGGAACCAGGCAAAGTGCCTAACATCTCAGTTTTCTAATCTACTAAAAGGAAACAATAAAAATACCTCTCCTGAAGGAATTGGGTGTGGTTCAACTAATCAAATGTGTTAACTCATTAGGTAATCACATTTCCATAAATCATGTTCATGTAGTATGTTCTGGTTCAGAGTCGGTTGTATTCAAGTGAAATATTTCAAAAGCTTGCCCTTAATAAATCAGCATTTTTGCTTGTTCAGAATTTATCAATGATGTACATTTAATATGGCCTTAAAACACGAGCCATATCCCTGACCCCTGTATGTATATATATACACACACACAAACACACACACATATCTTTGCTTGTTTGTTGAATGCCAACTCAAGAGCAGTTATTGACCCAGGAGGATTAAACTGGAGTGCCGGATGCCAAGTAATTAGGGAGGTGACATTAGACTATCATTTATAGCCCTGTGTAGTCATGAATGACAATGTCAGTGGAAACAAGGACAAATGAGTGAAAGTCAGCCGTTCACAGAAGCCCTGGAAAGCACAGCACCTGCAAAAGCTGACGTACAAAGACCAGCCCAGTGCAGGATTCCAACAGAATTTTCAGACAATTATTGCCTGCTTCTGCTAGCAGCAGTCAGTACTAAAAATGCAGTTTTTAAGCTAAGTCAATAAACTCACAGGAAATGTTATTTTCCCATATATGCCCTTTTGGGGGAGAAAATTATAGTAACAGCTATCCTATCAGAACAGGGTAAATATGTCCTGTTGCAGAGAATATGCTATCATTTAGCAGGGGTTTAAACTGTTCACAGTTACTCCATTTGGTTAATAGCACAATTTTCTACTTCATTGTTGAGGAGCTACAATTTTCACTTGTCTTAACTTTCAATAAATACTTCAAATAATTAAATCTCTAAATATTGAATTTTAAAACAAGAAAATCATGAAACACTCTGAAATCTGGATTATTATTTTGTTTTTTTAACTTGTTCCATATTTAAATAAATGTATATATTCTTGCAAGATATCAAATTATGCTTTTTTGCTTTTAATGACCATATTTCTGTGGATTCTTTACTTTAAATTATTTGTACACCAATATTTTTGCTAGTGCAATTTTGGAAACAGATCAATGCATTTAAGGACATGCAGAACAAATTCAAATGTAAATGTTCCCATTTAGTATGATTATTCAAAGAATCAGTAAAAATGAAGTTTCAATAAACTAAAAATAAATTATGCATAAAATAATTTATGTAACTTACTTATTTGTAAATGTAATATAATTAAATTATAAAATTATTTGTGACACTGGTATGTAAAATAATATCAGCCATACATATTTGTTATATATATACTGCATCTGTTTGTTTCACATATATTGCATATGTGTGCATATGTGTGTGTGTGGCGCTTCACAAGAATGAAATTCTTGGGATTAGCACTGTAGCACAGAGAATTAAGCATCACTTGCTACACCAGCATCTCATATGGTGCTGGCTCATGCCCTGACTCTTCCAGTTACCATCAAGCTCTCTACTAATGTGCCTGTGAAGGCAACAGAGGATGGCCCACGTGCTGGGGCCCTCGCCACCCCTATAGGAGAACCAGATGAAGCTCCAGGCTCCTTGCTTCAGCCTGCACCAGTCTGGCAACTGTGGCCAATGGGGAGTTAACCAGAAGATGGAAGATTTCTCCCTCTCTCTCTCTCTCTCTCTACCTTTCAAATGAATAATAAATTTTGTTAAAAAGTGAAATTCTTGCTATAGCATTTGAGATATAAAAATTGTATTTTATATATCTTAATTTGTCATTGCTACCTATCATGCAACTGTAAATAAGTGACATTTTTAAATGCTTCTTTATTTTAATTTTGAATTCTTAACAGATTCAATATAGTTCATAGAGACAATTCTAAGAATATTATATTCCCTTCCTCTATCCTCCCTTCCTCCCTCTCTCTCCCACCCTCTCTTCCTTAATTTTTGAGAAACATCATTTAAATTTACATTACAGTAAAAAGACTTAATGCTTAAATGCTGGGGGTTCTGTTTATCCATCTTAGGCAAATCTGATCTTAGCTGAGTTTACATATCAAAGGCAATCAGCTGGCAGGTCATATAGGGTCATATAGGTCATATAGGAGCTCACTGATGCAACTTAGCTCACAAGGAATGATTCAATGGTCCTGGTCCATGTGTTCTCTCCACCTCTAGTGAACTTGGTCAGAATAGTTCATACACAGAGGCAAGAGTCCAAGAAAATTAGCAAAGGCACTATGCCTCTAGGTCTAGTCTCAGACCTGTCTCCCCATTGCTTCCTCCACATTCTGTGAGCAAAAGTAAGTCAGTAGTAAATTCAAATTCAAATTCAAATTCATAGAGAGAAAATAAGGAGCTGCAAAGTCACACTGAAAGGGTCATATATAGGGAAAGGGGAATAATTAGGGACATTTTTACATGTAATAAATTTAAAATAAGGAAACTGACACCAAGTTAGAAATTTGAAAAAAAAAAAAAAAAACTTAGTTGAAAAATCTTAACCATAAACTATTTAGGTTACTTACTTAAAATTTCTGCGTTCTTATAAATGGAGAGTTGCTGAAAATGCCCTCAAAAAATCTTTGTACAAAATCCAATGTTGCTTATAAAACTAGAGTAAAATAAAAATCCTACATTAAATTATTGTTAGCACTAAAATGTAATATAAAATACCTTTTAAATTTTCTATCATAACACTTACCACTCAGGTTGCTAGGGAAAAGTGGAAAGTTTATACAACATAGGGATTTCAATACAAACAATCTCAGCATCTGCAATGTCCTACTGCTAGAATATAATTATAATAATTTTTACCTCATTAATCTGCAAACCTAATTATTTTCACAACATATCCTAGCAGTTTAAAGTTATGCTTGCAAATATTCATATCTTAATGTAATAGGTTGTTTTCCTTATAGCTTTAATTTTTTCCTTAATACAATATATATTAAATGAAACTGCATGAAATGAATTAAATCAAGCTGAATTAGCTCTAATCAAGTAAAACAAATTATATCTTGGAACAATATAGCTGTGTATGTAGTAAAAATCCCACAACATGTAATGGTCTCTAATACAGATGGTCCTTGACTTTCTTCATTTAGAATGGGATTACATCCCAACAGGCACATGGTAAAGTGAAAATATTCTAAAATCATAGTTTAGTGCAATCTAGGTTAAACATGCTCAGTGCACTTAGGTAAAATGACCTAACTCAAAGCCCTTTTTAAAATACAGTGCTAAATATCTAATGTAATTTGTTGACTATTGTATTAAAATGCAGAATAGTTGTATGGGTACTTACTACTAACATATGATTAATGGACATTGAAGTAAGGCTTTTACTGAATTCATATAGCTTTTGTATCATTGTGAAGATGAAAAGTCTTAAGTTGAACCATCATAAATCATGGATCACACTGAATAAAACCTGGGAGGAGAATAATTATAAGATATAGAATTACATTTCACAGGGATCAACATTAAGACAAATTTATCAGAAATGTTAAACATTGTCACAAATATGTCAGCTAACTATTACTATACAACAATTTCAGCAGTTTAAAACCATTAATTATCTGGCTCTGAGAATCTGTGATAGGCTCAGTGAGGATACTCTCTGTTCATGGGTAGGATCCCTTATGCACTTATGGTTGACTGTGGGTTGCCTGTGAGTTGTCCTTTGCTAATCTTGACTGAAATCTTAAAAATATTGCAACTCAGCTGGAATTAACTCCACTTTGATCCATGTTGTCTTTCTTCTTCAACCCCTTAACTTAGGCCTATTCAGAGGAGAGTAACAAAGGTGAAAAAAATAGCAAGTAGAAGTTTGTGTGTGGCTTCATGAGACTCATGATTGGAAATTAGACCCATAATCAGCTCATTGTATTGAACAAAACAACTCACTATGTCAGGACAAATTAAAAATGGAGGAAAAGTCCATTGGAGAAAAGTTTCAAAGTCATATTAGAAAATCCACTGATAACTGACAGAGAAATGTTTATGGCCAGTTTTCCAAATAATCTTCTAGAAAATAATGGTTTACATTCTCACAGCTTCATAATACTGGATGGGGACTGTTTAATGGCATCTAGTGGGCTGAGATCACTATGCTGCTAAATATTCTACAATGCATATGATGACTCTCCACAACAAGTCAAAAATATCAATACCACAGAAGTTAAGAAGCCATGATATGGGGAGCAGGGCTATAAATTATTCTCTTCTGGATAAGGATGAATTCTGTAATACAGGCTAGGAGTTTATTACCCTAATAATTTATTTTTGATACTCATGAACACAAATAGTACATATTTATTAACTCTGTTGCCATTGGTTTAATTATACAACCCCTACGTATGGACCTATTTTTTTATCTTTGTTACGTATGATTTGCTACATTTTTTTATACGCAGCCATATTTTGGTAAAGTGATGATCAGTTCATTTTGTAACTGTCTTTCATTGCTTACAACTATATCAATTAATGTTTCTAGGTTTCTATATAATCTTTAAAACTAAAATATACCCTGATAACATACATATATTTGATCAGCTGGCTGTTATCTAATCTATTGAACTTGATCTTGCATATTTAGATAGATTTCATATAATTCTAAATAATGTTATTGATAAATTTGCATATGTAAATAATTACTTTTAGAATTATCATAGATTTAATTGTAAGTACAATACAATATGTGGAGTTGTAAACAGAAGTATAAAAGCATTTTTATGCTTAAGAAACCCTATCGATTTAATTTACATTTAGTTGAAGATACCACCTTCATCAATGTGTGCATATATATTTTGTTACAATCTTCACACCATTAAATGTTATATTTTTAATTTTCTTTGATGTGCTATATAAAATCTATTGTACATTTGTTTAATTTACAAGTGTTTAACCACTAGTGAATTGAAATATATTTCCTTATATCTTCTTTACAGCTGTGGGGACCTTGAAAATTACTTAACCTTGAGAAGTCCACAAAAAGTAGATAAAAATAATACATAGTTCACAGTAAATCCAGAGCTATATGCATAGTACAGCACTTAACTCAAAGTCAGAAAAATAGTTCAATAATGTTACATATTAATTTTACAATTACTATTTTTAAGAATTCTCTTCTGTAATTTTTCTTGATCTTTGTCCATTTCTCTATCATGGATACAATGCTCTTTTAGCAATCTGTGTGAATATTTCAGAACATTAAATTTTAGCCTGCATTTATATAATTATTCCAAAATACTATCAATCTTTTCACATTCCTGGTCTCCCATGCGGGTGCAGGGCCCAAGCACTTGGGCCATCCTCCACTGCACTCCCAGGCCATGGCAGAGAGCTGGCATGGAAGAAGGGCAACTGGGACAGAATCCGGCGCCCCAACCGGGACTAGAACCTGGTGTGCCGGGTCCGCAAGGCGGAGGATTAGCCTGTTGAGCCAAGGCGCCGGCACAATGGAGTTTTCTTGAATTTAAAATCATATTTTAAATCAATGAATGTCAAACATATAGAATACAATTGTCATGGGATTTGCAAGCCACTGTGATAAAATAGATTCTTTAAAAATTCATATATTCCGGGGCCATCACTGTGGTATAGAGGGTAAAGCTGCTGCCTGCAATGTTGGCATCCCATATGGGCACCATTCTAGTCCTAGCTGCTCCACTTCCTATCCAGCTCCTTGCTAATGTGCCTGGGAAAACAGCACAAGAAGGCCCAAATGCTTAGGGCCTTTTCCCATTTGGGAGATCTAGAAGAAGCTTCTGGCTTTGGCCCACCCAGCACCAACTAATACTCCCATTTAGGGAGTGAATCTGCAAATGGAAAATCTGTCTCTCTGTCTGTCTCTTCCTCCCTCTCTGTTAACTCTACCTGTCAAATAAATAACTTTTTTATATTTAAAAATAAAAATGCTTATATTCTATAACAGTCTCTAGAATTCCATCTTAGAGTAGAGTCTTGTCTTGTTCACTGTTTATAATGATGGCATAGATGATATACTGGTCAATTTTATACTTGACATAAAGCTTAGAAGTTAGATATCATTTAGTTCTGGGATATACAAAATAATTATGACAAGCTAGAATGATATATCAAATAAAATTCAATTCAACAAGGACTTATTAGATGTCTATAATTTGCAAAATATTGGGTTTACTAGGAAAACTTATTTGTACTTGACTCTAAATAAGCTAGTTTTATAATATGAAACAAGAATACATGTCTATAAGCTTACAAAAGTAAATTAATTAATTAAAATAACTTTTAAGCTGTCTTACAAACTATTACCTTTATATAAAATTTAATTCTCTATATCAAAGTTTCTCAACCTAAGCACTGCTGCTATTTGGACTGGATAATCCTTTATGCATGCCTTCACATTGAATTGTAGGATTTTAGCTGCATCTCCAGTCTCTGTATATTGGTAATATCATCCAAAGCAATGATCAACAATGTCTCCAGACATTACCAAACATCCCTGAAAGAGCACATTTGCTCTGGTGGAGAATGACTGGTCTCCATATGTAGGTACATCAGTCTACCTAGATAGCACTCTTAAAAACATGCACAGATGACATCATGCACTTGTCAACAGAGGAATGTAACTATGTTGTACTTTTCTAAATGATCTTGTCCAGAAAATAAAAGCCTTCCATGCCACATAATGACAGTTTAAAATCTTCAAATGCCTTTTATATGAAAGCACAACCACCAAGGAGTTAATGAATAACCACTTTCTATGCTTCTACAAATGCCAGGCATTGTATATAAAGAGAATTGAAAATGAATCTTGATGTGAATGGAAGGGGAGAGGGAGCGGGAGAGGGGAGGGTTGTGGGTGGGAGGGAAGTTATGGGAGGGGGAAGCCATTGTAATCCATAAGGTGTACACTGGAAATTTATATTCATTAAATAAAAGTTAAAAAAAACAAATGCCAGAAATTGAACATGCAGGGCTTGCTTTTAAATGAATACCTAATAATTTCAATTCTGTTAACTGTTTTTTTTTAAGTACTGGTACTATGATCATATATAACAAAAGACCTCAGCTTAAAATGATGGGTTTAGGAGATAATGTCTGGAGAAAATATTCAAGCTGAGACTTGAAAGCAACAGTTAAGTTTAACTAGGTTTGGAGTAGATACAAGAGCATTCCAGAGAAAGGGAACAAGATATGTCACAGTCTCTTGAGAGATAAAAGTATGTGTGTTTGAGGACCTCAGAAAAACACAAGAGGCATAAATAAAATAAGGAAGGTGAAGAGTAGGGCAAGATGCCCACAAAATTGTGTAGTAAATTTTGAGGGTGTGTTGGGTCTTGACATTATAAAGTCATTAAAAGATTTTTTTTAAATATTTATTTATTTACTTGAAAGTCAGAGTTACACACCGGAAGAAGGAGAAGCATGGGGGGGGGGGTCTTCCATTCACTGGTTCACTCCCCAGTTGGCCACAACAGCCAGAATTGTGCTCATCATTGAATGATAGTCCATCATGTATGTATACCACATTTTCTTTATTTGGTCATCAATTGATAGACTGCTAGGTTGACCATATATCTTAGCTATTGTGAATTGAGCTGCTATAAAGAAGACTCTATTTCTTTAACAAAAATATTTGTTGTGATTTCTAAAATATTTAGTCCTTGCTTTTGTATATAATAATGAGCAACCATATAAGGATTCATGATGTTAATATCAATTGCTTATTCAGTAGTAAGCAGTTGGATATTCAGAAAAAAAGGAGAAATATGTCATTGATTATAAACTGTGTAATATTATTCTGCACATATCAAAGAGGATTTGGGGTCTTGGATCTATGCAAATTTATTCACACATAATCAGCTGCGGATTATGCTTTTGTCAATATAAATTTAACAGCAAATAAGTAAACACTTAGCATTATGGTTGAATTTTCTTGGAATTTTCTCTTTGCTACTGTGTATTTAGTTAAATAGCAAATTCTTTTTTTTTTTTTTTTTTTTTTTGACAAGCATAGTGGCCAGTGAGAGAGAGACACAGAGAGAAAGGTCTTCCTTTTTCCATTGGTTCACCCCTCAATGGCTGCTGCGGCCAGCTCATTGCGCTGATCCGAAGCATGGAGCCATGTGCTTCTCCTGGTCTCCCATGCGGCTGCAGGGCCCAAGCACTTGGGCCATCCTCCACTGCACTCCCATGTATGGATGTTTTTCTTGTCATTGTTCCTTAAACAATACAATACAAAAACTATTTTACATTGCATTAGATATTTTAACTATTCCAAAGATGAATTAAGCTATCCAGGAGACTATATATTGGTTATATGCAAACACTTAATATTTTATTTGAGACTTAAGTATCTTTTTTAAATTATTTTATTTTTTCTTTTATTTATATTTGTACACTATTTCAGATATGTAAGAAGAAACAAAGGATAATATTACAAAATTAGGGTTTACTCACCCCCAAACTTACACAATTTCTAATACAATAACAGCTCCCCTGGAACCTTACCCTAATTCCACTCTTTTCCTTGGCCATCAGAGACATTTACCAATCTGGCCTCTATGTTCATCAGGCCCATGCACCTCTTTAGGCATCTACACAAATTTATGTATCTTTAAATATTAATATCCATAATTTAATACTTGTAGATATTGTTTACACCAAGTACTCTGCCACCATTAGTTTTTCTTGCTCAATATTACATATGTGTGATTCACGCATTTTGGCACTTGTGACTCTTTTTTTCCCACAGCCGTTTAGCACCCTATTGGATGTATATACCACAATTTATTCATCTATTTTCCTATTGTTGGGCATTTATATTTTTCATGGTTACACACAATCCTCCTCTATCCATTCTTGTTTACTTATATAAGAGTATTCCTAGGTTGGCACCTGGTAAAGGAATCCATCTCTTTGACCCTACTAGAGATTTCCAAATCTCTTTTTTTTTAAACTTTTATTTAGTAAATATAATTTCCAAAGTACAGTTTATGGATTACAATGGCTTTTCCCCCCCATAACTTCCTTCCCACCTGCACCCCTCCCATCTCCTGCTCCCTCTCCTATTCCATTCATATCAAGATTCATTTTCAATTCTCTTTATATACAGAAGATTGATTTAGTATATATTAAGTAAAGATTTCATCAGTTTGCACCCGCACAGAAACATAAAATGTAAATACTGTTTCAGCACTAGTTATAGCATTAATTCACATTGGATAACACATTAAGGACAGAGATACCACATGAGAAGTAAGTACACAGTGACTCCTGATGTTGACTTAACAATTTGACACTCTTGTTTATAGCATCAGAAATCTCCCTAGGCTCTAGTCATGAGTTTCCAAGGCTATGGAAGCCTTTAGAGTTCGCTGACTTCAATCTTAATCTGACAGGGTCATAGTCAAAGTGGAAGTTCTCTCCTCCCTTCAGAGAAAGGTACCTCCTTCTTTGATGTCCCGTTCTTTCTACTGGGATCTCACTCGCAGAGATATTTCATTTAGGTCCTTTTTTTTTTTTTTTTGACAGAGTTTCTTGGCATTCCATGCCTAAAATACTGTCATGGGCTCTTGAGTCAGATCCGAATGTCTTAAGGGCTGATTATGAGGCCAGAGTGCTATTTAGGACATCCACCATTCTATGAGTCTGCTGTGTATCCCACTTCCCATGTTGGATCATTCTCTCCCTTTTTGATTCTATCAGTTAGTATTAGCAGACACTAGTCTTGTTTTTGTGATCCCTTTGACTCTTAGACCTATCAGTGTGATCAATTGTGAACTGAAATTGATCACTTGGAATAGTGAGATGGCATTGGTACATGCAATCTTGATGGGATTGAATTGGAATCCCCTGGCACATTTCTAACTCCACCATTTGGGGCAAGTCCGATTGAGCATGTCCCAAATTGTACATGTCCTTCCTCTCTTATTCCCACTCTTATATTTAACAGGGATCACTTTTCAGTTAAATTTCAACACCTAAGAATAAATATGTGTTAATTACAGAGTTCAACCAATAGTACTAACTAGAACAAAAAAAATACTAAAAGGGATAAAGTATTTTTTTTATAAATCTTTTTTTTTTTTTGACAGGCAGAGTGGATAGTGAGAGAGAGACAGAGAGAAAGGTCTTCCTTTTTGCCTTTGGTTCACCCTCCAATGGCCGCTGCGGCCGGCGCATCGCGCTGATCCAAAGCCAGGAGCCAGGTGCCTATCCTGGTCTCCCATGCGGGTGCAGGGCCCAAGGACTTGGGCCATCCTCCACTGCCTTCCCGGGCCATAGCAGAGAGCTGGCCTGGAAGAGGGGCAACCTGGATAGACTCCGGTGCCCCAACCAGAACTAGAACCCAGTGTGCCAGCACCTCAAGGTGGAGGATTAGCCTGATAAGCCACGGCACTGGCCGGGATATAGTATTAAATTGTACATCAACAGTCAGGACAAGAGCTGATCAAGTCACTGTTTCTCATAGTTTCCCTTTCACTTTAACAGGTTTCCTTTTTTGTGGTTGGTTAGTTGTCACCGATCAGGGAAAACAAATGATATTTGTCTCTTTGGAACTGGCCTATTTCACTCAGCATGTCGTTTTCCAGATTCCTCCATCTTGTTGCAAATGACCCAGTTTCATTGTTTTTGACTGCTGTATAGTATTCTATAGAGTACATGTCCCATAATTTCTTTATCCAGTCTACTGTGGATGGGCATTTGGGTTGGTTCCAGGTCTTAGCTATTGTGAATTGAGCTGCAATAAACATTAAGGTGCAGACCGTTTTTTTGCTTGCCAATTTAATTTCCTTTGGGTAAATTCCAAGGAGTGGGATGGCTGGGTTGTATGGTAGGGTTATTTTCATGTTTCTGAGGAATCTCCAGACTGGCTTCCATAGTGGCTTTACCAGTTTGCATTCCCACCAACAGTGGGTTAGTGTCCCTTTTTCCCCACATCCTCACCAGCATCTGTTGTATCTTTGATTTGATTTCAAGAGGAAGTCTGAAACCAAACTCCCATGAATAGTGAGAGATGATTATATATGTAAAAATACATATACACATTTACTGGTACCTATATACATATATGGTAATATCACATATGTATTATGAAAACATATTTCTATATTACATTTCCTTATAAAAGTTACTTCACTAAGTCTTTTCTATAGAAATTTTATGCCTACATGTCCTTTGAGCAAAATTCCTAATTTACTTTTGAATCAGAATATAAAACAAAATGAAGTCTATTAAAATACTATAGAAAAGGTCATGGGTAGAGTTCACTCAGCTCCAAATCTGAATCTTAATTCACATTTTCATGAGTTAGTATCAGAATTCATGGGCTTGGTCCAAATCACAACTATTCCTGATGAAAATAGTAATATATCTAAAATGTAGGCTCTGATTCACAATAATCTGTGATCTAATCACTAATACAAAGGTCTTGTCTAACTGGAATCACATATACATGCAAGTGGTAGACTCTTCTTTACTATTGAACTTTTGTCTTCTTGTTATAGGGACACCTGTGGTACTGGCATCAAGGACAGGAGAGTTTAAATCCCCCAGTTCTACCACCTGGGTCAAAGGCAAAATGATCATCAATTTCTTGCCTTTAAAATAGTATCATTTTGTTGTGCAGGGTTCTGATGAAGAACACAGTGTTGGCCAAATGCACTTGGTAGACAATACAAATACTTTTATTTCTCTTAAAAAGACAAATTTTTATATAAAGTAATCATTAACAATTGTATAGTCAAATACGCCTTGCTATTTATGGAGTAAAATAAAGAAAGTATACTCCAGAGCTTCCCATATCTTGAAAAGTGAGACAGATTTACTCCCTAAGTGAAAAAAAAAATAATGAATGCAGAGCTTCACCAACCTTGCCTGCTTTAATAAACTTTCTACTTATGACCAACACTGCCCTCCTCTCATATTTGGTTTTAATAACAGGATATATATTTTAAGTTGATTAGAATGTATACCAATTTGACTCCAAAAATGCTGAAGAAATTTAGGTTATGCAAATGTTTTCAATATGCGTAAAGTTTAGGCCAGATGTTTTAATGAGTTCTCACTTTATGAACTGACTCAAGAGCTCCAGGCCAAAAACACAATTTCCACAGAAAGTACATGAGGAAATTAATGAAGCGAAAAGGAATTGTTAATAGCAAATACTAAAAAAAAAAAAAAAGAGAGAGAGAGAGAGAGTCTCTAAACTTCCTGGCATGACTCAACATGCAATTGACATGCAAGATAATTAATACTCACTTTGAATTGTGACAAATTTGATGCTTCAACTCAATACAATAAATTTATGATATTTAATTTTTGTAATTATAATATATAAATTGGGCTAAGAAATCAGTGATATTAACCCTTTACCATTTTTACATCGCATTGATTAAGCCACTATTAAGTCTGTAGTGAATACTAGAATTATATTTAGACACTACAGTCATTCTGAGAAACTCAACAAGGCAATCTGTGTTGTACTTAGTCACCATCAAAACTTCTCTAACTGCCTTTTTAATATTTACTATAATAACTTATTCTTGGGTGTTTGTATAAAATCAACAATTCAGAATGGAAATTTCCTTGTAGGACTGTGAATATTTAATAATATTAATCTGGATTTCTATAAAAATATTCCATGATGTAAACATTATACTTGTAATTGATGATAAATTTATACATCAATTACAAACATACTAATGAATGGGATTCAAATACAATGTATCCACTTTCATCTTTCTACCTAGGTTTTATGTTATATGGGTTAATGCACATTCTTTGCTTTATACATGATATAACAAGTTAAAGTCTATTTTACAAAATACATATTACAACTTTTAGGAAGCTTTAAATCCTTTTCTATTGTTGCTTAGAGAATCCATTCTTTTTTCTTATTTACATAAAGGGAACAAATTTCATGTATTTAATATATACAATTTCAAGAGCATAATAATACTTCCACACTATCTTTACTCCTTCTCACATTCCCACCCTCCCTCCTCCTTCTTTTCCAATTTTTTTTTAAATTTTTTACAATGACAAACTTTCCTTTTTTTTAAAAAAAAAGATTGATTTATTTGAAAGTTAGAATTACACAGAGAAAAGAAGAAGCAGAGAGAGAGAGAGGCCTTCCATCCACTGGCTCACCCCCAAATTGGCCGCAATGGCCAGAGCTGAGCCAATCTGAAGCCAGAAGCCAGGAGCTTCCTCCGGGTCTCCCATGCAGGCACAGGGTCCCAAGGACTCAGGCCATCCTCCACTGCTTTCCCAGACTACAGCAGAGAGCTGAATCAGAAGTGGTACAGCCAGGACTAGAACAAGCACCCATATGGGATGCTGGCACCGCAGGTGGCGGCTCTACCCACTACGTAAAGATTTCAACAAAAAGTAGAAAAACCACTGCTCTTCAAGAATATAAAATAAGGGCTATAAAAATAATTGAATCTCAAAATGTTAATTTCACTCATATATGTTTTTTTACAGCTGAGTAGTAATATACATTTTTTTGTACTTTGTATATCTGTTACCACAAATCAGAGAAAACATGATATTTGTCTTTTTGGAACTGGCTTATTTCACTATGCATAATGGTCTTCAATTGCATCCATTTTGTTGCAAAACTTTTCATAGAGAGAGAGAGCTCACAATTTACCCAATCATCAGTCGATAGACATCTTGTTGATTCTATATCTTAGCTATTATGAAAGGTGGGCATATAGGTGGGAGGAAGGGAGGGGGGAAGATTCACCATGTTCCCAAATTTGTGTACATTAAATGCATGAAGTTGTAGCCCTTAAACAAAACTTAAAAAAAAAATTAAAAACAAACAAAATAATGTCTTTGGAAGGTAAAAAAAAAATAGGGGTATGAATAATTCTTTCATATGATAATTTCATTTCCTTTGAGTAAATTATCAGGAGTGGGATGGCTGGGTCATATGGTAGATCTATTTTTATATTTCTTAGGAATCTCTATACTGTCTTTCATAGTAGTTGTACGAGTTTACATTCCTATCCACAATGTATAAGGGTACCTTTTCCCTCACATATAGTTTTAGAATACCTGGAATAGAACTTAATTTCAAGGAACAAATATATTACAAGTGATATGGAATAATAATTAATTGTATTAAACCATAGTTCATAAACAAATAGTGTGTGTTACAGAGATTCAGACACACTACAAAATACACAGGAAAAGATCAACAGGACAAAATTATTTTCTTTGGAAAAAGTAATAAAACTGATAAACTTTAGCAAGAGTGATCCAAAAAAATTATCTTTCACAAACTGAAAATAAAAGAAGTGAATATGAATAAACTTAAGCCAACAACTTTGAAAAATCCTATCAAAATAACTTACCTCAACTGTCATATGAAGCAACTGAAATTCTGTATTGTCAAACTTTTAATCTCCTCTTTCATATCTTCAAACACATAAAGTATACTTCTTTATTCTCTGAATCCAATAATTCAAACTAGAGTATTCTTTATGAGCCTGATTGCATTGTATTGTTTATGAGTGGGTCAAATAGTGAAAAGGTTAGAAGAGTTTCAGAAAACAGTTTAAAAGTTTTTATTTTCTATGACCAAAGTCTAATGAAAATATTTTTCCTTTGATAAAAGAAACATAATAAAACTAAAATAAGACTCTAAAAGATTAGTATTATCATATTTCCATAAGTTCCAAAGTTGATAAAAATGCATCTATATAAGAGAATATGAATGAAATAGCTAATCATTTAATAATTAAAGTCAATACATCATATGTTGTAAAATGTGTAACGGAAATGCTTCCATTGATTATTCATTACATTTAAGATAGAATTTCAGGGGCTGGCACTGTGGCTTAGTGGGTAGACGCCACCTGCCGTGTTGGCATCCCATATGCGCACCAGTTCAATTCCTGGCTGCCCTACTTCCAATTCAGCTCTCTGCTATGGCCTGGGAAAGCAGTGGAAGATGGCCCAAGTCTTTGGGCCCCTGCACCCATGTGGGAGACCCGGAAGAAGCTTCTGGACCCTGGCTTCAGATCAGTGCAGCTCAGGCCGTCGTGACCAATTGGGGAGTGAACCAGCAGATGGAAGACCTCTCTCTCTCTCTGCCTCTCCTCTCAATGTGTAACTCTGATTTCAAATAAATAAATAAATCTTAAGAAAAAAAAAGGAACTATTTGAGTAATTCTGGATACAAGTTGCCTGGCTCTTGACATGGTATTGTCTCATTCTTCAAAACAAAATAAACAGCTAAATAAATTGAATAAGTGACAACATGGCAAATGTATAGATAAATTTTGCAAAGCATTTCCAAGGAGCAATAGAATGACTGCAGGTGTGGCAGCCTACCTTGATGTCAAGGAAATGGAGGCACTGAGCTCCAGCATGAGCAGCTCAAAGAGACAAGGGGTAGATGGTGACAATGAGGCCATGTGGAGGCAGCCACCTTCCTTGTGATCAAGGAAAGGGTGATAATCTCCAGAGTGCCGTGCAGAGATGTGGCAGACCTAATATTTAGAAAGGAGACACAGAGGAGGCAGCTGTCAACCAATGCCCACCTGTCAAGGTGGTGAGAGAGAGATTGAACAAATAAATAAATACACTGAGAACAATGGAAACCAGGCTCTCCATGTCAGATAAAGATTTACAAAAATTGTGTGAGGAGGGCCGGCGCTGGGGTACAGTGGGTTAATGCCCTTGCCTGAGGTGTCAGCATCCCATATGGGCACCTGTTCCAGTCCCGGCTGCTCCACTTCTGATCTAGCTCTCTGCTATGGCCTGGGATAGCAGTGGAGGATGGTCCAAGTCCTTGGGCCTCTGTACCCATGTGGGAGACCTGGAGGAGGCTCCTGGCTCTTGGCTTCGGATTGGTGTAGTTCTGGCCATTGCGGCCAATGGGGGAGTGAACCACCAGATGGAAGACCTCTCTGCCTCTCTCTGCCTCTCCTCTCTCTGTGTAACTCTGACATTCAAGTAAAATAAATAAATCCTTAAAAAAATTGTGTGTGACAATACTGAAAAAAAAAAAAAAAAAACCTCTGAGATATTGTACATGGGTACTTCAAAAAGTTCACAAAAGTAGAATTAAAAGATATATTTATTTGGCCGGCGCCGTGGCTCAACAGGCTAATCCTCCACCTAGCAGCGCCGGCACACCGGGTTCTAGTCCCGGTCGGGGTGCCGGATTCTGTCCCGGTTGCCCCTCTTCCAGGCCAGCTCTCTGCCATGGCCCGGGAGTGCAGTGGAGGATGGCCCAAGTGCTTGGGCCCTGCACCCCATGGGAGACCAGGATAGGCACCTGGCTCCTGCCTTCGGATCAGCGTGGTACGCCGGTCGCAGCGTGCTGGTCGCAGCGGCTATTGGAGGGTGAACCAACGGCAAAAAGGAAGACCTTTCTCTCTGTCTCTCTCTCTCTCACTGTCCACTCTGCCTGTCAAAAAAAAAAAAAAAAAGATAAATTTATTTTGGTACAAAAGTTTTGCAATCTATGTATAGGATTATTTTAATAACATTCAGTTTATGAACTTTTTGAAGACTCCTCTATTAGAATCAGGGGTATTAATGTGAATTTAAGTTTTTTATTCAACATAAATGCATAGATACAAACAGATATAGATGTATATATTATGCACATATACAATACATAAAAAATTTCATAACTTTTAAAAAATATTCATTTTTTTATTTGAAAGGCAGAGTTAGAGAGGAAAGGCAGAGAGATAGACATCTTCCATCCTCTGGTTCACTCCCCAAATGACTGCAATGGCAGGAGCTGGGCCTATCCGAAGCCCGGAGCCAGGAGCTTCTGCCAGGTCTCCCAAAAGGGTGCAAGGGCCCCAGGACCTTAGGTCATCTTCTACTGCTTTCCCAGGCCATGGCAGGAAGCTGGATCAGAGGTGAAGCAGCTGGGACTTGAACCAGCACTATATGGGATGCTGGCACTGAAGGTGAAGGCTTTACCAGCACACCACAGCTCAGGCCCCTATTGCATAACTGTTGCTCTCTCTGCTGAGAGGATATAAAAGCAGTGACATCACACCAGCCATGGGCACAAGTGTCCAGATTTTTCCTTCTCAATGTCATTTTTCACTAAAAGAAACTATAGCTTCTGAGAGCAATGACTGACTGTGGGGCTGGAATGGGACAAGTACAAGATGAACCTGTAACATCGTGTGCAAGGAAAAGTAAATGCCAATAAAATGATAGAGATACAACAAACAACAAAGAGGGACTCATACACTGGTTGCAGGGCAATTTGAGCCTCAAAAAAATGAAAGTGACAGAATATAGCTCATTTATTAAAATGGGAATCCATGTCCTCAATTTGATATAAAAGTAAAACAAACAGCAAGAGATAGGAAAGGATTTCCTGGTAGCAGAAATGTAACTACAGCTGTACAGAAAATGGTGGAAACAAATATGTACTAGTTGGCAACAAGTCTATTGATGGTTATTTCACCCAGAAATCATACATGGATTCCTTCTCCATTTGAATGTTTAAGGAGGTGTAAAATACTAGCCTAGTTTTAGAGATCTTTTTTGTTAAATGTTCACCAATCCCACATTGGAAAAGATTGTCTTTCTGGTGGAAGAATCTGGTAGGCACAAAACTGACAAGGTTATCAAAGTTACCATCAACACTGGAAAGATAGTTACTCCTGATGTGATGCATGGAGAGCAGTGTGGGTGATCCTGTGCCTGGCTGGGAGACTGCCTGCCTCGCCCATGCAGGAAGTTAACCTGACTGCTGGCAGGCAGCAGGAGTCCCAGGCACATTTCCCCCACCCCTGCCTTCTGTGAAGAGCCTTGTAATCGTCAATAGGGAAACTGCTCTCAGTGTGGCCCAGGCCCATCAGGAAGGCTCAGTAGGCTATGCGAACTTCAAGCTGATTGGAGAAGCATAGCGGTGCCAATATCTTCTTTATCTTACAGAATTAGTATTGCCCTGAACTAGCTATGCCCCCTCTGCCTACCCTTTAAAAGCTTATGCTTGATCGTTAATAAACAGACATGTTGAAGGAAACTTGTCTCTGGTGCTTCTTGTCGAAGAGTACCATTGCCCCACCATCCCGGCAGCGTGGGCCTCCCAGGATGAGCCCACACAGCAGCCCATTATCTGCACATGAGAAAGAGATGTTGATGACAGATGTCTTAACCCTAAACAGTGAAGAAATGATTCTGTCAGATCTTACCAAGGATCATGCTTTCTATAGTAAACCAAGTGATACACCGTAAGGACCACCATCACAACAACAACAAAATCCCCTCTGTGTTTTAGACACCTTGATTTTAAAAAGCAGAGTGCAAATTATATTTTTGAAATCTATGAAGATTATAATAAAACCACAAAATATAAAAAATAATCACTAATATCCTGTCTCAATATAAATTAGACATGCACTTACTTTCTTATTCTGCACATACATATTCTGCACATAGTCAAGATGTAAATCTTGTCAAATTCTGTTCAATCTATAACCCTCTGATGAACAAAAATTATCGGCACCAGTTCAAGTCCAAGCTGCTCCACTTTGGATCCAGCTTTCTGCTAATGTACCTGGGAAAGTAGCCAAGCACAGCCCAAATCCTTGGGCTCCCACACCCACACGGGAGACCCAGAGGAAGCTCCCAGCTCTTGCCTTTGGATCACCACAACTTCAGCCATTGCAGCCATTTGAAGAGTGAACCAGTGAATGGAAGATTTCTGTCTCCCCCTCTCTCTAACTCTGCCTTTCAAATAAATAATAAAAATAAATCTTTAAAGAAAATTGTGTTTCCTTTCAAATGTCTTGCTTATCTTTCACACAATGCTGATTTTAAAAAAAAAACAGAATGTGGTTTGCTTATCAGTGATAGAGTTTTCATTTTTAGAATTTGTTTGTTTGAAATGAAGAGAGACATTGAGAAAAAATAATAGAGAGAGAGAGATCTCCTCTGCTGTCTCACTTTGCCCCCCAGCCATTGGTTGCATCAATGCCAGCAACTGGGACTCAATCCAGGTCTCCCACGTGGGTGGCAGGAATCTAACTACTTGAGTCATCATGGCTGCCTCACAGAGTCAGCATTGCAGGAGGCTGGAGGGAGGAGTGAGAGACAGGAATCACACCTAGGTATTCCAGTGCACAATACAAATGTCTTCAACACTAAGCTAAACACGCACATCATTTTCATGTTCTGGCCATTTTCAGTTTACTCAATTTGTGCAGAAGTACTTAATGAGATATTTGGCTTTATAGAGGGTGTCAGAGATAGCTTCCTTAGACACATGCCCCCAGGATGGCTACTAGTGCTGCTGGCAATGAGAAATAAGTAAATTCAATGTTGGCCTATTGTATCACCACATTTTCATGACATGGGACAAGGAGAATGTTCTTCTCAAACCCGGAAATGCGTTGAGGATAAGAATATTAACAGCACTGTATTAAAACCAATATTTAGATTTTGCTTCTCCAAAAATTTGTGGTTCTATATTTTAAGAGCACAGAAAAGCCTAAACTGGCTGTATCTTAGTTTGTCAACAGTATGTGTACATTATGACAAAAGTGGGGCAGGATAAAAAAATAGATTTAGCTTTTGCTTCAGAACTCAAAAAAGAAATCTGAAAAGTACAATCAATTTTAAAAAGACTTTCTGTATTTCATTGCTAAAAATATTTGGAAATCACCATCTATTTCCCAAGTTCAAATCACTACTGCTCTTTTGAAACTGTTTTTCCTCAGAAAGACAGATTTTTTTCTTATGCCCTTCATGGTGAAGACATGCATAGCTATATGATGAATTTATAGATAAGAAGGACTTGATTGAAAAACAACTGGTTTATCAGAATAAGCTTGTTCATACTCAGAACTTGGACATTTTTGGATAATTGAAAACTAATTCCTATAAGTCTAAAATTCTGTTGTTACCAGTAAGTAAAATCCTAAAACTACATGCAAAAGCTACTACAAAATGTATCAAAGATTTAAATGAAAGAACTATAAACCACTTAGAACAACAACATGGGATATTTTTATGGTTTTAGATTTGGCAATGGACTATGAGATTTACAACAAAAGCACAGGAAATTAATGAAATATAGAAGTTTATGGCTGGCGCTGCAGCTCAATAGGCTAATCCTCCGCCTGCAGCGCCGGCACACCGGGTTCTAGTCCCGGTCGGGGCACTGGATTCTGTCCTGGTTGCTCCTCTTCCAATCCAGCTCTCTGCTGTGGCCTGGGAATGCAGTGGAGGATGGCCCAAGTGCTTGGGCCCTGCACCTGCATGGGAGACCAGGAGAAGCACCTGGCTCCTGGCTTCAGATAGGCGCGGTGCGCTGGCCGCGGCGGCCACTGGGGAGTGAACCAACGGAAAAGGAAGACCTTTCTCTCTGTCTCTCTCTCTCTCACTGTCCACTCTGCCTATCAAAAAAAAAAAAAAAAAAGAAATATAGACGTTTGACATCATAAAATTCAGTTTTTGTACATTAAAGGGCATAATCAGGATAAATGGCAGGAAGTATTTGAAAACCATGATTCAGTAAGGGTCTAGTCTCCAAAATATAAAAAGGACTCTACATAACTCAGTTAAAAAGCAATAGACTATCCAATTCATAAAAGGAAAGGAAATCAAATAGGCATTTTTTTCAAAAAGATAAAAATAAATTCAACATCCTTTTATTAGAAAAATGCAAATGAGAGGCACTTCATAATCATTAAGATATATATTATATAATAAAATAATATGAAAATAATAAGTGGTGGCAAAGATGTGGAGACACTGGAATCTTTATATATTATTGGTAGAAATGTAAAATGGTTCATACATCATGTACAAAAGTTTGGTAGTTTCTCAAAATATTAAACAAAAAATTACCATATGACCCATAAATTCCAGCACAAAAAAATGAAAAGATATTCACACGAAAACATATTCAAACTTTTAAAGCAGTATTATTCATAACATTCATGAAAGTCAAGAAGTGGAAACAACTCACATGTCCATCAACAAATGAATAGATCAACAACAGGCGATGCCTTCATTCAATGTAATATTATTCAGCTATAATAAAATACTGATGCATTACAGATGTAGCTCAAAAGCAACATGCTAAGTGAAAGATGTCTCTGAAGATAAAAGTTCATGCCTAATAAGTTTCCATTTATATGGAATATCCAGAATAAGTAGATCTACAGAGACAGAAAGCATATTAGGGCTCTACAGGGCCCAAAGTCAGAACGGCGTGTGCAATAGTCTGAATGTTTGTATCCCAGTGTATATTCATAAATTGAAACCCTGATGCCCAGAGATTTTGCATTAGTGGTTGGAGCCTTTGGGGGGTGAATAAATCTCAGAATTAGAACCAGTGCCAAGACAGTGGGGTAGCCTTTGCATGGTGAGAGGACTCCGCCAGCAGCTGCATTTATGCAGAACAGGCCCCATCAGCCCCTGAATCTGTGGGCTCCTTCATCCTGGACTACTCAGCCTCCAGAACTTGGAGAAATACGGTTGCTGTTCATAAGCATCCAGTTCATACTAGAATCGTTATAACATCCTGAGTAGACAATGACAATGAAGGAATGATTGATGAGTACACAGTTTCCTTTTGGGGATGCTGAGAAAGGTTTGGAATCAGAGACTGTGGTTATACAACACCGTGAGTATATTTAATATCACTGAATTGTATACCTTAAAATGCCTAGTCTTAATAACGTAAAATTGTTTTTGTTTAATTAACATTCTGGGGCAATTGTTTGGTGAAGCAGTTAAGACACACATTTGGGGTACCCACATCCCATACCAGAGTACCTGGATTCAAGACCTGGCTCCACCTCTATTCCAGCTTCCTGCTAATGCAAACCCTGGGAGACAACAGGAACAGTTTTAGTACTTGTGTCCCTGCCACCCATGTGGCAGATCCAGACTGAGTTTCAAAGTCCATGCTTTGGCCTGAACAAACACAAGCTATTACAGGCATTTGGTACGTGAACAAGCAAAGGGAAAATATCTTTCTCTCTTTCTCTTTTCTCTCTTTCCTCTCTCTCTCTCTCCCATTCCCTCCCTCCCTCTCTCCCTCTCTCCCTCTCTCCTCCCGCCCCTATCTATTGATCTTCCAAATAAGAAACTTTGAATATTCTTTTAAAATCCTAAGGATTGGGGCCTGTGCCATCACTCATTTGGTTAATCCTCTGCCTGTGGTGCCGGCTTCCCATATGGGCACTGGGTTCTAGTCCCGGTTGCTCCTCTTCCAGTCCAGCTCTCTGCTGTGGCCTGGGATGGCAGTAGAGGATGGCCCAAGTCCTTGGGCCCCTGCACCCGCATGGGAGACCAGGAAGAAGCACCTGGCTCCTGGCTTTGGATCGGCGCAGCGCGGGCCGTAGCGGCCATTTGGGTAGTGAACCAACGGAAGGAAGACCTTTCTCTCTGTCTTTCTCTCTCACTGTCTATAACTCTACCTGTCAAAAAAATAAATAAATAAAATCCTAAGGATTTCATGTATCCCATTGCTTTGAAATCAGGAGTCAACACATACAGGCTTCACAGAAGCAGAGCCCCAAATCAAAGTGATATTCTTTATTGTGAGCATCCAGCTTTAGCACAACACTAAAGAAAGTAAACATGCCCCAGAGACTCCAGAGAGCACAGATGTCATATAAGAAAAAGAGACAAGAAGGTAAGAACCACTGCACCCATGTGGGAGATGTGGATGGAGTTCCAGTCTCCTGGCTTCAGCCCAACCAAGCCCTGGCTGCTGCAGCCTGGAAGAGAATCAGTGGAAGGAAGATCTCCCTTTCCCCACCCTCCTCTGTTTCTCTGTAACTTATCTAAAATGTTAAATAAATATTTTTAAAAATAAGTTCTAAAGATATCATCCTTAAGCTCCTTTATTTGTTAAAGCGTTCTAAACTACCAAAAATTACTTTAACTCAATGACCTTTGTTCTCTGTCATGAGTAACCATAGACCTAAAGTTCTTTGAAACAAAAAGATTTTATTATGTTCTTCAAGGTTATCTGGTTAAAAAAAACAAAAGACACTATTAGCTCCTGTGGTACAGAGCCAGGTCCGATCGCAGGCAGATTCTGCACCCCCACAGCCTGGTAATGTGGCTGGACCTGCAGAATAACTGCAGCAAGCAGTTCCTGAACTAAAGGGAGTGGACAGTGCAAGGACTTAACTGGACTCTCGTACAAGAGTCCAAGGTGGCTCTGTTCTCTCACTGTGCACCACTGGGCAGTCATTTAACATTTCTGAACCCTGATTTATTCTCTCTCCAAACCAACAAAAACAGAAATTATGCTTCTATCTAACTTTGGATAGTTATTTCTTAATTCCATGAATAAAAAAATCCAGAGTTGATTATTTGACTCAGTGAAGGAAGCACCAAAGCTAAAACATACATAAAAGGGCAATATTTTCTTTATGATTCATGTTACTACTTTTTAACACAATGACAAAAGGACCGAGAGTGTGGAGGGAGAAACTACAGATGTTCGGATGTTCACATTGGCTTATTACCAAGAGGCTGAGGCTGACGGCTTTGAAGTGGAAAGCAGACGGCGAATCTCAGGAGGACAAAGCTTCCCCTGAGATTTCTCAAATGTGTTTGGTTCTGGCAGGGCCACTCACTCTGGCAGAACATCCTTTTACAACCCAAACAACTGCACACATTTTGAAGTGAAATTCTGAATCATTTTCTGTCCTGATCAATCCGTAATTCTGCATATTTCAGTGTGATATCATTTATAGATTTATGTCTAGAAAGAAAGCTATAGATGTTAATATGCACACATACAAAATTGTCTTACTGTAAATTTATATTTGTTTAGAAGCATTTTTATTAACTTTACTTTCATTTACATTTTCATGAAGAATATATAACTTTAAACATAATTTGAATAATTAAAGCACATTTCAACCAACTTTTCTCATTTTCATCTAATCTCCAATCTGTTCTTAGCAGTTAGTCCCGATTTCATTAATTGAAAGTATAATTCCATTCATTTAGATTATTTCACAGGAATGATGAATGATAAATGGAAATATATTTTAATATTCATGATAAATATTTTGTTAACATATGGATAATGATTTTCATGTTGCTGTCATTTAAATTATGGGCAATACTCAAGTAGTTCTCCAAGGAGGTTCCAAACCTCCCCCAGTTCTGGGAGAATCAGGAGGTATTAGAGAAGTATAAAGTGTTTCTAATGAGGGGATGTGAGCTTTCTAGGTCAATGCTTTGAAAATTTTCCCATATAATAACCAGTCTGTAAGATATTAATAGACATTGGGAAAATCAAATCATTTTGTGGTCAAATTTAAGAAGTAGGGCATGCCAGAGAACAGTCCTTTCTTGAAGATTCACAATACTAATAATCATTCCAAAGCCCTGGACAATCCCAAAGTGAAATAAACCAATGTTAGAAATCATTTAATCACCAAACCAAATGATAAACAACGTTCTCCAGTCTTAAAATTACTCAGAATCTATTTTTTTTCATCAACATTCCTCTCCTGAAAACAGTAGCAGAATTGTCTTAAAGTGTTTCTATATCCTAATATCAAAGAATCACCAGTTCAGGGAAGGAGAAAGCCTTAAAACTAAAGTTTAACTTAAAAATTCAACTGGAAAAAAAAAGAGGCCGGCGCCGTGGCTCAACAGGCTAATCCTCCGCCTTGCGGCGCCGGCACACCGGGTTCTAGTCCCGGTCGGGGCACCGATCCTGTCCCGGTTGCCCCTCTTCCAGGCCAGCTCTCTGCTGTGGCCAGGGAGTGCAGTGGAGGATGGCCCAGGTGTTTGGGCTCTGCACCCCATGGGAGACCAGGATAAGCACCTGGCTCCTGCCATCGGAACAGCGCGGCGCGCCGGCCGCAGCGCGCTACCGCGGCAGCCATTGGAGGGTGAACCAACGGCAAAGGAAGACCTTTCTCTCTGTCTCTCTCTCTCTCACTGTCCACTCTGCCTGTCAAAAAAAAAAAAAAAAAAAGAAAGAAAATTCACTTGAGTACAGAAACAGGCTTCATGGACTCAGTTTCAGTCTGATTGATCCTATCCTATTAATGCCTTTAAATTGAAGCTAACCTTTCTTTCCCTGCCTTTTGTATGTATACTGAATTTATGGAAACGTTTCAAGTTGGAAAGGCTTTGGATTCAACAGGAAGCCCATTATATCTCATTTTCATTTCTTTATCTGATTATTGATTGTTAATTCCCTACTATATCATTTTTGCTTTTTTTTTCATTTTTGCTTTTTATGTGCTTTAATGTTGAGAGAAGCACTAAAACTAAGAATTCCAGATTTACATACAGAGGAAAACATCAGGTAGCCTTCTACCAAGCACATGCTGATAATTATGATGAAGAACGAAGACATAGGAGATGAAGATGATGAGGATGGTGCTTATTACAATGAAGCGATACAGACTAAAAAGATCTCACTAATAAAGGTATCTGAAGAAGAGACACATAAATGCAATGGGATGTCACAACAAAAGTGATTGATGGTACTGGAACCACAGTAATTCATGCTGAAGGTGAAGGAAGTATGGCTAGTGAGCATGTTAGACTAGCCACATGAAAGCCAAGGAGATTCACTTGGACATGATTGCTACCGTGGAGAGATCAACAGATGGCCACAAAAGGATCGTAGGCCAGGGGAGCAAGGACATAGTCCTCGGAATCTACAAAACCTGCCACTAGAGCCAACTGGAGAGAAGCCAGGAAAGGTTATAACTTTCCACTTTCTCAAAGTCAGCCAGCATCCTGGAGGCAATGGCCAGGGGGTAGACCAAGTCAACACAAGAGGTTGCAGAAGGAAAAGACACATACACATGCATGAGTGTATAAAGTCGAGTGTGTGTAATGACCATGATCGTCATGCCAACATGTCCCAGCACTTTGAGGAAAAGCACAGAGAAGGTGCTTTGCAATTGAGGATCCTTAGTTACCACGGAGTGGGTTTTGTTTTTTTTAATCCATTCCTGCCATTGTGTTTGTACCTGAATTTGATCTGTTGATGAGTGTAGTCAAGGTCTTCTCACTGGAAATACTCAAAATAAAGATGAATAATCCTATGTCAGAGATGCGATAAAACAATTTTACAAATTTCTACAATGAAACATGAATACTGATGTTTCAAGGAAAGAGTACCACAGTAGAAAAGGAGAAACAAACAGCATCCTCTGTGCCCAGCTCTCAGACACCTGAAATACATTTTCTCTTTTAACACTCAAAAATCACAAAGGGCAAATATTATCATTTCCATATGGAACATGAGGATTTATACAAAAGGACTTTTTTTTTAAAACAAATATAAAAGGACCAGCAATTTTGTACTCTGAATTTTCCTACAGTATTAGTGGACTATATAACTGTTCGGTGAAAATGTAATATTTGAATATTAAGCAATTACTATCAACAAGATCATCATTTTTTTATGCTTTGAATTTTCTCTTTTTCCTTTTATATATAACAAATTTATATGTGCATATACATATATCTATATATTTATGCTAGTTAGATTTAAAATAGAACTAGTCATTAAGTATATTACCTTGCTCAAGATTACAATAATCATTTACTTAATTTTCAGACTGGACAGTAAGTTGGTCATTACCCCTCCAGATCACCTGAGGAGAAAGTATGATAATTTATTTTTAATTGTTCTGTTCATTAAAGTAGTGTACTCTCTATCACTTTAAGAGGAAGCAACATAATCTCAAACATCTATGCTGGGCCAGCGCGGTGGCTCAATAGGTTAATCCTCCACCTGCGGCGCTGGCACACCGGGTTCTAGTCCTGGTCAGGGCACCGGATTCTGTCCTGGTTGCTCCTCTTCCAGGCCAGCTCTCTGCTGTGGCCCGGGAGTACAGTGGAGGATGGCCCAAGTGCTTGGGCCCTGTACCCGAATGGGAGACCAGGAGAAGCACCTGGCTCCTGGCTTCGGATCAGCACGGTACGCTGGCCGCAACACGCCGGCCATGGCAGCAACTGGGGGGTGAACCAATGGAAAAAGAGGACCTTTCTCTCTGTCTCTCTCTCTCTCTCTCTCTCACTGTACACTCTGCCTGTCAAAAAAAAAAAAAACTATTCTGTGTGTACAGTGAAGAATGATCCAGTGTTAAGCATTGTTGGGTGTGAATGAGTTATTTATGGACTCTCATGCCAGTCACCCAACTGGCTTGATCAATACCTTTCAATGTGATACAGTACAATTCCAACTGGAAACAAGCAAACAAGTAAATGGTTGTTGAAATCAAAGCCTGCCAAATTCTTGCCAACCAATTCATAGTACTTAAATGCTCAATGCTTAAGCACTCACACAGATTTACTGGCTTACATAAGCAAGCATGAACTCTCTTAACTCTAAATTCATTGATTGAGTGAGGCACTGATAAAAGTAAATCACCACTTGCCCCAGCAATAAAGTCAAGTTCCAAACACCCTGTACTACAAGTCAAAATGATATCAAAATTAATAATAATGATAACAATTTAGCAAATGTTTTGCAGAAGTCTTTAAAGGATTGTTCCAATAAAACTTCTAGTTATTTTAATGAATTGAAACTGGTACAATTCTTTGTTAAAATTTTAGTAATCTACTTCCCCATTTATCAAAGGAAGTAATTTAAAAGTGATTATCAATTATATTTTGAGCAAAAGAAAACAAAAATGTGCAACTTGTATGAATTTTTTTAATTTCAAAATATAAATGGAATACATGTAGTTTCCATATAGACTACAGATATGATATATTGTTTTTTGAAAAGTTAAGAAGAAAGTTAAGCTGGCTTTTAAAGGAAAAAAGGAAATGAATATGTGTTTCAATGTTTTATACATTTCTTATTTCTTCAGCAAATATAAACCATATTTTATGCCATATCTGAACCCTATTTAGTTGTATGTGATGTATCAATAAGACCTATCAATTGCTGAAATGAAATTATGTGGTAGATCTTGAGCTAAACATGTTATATATTGTATTTTTAAAAAAAATTTCAGAGTAGAAAATGATGCCTATGAAGGTTGTCTTGCTAACCCCATTTTACAGATTATAAAAATTAGATTTTAAAGGTTTAGTGAATTGTCCATCGTCACAGAGCTTAAGAGTGACTAACCCAAAGGCAATCAGTCACAACTGCTGAGTGGAACCTCTGCAGTCTATTGCCTTCCTGATTCTCCTAATGACAAAGCATAAATTATCTGCATAACTGGCAGTACTGCCTTACTCCCTGCTGTGTGGTGTAGATCCAGTCTTTAAGAGAAACAGTGCGAGTACAGCTGTAGGAGATGCAGGACACCCTAGAAATAGCCAGCCACCTGGAAAACCATAACAAATATGACTTGGAAATCAGCTGTTTCCCAGAGCAGTGATATCTTACATGTCAAAGTGGTAAGTAGTTCCCGGAGCTCTGACAAAATTACACCCAAATGAAATTTCTCTCTTACCATAGAAACTCCAGAGCAACGTATTACTCTAGTGCAGCATTAACAAGCTACATTCCTGAATGCATAGGTTTTTGTTTGTTTGTTTGTTTGTTTGTTTTTTCCACTCTAAACAACCATCAGAAAATTCTTCCATAGGTTTACCTAAGGTAAATAGTGGGAATTTAGTCCTCGTATCAAATACTATGGTCAGAAGAGTAAATTATGGGGGAAAAATGACCTGATATGTGGACCCAAGAACCAGACGCTATACTGGCCTAAATCTGAGGAAGGAAGCCTTGGTGCAGGTTAATGTGTATGTGCAGAAATGACTGTCCTTCAGCAACCTTTGTGTTTTCTGCCAGTGTGCTGAGTAGGAGCTTCTCTAGGGAACAGAGAAATCACTTCTAAAACCCCTGTATGTCATTTCTTTGCATGGCTCTTGGGCACGCACCAAAGTGTTGCAGATGCCAGCTGTGACCACGGCTGCAGGGTGCCGACCTGCAATTCTTTCCTCTAACTGAAGAATAAATTCAATTGAGCAGAGATTCAAGGAGAGGAAAAGGAAAATGCTTACCATCCCTTTGGGATTTAAGCTGTGGTCATGGACTTCAAAAGCAACAACGTGGGAAAATTGAGCTGAACTATGGTAATTTCTATGTAGTTTTCCACCCTGAGTTTAATTTAGTCAGCTGGCTCAGTCAATGAAATACATCCTTCAATTTAATTATCTGACACTACATGGCACATGAGCTATGGTTAAATTAACTACAGTTGATCATGCAATTGATTTTCTTAAAATATCTTCCTGTTCGTTGAAGTCCAACTTCCTCAGCATGTAATTCTAGATCCTTTATTGCCCCAAATCGCTTCCTCACACTAACACTGTATTTTCTAGTTTCTCTGCATTAAATGTCCATCGCCCACACTATCCTCTTGTCTCTCAAATCATATAGCTTCTTTTCTGTTTCTTCTCTTACAAAATCACTGACTCCTCCACTTCCCACACCTTTTAAAATTAATGGTTTTCTTAACCTTCTGTGTCTCCATAATAGTATGATCTTCCTTTAACATGGTATCTAACTTTCTGAGTTATATTTAGTAACATTTGCTCCATAAGGACAGTACCAGGGTCTTGTTCATCACCTCAGTGTTTCTTGAGAGAATCAATGCGTAATAATATGCCTTTAATTTTTGCATATTCATTATATAGTACATGAAACACAGCAGGAGTCCAATAAATACTTTTGAATAAATGAATTAACTCTACTCATGATTTTTTAAATTTTTTTAAGATTTATTTTTTTATTTGAAAACAGAGTTACAGAAAGAGGTAGAGCCGGAGGGGGGGGTCTTCTATCTGCTGGTTCACTCCCCAAATGACTGCAACTGCAGAGCTAAGCTGATTCGAAGCCAGAAGCCAGGAGCTTCCTCCAGGTCTCCCAAGTGGGCATAGGGGCCCAAGGACTTGGGCCATCTTCTACTGCTTTCCCAGGCCATAGCAGAGAGGTGGATCGGAAGTGGAGCAGCCAGGACTCGAACCGGATCCCATGTGGGATGCCAGCACTGCAAGCTGCAGCTTTAACATGCTGCACCACAGCGCCAGCCACATTATACTTTATTCTTAAAAATATTTATATATTTGAGAGGTAGACTTACAGTTAGTGAGAGGGAGAGACAGATAGAAAAAGGTCTTCCATCTGCTGATTCATTCCCCCAAATGGTTTCAATGGCTAGAGCTGGGCTGATCCGAAGCCAGGAGCCAGGAGTTTCTTCCGGATCTCTCATGCAGGTGCAGGGGTCCAGATTTCTGGATCTTTCTATCTATTGAAGCCCTAAATTCCTGGGTCTTCTATCTTGCTCACATACCTGAAAATTCTTAACCAAGTTCACTTATTTCTAACAGGACTTTGGTCAAAACAGCAAAAAGCAGGGGAGTTATACTAGCAACAATGCCATTTACAATTCCTTCCCTCAAAGCCACAAATAGGGTGGAACCGATCCTTCCCAAATAGCTACAAGGTGACAATTTTAACAAACATTTGTTCAAGGCCTCACAAAGCTCCACCTCTAACACCAGATCCTCTAGGCCTGCCTGTTAGCTGACTATTAATTCAAAGTCATATGCTCTTAGGGGTCTGCTGTATGCACCCATTTCTTATCTCAAATACTATGTTAGGCAGAATTCAATGCAGGAAAACCAGTATTGTTATTCCAGATATTTTGAGCATGAAGAGGAATATAGAGAACCACTTCTTATAAGAATGGTCCAACATGGGAAGCAGGATACACAGCAGACTCAGAATGGCAAATGCCCTAAACAGCACTCTGGCCTCAGAATCAGCCCTTAAGGCATTCAGATCTGGCTAAAAAGCCCATGAGAATTTCTCAGGCATGGAAAGCCAAGATACTCTGGCAGAAAAAAAAAAAATGACCTAAATGAAAGATCTCTGTGAGTGAGATCCCAGCGGAAAGAACAGGTCATCAAAGAAGGAGGTACCTTTCTCTGAAGGGAGGAGATAACTTCCACTTTGATTATGGCCTTGTCTAAATAAGGTCAGAGTTCGTGAACTCAAGAGGCTTCCATAGCCTTGGCAGCTCATGACAAGAGCCTCGGGTGATTACTGACGCCATAAATAAGAGTGTCAATTGTTAAATCAACAACAAGAGTCACTGTGCACTTACTCCTCCTGTAGGATCTCTGTCCTTAATGTTATACTATGAGAATTAATGGTAAAATTAGTCTTCAAACACTATTTTATTCTTATGTGTCTCTGTGGGTGCAAACTGTAGAAATCTTTACTTATTATATACTAAGTTGATCTTCTGTATATAAAGATAATTAAAAATGAATCTTAATGAAGAATGGGATGGGAGAAAGAGTAGGAGATAGGAAAATTTGCGGGTGGGAGGGTGGTTATGGGGCAAAAACCACTATAATCCAAAAGTTGTACTTTTTTTTTTTCATTTGACAGGTAGAGTTGTAGACAGTGAGAGAAAGAGAGAACAGTCTTCCTTCCATTGGTTCACTCCCCAAATGACCACTATGAGGTGCTTCTCCCATGTGGGTACAGGGGCCCAATCACTTGGGCCATCCTCCACTGCTCTCCCAGGTCACAGCAGAAAGCTGGACTGGAAGAGGAGCAACCGGGACTAGAACCCAGTGCCCATATGGGATGCCGGCGCCACAGGCAGAGGATTAGCCAAGTGCGCCATGATGCTGGCCCCCAAAAGTTGTACTTTTGAAATTTATATTTATTAAATAAAAGCTTCCTAGGGGTCGGCGCTGTGGCGTAGCAGGCAAAGCCGCCACCTGCAGTGCCAACATCCCATATGGGCACCGGTTTGAGTTCCAGCTGTTCCACTTACGATCCAGCTCTCTGCTATGACCTGGGAAAGCATTAGAAGATGGCCCAATTCCTTGGGCCCCAGCACCCACATGGGAGACAAGAAACTTCTGGATCGTGGCTTTGGATTGGCGCAGCTCCAACCGTTTCGGCCATCTGGGGAGTGAACCATCGGATGGAAGACTTCTCTCTCTCTCTCTCTCTCCCTGCCTTTCCTCTCTCTGTGTAAATCTGACTTTCAAGTAAATAAATACATCTTTAAAAAATAAAAAAAAAAGTTTTCTAAAAAAACACTGTAAGATATTTAAAAAAAAATATGTTCTAGACTGAGCCGCTTGAAAAACTCCAAGAATAGAGTACTGGCTCACCATGAAGCTACTGCCTCTGAATCTACAGCTGAGATAATTTCATTAGATTTACAACTGCCACCACTAACATTACATCCAGGTCAATATGAAACTAAATATAATCCAGGGAATACCAATGAGCTCAAGAAACAAATGCAATTCTCACTGTTTCTTGACACCCACAAGTCCAGAAATAAACACTGAGAACTACAATTGGCCACTGAGGGGCCCTTGTCTAATGTGTACCTTTCTAGTCTACATGAAGGATTTCCTCTATACAGTTTATTTCTCAACAAGAACATAACTCTATGGCAATGTGGAAAAAATTCCACAGTGGCCCAAGAAAGGAAACATGGTAGAAGCTAACCATGCGGCAATAGCTGCTGTGGGAAAAATTTTACAGATGCCCCTCGAGTTTCCTGGCCCCCACTTATTCAATCAAACACTATTACATGAATTGCTGCAAAAGAATTTTGCAGTTAAGGTTGTGGTCCTTTAAAAAAAGAGAGATTATCATGGATTATTTGCTTCAATGTAAATACTTAAAAAGAACTCTCTGTTGGATGCAGACAAGATGATGTAGAAAGGAAAAGCATAGAAATTCAAAGCATGAAAAACATTGATTCTGATGGTGTGGCTTTAGGAATGACGCTACCTGCCAAGGGATATGGCGGCCTCTAGAAGCTGAGAATCAGCACAATAATGGAGACCTCAATCCTATGACCACCACATGAATTTGAATTCTGTGAATGACTTACATGAGTTTGGAAACAAATTCATCCCTACCATGTACAGAAAAGACTACAGCCCAGCTGACGCATGGATACTGGCCCTGAGATGCTCTAAGCCAGATCACTCTGTGTCTACATTTAAGACTTTCAGAACATGAAATAATAAAATAATGCTGTGTCTGTCCATTAAATGCATGCTAATTGGTTATGGAAGCAATAGAAAGCTGATATACCATTATGGCATCAACAGACTCTACATACTCACACAGAACAGACAAGGGGTGAGGGAAGAGGATTCAGAGAACAGATTTTGTCCAAATTCACCAAAGAAAATTCCAGAAAGTAGATGAGATATGGTCCTAGAAGTCAAGAGCAGAGGGGAAAAGAAGTGAAGAAACATTATTGGTAAGGAAATGACCCAGAATAAAACAAAAGTGATTCAAAAGACTATGAGTCAAATCAGTTTTTTTCTATAGCAAAGGATAGCAGAGTAGATGTTGAGGGAAAGTCAGGAGGAAAAACTGAGATCACACGGTGGATGGGCTACAAGAAAAGCTCTAAAAATTTTGGAAAAAATGTTCTGCATCACAAACAACAAAAAATCAGAACTAATGAGGAACATGAGACCTATGAGTATAAGTCTACAAAATAAAGTGCTGAAAAGTTTTTATCAATATCTTTCTGACTGCATGACCATTCCACCCAGTCTTTGCAGTTTCCTTCTGTAAGTCAACTTTGGGTTACATAATAACTTCCTAAGTACCACTTAGGAAGAAAAGGCTTATTATCTCACAGTTTTGGAAGTTCATGTCCAAGTTTGGTGACCTCATTGGTTTGCTCTCTGAAGTAGGTGGTGGATGGGAATGGTCTTCAAAGGAAGGGACACATAGTAAGCCAGGACGCAGAGACAGAAAGGTTGGCCTCAACTCAGAAACTATATCCCAAGTATAGTACCCAATGATCTAGTACTTCCTAGTCAGACTTACTTCCCAAATTCCCCGACATCCCAATATCACCACCCTGGAAACTAATCTTTTAAACCATGGGAAATATTTGACACCCAAACTAATATCATAAATTCATAGCACCAGGCCAGCGCCGTGGCTCAACAGGCTAATCCTCCGCCTTGCGGCGCCAGCACACCGGGTTCTAGTCCCGGTCGGGGCGCCGGATTCTGTCCTGGTTGCCCCTCTTCCAGGCCAGCTCTCTACTATGGCCCGGGAGTGCAGTGGAGGATGGCCCAAGTGCTTGGGCCCTGCACCCCATGGGAGACCAGGAGAAGCACCTGGCTCCTGCCTTCGGATCAGCGTGGTGTGCTGGCTGCAGCCCGCCGGCCGCGGCGACCATTGGAGGGTGAACCAACGGCAAAGGAAGTCCTTTCCCTCTCTGTCTCTCTCTCTCACTGTCTCTCTCTCTCACTGTCCACTCTGCCTGTCAAAAATTTTTAAAAAAAAAATCATAGCACCTTCCAATCAGTGGAAATCTTGCACCAACAATAAGCTTAACTTTTCTATACATAAAATTCCTGCTGATAACTGCCTATTTGTGCATTATATTTACCTTCTCTTACTTAGGACCACATCTGTGCGATAACTCAAATGAACCAACAGGGTGAGAAAATTCCAGAAGCCCCGTAGATACCTGCCAGAGATCAGGAGAAGGCTTTGTATGCCTTCACTGACACAGTGGCACTTGTAGCACACTACTATTATCCTTTCCCCTAGTAAACTGCTTGTATATTACGCTGTAAATTTTCATCACTTAGTCATTTCACACAGTTCTCTATTAGGAAGCAACCAGATTTTATTTGGTGTGTCTTTTAAAATCATATTCCCCCACCAAGGTTTCCTCTACAAATAGCTTCATTTTCCCAGTAAAGTATGTATTACTAGAATGCACACACATTCTGTAAGTTTATTCACTTTTGCTTGCCAGTTGTAGAAAGCTGGTGCTGGGTAAGCATCTGTAAATACAGAAATACAATCCAGACACACACACACACACACACACAGAGCCTGTTAGCAAGTTAGTGGATGTCTGCAGAGCTGCCATCCTCAGATGATGCATCCAGCTCATTCTTGCCTCCAATTGGAACAACATTAAACAGAAATGCAGGGGACTTAGGGCCAAATGTTTGTACATGCTAACAACAAGTTCTGTGTACATCTTCCCTCTCCCAAAGAGCATCATTCCATGCTAAAATAACTAAAAGAAAGACATTAAATTTCTTACTTAATCTTCAAACACTGCATCCTCAACAACTGACTTGCAGTAACTTCAAACAAATCAAGTTGGCAGAATCAGTTATCTATGTGAACATGCTCGCTTAGATGTTTAAAGCAGACATTTTGTAATCCCAGCTAATTATGTCTGGATAATTCAAATACCTTATATTTGGATTTTTCCAAAGCTTTCCTTTCCTTGGTAAAGTAAAATTTAGTGTTTACGAGGGCATTTTCCTATTATCACATTAAATTTTAGTATTTCAAAAATACAGATAATAGTTCTGGCTAACAGGAAGCCAAGAAAAAATATCCATCCAAAATTTCAAAGTTGTGCATGTTTTCAGCTTTGATCAACTTGTGGTGATATCAACAGACAGATTTCCGTTTTTCGGAAAAAAAAAAAAAAACTAATGTTTGAGAGAAGGAAAAAATAACTAGAGGATTTTATTACAAAATATGAATTTCACTTGCCACTTTTATGATCCAGGAGAAGAGAATTCAAACTTGATTTTCTTTTCTGTTTTTTTCTAGCACTTGGAAATGTTTCCTTCAGTCACCTGAAAAGTTCCTAGCAGTCTTCTAAACACAGAGGACTAGAAACAACAGGAGGGAGGGGGTTTCTTGCCATTTGGCTTATGTTGTCACAGAATTAGTTTTCTTGTTAGTTCAGAGAAAATCTGCTGTCCCAGTGCAAGAAGACTTTGGATATCCAAATTTACTGTGGGTTCCTGTACAGATGATTTAAATTACAACATCATCACCCAGCCGATCATTATCTGACAGCTCCCTGAGTTAAGGCTTTTAATATTGTTTTGTGAACTTTACTAAATATTGACCTATGTTTAAGATGTGCTTGAAGATGAAAGCTTATTCTCTCCCCTTCTAATATCTGAGGAGTCAGTCAAATAGGATTTCCAAACCAAATTTATACATCCCTGGAGATCTTCAATAGCAAATCAAAATAAATAGATGCAAACTTATGAAGTAGAAACTTGAAATAAATTATCATGTAACTAAAAGATGGTAGCATTTTAAATAGTGGATTCTTTCTGTTATACTCAGGATATTCAAATCCTGTACACCTTCAGAAAGTATTATCTCAACTGAAAATACAAATAACTTTTTTATTTTAAAGTATTTACTTATAATCTGTGCAATTAAAATGTGACAAGTTTATCTCTGGATTTTTATCATTATAATTTATTCAGAATGTTCCTTATTTTTAAAAATTAAGTAAAATTTTCTTAAAAACTATTTAAATCCTGATTTGTTTACTCACAATAGATTTTACTTAAGGCTAAGAGATGACCACATGTGCTCTAATTTAGAAACTTTAGAATTCAGGGGAATTTCTGTAAAAAGTTTTTGTGCTCTTTGTTCACTTCTAATAACTTTATGTGAAGTAGGTTATCACAGTTAATTACTTTGACATGGCCTGTGTTATGAATTGGAAAGAGGATAAAATAGATAAGCTCAGGAGAACTTCAAACACTTGAAGGTACAATTTAAAAGAAACGGGGTCGATATGAATTAAGGAAGTAGATATGTTTAGTAACTAGAAATACTCGGGTGTATCGACTTACAGAAGAACCTAGGTATGAAATCTACTTAATCACATAAGTCCCAGACCATTAATTACTGTTATATGTAATTATTACAAAGAAGAGTTTCTTGCTTTTCCTAATACTTTGGAAATTTGCCAATAACTATATATTTCTCTTCTAATGAGAAATCTTAGTATATATTTGTTATCAAATCCCAAAAGAATATTGAACTAAAAGTGTTTTTTAAGGAAACATTACAAAGTCTATTTCTTTATGTGCATGTGATTTAATAAAATTTGTAGTCAAGACCAACTAGAAGCCTTTCGTGTAGAGGTGAGACATTTTCCCAGCATATAAGGAGAAAGGGGGATGCATTATCTCAGCCTTTACCACCCAAAAAGCTTCTATGTGAGTAGACCAGATGCACACATTAATAACACATTGCAGGGGAGATTCTTAGATGAACATGCGAAGCCTGCTGCTCTCAGCTCCAGATCTGAAAGGTGTGTCATACTTTTGTGCCTGTGTTCACCAACTCAGTGGTACTTGAGAAGCACAGACCACCAGACAGAAGGAAAATGTGGCTAGTGGGAGGTCTCACTATCACCTAAAGGTTATCATGAAACTCATCCTCCATTTGTCTTCTCTCTGTATTTTATCAATGGTGAGAATGCTGGAAGATGGTAGAACTGAAAAACATACACGCTTTTCTTCTTGAGAGAGCACACTTTAGAGTTTGGGAGCCTTGGACTCTACTCACAAAAGTGACTGTGAGTATTGGGAACTACTTTCAGGCACAGCAGGAACCCTAGGAACAGTGGGAGTAGCATCTCCACATGAAAACCTCTGACCTCTGTTGTCTCCCTCTGAGACTAAGAGGGAGACAACAGCGAATGCACAGTATTATTGAAAATATGGTTTTAAATGGAATGTTTGAAATATTTTCATCTTTGGGGAGTTGGTAGCAATTTGTTACAGTACATACCAGCAAACACTGCTTTTATTGTGTTCTTTAGAATTTGTGATAAGATGCCAGGGTCTGCACATATGATAAAGCACAAGTGATAAATAGAAAGATTAATGTCCTGAAGAAAATGAAGTAGTAGGTATTTAGGTGCGCATGAGAGTTTTTCAATAAATTTCTTGTATCTGAAGTTTCTGATCATTTGTTTGATAAATAAAAAGCAAAACATTGAGTAATTTGATTATACTTGTGATATATTTCCCTTATTAGTGATAACTCATTGAAATGCAAAGGCTATCAATAAGTTGAGACAAGAACAAAAGGTAATAGGTACATAACTGGGGCTTAGAGAAAGATGAGGTTTAAAAATTTACCAGGAAACCAGATGTCTGAGAAAAAGAAGTAGGAACTCAACAGTGTTTTTTATTTAAGCTGCGCTTCTCTGACCCTCTCAAAGGAAACCTCCTGTAAGTACAACCTCCTCTTACTCAACAAACTTCAGGAATCAGGTCACTTCTCAGTGACGTCTTGTGATCTCAAACATTTGTTGTTGTGGTTTCATCTGTTAATGCTTTTTTTTTTTTTTTTTTTTTTTTTTTAGGATAAAGCATTTGACTGCATCACCTGGCTTACCCGAAGCCAGCCTTGAGAACTGCATGTGTATGACGTAGTTCAGATGGGCTTCCAGGGAAGACTAGTAAAGATAATGGCAAAGTAACGCAATGAAGGTGAAGAATCCCAGTATGGTCAGCATTTCAGAAAAAGGACCAAACTTTTTTTTTTTTTTTTTTTTTGATAAATAGAGTTAGACAATGAGAGAGAGAGAGACAGAGAGAAAGGTCTTCCTTCCGTTGGTTCACTCCCCAAATGGCCGCTACGGCCAGAGCTACACTGATCCAAAGCCAGGAGCTAGGTGCTTCTTCCTGGTCTCCCATGCGGGTGCAGGGCCCAAGCACTTGGGCCATCCTCCACTGCCTTCCCGGGCCACAGCAGAGAGCTGGACTGGAAGAGGAGCAACTGGGACAGAATCCGGTGCCCATATGGGATGCTGGTGCCACAGGTGGAGGATTAACCAAGTGAGCCACGGCGCCGGCCCCAAAAGGACCAACTTTAATGTGATCCTATATCACAGCTTTGGAGGGTTAATTACATCTCTGAATTTGTCCAGAGTCAAAATACCAGCATTGCCATATTCCCACCTCAATAACACCTAAAAGGTAATCTATAGAAGTGAAATTAACACTTCAAGATGCAATGACTTTGAAAAGCCCTTGTCTCGACTGTTGAGGAACAGTCTATTTTTTTTTTTTCATACAATTTGTTGAACCCTTTACTTAGTGTAGAGTTAATCATATGTGTATAAAGTTAATTGAAAACAGATCTTAGTAAAAAAATAAGAATGGGATTAGGAGAGTGAGGAGGAAGAGGGGTGGGAGTATGGATGGGAGGGTGGCTATGGTGGGAAAAATCACTATATTCCTAAAATTGTACTTATGAAAAGCATGAAGTTTGTATCATTTAAATAAAATGTTTCTGAGGAGAAAATAGACCCCAACATCTCACATTCCCCCTCCCCGGGGGCTGTAAATGCCCAAGAACTGCCAGCTTTTGTCCTGGCCAGGACAAATTAGCTCCTATATCTCAGAGCATCGTCCTGAGTTTGTGAGGGCTGCCATAATAAAGTGCCACAGAGAGTTCTTAAGCCTGAAAGCCCTCAACCAAGATCTTGGAAAGTTTATTTCTTCTGAGGCTTCCATCCTGGGCTTGCAGGTGGCCACTCTTTTTCTCTGTTAGTTCTAATCTTCACTTCCAATAAGGACACCAGTCAGATTAGCTTAGGCCCATTCAGACAGCCTCATTTTCACACACTTGCTTTTTTAAGTATCCATCTCCAAACACAGTTGAATTCTGAGGTCCTGGAGATTAGCACTTCCACATACTCATTGGGATGCAATTGACATGGAGTAGGCATAGTTCAGCCCCTAACAGAGTTATCTAGGAAACACATTACTGAACTCCATAGAGCCCTGGACTAAGCTTACCTGTAGGAATCTTAGATTTGAATGGAACCAAGTCAGTGGCCCAGCTGCCACTCTGCAAAGGTACTCAATGCTGCTCCCCAAAACTACCTGGCTGCTCCATGGATTTTACTGATGACTCCATAGTCTTGCTTCTGAAAGTTATCACTGGCCAAACATAAAAATATTCCACTATTTTCAAATCCAGTGATATCCTTAACTCTCTGGTGTCATTAATTTTTCTGTCTACAGTCTAAACTTTATCAATATCTGAAACCATTCTACTCTGAAGTCACAAATACATCAAACATTTTTCCTCATTACCTTCTATTTGTACTATCAGTTTCTGTCACCCTGATGCATTTATGCCTAAGATCTCATCAGCAACTCCAGAATGATGATTCCACTAAATTTCCTCTACCAATTCATCTTATTATCACTTTTCCCCAAACTTATTTAAAATTTGCTTCAATAATTTTCTAGGTAATATGTTTTATTTATTGTTATCATTTCTAAAGTACAGAAAAAACAAATTTGAATGTCTTTAAATGCCAATCTTCTCCACATTATAAATTCATAATAAATAATTTGAGATTTCATAGCTGCTCAACATATTTTCTTAATTTAGTTTCTAATTTAGCTAATTCCTGATTAATTAGCTAATTCTTGATATTCCATTATGATAAGCATTCTCCCAAAAATTCTAAAACAGAAAAAAAAACTAAAGAAATTTCAATGAGAAAAATGCACATATAACAAGTTTGAGATTTCCGTCTAAAGAATTCTACATTCAGAATTTCAGCAGAATCTATGATGCCAAAATTTCAATTTTTTTTATTTCTCTACATGCAAAGGTGATTATAGATTAGCTATGCAAGAAAGATTCATCTATTATGAAAATTCTTAGTCCAGGATTAGCTGATTACTTATTGTCTACTTTCAAACTAAATAAGTCCTAAGAATTGGATGAGGGTGAGGTTTTGCTGTTATTATCATTTTAAGATTAACAATGAAATAGCTCACCCTCTTCCCAATCATTCAAAATGAAGTGTCCCAGTTAAAGAAAACAAAAGGAATTAGAATAGTATTATAATGACCAACCCTCAATATAGAAAACTGAGGTTACAAAGATATATGGGAGGAAATACCTAATAAAAATATATATAATACAGAAAACAAGATAAAAATAAAGTCAAATATGATGGGAGGATCTAAAGATAATGTCAAATGCAGAAAAACAATTAACAAATAAGAACAATTCATACAGAGAGACATATGGGAAAGTACTGGTTCCACAAAGCAATAAGAAACTGCCATGAGAAAAAGAAAAAGGTAGTGATTTATCAAAATGATGATCATTACGATTGAAAGGCCAAGTTGAGAAAACATCCCTCTCCCCAAAAATACATTTTTCAGAAGAACTTAAAATATAATTAAAAAAAAATTATCCTGGAGATGTAAGATTGTACTAATAGAGAATCAGAAAAGCATAAAGATAAAGTATCTGGAAGAAATTTGTCCAGGATGTATCAGAGTAATGATGAGGATCAAGGAATATAAGCTTCCAAACTGAAAGAGCAAGCTGAGTCCAGGAAAAACAACTCCTAATGGACCCAGCATTGTAAAATGCTAGAATACTAGGTGTGAAATGAAGTGTTTCAGAAATGTGAAAACAAAATTTACACTCCAGAAATGAAAATAAGAATATTTCAGATTTCTCAACAGTACTACCTAGTGCTAAAGGACAACAGAATGATGATTTCTGAGAGTAACTGTGATTAAGTTCTTTTTTCAAGTAAAGTTTCAAATAAAGCAAATGCTCCCCTTTATACCAGGATGGGATATAGATCATTTGAATCATACACACACACATGCATACGTATACTCACACACCCCCTTATTAACATATACATATATTACTTACAGGTTTACAAGGCTCTGAGTGAAATATAGTTGACATAACAGTATATCTTTGTAGTCTTTCCTTTTCCTTTTCTCTTTCATATGTGTTTTTCTCAGTTTCAAGACATAAAAATACACTGACCCATCTTCTCACCTGCATAATTGGCCTGTGTGAAGCACTTGCAGCCGGTTGGCAACATGTGTGGTTCATGTGAGTACCTAGTTCTTCAGATTTCCTTTTTTTTGTTTGTTTGTTTTTGTTTTTAGTTCTTCAGATTTCCATCCTTATCATATGTGACATCACTTTGTAAAATGCAAGCCAAATTTAATATTCTATATTTTTAACAAAAGAATTAGAAAAAATACTCCACAATGGACTTTTATCTATGTCTCTCCATCCTATGCTTTCTGTCATCTGGACAGAGGCCGTTTCACTGTAAGACATAAAATCCTGATCCTTGCTGTGTAACCGTCCCCTGCAATCACTTGTTCCTATGGTGTCTTTCACACTCGCACCTTTGCATCAACAATCTGGACACTTTGTGGGAATACACACTGCCACCAAGATAGAATAAGTTAAGCTCTGGGCACTATTCCAGTTCACATAATTCTACTTTTCCTACCTAACATTACCTTATGTTTTCAAGTAAATATAACACTTCATTTTCTCAAGTCCCTGTGTGCCAGCATTCAATTGCTATGTTCTGGTGTGTTCTTCACTTTCTTGACAGGTAAAGTTTGCAAAGTCTGAATTTATAGCCTGAAAGACTATGCAAATCCATAAGCAATCCTATCACAGCTCTGACTTTGATCATTTATGGGGGCTCTATAGACCCGTGGAGCAGTTTTCATAATGCTGGTAGTTTGCCTAGAATGGTGTTTGAGTATTGTCCAAAATTTTGTTGTGAAATGACCTTTCCTATTTAATTGAAAAGATAAAAAATTTTATACCAAGGAAACAGACTCTGCATAGATTGGCAGTTACATCACAGGAAGAGCCCATAATGCCCCATAAAGGCCACCTGCTCTCTAGGTGATTATACCAGATAACAAAAGATTATACCAGATAACAAAATGACTGGCTCACTGGTGAGTTTACACATACGTGTTTTCTACTCAAAGGAAATAACTATGTGTCTAACATAAAAATCTCATCAGTAGTGTTCTGGTGTCATAGAATAACAGCATGTAGCCACGTGACTGCCCTATAGAGATATCTTATTCAATTTCAAATATCTGCACTTTAAAATGTGAAGCAAACTTTTAGTCAACTTAATTCTCCCAACATCCTTTGGTGGAGGTATGTAGGTAGCCATTAACTACAACAGATAGTGATATTTTCCATTTGTGTGGTGTTTTAGTAATATGTATTAAACCAAATAAGTGGAATGCAACTATACTTTCTTGTTTTGTTCTTTATGTAGTGTCTAAAGATCTCCTTCTAGTTAAAGCATATGAATCTAAAGATTTTTTTAATAGCTTCTCAAAGACTTTCGGGTACAAGGTATATATTACATGAATACATACAGGTGAAAAATATCTGGCCCTATGAGTTAACTGATTTAAGGGATCACTGTCAAGTAATGAAAATACCAAACCAAAATGTATGTTCTCCGACTCAGTACATTGTCAGCTGCTCAACTCCACTAACAGAATTACTCCCTAAAGAAGAGACTTGCCCAAATCACACTCAGTTGCCCTTTGACCCACCTATCTCTTAAGGATATACCATGATGTAGAGGCTGTCTTCTCAACCCAAAACAACCTCACTGATCTGAAAATGCCCCTTCCGAACCATTTTTGGGGAGGAGGGGGTGCAAGGAGACCATCCCATTATTAATTGAATCCCCAGCATCAGTAAGAGTTTTCTGACTGACTTGGAAATCCATAGAAATACAGAAGTGGAAAAAACCCTATTCCACATTTGGGCAGGGTGTCATCAGTAACACAGTAATAAGCACCAGCTGCATCAGCGCTGGCCATTTGTATGACATCAGTCCTTGGGCCAGTTGTAAAGTGAGGATAGCAATATCTCCTCTGTGTGTAGAGCAGAGCCTGGCAGGGATATGTGGTCCATCCATGTTCAGCGATTTTAACTCCTAATTACCTTATAGGTTCACTCAAGAAAATACAATTTGCAAATGAAAGAGAGGATGTGGGAGAAGGGGGCATGAGTACTCTCCACTTAGGCAGACCAAGGGCTGTTACAATCTTAGAGGAGAATTGAGTGGTAACCAGGAACATGAAGAGCCTTTGGAGGGTTAGGAAAGGGAGTTCAGAACGTGGCTGTTTTATAAAGAGCCTATATTTCTGAGGATCATGAGGTGTTAGAGCATTAGAAAGGGAGGTAATCTTTAAGTGCCAGGTCCTGAACCAAGCATGCCACATGAGTTACCTATTGTGGTCCCTGACTGAACCCCACAAAGTAGGGATTGTTATCTCTTCTAGAAAGCTGTAAATTACATTTCAGAAAACAGAAAATTCACAAGCAGGTCTTTCTTTCCTTAAATCTCCCATCCTTATAGTTTATCCTAAGAATAATGAAACACAGGGCAATATTAACATAGAAGTATGGGAAACATATGTCAATCATACTTTAATAAAGTAGTTGTTTCGCAAGGGGTGTATAGGAGAATATTGTCAAATGGAGGAGCTTGAAGTATAACTCATTCATAAGGAAAGACAATAAGACAAAATGCCAGGCAGGGTTATCTACCTGCCAAGAGTCAAATGGCTCAACTCAAAGCTCCATATCTTCTCAGGCCCAAACTCTGATATGTTTGTCCAGAGTTCTCTAAGAATGCTGGTAGTCTCCTTCAGTTTTCTCCATTATACCCCTCCAAGCTGGATGGGAATAGGAGACAAATAAGCTGAGGAAGAACAAAGTGGAGAGTGTGTGTGAAGAAGCTTTGGGTTTCACCCATCCTTTAAGAAACTTGTAAAGAAGAAGATTCCTCATCATGATAAAAAGAAACAGAGCTTTAAATGCAAACTTGAGTTTTTAATCCTGGCTATGTTTAACCCTGAAATCACTCAGAGATTTAAAAATAAATATTATTATCTAGACTTCAGACTCAAAGATTCTAATTTTAATTTTACCTTCAGTGGAAGCAGAGCTCAGATTTTTGTTTGATTTTTAGTTTCTTTAGTGATTAACATCTGCACTTAAGTCTGGGAACAACTGACAATAATCTTTTCCTCATGAAATGAAGACCTAAGTTTATTAGACATTTCAAAGCTCAAAAGAGAGCATGAATGCAATCATTAAAGGATAAAACCCAAAACTTCTATAATTTTAAACAAAAACTACATAAAAATACAGAAATCCAGAAGAGACAATTCTACATTGCAAAGAACGACACAAGAATAAGCATCAGAATTTTACAGAGGAAACTAATCTATATGTCATTTTTAGATAGTCTATTCAGGTCAAAGCAGTTTTCTTAATCTGTAAAGTGAAAAAAAAAATAGACTAATGTAAAACTGAAGCACATAACAAAAGGAAGAAACGGAGCCTTCTAAACATTGACATTGTCCTTTTTGGTCTCCAGTGAGGAAAAACAAGTTTTTAAAAAAATATTAAGAGAATACTTGACATTTAAAGACAAGAAAAATCGCTTCCTGACTTTTTGGCTAAGACCAAGTGAATGTAAAGACAAGAAAGGGTGGACATTTAGTTTAATGGTGAAGACACCAGTTCACACAACTGTCATGGGGCCAGCACCATGGCTTAGTTGGGATGCCAGTTCGAATCTTGCCTGCTCCACTTCCTATCCAGCTCTCTGCTATGGCCTGGGAAAACAGAAGGTGGCTCAAGTCCTTGGGCCCCTGCACCTGCATGAGAGACTTTGAGGAACTTCTGGCTGCAGGCCTCAGCATGGTGCAGCTCCAGGCATTGCAGCCATCTGGGGAGTGAAACAGAGGATGGAAGACCTCTCTCTCTCTCTCTCTCTCTCTCTCTATTACTCTGGCTTTCAAATAAATCAATAATTCTTAAAAAAAAAAAAAGACAACTGCATTGCATATCAGAGAACCTGGGTTCAACACCAGTCCCCAGATCCCAACACAATGTTCCTGTGACGAAGACCCTGGGAGGCAGCAGTAACAGCTCAGGTAACCGGGTTCCTGCAACGCTTGTGAAAGACCTGGTTTGAGTTCCCAGCTCCAGGTTTTGGTGGCCCAGTTCTGGTTGTTGCAAGCATTTAGGTAGTGAACCGGAGAATGGAAGTTCTCTCTCTATGTGTGTCTCCCTGTCTTTAGAATAAACAAACACTTTAAAAATACAGACAAGGAAACTTAGCAGCTGGATTGGTATAAGTAAGATAATTTTTAACACACATTCATGTTTATTCTTCAGTAACCCATCCTACACACCTAAAATTTCTTTTTATGAATAAGAATGATAGAAAGCACATGCTTGTCATTCTTCCTCTAAATATTTTTGCAAGGATTAGATAACTTTTTTTTTTAATATCTGGCATTGCCAAGCAGAAATAATTAGATTCGGAATTCTGCTAAGATTATTAGTTTACCTATTTGGCTTTTGGAGGCTTAATTTTGGAAAAACCACAGACTACAAGAAATATGGAGGCTATATTAAATTCAGTATAGCCCTGAAAATTATTATCAGACCCTGCCTGATGAGAGAAAACTCAACCAAGACACTTCCAGACACTTGGCATTGTTTACTCTGAGAAGCTCCACTAATCAAGCATTTGCCAGCTTTATTAATTCTTCCTGACTGTTGAGTCTTCCTGATTGCTTATTTGTTTGTTACCATTAGCAGACTTCTTTATAAATTCTCTCAATACTGCCATATGTCGCCACCTACCATCAGTCACAAGTGGACCAGAATAACCAGGAGAGGAAATTGAATCACGGCAGAATTCAGTTTCTTTCTTACTGAAATGCAATTTATCCTTTTCCGTTGGTGATATGGAATTAGGGAGAATTGTGCAATAAAACAGCAGCACCCATCCAAATGAACTCTTTATTTATATAGAAGTTAAGGATTAAAAACTCCTAGATATATACCAATATTGTACAAATATTTAACTGTTGCTTTACATTTTAATTCCAGTTGTAAATATATATATTGAAAAATACTTCCTTTCAGATACTGTTTCCTTTTTAAGATTCATTTATTGATTTGAAAAGCAATTGACAGTAAGAGGTGGGAGGGAGGGAGAGAAAGAAAGAGAGAGCAAAAGAGAAAGAGGGGAAAGAGAGAGAGAGAGAAACTTCCATCTACTGTCTCACTCCCCAAATGGATAAAAATTTTAAAAAGGCCAAGCTGGTATAGACTGAAGCCAAGACCCAAGAACTATATCCAAGTCTCCCATGTGGGTGGCAGAGGCCAAAGAACATGGGCTTTCATCTGCTACTCTCCCAGGCACAGTAGCAAGGAACTGGATAGAAAGTACAACAGCCAGGACTCCCAGCATTCCAATACGGGGAGGGGGGGGGGTTGCCACATCGTGAGCAGCCACCCAACTCACTTCACCACAAGACCAGCCCCAGCAGCTTTTTCTAGCTGGATTGTTCTGTTGTTTCTGATTATTTTAATAATAGACTGGCACAATTAAGATTCATCACTGCAATGAGGAGAAGCCTATTGAAAGATCTTCAATAACAGCCATGATTACATAAGGGATACTTAAAAAAACATTAAAATTATATGACTAGTGTTTGAAAGCAAATAACTCACAGGTTGAATTAATTCAGAAAGTATCCACTTGAAAATATAAAATCCTTCTATCATGAAAGTACATTCATTGTTTCAATTTTATATTCTAGATATATAGAGAAACACTGTTGTAGATAAAAGAGATTAGATTTTGGTGCTTGTTCTGCCGTAAATGTGGTGTATTTTACTAACCAACTTGTTTAAATCATCTAACTTGGGTTCTTCTTTTAATTGGTCATTATTTACTTTGTGCCTCCTAAGGCCAGCAGTGAGAGTAGCAGGTGTTCCAAGGAGAAATATGTGTGGTAAACATCAAGGAACTTAGTGTGAATGGGGAGATGCAAGCAGAGGGAAGTTATAGTGCAGAAGACACAACAGGTTCACTAAATCAGGTGTTTCCTCTTAGGAGAGAAACTATTCATTTGGTGTAACAGAGGATGAATTCACATAAAAAGTTCATCTCTGGCAGCAATACAGAAAATAGACTGTGGCAAAGGAAGGATCATGGAAAAGAGTAGAGATTAAGTTGGTGTGATCCAGAGTACTAACAAGAAGCAGAGAGATTGATTGATTGATTGATTGATTAACTTGTGGTGTACTTCAAAGACAGAACCATCATTACTTCTTGATTGATTGTACTGTGAAGCAGAGAGAGGAGTCAAAGGTACATCACCCCTTTGGTCTCAGCAGTTGTACATGTTAGAGTATCATTTATGAGATGATAAAACAAGAGGAGGAGATTTGGGGACCAAATGGTGGCTGTTTTAAAATGTTGGTTATGAGACATTGACTACATATTCAATGCACCTTTTAGGTAGTCAGCTTTGTAGGACTGACATCTAAAGAGCAATCTGGTTTGATACATAAATTTGGGAGCCATTCATCATATAGATAAAATCAACAGCCATGATATAAGATAATACAATTTAAAGATTGAATACAGATAGAGAATATATTCAAGACTTAAGTCATAAGAACAATTCTTTGAAAGTTCTGGAAAACCAGACCTAGCAGAAACAGATGGTGATGTAAAGAAGGAGCCTATAAACACTGCTCTGGGACCAAGTGAAGCAAGTATTTAAAGAAAAAGTACCTGACTCATTAATCTAAATTTTTGCAATGGTTTAGTATACCACAGGACCAAGGATTAGACTTAACTAGATATGGTTAGATCAGATTATTTGAGGGTTACTGATGACTGGGAGGAAGCCGTTTCAAATGAAGAGTAAAGACAACTGAACAAAACACAAAGCAAATGAAAAGTGAGGTAGTATTGAAGGAAACTGTGGACCATCCTTTGAGAAGTTTATCTGCATAGAGGAGAGGAGAAATAGAAGCAGTCAGTTGATGGTATTATGAGCTGATGAGGTGAGTGGATTGCTTTTTTTAAGTATATAGGAGATTAGTATACTGGGGGAAAAGGGATCTTGTAGAGAGGGAAAACTGTTAAGAAGAAAATGGGGGGGCCGACTGCAGTGCTGGCATCCCATATGGGTACCAGTTCGAGTCCTGGCTGCTCCACTTCCAATCCAGCTTACTGTTATGACCTTGGAAAGAGTGGAAGATGGCCCAAGTCCTTGGACCCCTGCACCCACTAGGAAGGACCCGGAGGAAGCTCCTGGCTCCCGGCTTCGGATCAGTGAAGCTCTAGCCATTGTGGCCAATTGGGGAGTGAACCAGCAGATGGAAGACCTTTCTCTCTCTCCCTCTCTGCCTTTCCTCTCTCTGTGTAACTCCAACTTTCAAATGAATAAATAAATCTTTTTCTTTAAAAAAAGAGGAAGATGGGAGCACTATTGGAGCATTTCTTTCAATGGGCGAGGGAACATGAGTCCTGTTGCATGTGTGTATGCATAAATCATTGTGAAAAGACTGCATCATGCACTTCAGGAATAGCAGGAAATAGAGTACTGTGTTTGTGCTCTGATACTTGCAGATATTGTATAGATGGAAAATTGTGTGGCAATGAGTTCATGTAAGTTCTCTTATTATTTTAAAATTTTGGATAATATGGAGAGCAAACCATACCAGCCAATAATAAAGAGAAGATAATTGGTAGGAAATATGGAGGAGGGTGGAGAAAACCATTAAACTGTCACCTAAAATCTTAATACTCAAAGTATAGGTTTGTAGGACAACTCAGGGAAAGATCTCTACACAATATCACAATATGAGCAGCTTTGAAAAGATTCACACAAAATGCACTTCATGAAAAAAATGAATAAACTTTAAAAATGCTTTTGTGCCAAATGGACTTATCTGTTAATTAGATTTTTCCATGAGCTTTTAAAAAAGATTTCTTTATTTATCTGAAAGACATTGTTACAGAGAGAGAGGGAAAGACACAGAGAGAATCTTCCATCCGTTGCATCACTCCCCAAATGGTCACAAAAGCCAGGACTGGGCCAGGCCAAAACCAGGAACCAGAAGCTTCATCCAGGTCTCCCACATGGGTGCAGGATTAAAATATTTCTATATATATATGATACTGTCATCCATGAATAGAGCTAATTTAACTTTTCCCTTTTCAATTTGGATGTCCTTTGTTTTTGTTCTTGCCTGATTGCTATGACTATACTATATTTCTATTGTTTTTCTACTTTGATTTATTTCTTGGGTGATCTTTATTATTACCTTTCATCGGTTAACTTTGGGTTAGTTTTTCTTTCTCTAATTCCATGTTTTTCTAGTTTTGTGGTTTGCCGTCATTCTTCTAATGCAATCTATTTTGCTATAAACTTCCTCCTAGTATTGCTTACATAAGTTTTTGGTAAGTTGTCAGGTAGCGCATGGATCTACAATTTTTGTAGTCAATTTCTGCAGTGGTATTTTCATTTCTTTATCTTGCTTCTTTGCTTCTTTGTATGACTTGTACTATTTTGCTCAGAATTGAGCCTTTGAATAAACAACAATTTTTTTCTGTATTTGCTTCCTGCTTTTGTGCAGAATTAGCCTAGCTACAGTGGTTAAGACCTCTTATGCTATTCTTGATCTGCTGTTTCCACTAATGGCTTCCAGTGGTTCTAACAAGTTGTTGTCCTCCTTTCAGCAACTTGCAAGCTCTGGTACTATTCCAGTCAGCACTACGTATCTGGTAGATAGAAACTATTCCTTCTGGCAGCCCCCAGGCAAGTCAGAATGATGAATGTCTGACTCACTCCTTTTTTTTTTATACCTTCCCAAAGGCGGAGTCTCACTAGGGGATGTTTCTTCTCAGTTGCTCCATGCTATGCAGCATAGGGAAGGGACACAGATTTGATGACCTGGGTGCTACTGATTCTCAACTGGTGGCTCATATTCTCAGCATGGCATGTTGCTCCATATGGAGTTGTTTATTCAATGTCCCTGGGAAAAGGAGAACCTGCGTAGCTTTCTAATCCGCTATCCTGCGTATACACAGAAAGATTTTTAAGTAAGACATTATAGAATTGTCTATTAACATTTACAAGACAAAATTCTGACCCAAGAAGGCTAAAGAATTGACTGGATAATTTGCAAAATAAAAAATATAGGTGGCCAATAAACATAGAAAATTATTTATATCAGTACTTATCAAATAAATGCAAACTAAAACAAAATTATATACTACTATACATATTTGCAAGATTAATTTTTTTTATTTTTATTTATTTATTTATTTATTTTTTGACAGGCACAGTGGACAGTGAGAGAGAGACAGAAAGGTCTTCCTTTGCCGTTGGTTCACCCTCCAATGGCAGCCGCGGCCGGCGCGCTGCGGCCGGCGCACCGCGCTGATCTGATGGCAGGAGCCAGGTGCTTCTCCTGGTCTCCCATGGGGTGCAGGGCCCAAGCACTTGGGCCATCCTCCACTGCACTCCCGGGCCATAGTAGAGAGCTGGCCTGGAAGAGGGGCAACCGGGACAGAATCCGGTGCCCCGACCGGGACTAGAACCCGGTGTGCAGGCGCCGCAAGGCAGAGGATTAGCCTAGTGAGCCGCGGCGCCGGCCTGCAAGATTAAAATTTTAAAAGACTTATAACTCCTACTGTTGCCAAAGATATGTAACAACTAGAACTCTTGTACATTTTTGGTGGAAAAGTAAAATGTTACCATTTGGAAAACAGTTCAGCAATTTCTTAAAAAGTTAAACATATGCTTACTGAACAACCCAGCTATTCCAATAGTGGATGTTTAGCTTGGTGGTTAAGGTGCCAGTGTCCAAAACTAAAGTGCCTAAGTTTAATCTCTTGTTCTGGCACCTGACTCCAAGTTCCCATTTATGCAGACTCAGGGAGGTTGTGCTGTTGGACCTTGTCACACACAGGAGAGTCCTGGATTGGGTTCCCAGCTTCTGGATCTGGCCCCAGCTCAGCCTCAGCTATTGAAAGCATTTAGGAAGTAAATCAACAGATAAGAGTGCACTCTCTCTCTCTTCCCCCAATCAAAATAAAATAAGCAAATTAATCAACAACCAAATTATTCCACTTTTAGATCTTTATCAAAGAGAAAATGCATGCCCACAGAAACACATGCATCCTAACACTCAAATCATTTTAATCATAATAGTCAAGCACTTTGAAACAACAAAAATGTTCATCTATGATTAAATGGGTAAAAAAACACTCCAGTGTAACTATAATACTAAATACATGCAAAATATTGCATGTCCCTAAAAGCACCAAGCTGAATGAAAGAAGACAAACCCAAGGAGATTACAGTAAGTGGTTTGAAATATGAAATTCTATAAAAGAGGTATTAAAGTGAAATATAGCAGCATCATTGCCAATGCATTTAGACTTTAAAATAATCTGCATTGAGCTGCAATTGGTTTTCCAACTTTTGACATTTTTTTCTTGCTAGGCTGTATTTCAGGGCTGGGGAAAATCAAGGACCCCAGGCCATATAACGTCTGCAAAATCATCTGATCTATAAAGAGCTTGAGAAACTGAACAAAAACAAAACAAACAATCCAGTTAAGAAATGGGCAAAGGACTTGAACAGGCATTTTTCAAAAGAGGAAACCTAAATGGCCAACAGATACATAAAAACATGTTCATGATTACTAGCCATCAGGGAAATGCAAATCAAAACCACAATGAGGTTTCACCTCACCCCTGTTAGAATTGCTCTCATACAAAAATCAACAAACAATAAATGCTGACTAGGATATGAGGAAAAAGATACCCTAATACATTGTTGTTGGGAATGTAAACTGTTGTGGCCATTGTGGCAGAGACCATGGAAATACCTCAGAAATCTGAAACTAGATCTACCACATGACCCAGCCATCCCACTTCTAGGGATTTATCCAAATATAATAAAATCAGAATATGAAAGAGGTATCTGTATTCCAATCTCATTGCAGCCAAATTCACAATAGCTAAGATATGGAATCAACCCAGATGTCCATCAACTGATTACTGGAAAAAGAAATTATGGTATATATATACACTATGGAATACTACTCAGCAGAGAAGGAAGGAAGGAAGAAAAGCAGGAAGGGGGGGGCGTAGGGAGTGAGGAAGGAATCCTGTCCTTTTAACAAAATAGAAGACATTGGAAGCAGCTATACTTAGTGAAATGAGACAGTCCCAAAAAGACAGAAAACATATATTTTACCTGATCTGGGGTAACTAATAGAGTACCTACAAGGTAATATATTGGAGTGAAATTGACATTTTTAGATTCGACAATTGCTTACAGCTCTTGTCTTTTCTGTTGAGGAATTTTTTGTTTTTGTTGTTTTTGTTTTTTACTATTTGTTGAACTCTTTACTTAGTGTAAGGTTAATCTTAAGAGTACAAAGTAAACTGAAAATAGATCTTTGTAAAAATTAAGAATGATAACAGGAGAAGGAGTAGAAAGAAGGATGGGAGTGTGGGCAGGGGGGAGGATACAGTGGGAAGTATAACTATGTTCCTAAACCTGTATATATGAAACATATGAAATTTGTGTACCTTAAGTAAAATCTTAAAATAAAAATCATTTGATCTGACCCTGCACAGGCAACTACCAGTGGGACTAGAAAATTCAATAAATCTATAGCAGGATAATTTCTAAGTTACAAATTTTGTATGACCTACATATGATATCCTCAGGGCCCTTGGCAGAAAAAGGTTCCCCACCCCTGATTTCCTATTATTATTGTAGTCCTAATATGTGTATTTCTTTCTACTTGTCTGTGTATCTAAAGTCCTGATTCCAGAAACTGATTCATTTTCAATAAATTAAATCATTGTCACATCCATGGATAAAAATATATCAAATGATTGGAATTTTTAATAATTACTTGATTAACTGCTTAATTACTGAGTGAGTTTGTAATCCCATGCATAGTCAGACACAGATGTGATTACCTTATTCTTAAATATTTAAATAAAGTTTTTTACATACACATTATTTTTCTGCCCATTTGCAGTTATTTCCTTATATCATGTTAATACACATTTGAGAAAATTGCACATGATTTCTATGTTTCAATAAAAAGTTCCTATGAATATTTTTCCTAACAGCAACTTTTTTCTAAGAGAAAGTAAATGTGAGCATTGTTTTTTAGTAAGAGTAGATGTGGATATCTGAATTCTATTTAAGTTCATTTAGGGAACAGAAATTGAAAAGTATGTAACCATTTTTCATGTCTTCAAAGGAGAGGAGTTGAAAGGAAAAGTTGGTATTATGTTCTAGGCTATTTAGTTCTCTTATTAAATGCAGAAGAAATGAGAAGAATCTTCTGTAATCTAAACATAAGTACAGACGTTGTTCACGTATTCATTCCCACATCCACAGAGACTAAAATTTCTTAGAACATGTTTTGTACTCATTTTTCATATCGATTGTCTCCAGACCCAGCTGAAATTAAAAATTATGAAGTTTTACCTGTACACCTGCTTTTAAACAACATATCCAAGCGTTGCTGAGCTTTAGATAGTAAGTTGAAGGATTATTCTGTATTCAGGTCAAAGGTCAACTTCCTTCTTATTAAAAACTATTTTGCTAACTCAATCTTCCCACAAAATAAGAGGCAGAAATTCCCTTCAAAAAGCCATAGCCTTACAGGAGTATAGAATTACAAGTCAAACAAACAGGCCTCAGGAAAAATAAAAGTTAATAGCAATGACCTTATTTGCATGCACATCCCAATGAACAATACTATTCTAAGTTGAATAGCTTAGTGAGAAAATGATTTTTCCTTTTAATCCTCACAGTGTGATCTTGCTGCTATCTTTCCTAATCTCACCATGGATAAAAAAAATGCCCTGCCAGTGGGATCCTGAGCAAATACAGAACTTGCATTAAAACACAGAGGTGCCTGTGACTCATTTCAAATATGCTAGTCTGCTTGACATCTCAATCGAGGACGGCTTAGAATTTGACAAAACCCTGACTTCTAGCATTAGACAATATGGAGACAGCAGCCCAGGAAGCCTACAACCGTTACTTTGAAGATTTCCCAAGTAAGAAGATAAGCAATGAGCATTAATTGTGAATTAATACTAGCATTCCCAAAAAAGATAGAACGAAATGAAGAAATAAGCATACATTTATGCTTATTTAAGCATTAAAAATATTAGCATGCATAATTAAGCAAGCAAAAAATAAGATAAGCAAATTTTCCGTGAGAATTCAGACTACATGTAAGAATTCTTAATTAGAGCAATTACTGACAACTACCATGTCTCTACCATGAATGAGATCAATGTTAGTAACTAATTTAACTATAGACTACATATTTGATGGCACAAATAAGAGTCCATACAACTCCAAATATGCTTCCATAAAAAGCTCAGTTACTTCCTTTTCAAGGTCTTTTTTTTTTTAATTTGTCAATGACTGATCTTTACATGCAGAAAAATAACATAAGATTAATGTCCACATCCATACATCATGCACATTTAAGAGTGAATAAAGATATGCACTGTATTTATGTCTGGGAAGAAAGAACTTCTCAAGGAAGAATACAGGGCATGCTTTAGTAATTTATTCCACATTATTTTATTAGTAATTTAACTAAAAAGAATTTTTAATGACTATTACTGTGAACTCAACTGGTCATGTCTCCCTGACACATTATCAACACTTGAGTTCCTGCTCTGTGAAAAGCACTGATATCAGTGTTCCATCTATGGAAACGACAAACTAAGGAGTACCTGCTCCACGAAAAGTACCCGCCAGGAGCTGGAGGCACACTGACAATTACTGCCTACGCCTCTTATGACAATTGTTAGTATAATGAGCCTTACTAAATCTGAAATATTTGAAAGTAAGTACTAAACAACGTCAATCTCTGAAATGAATTGTCAGACTTTTTATTTATCTTCCCAGTGTTTTGAAAATGATACATGACTTAATCTATTTGCTAAATGTTGTTCTATTTATTATTCTTAATAAAGTGATACATTCATGGCCGGCGCCATGGCTCACTTGGTTAATCTTCCACTTGCGGTGCCGGCACCCCGGGTTCTAGCCCCAGTTGGGGCACCGGATTCTGTCCCAGTTGCTCCTCTTCCAGTCCAGCTCTTTGCTGTGGCCCAGGAGGGCAGTGGAGGATGGCCCAAGTGCTTGGGCCCTGCACCCACATGGGAGACCAGGAGGAAGCACCTGGCACCTGGCTTCGAATCGGTGCAGCGCACCAGCCGTAGCGGCCACTTGGGGGATGAACCAACTTTCTCTCACTGTCTAACTCGGGCTGTCAAAAAATAACTAAATAAATAAAGTAATGCATTCATAATAATTATAATTTAAAATGTTATGTGCTTATAAATAAAAGCCAAAGGTTTTCTTCTCCATTACTCACTTTCTATTACTTCTACTTGAGGAACCACTGTTAATTAGTTGTAAGATTTATTTATTTTTAATTATTATTTATTATTCATTTATGACTATTTTCAAATCTCTAAGTAAAATAAAGTGTCTTTCAAAAAGTTCATGAAAAATATGTATTATGGATTTCAAAAATCATTTGCAACAAACTTATATTTTAATTCCATTATCTCATGTGCTTTTTGAAATAACTTTGTATGCTGATAGAGCAGTCTTGTTGTGCCATTATTGCAGACAATTATTAAAAAAGGCATTAATAAATATATCATTTCTGTCACCATTTCACAACACTAAAGATAGAGTTTATATTCTACTGCATGATCTAAATTAGAACTCTCCATTCAACAGTTGAATTTAAATGTTGAAAACTTGTGATGTAGAAGATCGGGTCTCCAACTGCTATGCCTGCATCCCATATGAGAACTGGTTCAAGTCCAGCCACTACACTTCTACACTTCTAATCCAGCTTCCTGCTAATGTGCCCATGAAAGCAACTGAGGATAGTCCAACTCCTTTTGTCCCTATACCCATGTAGGAGACCCAGATTTAGATCCTGGGTCCTGGCTTTGGCCTGGCCCAGCCCCAGCCATTGTGGCCATTTGGGGGGTGAAACAGCAGATGGAAGATTCGTTCTCATTCTCTCTTTCACTGTCTCTCTCTCCTTCTCTTTATTTCTGCTTTTCAAATAAATAACTAAATCTTTTTTTAAAAAGTTGAAAACTTAGTAAGCCAGAATATTAATTATAAACATAATTCAATAGTGTGAAATATATACTACCATTATAATTCTGTTTTGTTCAATTGTCTAGTATTTTGCATTTCTATTTTTATCAAAGTTTTTTTTCACAACTTCATCTTTCATTATAACTAAAATTGAAAAGATAAAACTAATATGATTTGTCATCTAATTTTAAAAATATTTGCATGGAGGAATCAGAATAAGTAAAATATTTCATAAAATGTCTGGAATTTTTTTATTTTAGTTTATTTTCTTTTATTCTATATATAAAGAGAACAGATCTGCACCTGAATAAAACTGTTTCCTTTCATTTTTAAAATGAATTATTTGCTTTGAAAGTCAAAGTTACAGAGAGAGGGAGAGATATAGAGAGAGGGATTTTCCATTTGCTGATTTACTCCCAGATGTCCACAATGGTCAATGCTGGGCTGAAGCCAGGAACCAGGAGCTTCAGCAGGATCTCCAAAGTATACATACAGAGGTCCAAACACTTTGGCCATCTTCCCTTGCTTTTCCCACTCCGTGAGCAGAGAGCTACATTGGAAACAGAGCTTGAACTATGGCCCATATGAGATACCAGCATCACAGGCAGCAGCTTTATCCACCATACAACAAAACCAGACCCACATCTTCTTTAATTTTACCCTCATTTATGGCTTCTTTGATTAAACTTTAAACATTCTTTTAATCTCATTGTAATGTTATCTCAGGAAGGAGAGGCTGTAATTGTTCATTCTCCCAAGAACCAGTTGGGTGATTTAGTTCCTAATTTTCCAACTGTGAAATGAAAGTTCAATTATTTGGCTTAAATTGGTGTTCCTTTCACTGTTTACCTGAAAAACCATGCCCTATTAAGTATTAATAGATATTTTATGATTAAATAATAGATGCTGAATAATATATCTTCTATTAGAGTTTTAGGTATATTTTAGTATACAAAATCTCTTGAAATTCTAGCCAAGGAACTTGTTTAATATTTTATAACAACATGACTCACCACAGAAATCTAGAATTAATGGAGAGTGTAAATATATCAAAGAATTTGTGATCTTTAGTAATATTATATATAATGATTTTATTAAGTATTAAGAAAGTCTATGTGACTAAAGACTAGGAATACAAAATGGAAAACAGAATCAGATCAAGATGGCGGAGTAGGGTGGGAGCTTATTGCTCTAGTCTAGGAGATGATAGTTTAAAAAAAGTGAAGTGAGTGCAGTCTCAGAGAAGAGATAGGGAAAAAGCAGCAGAGGAAACTCCACTCAAATTAGAGAGACACTGTGGACTTATGTGGAGTGTGTAGACACATACAACTCAGGACCCCAGCAGCCAAGAGTCCCTGCACCAGCTTTAGAGAGTGAGTTGAGACCAGACTGTAGCAGCCCAAGCCACTGATGATAAAGCTGCAGGAAAAGCCTGGAGGGAATCCAGCTGGAAGCCCTGTGGTGGATATTATACCTGCCAAACTAGAGGAGAAAAAAAAGGGGGGGGGGCATGTTTCTCTTTCCTCAATTATCCTGCAACGATGTACTGAAACATGCCGGTGGAGGGGGGCCACTATTTTAGACATACATAACAGTTGCACCAGCTCCTGTTTGCATATGCAGCAACCAGCTGAGTGGAGACACCTGAGTTGGGGCAGGGGAGGGTAATGACAGGGGGCTGGGTGCTCATGACTATGGGAGGCTTTTGTTCCTGGACTGTGAAAACACTAAGGATGTGTGGGAGGACTCAGGGTGTGGCTGAGACTTTGGGCAGTCACTGTAGGAGGCTCCACACACTCAGGGCTCCATTATTCACTGGTGAGGGTCATTGCTACAGAATCTGAGCTTACACTGAGAACTACACAGATTCTTTGTGTACACAGAACTACACAGAACAAACCTCCCCTTTGAATAAAAAAAAATAAAAGAGGAGATTTACTTTGCCCAACCTGGGCATCATCTTGGACACTCCCTTCACCCTGGAGCAGTGAACAGAGCTCCCTGGCCACACTCACCACATGCCTCTAGGTATTAACTGAAAAAGTAGACACTCCACTAATCCACAGAGGAATAGTCCAAAGGTAAAAGCTAACACAGGGGAAAAAACAAAGAAGAAACCTATGAGTATCTCCAAAAATGCCAAATAATAAACATAGCAATTCAAGAAACAAGAATCAAGAAGAAAACACAACCCCCCAAAAGAACACAACACTTCAATACTAGCTTGTAAAGATAAGGAGACTGAAGAAATTCCAGAAACAGAATTCAAAAAATTGATCATAGGATTACTTAGAAATAATCAGAAGCAAAAGTTCCAACTAAAGAAATCCACATATGACATAAAAGAAAATTTGTCCCATGAAATTGAGATATTAAAGAGAAATCAAAATGAAATCATGGAAATGAAGAATTCAATAGACAAATAAAAAATGGAATGGAAAGCCTTAGCAACAGAATCGGTGAAGCAGAAGAAAGAATATATGACAGGGCTGGTACTGTGGGGTAGTGGGTAAAGCCTCCATCTGTAGTGTTGGCATCACATATTGGTGCTGGTTCGAGTCCCGGCTGCTCCACTTCCAGTCAGGCTCTCTGCCATGGCCTGGGAAAGCAGTAGAAGATGAACCAAGTCCTTGGGCCCCTGCACCCACGTGAAAGACCCGGAAGAAGCTCCTGGCTTCTGGCTTCAGATTGGCATAGCTCCAGCCATTGCAGGCAATTGGGGAATGAACCAGCAGATGGAAGACCTTTCTCTCTCTCTGCCTCTCCTCTCTCTGTATAACTCTTTCAAATAAATAAAATAAATTTTTTTAAAAAATAGGACTTAGAAGACAAACCACAGGAAATTATATGGTCAGACCAAAAACAAGAAGAAATTAGAAAACTAAAAACACTATTGGTAATTATATGGATACTATCAAATGACTCAATACATTGGTCCTAGGAGTTCTTGAAGGTATGGAAAGAGAGAAAGGATTAGAAGTCCTTTTGAATTAAATAATTATAGAAAACTTCCATAATTTAGAGGAAAAAAAAAGGACATCCAATTATAAGAAGCACATAGAACTCCTAATAGATATGACCAGAAAAGAAGTTCACAATGCATTATAGTCAAACTCTCCATAATAAAACATAAAGAAAAGATTCTAAAATGTTTAGGAAAGAAATGCCAGGTTACTTTCAGAGGATCTCCAATTAGACTTGCAGCTGACTTCTCATCAGAAACCCTACAGGCTGGGAGAGAATTGTAAGACATATTCCAAGTCTTAACAGAAAAAAACTGTCAACCCAGAATACTGTACACTGAAAGTCTCTCATTTATATGAATAAAAGTGAAATAAACACCTTCCATAACAAACAGAAATTGAAAAAACTTGTTACCACCTGTCCAGCCTGGCAAAAGATGCTTAAGGATGTGCTACACACAGAAACACAGAAACATGGTCATCACTATGAAAGAAGGAGAAAGCAGAAAATCCCACAGTAAAGTACAAGGAAATCCAAAGTAAAAAAATGGGAATTTTTATTGAAAAATGGCAGAGCAAAGTCATTACTTATCAACACTCACCTTGAATAAAAAATGTCCTCAACTTTTCAGTAAAAAGATACAGACTGGCTGAATGCATTAGAAAACAAAACCCATCTATTTCCTGCCTACAAGAAACACATCTCACCAACAAAGATACCCACAGACTGAAAGTGAAAGGATGAAAAAAGATATTCCATGCTAACAGAAACAAAAAAGAGCTCCTGTAGTTCATCATAATATGAGACAAAATAGACTGTAACACAAAAATGTTAAAAGAGACAAAGAAGTGCACTATGTAATGATCAACAGGAAGATGTAACTATTACAAATATATGTGCACCTAATTACAGGGTACATGGGCATTTAAAATAAATACTAATGGATCTAAAGGGAGACATAGACTTCAACACAATAGTAATGGGGGACTTCAATACCCAACTTTCAGCAATGGACAGATCAATCAGACAGAAAATCAGCAAAGAAACAAGAATTAATCAACACTATACAACAAAAGGACCTGACAGGTATCTACAGACCTCTTCATCCTACAGACACAGGATACATATTATTCTCACAAGTGCATGAAACTTTCTCTAGGATTTATTACATGTTAGGCCATAAAGCAAGTCTCAGCAAATTCAAAAAAATCTTAATCGCACCATGCATCTTCATGAACCACAATGGAATGAAACTGGAAATCAACTCAGGAATCTCTAGAAAATATGCAAATACAAGGAAACTGAACAGCATATTCCTGAATGAACAGTGGGTCATTTAAGAAATCAAAAGAGAAATAAAAAATTACTGGAAACAAATGAAGATGATGACAATACAACATATCAAAACTCAAAGGATACAGCAAAAGCAGTGTGAAAAGGAAAGTTTATAGCAATTGGTGCCTACATCAAAAAATGGGAGAGGCACCAAATAATTGAGCTATCAATGCATCTCAAGAACGTAGATAAACAACAGCAAACCAAAACCAAAACTAGTATGACAAAAGAAATAATTAAAATTAGAGAAGAAATCAACAAAATTTAAACTAAAAAAGTACAAAAGATCAACAAAATAAAGAGCTAATTTTTTTAAAAAATATACTAAATTGACATACCATTGGCCCAACTAACCAAAAAAAAGGAGAGAGAAGACCCAAAATTAGAGATTGAAAATGAAATGTAACAACAGACACCACAGAAATAAAAAGAATCATCAGAAATTACTAAAAAGAGCTATGCACTAACAAATCAGGAAACCTAGAAGAAATGGATAGATTCATGGACATACACAACTTACCTAAATTGAGCCATTAAGACATAGAAAACTTAAACAGACTCATAACCAAGATGGAAATTGACTCAGTAATAAAGACCCTCCCAACGAAGAAAAGCCCAGGACCAGAATGCTTCACTGCTGAATTCTACCAAACATTTAAAGAACTAACTCCAATTATTCTTAAGTTATTCAAATCAATTGAAAGGGAGGGAATCCCCCCAAATTCTTTCTGTGAAGCCAGCATCAGCTTAATTCCTAAACCAGAAGAAGATACAACAGAGAAAGAGAACTACAGACCAATTTTCCTGATGAACATAGATGCAAAAATCCTCAAAAAAAACTCTAGCCCGTAGAATCCAACAACACATCAGAAAGATCAATCACCCAGACCAAGTGGGATTTATCCTTGGGATGCAACATTAACAAATCAAACAATGTGATGCATCACATCAACAAACTGAAGAACAAAAACCATATGGTTATTCCAATAGATACAGAGAAAGCATTTGATAAAATACAACATCCTTTCATGATGAAAACCTGAAGCAAATAGGGTATAAAAGGAATATATCTCAACGCTTGTGACAAACATTCAGCCAACATCCTATTGAATGGGTAAAAGTGGGAAGAATTCCCACTGAGATCCGGTACCAGACAGGGATGACCATTCCTCACCACTGCTATTCAATATAGTCCTAGAAGTATTAGCCAGAGCCATTAGGCAGAGCGAGAGTGAAAGCCAGAGCAAGAGCAAGAGCAAGAATGAGAGAGAGAGAGAGAGAGAGAGAGAGAGAGAGAGAGAGACAGAAATCAAAAGGATACAACCAGGAAGGAGGAAATCACACTATCTCTATTTGCAGATGACATGATTCTATATATAGCAGATCCAAAAGATTCCACTAAGATACAACTGGAACTCATAAGCAGTTTTGTAAAGTAGCAGGATATAAACCAATTCTCAAAAATCAACAGCCTTTGTATACATAGACAATGCCATGGCTGAGAAAGAACTTTTAAAATCAATCCTATTCACAATATCTTAAAAAAAAACAAAACACGAATATCTTGGATTTTAACCAAAGATGGCAAAGATCTCTATGATGAGAATTACAAAACATTAAAGAAATAGAAGATACAAAAAAAATAGAAAAATCTCCCATGTTCATGGATTCGAAGAATCAATATCACCAAAATGTCTATACTTTCAAAAGCAATTTACAGATTCAATGTGATACAAATCAAAATACCAAAGACATTCTTCTCAGATATAGAAAAAATGGTGCTGAAATTCCTATGGAGACAAAGAAGACACCAAATAACTAAAGAAATCTCATAGAAGAAAAACAAAGCCAAAGGCATCACAATACCACATTTCAAGACATACTACAGGGCAGTTATAATCAAAACAGCCTGGTACTGGTACAAAAGCAAGTGGACAGACCAATGGAATTAATAGAAACACCAGAAATCAACCCAAGCATCTATACCCAACTTATCTTTGACATAGGAGCTAAAATCAAACTCTGGAGCAAGTAGTCTTGTCAGCAAATGGTGCTGGGAAAACTGGATTGCCACATGCAGAAATATGAAGCAAGACCCCTACCTTATACCTTACACAAAAATCCATTAAAAATAGATTAGTGGCCTTAATGTACAACATGATACCATCCAATTATTAGATAACATTGGAGAAATATTGCAGGACATTGGTATAGGCAAAGAATTCTTGGAAAATACCCCAGAGGCATAGGCAATCAAAGTCAAAATTGACAAATGGGATTACATAAATTGAGAAGTTTCTGTAATGCAAAATAAACACTCAGCAAAGTGAAGAGGCAACCGAAAGAATGGGAGAAATTATTTTCAAACTATATAATTGATAAAGGATTAATAACTATAATATATAAAGTGACCAATAAACTCAACAACAACAAAACAAACACAATTAAGAAATGGGCAAAGGACTTAAATAGACATGTTTCAAAACAGGAAATCCAAATGGCCAACATCCACATGAAAAAATGCTCAGGATCACTAGCTGTCAGGGAAGTGCAAATCAAAACCACCCCCGTTAGTATGGCTTTCATACAGAGATCAACAAACACTGGTGAGGATTTGGGGGAAAAGGTAATCCACTGTTGCTGTGAATGTAAACTGGTACAGCCACAATGAAAGACAATATGAGGTATCTCAGAAATCTGAATATAGACCTATATAATGACCCTGCTATCCCACTCCTGGGAGTTTACCAAGGGAAAATGAAATCAGCATATGAAAGTGTTATCTGTACCCTCATGTCTATTGCAGCTCAATTCACAATAACTAAGACAAGGAATCAATGCAAATGCCCACAATCTGAAGACTAGAAAAAGAAATTGTGGGATATGTACACCATGGAATACTATACAGTGGTAAAAAATACAATCCAATCATTTGCAAAAAAAAAAAAAAAAATGAATCTGGAAAACATCATACTTAGTGAAATAAGCCAGTCCCAAAGGGACAAATGCCACATGTTCTCCCTGAACTATGATAACTAATAGAGCACCTAAAAGGCAATCTGTAGATCTGTAGAAGTGAAATTGACACTTTGAGAAGCAATGACTTTGAATAGCCCTTGTATTGACTGTTGAGGAACAGTTTTGGTTTGTTTGTTTTACTATTTGTTGAACTCGTAACATAGAGTTATGTGTATAAAGTCAATTAAAAATGGATCTTAGTAAAAAATTAGAGTGGGAATAAGGAAGGCAAGATGAAGAGGTGTGGGAGTGTGGGTGGGAGAACATAGTGGGAAGAATCACCATGTTCCTAAAGTTGTAATTATGAATTGTATGAAGTTTGTAACTGTAAACCTATGGAGTTCTGCATACATTCCTATGGACTTACTTTTAAGGGTACAGTTTAAAAACTTGCCATGGGACCTGAAATCCCATTAAGCTGAGTAGTAAAATACTACAATCTTAAGTGTTAAAGTGATGGGTAGGATTAAGTGTCAAAATGATCATATAAAAAGGATTAAGTATCTGGTAATAATAAAATTAAAAATGAGTGAATACTCCATTATTGGAAGCCATCTGCACAGTCAACTCATATAATAAAAAGTACTTTAATTATCACTCTGACCTCAGAATCACCCCTTAAGGTATTCTGGTGTGGATGAAAAGCTCACAGGAGCATTTCACGCATAGAAAGCCAAGACACTGGCAAAAAAAAAATGTCCTACATAAAAGACCTCGGTGAGTGAGACCCCAGTGGAAAGAAGTAGTCATCAAAGAAGGAGTTATTTTCTCTGAAAGAAGGAGAGAACTTCCCTTTGCTCATGGCCTTGTCTAAATTCTGACTGTGTTTGTAAATTTAAAAGTCTCCCTTAGCCTAGACAGCTCATGTCAAGAGCCTTGGGTGATCACTTAAGTCATACATAAGAGTGTTAATTGTTAAATTAACAACAGGAATCTATGCACTAACTTCCCAGGCAGGACCTCTGTCCTCAAAGAGTTGTAGTATGAGAGTTAACAAAAAACTTGTTCTCAAAGATTTATTTAATTTTAGTGAATTAAGCGGAGGATATTCTTATGTCTCATAAGTTTTAGTTATGCCTATACTTCCAATGCCATTGTTTGTTTTCTTAAGTGCTTCCTTAATTAATGATAAAACTTGTTCTCAATGAATTATTTTCTTTTAATGTCTTAAATGGAGGTCTTATGTCTCATAAAAATGAAAAACATAAACAGCATATTTATCTATTGTTTAGAAATCACTGTAAAAGGAATCAATTAACAAAAAATGCTAAAGATGAATGATTTTATGAATAAAATCTAATTTCCTTGACATTTTTAAAACATTAAGGCATCTACTTACAAGTGTAGTCAAGTTTGCCAAACATACTTGGTCATTTTGGAAATATGTACTTACCATAAGAAAATGCTTAGAAAACATGAGCTAATTGCTTCAGTGCTCACAGGAATAAAAGACAATAATCTCAAAAAAAAAAAAAACAGTTGTATGAATAGTTTAAATAATAAAATGCTAATTTGTTGGTATTTTCTATTTGTAGTATATTATGTTTCACAATTAATAATATTGTATATTCAGTCTTTGATATTTAATCCTGGGCAATTTAAAACCTGATATCAGAGTCCTTTGAATAAATAATAGCTGAGAAGCAAAATTACAATTAGAGCTGTGTTGTTTTCCTATTTCATTTTCCTTCCATACAGATCCTGACCTAAAACTGAGGACCAGCTTATCTTCTGTCTTCTGTAAAGCTTTCATTTTCTTTGAAATAAAGGTCTCACTTTTCTGAACTCTCATTATATGGGTAACATCGGTTCAACAATTTAGCTCTAGTTCGAAGTGTTTTTATATCATTGGACTATGCAATCTTTCTGTGTGCATTTTCTTCTCCTTATTTAAATTGTGAGTTTTTAAAAATATATTTCTTTGGGGCCGGTGCCATGGCTCACTTGGTTAATTCTCCGCCTGCAGCTCTGGCATCCCATATGGGTGCTGGGTTCTAGTCCCAGTTGCTCCTCTTCCAGTCCAGCTCTCTGCTGTGGTCTGGGAGTGCAGTGGAGGATGACCCAAGCGCTTGGGCCCTGCACCCACATGGGAGACCAGGAAGAAGCACCTAGCTCCAGGCTTCAGATCAGTGCAGCACCGGCCGTAGCGGCCATTTGGGGAGTGAACCAATGGAAGGAAGACCTTTCTCTTTGTCTTTCTCTCTGTCTATAATTCTACCTGTCCAAAAAAAAAAAAAATATTTCTTTGATTTCACTTAGTGCCTGCCTAGTGGATGGTCCTGTATATTTTAATAGCATTCATAGACCCTTGAATCCTAACTATGAAGTCCCCACTTGAAGATTCATATCTACTCTAATAAATTGAATAAACCAAAAGATAAATTCTCTACAATTCATCACCATCAAATAAAGTCAGTAGTTACTTAAACAAGCAATATACATAAATGGTTACAAAAGTTCAAGGAAAATGGAATTAAAGTAAGTTTATTTTGACACAAAAAATTTTGAAACCCATGCATATTTTGTCCATAATATGATTCCTAACTGAACTTTTTGGAGTTCCCTCATATATGTATAAATTTGTTATAATAGCATTAATTTTTACATTTTAAGAATTTGCTGATTATGTAATTGACAAAATCATCCAACCACTTAGTTGCTTTTCTACTCATTGCCATTATTAAATAAATCATCTTTAAAATATTTCAGCCATAATTATTTGTATCATGAAAATATTTCTTGTGGTTAAGTGGCAAAACCAATAAAGACAATTTGTGTACAATGGGAATATACTAAGCTTTACAAAAATGTTAAAAATTATTTTAAGACAATTTATGAACTTGGTACCTAGTATGACAAAAATTTAATAATAATAATATATCATCCATACCCTCAAAGATAAAATGAATAAAAGTAAATATATATGTTAATTTTAATTTATTAATAATATGGGTAGCTTGTAAAACTTAAATTACAGAAAAATACCAAGGGAAAAGATCACTGGGAATGCATTTAATAACATGCTCTATTTTGAATATGCCTTGTCCCCAAAAGCTTTATGTGTTCAAAGTTTATCCCTCTTGTGAGATGCTGAGAGAGTGGAAGCAATCTGACTATGGGGTTTAGAGTTGAGGTCTGTGGGAAGTGATTAGGGTGCAGTGCCATGAATGAATCCCTGTGGCCTTATAAACAGAGGGAGAACCACAAACACAAAACATGCAATCTGTGTCTTTGGCCATGTGATGCCCTGTGTGACCTTGGAAACTCCACCAGAAAAAAGTTCATCACCAGATTTAGTTCTCTGATCTACCTCCAGAACAATGAGCCAGAATAAACTTTTTTGAAACAGGCAGCCCCAGGTATGTTGTTATAGTCACAAAAAATGAACTAACACAGAAGGTAACAATCAAGCTAGAAACACTACACTTTAAAAACCCATAAAGAATCTGTACTTTTTTCAGGACTTTTTTTTTCCCAGTTAATCAGTAACTAATCAATACATGCATTATAACCCAAGATGTTTTTAGTAGTAGCAAATCTCAAATTTTAAGGACTTGATATGTTCATTAAACTTTTCCAAAATCATGAGATTCTACATGGTGACAAGTTTAGGAAGTACTATATTTGATCTAAGAGTAGATATGAATTAGAAGCAGTAAAAAAAGATTTTGATTATAGCTTATAAAGTAACTCTAAAGAAAATTTTAAAAAGTGTCACAACACTGATTTGATTGATTGCAACAATTTTTAGGAAAAATGAAGATTATCTTAAAGGACAACTTGGATTGGAAAAATGCACTGGCAGATAAAAAATAATATGTTTTATAAAATAGAGCTATACTGAAGATCCACAGGCTGAAAACAGCATGAATTAAGGTTTAAGAGAAAGCAAGGTCAAGACTGAAATTGTTAAGATAATTCAGACATGACTTATTTCTTTCACCTTATTGATTAAAATAATTATCAATATTTCATACCTCATACATCGAGTGGAAGGCTTAAGTAGATAAGCCTATTAAGTAATTTGTATTTTGAGGAGAATTTTGCTATGCTAAGTATAAGATATACACTGCCAGGAGTTAATTAGCTTGATTACTGTTTTCTAAAGTATATTTCTAGGACTCTTAGTCCAAAGAAATGTTTGTATAGTCAAAATAGACTCCAAGCCACAGACCAGATGTGCAACAAATGTAATTATCTACAGTTTTCTTTCACTAAACAGAATTTGCTGAACTACAGTTTTGAGCACTCAAGGACACTGGAGGTTAGGAGGCATCTTGTTGAGTTTGTGATTGTCTATCAAAGGAAACATTTTCTGAAACATCCTTTCTAAAGTTTGGTGATTACAATGGTCCTGCAAGGCAGCACCACACCCTCACCATGTGTTGGCTCTCAGCACTGGGGCTACACTGGTCTCTGTCATGTGAGACACTCTTCTATTGCTCTTGCTTGCAACAAGATATAGCCACCCTCTGCTCTCATTTCTCAGCTCTTTCTGTTTTCCCCTACAACGGTTTATCTTTTCCATCCAGTTTAAAAAAAAAAAAAAAAAGGAAGAAAGAGCAACACAAAATTTTAATAAATTTTCTAAGACGTGGCATAATCTTAAATTTTTGAATGAGAAACTCTTTTCTATTTGGCCTTCCTCAAACCGATTTCTGAACATTTTTAAAGTAGAGAACACCTAGTTGCATTTACTAGAACAAATATTCCCTGGAATCTGACTTAAAAAGCACCTGCACTCATCCTTGAAATATTTTGGCAGCAGTAAAAGAGCTATTAACTACATTGTCATTGTTTAGAAATAAGGAAGAAATTTGTAGTATGGAATAAACAAAGTTACTAAATTATTTTGGTCGGAAGTGCTATCTATTGTTTAAAGTTTGCTCAGTATTATCTTTAAATGATTTTGTAGTTAAAAAAATATTTAAAATAGGTACTCAGAAAACAGAATAGGTCATTTTATTCTAAACCCAAGTTCTGTAATGCTGAAATAGTTTCCTTGTTTCTGTGGAATCTCTACAGTCTTCTCCACAAATGTGACACCATTAGTAGATAATGAATGTCCTTTGTAACATCTCGAGAGAAAGAGCAGTTTGCCTGCCGTGTAACGTCATGCTTAGGATTTTCATTTGGCTCATATAAAACCTTGCTGGTTAGATTTCCCAAACCAAAGACCTTTGCAAACTTTTTTTCATTTTGAATCCAGTCCATAGTTATTTTAATATGTACATTTTACTATTAAGATAGTATTTTTTATTCTCTTGGGAAATTAAATAGCAGATAAACTTTTGTGCTTCCCATCATTATATAAGTAAGCTAAATACCGTGGAGTCAGCATCACAATCTGTGCTGTGTCCAAATCAATGTTTCTGAGGAAACTGTAAGTTGTAATTGATACAATTATCTTATGAAATTAACTTTGCATCCAAGCAGAATTATGTAAATTATTTTTAATTTCATCTATAAACTTTAAATTTCCCTGATTGCTAGAGGTTTCTTTAAAGGTTTCCATGTTTGTTAAGTAAGACACATGTGAGTCATGGCAATCAGTTGAGCATGTCTTTATTTGTCTTCAGTTATTCAGTGGCATTAATGTGTTAATAGGGGATTCTTCAGGACAGAATATTTGCAAGAAAAGTAAAATATTAAGTTCAAAGAACGTACTGGGATTATGTAGATCCAGAAAAACTGATGAATGATATGACAGAAAAAGTGTTTTTCATGTCATGCAAATTGGAGAACCTTTTAAAATCTTAATTTTAAACAATTGACTTACAGTGAAAACATTTTGAGTTTTACTATTGAATTATATATTCTCAAAGATAAGATTTTGATATACAAATATCACTATAGAAACTTCTAATAAATGAATTGATTTAAAATACAGGAAAACTGGAATCTATAAACATAATTATATTTTTTCCAGAAATAAGTCTAACAAAAAATGAAACTGTGAGACTGGTAAACAACTGAAAAATTACTGTTAACTAAGAAAAAGAGGCAAAAAAAAAAATCATTGTTCTTCCTCTGATTGGTGACTTGCCAGCTGAAGAAGAATTTACTTATGCATAAATGATTCCATTTACAATAAGGGTCCATCTTCTAAAGAAAATTTGTGTCTCAATTACTATAACACTCTTGGATGTGTTAAAGTCTTCCTATGGTATCAGTTCCTATGTTTACCTGAAACATTGTTTTATCATCAAGCTCTCAGTCCCCTATCTGCCCAAGTCCGTTATCATGTTGGAGGTACAGAATGACTGAGCTACATTTATATTTGACCAATTCTGCCCTAAAATAACAGTACTTTTGGATAATGGTGCTGGATACTATTTGGCTTGCTGACAGAATAGCCATAGGGTGCTTTTAGAGCTAACATAGGAAGGTAGAAGCAAACATAAACTCTATTATTCTAAAATGACAAAGTCAATATCAATTTAAATGATCATGCAGAAATCTTCCTAGGGCAGCTTTCCATCTCTGCATTGATGACCAAGCAGTAACTCAGAAGTTAACAGAGAATATAATACTCACACCCCACGAGCTCTGGGAAAGCAAACTGAGTACCTTAGATTCAGTCAATGAAGCTGAATAGAGAAATAGAAGTACTTGGTCAGTCCATGACTTTCTTTCTTAAAAACTTTTATTTAATAAATATAAATTTTAAAAGTACAACTTTTGGAGTATAGCAGTTTCCCCCCCAATAACTACCCTCCCACCCGCAAACAATCCCATCTCCTACTCCCTCTCCCATCTCATTCTTCATTAAGATTCATTTTTAATTACCTTTATATACAGAATATCAACCTAGTATATACTAAGTAAAGATTTCAATAGTTTGCACCAACCAAAGTATAAAGTGCTGTTTGAATACTGGTTTTACCGTTAATTCTCATAGTACAACATGACTTTCAAGTGTTCACCGCCACGCAGTCATTTCCATAAGAAGCCTCACTGATCCAACGTGAATTGGTTCTCACCAAATTTTACTTTGGCAAAGTTGCCCTCAGTATGATAATGTGCTCTGAGTTTGCATGTCAAGAGTACAGTTAAGAATGGTCTTTTTGGGGGCCAGTGCTGTGGCACAGCAAGTTAAAGCCCCAGCCTGCAGCACCAGCATCCCATATGGGCACCGGTTTGAGTCCCTGCTGTTCCTCTTCTGATCCAGCTCTCTGTTATGGCTTGGGAAAGCAGTAGAAGATGGCCCAAGTCTTTGGGCTCCTGCACCCATGCAGGAGACCCAGAAGAAGCTCCTGGTTCCTGGATCCTTGCTCCAGATCAGCTCAGCTCTGGTCATTGCAGTCATTTGGGGAGTGAACCAGCAGAATGGTTCTCTCTCTCTGGCTCTACCTATCTCTGTAACTTTGTCTTTCAAATAAGTCAAATAAATCTTTTTTAAAAATGGTCTTTTTCAACAGCAGAAAGAAATTGGGTGCTTAAAAACTAGGAATATCTTATTGTACATAAAAGTTATCATTTATTAACTTCATTTACTTGAATTCCAATAAAAATAAGGTTTTAGAACACAAAAATATTTCTATTTTTATTTTTTTGAGTTAGAATCCTAATCACTGCTTATATAAATATTTGGGCCTTATTTTTAATTCACATCAAATTGGACTTTTAATGGACCAATCTGTTTTGCATAATATTCTTTGATGTGTCAAGATCAGAACCCAAAATCATTGCACTTTTAACACTTAATGATCCAATGGTGCCATATATCACTCAAATGACTTTCAATTTATATCATAGATGTAAGTAGTTACATAGCTACTACTCTTTATCTTCCTTTAGCAAATCATATCTATATATAACAGAAGACATTGGGAGGGAATTTATTGAGTTCAAAGTATTTTTATACTCATATATCTCCACAGAATTAGAATTTTGCAAATACAACCTCATATAAGTGCAAAATAAAGCTCTACCTTTTGGGGGCCAGTGTTTTGGCTTAATATTGTGGCCTGCAATGCTGGTATCCCACATGGGTGACAGTTCAAGTCCTGGCTGCCCCACTTCCAATCTAGCTTCCTGTTAATCTGTGTGAGAAACAGCGAAGGATGGTTGAACTCCTTGGGCCCTGCACCCATGTGGGAGTCCCAGATTAAGCTCCTGGTTCCTGGTTTCAGCCTGGCCCAGCCCTAGCCATTGTGGCCATTTGGGCAAGTGAACTAGCGGATTCTCATTCTCTCTCTCTCTCTCTCTCTCCTTTACTCTTTCAAAAACATAAAAATAAATCTTGAAAAAGACCTCTCCATTTTGCATGGAAATGATGAATAACATTATATTTAGCAGCATTTATTATGACTTTTATTATTATAGTCTCTCTTAGAATGTTGTATACTAAGAAACCATCAAAATGTTAAAATACACACAAAAATCACTAGTAACTGTGTTATCCAAAAACAGCGATTCTGAACTCTTGAGATAGCACTGTAAAGCATCTTTTTCTATCCAGATTCATTCAATTCTTTCTAAACAAAAGCATGGGTTCATGTTTTGTCCTGTTTCATTTTATTGTTTAAAAATTTTGATTAATATACAATACTTATGCAATATTTCAATAACACGCACATTGTATAAATCAATCCACCCAGCCAACTAGTTTTTAATTCTCTTTTCCTTTCTCTGTGTGCAGAGCCTACCAGCTCATTCTTTCAGGTCTTTATACAGTACATATAACACATCATTGTGAATGATAGTCCCCTCAATGTACTGTAGAATACTAGAATTAGCTGCTCCTATCTGTATTCTGGTAATCATTATTCAACCTCCCCCATTCTCCCCAGCCTCTAGTCATTGCTATTCTACATTCAGATCTAATACTATTCAACTCCACATATGAGAGAGAACATGGAATATTTGCCTTTCTGGATCTTACTTAGTTCATTTAACATAATGATCTCCAGTTCCATCCATTTTGCAGCAAATGGCAGAACTGCATTCTTTTTTCACAGTTGTGTAATATTGCATTGCCTATATACTACATTTGCTTTACCCGTTAGTCCATTGATTCTGTATGTTAGCTATTATTGTAAATTGTACTGCAATGATAATGGGAGTGCAGCTTTCACTTTCAAATGCTGACTTCATGCCCTAAAGACGTATACCCAGAAGAGAGATGACTGGCTCCTATAGTAGAAAGACCTATTTTAAGTTTTTTGAGGAACCTCCAAACTGTTGCCCATAATGGTTACTTTACCCTTTTTCTTATTCTAGCTAAGAATTTATCAACATTGCTGATCTTTTCAAAAACTGTTTATTTGGTGATTTTTCCTATTTTTTTATTTTCAATTACATTTATATTTTGCTCAAATTTTATTTCATTTATTCTGCTAACTTTTGTTTTAGTTTGTTCTTCTTTTCCTAGTTCTTTGAGGTGGTTAATTTGTCTTTTTTTAATATATAAATGTCCCTCTTGACACTATTCTTACTGTATCCCATATTTTGGCATTTGTTTTCTGTGTGTGTTTGCCTAAAGATAATTTCTAATTATCTTTGTTATCATTAATAATTCTAAATTTACAAAATAAAAATTGTGAGGTAGTAAATACAACTCCCCACATCATTTCGCCTAGTAACAACTCACATCATATATTTGGAACAATTAAAGAATGATACCCAACTTCCTCTATTTATAATTCAAACTCCTTTTCTTTTTGTGATTGTTTTTGTTACCAATTAGTTGTCCAGGTGTGTTTTGTTTTATTTCCACATATTTGGGAATTTTCCAATTTTCCTTTTGCTATTGATTTCTAGTTTCATTCCATCATGGTTGGAAAAGATACTAGGTATGATTTCAATATTCTAAAATTTGTTGACTTGTTTGTGACCTAACATTTAATTTATGCTGGAAAAAGTTCTGTGTGCACATGAGAAGAATGTATATTCTTTTTCATGTCGGGTGGAATGTTCTGTGTACATGCACCAGATCTATATGGTCTCCTTTTGAATTTCCACGGTATAAATATTCTTAGACTTGATGGTTTCTCATAAGTTCCTTGGGCTTTCTTCACTCCTCCTCACTCTTGTTTTTCCTTTTCTGATGATTATATCCATTAAATTGTATGTGATTTCTTTTTTTCTCTCTTTCATTTTTATTTCATTTTTAATTTTTATTCATATAAAGAGAACAGATTTCATGTATCTCCTAGGTACGGTTCTAAGAAGAAAATCACACTTCCCTCCCCCTCTCCCACTCTTCCTTCCTTTTGTTTTTTGTTAATTTTTCAAAGATATAATTTCAGTCCACTCTATAATCACAGGCTTAATTCACCACTAACCATAATATTCCACAAGTAAAAAGTAGAATTATCACAGACTTCAGGAGTATTGACAAGGACTAAAAGCAACAATCGTATCACAAAATGTCCATTTTATTCATGTACTTTTTTGTATTCCTTATTAACCGCCACATATCAAAGAAAACATATGATATTTGTCTCCTTGGAATTGACTTATTTCGCTAAGCATGACGGTTTTGATTTGAATCCACATTGTTGCAAACAAAAGGATTTAATTCTTTTATATGACTGAGTAGTATTCCATACTGGATGTATACCACATTTTCTTTACCCAGTCATAGTTGAGGGGTATCTGGGTTGAGTCCACATTTTAGTTATTGTTAGCTAGGCTGCTATGAACACGGGGGTACAGATAACAGATTCATGTGCTAATTTCATTTCATTTGCATAAATTCCCAGGAGTGGGATGGCTGGGTCATATGGTATATGCATTTTCAGATTCCTGAGGAATCTCCTTACACTCTTCCATAATGGTTATACTGTTTTACATTCCAGCCAACAGTGTATTAGCTTCCTTTTAATCTAGTCTGTCATTGAACCCCTTCAGGGAATTTTTCAGTCCAGTTACTGTATTCTTCAGCTCTATGATTTGTTTGTTACATTTTATATTCTCCTATCTTTTCAATGAAAATATACATTGCTCATGCATTAGTCACTTGACCTTGGTAAACATATTTATGAAAGCTATTTTTAATTCTCTATCAATAAGTCATATATTTCCTGCTAATTTTAGGGTCAGCTTCTGGAAATTTAGCTTAGCTTACTTTATTCTTCACTTTACTTGACTTTCATGTGTGTCTGCATATTTAATAAACTAGATATTCTTTCTAGTCACCATGAAATAGCTGCAGATTGAAGAGTATCACACCAATAATCCCAGGCAGAAATTCCAGAGCATTCCACCCAAATTTTCCCTCTCAAAGGAGGAGCAGGCTGCTATAGTTTTTGTGTGCTTACACTGCATGTAGAAGGGTTGTGATTTCTGGTATCCACCAACCCAAACTGCCATCTCTGCTCCCTGAGGCAACTAGGCTATTCCGGTGGAATCAGAGTTGCAAGATTGGAAGCAATCAGAAGCCAGGTCTTGGAAGAATCTCACTCTAAGGAACTGGTGTGCCGAACCGGGAGAATTCTGAAATAAAGAGGTCTCTTCCTGATATTTTGACACTGTGTGGGTGTAGGTTTTCTAGTGCCATGGTTCTCCAAATCTCCCTACTGGCTCTTATTACTCTTGCTTTGTAAATGCCCAAAGTATAGGAACCTTTTAATAGGTCTCTGAATTTCTCACAGGGAATATCTGTTCATGAATTGTTATTGACTCGTCATGTTTGCAGAGGGAAGGTATGTCCAGGACTGCCTATTTTGACGTACTGTTGACATCACCTACTAATTATCTCTATTACTGTGCATTTGAGCTTTCAGTATAGGGATAGTTTTAAGAAAAGTAATTTAAGTTTAAATCTTCTCTTTATTAAGATTTTATTATGATGCATTTATTTAAATATACAAGATGTTGTGATGTTTGCCCTAGCAATTAAAACAGAACTGACTCATGTCCCAAATCGAAGTGCCTTGGTTCAATACCTGACTCTGCTTCCTACTCCAGTTTCCTGCTAATGTGGATCCTGGAAGGTAAATGGTGATGGCTTAGGAAACTGGGGTTGTGACATTCATTTGGGAGACTTGGTGTAGATTTTCCACCTCCCAGCATTAGCATGCTTCTGTATCGGTTGATAAAAGTATTTTGGAAGTAAACCAGCAGATAGGAGAGCGATCTCTCTCTCTCTCTCTCTCTCTCTCTCTCTCTTTTTGCCTCTCACATAAAAATTAAAAATAAACAACTAAGCAAATAATTAGTGCGATACTACAACAAATGAGGAAGATAAGTCAGAATCCTCATTGAAAAACATCTCTTCTACACTATGCATTCATATTTAAAATGCCATTTTTCCTTTTGTTTTTCTAAATTTTGTTTAAACATGTAAAGAATAATGATGGTAATAATAAGGAAAATAAATAACTTGTACATATTTAAAAATTATTATATAACTCTACATTATTGATTTGGCTGTAAGTGGCTTCTCCTGTTTATTTAAATAATATCATTGTAGCACATATAAAAATATAATAAACTATGAAGTCAAGAGTGGATAGAATATAATTTCAGATCTTATGAAATTGGCCTTTCTCCTGATTCAAAGTTACATGTGTGTGTATGTATTGTTTTTTTTTTCACGTTTGTTACCAATATAATTAATATATAATGGTGACCAAGCAGAGTAAAATGAACACAAAAATGAATTTTCTCAACATCATAAAATAAAACTCTCTTAAATAACATTTAAATATATATTTCTTCTTTGAAGAGCCTTGGATGTATAATCCAATATAATAATAAAGAGTATGATACAACATAATGATAATATCATAATCCCTAATATCTGTTCATTCTAAATGATAAATTCCATATAATATACAAATGTATTATTATACACTCCCCATTATATTATGAAAATATTAAAATTAGTATTTCCTATAAATAATCAATGCAACTAGCTGAACTAGTCGCTTATTTTCCTTTCTTACAGAGATGAATTTTTACCAGAATAGCTGGAATCTGACTCATTGTAATACTAAGAATTTCTAAAATCATAACACCTTCTTGTGGTCTTTAATAATAATCCAGTTCAAACATCCATCAAACTCAATAATCTTCCCTATAGTAGTTTTAAAATTTAGAGTTGTTTCCAACAGAATTCTCATTTATTATTTAGGAACAAAAGACCATGTTGGCTTCATAAGGAATCTCATGGGAATAATGTTTCAAAATCTTTCATAGTTCTGTGTTCAAACACAATTCGTTTGCATTTTATAACAGGCCTTAGCACTGAAAAAGGCTGACTGAGGGGCCGGTGCTGTGGCGTGGTGGGTGAAGCCGCCACCTGCAGTGCTAGCATCCCATATGGGCACTGGTTCGTATCCCGGCTGCTCCACTTCCGATCCAGCTCTCTGCTATGGCCTGGGAAGGCAGTACACCCACTTGGGAGACCCTGGGGGAGGCTCCTGGCACGTGGCGATGGATTGGCACAACTCCGGCTTGTGGCCAACTGGGGAGTGAACCAGTGGATGGAAGAACTCTGTGTGTGTGTGTGTGTGTGTAACTCTGACTTTCAAATAAATAAACAAATCTTAAAAAAAAAAAATAAGGCTGATTGAGTTTGAGATTCTGTGTCTCACTCGGATTTAACAACTCACTTCTTTACAAAAAAAATTAATGTAAAGAGAACAGATTTCATGTATTTCATAGGTACAATTCTAAGTAGATAACCATACTTCTCTGCCTTCCTATTTCTTTTTTTAATTTTTGCAATAACCAAATTTCTTATTACTTTATAATCACAGGCTTAATGTACCACTAACCATATGTTCAACAAGTAAAAAGTAGAAAGTCCACTCCTCCAAAAGAATATAGACAAAGACTATAAATAATATTCCTTTTTTATCCTTACAGACCAGGGTTTTCTTAATATTCTATATTAACTGCAACACATCACAGAAAAATATTATTGTTTTGGGGGGACTTGCTTATTTCACTAAGCAGTTGTATCCATTTTGGACAACTCATTTCTTGGTACCTAATTCATTACTGGGCTTATCTTTTGTCTTTATTTTCCTTTGAAGAGGATGGTGTACCCTGTCCTTCTATGTTCTACTTGTCATTTTCTTTTGCTGTAAGCTGATGTTGGCTTTTGTGCACACGTTAGAATCAGAGGTAACTGTATTTTATAAGGGTCCTTAAACACATATGTTTTCAGTTTCTAAATATTAAAATTTTGCAAATATACCTTCCTTTACCCCATCTCCACCAAACCTTCAGCTGTCTATCACTACACAATAAAGTCAACAGAACTCAAAATGCCCTTAACTTCTCCCTCTTCTTCATTCCCTATATGCAAGCAGCCTCCAATTTCTTTCTGCTTTGCCTTGAAACTTCTTTACATCCGTTCTCCCTAAAATAAGCCAACACATTCCTATCTCTCCTTCAAAACCCACAGAATAGCATCCAGAAAACCCTGAGCTGCTAGAATTTACTTAGTACAATTCTGCTACATATTCTGCCAAAACATGGAATTGTTAAGAAAGGCACTGTTAAGGCCGGCGCCGTGGCTTAACAGGCTAATCCTCCGCCTTGCGGCGCTGGCACACCGGGTTCTAGTCCCGGTTGGGGCACCAGATTCTATCCCGGTTGCCCCTCTTCCAGGCCAGCTCTCTGCTATGGCCCGGGAAGGCAGTGGAGGATGGCCCAAGTGCTTGGGCCCTGCGCCCACATGGGAGACCAGGAGAAGCACCTGGCTCCTGGCTTCGGATCAGTGCGATGCGCTGGCCGCGGTGGCCATTGGAGGGTGAACCAACGGCAAAAAGGAAGACCTTTCTCTCTGTCTCTCTCACTATCCACTCTGCCTGTCAAAAAAAAAAAAGAAAAGAAAGAAAGAAATGCACTGTTAAAGCCTAAACAGGTCTAAAAGATTTAATCTAAATTCTTTTTTTTTTTTTTTTTTTTTTTTTTGACAAGCAGAGTGGACAGTGAGAGAGAGAGAGACAGAGAGAAAGGTCTTCCTTTTTCCATTGGTTCACTCCCCAATGGCCGCTGCGGCTGGTGCGCTGTGCTGATCCATAGCCAAGAGCCAGGTGTTTCTCCTGGTCTCCCATGCAGGTGCAGAACCCAAGGACTTGGGCCATCCTCCACTGCACTCCCGGGCCACAGCAGAGAACTGGAATGGAAGATGAGCAACCGGGACAGAATCCGGTGCCCCAACCGGGACTAGAACCCGGTGTGCCAGCGCCACAGGCGGAGGATTAGCCTATTGAGCCACGGCACCGGCCTATGATTTAATCTAAATTCTAAAGAATTCTGATAGTGTTTCCCTTCATACATGGTTCAAAATCCACAATAGCTTCCTTTAACTCAGCAAATAAAGCTGAAACATTTCAGCTTATCGTTCAGACTTGCACCTGTCTGCAACTACTTTCTAGCTTTCTTTCTTCCCTTCTCAACCTTTTCTGTTCATATACTACCATATTTTTCTCCTGAACTGTCACCTAATAAGACCTGATTCTTATCTATCCCCAGGCATCGGGCCATTTTTACCTTTTATTTCTGTAGCTAAAGAGAATTTCAATCTTTGAGTTAGCTATTTCTGTGCACATACAACATGACTCACTAATGCCTCGAGTACCATTTACTAGCTTGGATATCACTTAGTCATTCTTCCCTACCAAGATAGCAATCGCCTTGAGGAATTAGGCTGTCTACATTAGGATCACTTTCTTTTTTCTTCTATACAGCACTCCAGTTGAGCTTTGCATGTAAGAACTTACAGCAAATCTTTGATGAGTAAGAGAATCAAATTGAGAGGCAGCACTTTATTCACCTCCTGAATCATTCTTTGGAATCTTTTGTGAAGCACCAGCTGAGATCATGAATTGTCATAGCTCAAGCTAGATATAGATATAGATGTAGATACAGATATAGATACATAGATACATAGATATGTTGTATTTTATGGATCCTTATGTTTTAATAACTATAAACTAGAGATATTTATTTTATTCTCTCCATGGTATTCTGTACAGTTCTAGCTTTTTTTCAGATTGGAAGTTCTGTGTCTTCCAACAATAAAACATTCATGGCCTCAGTGACATCCTATAGCAAACAAATAAGGTGATTATGACTTCAGTGAGTCACAAGCGCATTGCCATAAAGGTAACATTACAGAATGCACACTCAGAAACAAACAAAAGAGCCATGAAGTGCTACTTTTACCTTTTAACCTTGTCTTTTCTTACAGAAAAATTCCATCTCATGCTTTTTTTTAGCATAAAAATCATGAACGTTCAGGAGGAAAAAATACCCTCCAAGTTTTTTTTTTTTTTTTAAGACTCCTTTATTTATTTGAAAGTCAGAGTGATGGGGAGGGGTGGACAGATGGTGACAAAGAGAGACAGAGAGATAGAGAGACAATGTTCCATCTGCTGACTCATTCTCCAGATGGCCACAACAGCCTGCCTGGGCTGGACCAACCCAAAGCCATGGACGTGGAATTCCACTTGGGTCTCCCAGAGGGGTAGCAGGGGCCCATCCACTGCTTTCCCAAGTACATTAGCAGAGAGCTGAATCAGAAGCAGAGAACCTGTGACTCAAAGTGTCATTCCAATAAGAAATGCCAACATCAAAAGTGGTAGTTTAACCTTCCGTGCAACAAAGGAGGCATCTACTTTTAAATCTCTTTGTATTTTTATTGGACCCTGTATTTTAGATTTTTATCACATTAACTAGTTAAATAACATAATAAATATCTATTTTCCCTTTCCTTCATTCAACCAAAAAAAAATTCACAAGTTCCATTTTTGTACTAGACCCTAGCCTTGACACTGGAGATGTGAAGTAAAGTAAGGCAGAATCAAGCCATCAAATTAATTGCTTATGGCTTCAGGAAGAGAAGTATTTAAACAAATGAGGACAATCCATTGTTAGATCCTCTGAAATTTCACTAGTGCTTATCATATACAATGAAGGGTAATATTAAGCTGAACCTTATGAAAATGTGGTTCCCTAAGAAGGAATCAACAACTATAACTAAAGAGAGGGATAATGAGAAAAAAAGTCTTGAATGATGAATTCATATTCTGTAAGACCAAGAAAAATGAAGATGCTGTCCATCTTTGACCTGTTTGCCCTCAGACTCATTTCATCCCTCCTTCTTTTGTGTCAAAAATGAATGACCACTTTAGGTTAAAGTTAGCCCAACTGAGCCACTATCTGGGGATTGGAAGTTGCAGCACTTCTGTGTCTCTGGATGTGTCTTAAGTAGTGTCTCTGTATCTTCTCAATGGTTACAATTCCTATCGGACAAACTCATTGCCATCTCTGCTTCTTCCAAGTGACCCTAAGCCCTGAGGCTCTGGTAATCATCTTCCTCCTTTGTCTCTCTAGTTTAGGATTTGCAATGTACTTTTGCTGTTGTGAATCTTAGCTGTCCCACTGTGTTCAGCTTTTCAAGTTTTGAAAATCACCCACCACAAATTACTTCTGGTTGATGAGTGAAAAATATTTTCTATATTAAGGACAAATTCTAAATGATCAAAGATTATTTTCCCAATTAATTGCTTAATCCACATCTGCCTTGTTGGCAGGAAATCAAGTTCTTCTTCCTCCCTCTGCTTATTTTTTTTTTCATTAACCCTGAGGAATGATGCAATTCGGAAATGTGTTGGCTTAGAAAGGAAACAGGCCAACTCACGGTTAAAAACCAATACTACAGATGGACCAACAGTTTGCAACAATGTATGGCATGCTATGTTGTCATCTCACCTATACAAAATCCAGCATAAACCATCAGTGTATATGTCAATAAAGATCATATTTTTCCTTAAAGCTGTTTGACCAAGATGCCGCTATCCTAATGTATATGTCTTTGGGCTGTTACACTTCGCAGAGGTCTGTTGTTCCCATGACTGCTAGAGAATGAGTGACTGGCACCAAGCCCACATCCTGCAGAACTTATTTCCTTGTCTTTTTCTGAGTTCACAAAAAGGTGAAGCCTTCTAACTATTAGACTTGCACACAGAGCGGCCTATGCAACTCCTTTCCCCTAGACAATCGTTCTACTCACATACCTTCCTGAGAAAGGCTGCTTGGTACTGCCTTTAGGAAATTGGCCCCTGATTCCAAAGTATCTGACCTCCGAGATTTTTTTTCAATGATATACAGCTTATTTCTGTCCCGTGAAGCTTACCTCTTTTCTAAAGGTAAACAAACAAACAAAAACAAGATTTGTCAAAAGTAAAATATAAGCCCTCTCTTATTAAGTTTCCTTTACCTGAAATCTTTTGATAAAGGGAAACAGCCATTCTAGAAAGAGACACAGAATTCTAAGACACTAAGGGCTACTTGGGGAATTATAACTATATGTGACTGAATAATAGATGTAGGCTATGAGGCAAAGGAAAAATGAGAGCAAAGTAGGGGCAGAACAAAAAAACAGCCATCCTTGCATTAAGTTTAATTCATACATATTTTTGTATCCTCTGTACACAATATTTGCTTTTTATCTTTAACAAAAACTGTTATCTATTTATTTTGTAAACATGGTCTATCACAGCACAACTTGGTTGTCAGCCTCAGTTCTAGGTTCTAATATTGGCATTAATTATTGATCTGGCCTGAGGAAGGTGCACTATGTTTGACACGTTGCCATGAAGTATTGTTAATACGGGGAGTGAGAACCAAGGCAAGGAGAAAAGGCAAGATTTATCAAAGTGTGTGTATGTAAAATAGTTCTGTGCTTGGCTAAATATATAAGTATTATAGAAAAGTATACTTCAGAAATATAAGAAAAAGGTTAATTACTAAAATGCTGTGATAGGACTAAAAAATAAGGGAACAAATATTTCCAGGAAATAAAAAGATAAGAGCACTGACACCAGAAGAAGAGATACCTGGAGGACAGACTTCTCAGGGGTCAAAGTTCATTCCTGACTATAGATCACTATCCATATCTACCCTTCAGAGATCTTCCTTCCTTCAGGACGAGCATTTGAATGATTTCCAACCTAGGAAAGACAGTGCCATCCCTGCCCAACCTCCCTGATTCCTTCAGAGACAACGTGACCACATGAATTGATCAGCTGGCGATTTGCACTCCTCTAAAACAAGCTTCACTCATCCCAATTGCTATGCTTTTCTAGTAACTGAGAAGTTTTAAGCTTAGCCAAAATATTTTGCAGGTTAATCTTCTACTAAGAACCATCTCTTGGTCACTGTACTCTTGATGACCTACTTGATTAGGATTAAGAGTTCAGAAAAATATTTTATACTTACCACATTATAAATTTATAAGGACTCTTACTAGAAAACATAGATACCAGCCTTTTTACCCAGATATCCTGACTCCATGGATCTGAGTGTAGCTAGAGAATCTAGACTTTAATGAAGTGTTCAAAGAAAATGCTGATAGAGTGTATCCATAGAATGTGCTGATAAATCACCAAATTAAAAAAAAAAATCACAACTATTCAGATATTTGGGTTGGAATAGCTGACCTTTTTATCAATGACATGATAGTAGTGTCCCTGAGTATTTTTCAATAAAAAATTAGATCTAAAAAACTGTAATATTACATTTTCTAAAGAACTCCAGGGAGACTACATTTTTCAGGATCAGAAAATTTTTCATCACTTTAGATAGTCAACATCTTTTTCACATGAGAGACAAACATGACTTCCAGAGCAAAGCTTTGCATGCTAGATAAATAAATATAGTATCTACTTATCTAGTAAACTTCAGATTCAGGTGGAATCAATTCATGTACGGTTAATATAAAGAGACATAGAAGGAGAAAGAGAAAGTGAGCCTCTGTTTATTTATTTTTATTTCTCCAGTGAAAACCGATAAATTACCCTGAATGCCCTTTCTAAGAGGTTATTTTTATTTTAAATAACTGGATTATGTTCCTCAAACTCACTAATCATTAACTTTTTTTAAAGATTTATTTATTTATTCAAAAGTCAGAGTTACAAAGAGAGGGGGAGAGGCAGAAAGAGAAGAGGCAGGCAGAGAGAGAGAGACAGAGACAGAGTCAGAGAGAGAGAGAGAGAGAGAGAGAGAGAGAGAGGTCTTCCATCCAATGGTTCACTCCCCAGTTAGCCGCAATGGCCAGAGCTGTGTGCTGATCTGAAGCCAGGAGCTTCCTCCGGGTCTCCCACATGGGTACATGGGCCCAAGGACTTGGGCCATCTTCTACTGCTATCCCAGGCCATAGCAGAGAGCTGGATTGGAAGTGGAGCAGCCGGGACTAGAACCAGCGCCCACATGGGATGCTGACACTTCAGACCAGGGTGTTAACCCGCTGTGCCACAGAGTCAGCCCCAACATTTTTTATTTCTTAAGGTTTTGGTTTGTAATTTCCAAGAGGCAGAGAGAGACATAGAGTTCCCACCTCCATTGATTCACTTCAGAAATGTCCACAACAGTTGGTTGGCACTGGGCCAAGCTAAATCTGGAAGTGAGAGAATGGCTATTCAATGAAATATTACTCAGGAAATAAAACCTATGGATATAACATGAATCAAAAAACAATATTTTGAGGGAAAACTAAATATAAAAATCATAAATGTATAATTCCTGGGGCTGGTGTTGTGGTGTAGTAGATTGGACTGCTGCCTGTGCCACCTTGGCACCCTGGCAACCCATATGGGCACCTGTTCAAGTCCCTGCTGCTCCACTTCTAATGCAGCTCCCTGCTAACAGCCTGGGAAAACAGTAGAAAATGGTCCAAGTGGTTAGATTACTGCCTCCCAAGTGTGAGACTTCAAGGAGGACCCCAGCCTCGGTGTGGCCCACCTCAGGAGTGAACGAGTAGATGGAAGCCCTATCTCTGTGTCTTTCCCTCTCTCTCTCTAACTGTGCCTTTCAAATAAATAAATAAATTGTTTGAAAAAGTTTTGAATTAAACAAACTGTAAGTGCCTAAAAATTCAAGAAAAGGAAAAACTAATCCATAATTTAAAAAGAGAAGTGATTGTCTCTGGGAGAGTTTTGAGGCCAGTGTCATAGGGACTATTCTGAAGTGAAAGTGACATTCTATACATTGATATTGGTTTGTTACAGAACTGTGTGCATCGTCAGGCAGAAATCACATCAAAACTCTAAACATACTAAAATACAATTAATAAATTTCACATCCCCATATTTGGGGAAAAATATATTGCTATCTGCTATTTGCTCTAGACCAAAATAAGTTTCTTGATGGACGGGTAGAATGAGAGCTATAGCTCAAGTAATTCAGTTCCTGCCATTCAACAGAGAAAACTGGATTGAATTTTCAACTCTTGGTTTTAGTTCCTGGCAGTTGCAGGTATTTGGAGAGTGAATCAGTGGATAGGATCTCTCTCCCTACCTCTATGGAATTCTCTCTCTCTCTCTCTCAAATGAATAAATAAAAAAATAATAAATCTGTTATTTTTTAAACATAAATAAAAATGTAATGATAGATGATAGGTATACACATATTACCCGTAAAATCAATATTTATTGTATATTTGAAAATTCCATAATAAACTCCAGAGGAAAGTTTGGACAGATGTTGCAAAAGAAGATACACAAAATAAGCATTGTAAAGATGTTCACCATCATTACAATCAGAAAAATGTGAATTAAATCACAATGAGATACAATTACATAGCTACAAGAATGGCTAGAAATAAAAAGACTGTTATGAGGAAGTGTTCATGATGTTGTGAAGTAACTGGAACTCTCATTCATTGATGACAGAAGTGTAAAATTGATCATCCATTTTCAGATAACAATTTGACAGTTTCTTAATTCCTGCTCAAGGATTCCATTCTAAGGTGTATAACTACAATATAGTAAAACATATGTCCATGAATCCTCACAGTAACTTTGTTCACAATAGCCATGATCCAGAAGCAAACAAAATGCTAACAACTGCTGAACGAATAAACATATTTTGGAATATCCATACAAATGTATGCCACCAAGGAATAAAATGAAGAGAATTTCTAACATATATATCATTATGGACAATGCAAAATCATTATTTTGAACAAAGAGGCCAAAATTAAAAGAGTATATTAATGTTAAAGTCTAGAATACTGAATATTTAGTCTAGAATACTGAATATTTAGTATTAAAAAAACACTGAAAAGCGGATGGTACTGTGGTGTAATGGGTAAAGCCGCCGCCTGCAGTGCCAGCATCCCATATGTGTGCTGGTTCAAGTACCGGCTGCTCCACTTCCGATCCAGCTCTCTGCTATGGCCTGGGAAAGCAGCAGAAGATGGCCCAAGTCCTTGGGCCCCTGCACCCATGTGGGAGACCCGGAAGAAGTTCCTAGCTCCTGGCTTCAGATCAACACAGCTGTGGTCATTGCAGCCCTTTGGGGAGTGAACCAGTGGATGGAAGACCTCTCTCTCTCGTCGCCTCTCCTCTCCTCTCCTCCCTCTCTGTCTCTCTCTCTCTCTAACTCTGACTTTCAAATAAATAAATAAATCTTTAAGAAAATAAAAAGAAAGAAAACACTGAAAGTGGACCGATTGCAAAGAAGGTGAATGACATCTTCAAGATGTTGCAGCTGCTCTGTATCTTCTCTGTAGTGATGTGCACATCCACAGTTGGGAATATTTTGAGTGGTAAAGCCAGGGACAGTGTTCAGCTGTGAAGGGGAAGAGCGCGCAGCTACTGCAGCCCTTTCTCACTGTCCTCTGCCTCCCCAGAGAACAGAGGTGTGCTTGACGTAGAAATGGCCTCTATCATCACTGAGGGGAGACAGAGCAGGGAATGATCAAAGGAGAGAGAAAAGTCTACGTCAATGTCACTTAGGCCTGGCCTAGAATTTGAGTTTTTCAGGGTGACTATGTATCCCAGTTTGCCCAAGGTCATTTCCTATTTATGAATCCTGCCCTTATAAAATACCCCCTTTTTGCTAGCAGGATGTACCACTTGTACTATAAATATTATAGTTACCACACTTTGTACATATTCAAAACTGATTATCAGAATTATAATAAGGAAAATCAGTTGTTTCCTCCCAAGATTTTACTATTTCCTAAAATTTTAACTTCTGTAATCTATTCCCTCTTAAAAATTGGGAACACTTTTACAGATCATTTCTAGAATTTTCCAACCTGCCTGTATCTTTGGACAACGCGCCAACTTGCTAGGATTTAAAAACTCCAGAACAGTATGCTAAAAGCAGGTCAGAGCTCTATCCTTGCTAATGGCACAGTACTTGTGATTCATAATTTATAACCCAGCACCATCTTTCCATCTTTTCGGACTGGCTTCCACATTACATAGCAGAGTGTAAACTTAATTTTCATGTCCTTTAAAATTTGTTAGACATGTTTATTTATTTTTGTTCAGTATGGATATTGATATAATATCTGAGATTAATCATAAATTGTCCCCTAATATACTGACATGAATCAACTCCAAAGAAGAACTGATCTGCTCCTTTCTAGATCAAAATAGAACTGAATATTCCCTACCAGGACATCATCTTTGTTTGTCTTGTAGTTGCTTGCATGTTTGTTTCCATATTTCTGTTAAACTATGAGCTAAGATTATGTTGGTGATCCTCAGTATGTAACCTCATGCCAAGCAGAGGTATGGGTGTTTAATAATGGTTTGCAGGGTGCAATGAATTTATTTATTATCCACATGCATAAAATTAGGAGACAAAAACTGAGAGACTCATAGAGCCAAATACAAAGATTAAGAGAGACTGCACTGCCTGAAGAGGAAGTCTAGAAAACTTAGAATCTTGCATATTAATCACATTGAAGACAAACTTCGTGCAATAAACAATAGGACTCAGGGTAGCACTGCTATTTGCTATTTAACTCCCATTTAGGACAGATAACTACATTGGTGCTTAGTGTTGTTCCAAAGTATAAAGGAAGTCAAATTTAGTGAGAGGAACCCTTTACCTTAAAATGCCATAAAAACAAAATGACAACACATAGAGGTCAAGACAAATACAGGATATATTTTTGACACCACATCATGAAGATGCAGACTACATTAACATTGTTGTGCCCTTCTTTTGCTCCAGGTATTACTTTGTCCATGACATCAAATATAACTGCATGTTTAACTATGTTTCAAAAGAAAAACAAGAATAATTACTGAAACTATCATTGTTTTGACATTGTATTATTATTGCACCTAGTCACCAGCACTGGTTACTAAGAGGTAAATGTCTTGTATGCAGTGCACTTTCATAAGTCACTTTTTAATTACAAGTGTGCAAGTCAACCACAATATTAAATTGCTGGGGGAAAAGAAAAAGCAAGGATGATGCCTTATCTAATCTACAAAACACAATGATTAAGTGCCCTGCCTTCTGTAAGGTACTACAGAAAGTCAAACAATGAAATTTCCCATCAACAATTCTGTATTTGGCAAGGGAGAAATATTTAATGGCAACATCTGACAACGACACATGCATGAAGAAGCCTAGGGGAAATTGTGAAATGTACTTTACAAGGGCTTATTTTTTCTCTCCTGTAAGAAATCTATTGATTGGAGAGATTTTTTATAAGATTTGATGTAACTCATGCATAGTTTATAAAAAAACATACAAAATTACACTCTTTATTTATAATGTTGGATAATGTATTAGTTTTAGTCTTATTGTTTGGACAACTTATCCTGAAAATGATAAAAAAATAAAAACTCAAATTAAAACTCGATTGAGAATGAAAAGTGATACCATAACCCTAAAGTTTTTTCCTATAATATGTTATTACTTTAATAAAAATCTATGTTCTCCAACTGACCTATTTTTGCTTTGGTGGAAATTTTAGCTTCCACATAAGCAAAAGAAAGCATGGATAGGATGTTTTCACAGCTGGGCTTATATTTCAAATATTCACCATGGTTTGATTAGATAAACAATGACAAATAACTGGTATTAAGAAGTAACCAAAACTTGTATTTTTCAAATATTTCCCAGTTTGTTCAGGATTTTCACCAACTTGACCTTGGAGCTCCATTCTAAATGAGGCACTGTTATCTTCATTTTATAGATAAAGCAACTGAGGAATGGTACATTTAAGTAGGTGAAGTCACTAATTAGCATATAACAGAGCAGAATCAAGCTCAGGTTTTCTGTCTCTAAGAATCTGTTATTACTATTGTTGTAATTCATTCGTTATTAGAGTTCAAATTCACCATGTTCAGTTTGGAAAAGGAGACCAGAATGACAACTAACTACACAATGCAGCCAGAATTTTAGCACAGGCTTAGCTTCTATTAACACCAAAAATATCTGGAACATCATTGAAACATAGATTTATCATAACTTTAAAAGTTTTTGTGTCTGCCTTTGTCTTTATGGAAGTATCCATTTCAAAATAGACCACCTTATAAATAAGATTGTTCATAGACTACTAGCCTCATTTGAGGAAATGATTTAGGGTCTTGGATTTCTTGCTTGGGAATAAGAAAATGTATTCAAGATACACCATGGCTTACTTGGTTAATCCTCAGCATCCCAGGTTCTAGTCCCGGTTGCTCCTCTTCCGGTCCAGCTCTCAGCTGTGGCCCAGGAGGGTGGTGGAGGATGGCCCAGGTGTGTGGGCCCCTGCATGCACATGGGAGACCAGGAAGAGGCATCTGGCGCCTGGTTTCGGACCAGCACAGCGCTGGCCGTAGCAGCCATTTGGGGAGTGAATCAACGGAAGGAAGACCTTTCTCTCTGTATCTCTCTCTCACTGTCTGTTACTCTACCTGTCAAATAAAAAAAAAAAAAAGATCACCATTGTTTTTCTGCTTTTAAATGTAATCATATTCAAAATTTCAATATCACATTGCCTGTACTTTTTTGTAGCTGGGTTCTTTGCTTTTGTTGTTTTGTTTTGTTTTGTTTTGTTTTGTTTTTTTTCTGGCTTGTCCCATCAGGAAAGATTAAAGTTGGTATCCATATTACTATTGAAGCTGATAATTCTTCTACGTTTCTAAGGCCCCAGTGATAACACTTGAGGCCACTAAGGAATGACTGCTTTGACAGTAATCATATTAACGGATCTTGAAATTTGTCATGACACTGCCCCCAGGGGGCACACTTCACCACGTCTGGGACATTTCCCCTCTCCTCACACATATATCTTCCTTTTAAATTTTTAAAAATTTTTTTACTTTTTATTTGAAAGGTGGTGAGGCAGAAAAACAGACATATAAATGGAGTAGTTCCATCTGTTGGTTCACTCTCCAAATGCCCACAGCAGTCAGGGCTGGGCCAGGCTAAAACCAGGAGCCCGGAACTCAATCTGTATCTTCCATATGGTGGCAGTGACCCAAATACTTGAGCCATCTCCTACTGTCTCCCAGGTTGTGCAGTAGCAGGAAGGCGGAATCAGCAGCAGAGTTGGGACTCCAACCCAGGCCCTCCAATATGAGATGTGCATTGCAAGTAGCAGCTTACCGGCTATGCCAAACATCTACCCCATAAGAGTGGATTTTGAGGATACTAGATTGAGTGAAGAAAAGAGGACTACATAGAAAATTCAGTAGTATAGAATACTCTCTTATGACTCAAGATGTGATAGTCTGCTACCTAGAGCTGGCTTAATCAGCAGCTGTACATCATTCCTGGGAGGCAGCAGATTATGGTGCAAGTGCTTGAATTCCTGTCCGCAGAGACAGGACTTGGCCTGGTCAAAGCCATTAGCCTAAAACTCAATTCAGATCTTAGATGTGAGTGGCAGGGAGCCAAGTATTTGAGCCATCACCTATTTCTTCCATGGATGCCTATTAGCAAGAAGCCAGACTTGGAAGTTGTTCCAGGACTCACACAGAGACACTCTGTTATGGGTTGCAGGCATCCCAGGTGGTGTCTTTATCACTTAACAAATGCTCACGCCCATCTGTATCCCTTGACTCATCTATGATTATCCATTTTACTCCTCAAGTAGCTTCTCTCCCTTCTCCCATGAGCTGATGAACAAAACGAATGATTCTTTTCTCATTCCTATGATTAGGTTTTCAGCTTTTGCATTTTCTAATCTGCATACCACTTAAATCCCTGCACCCAATGGAACATGAATTGTCCCTCTGTTTCTGTATCTTTCTGAACTACAAATAAGAGAAGAGGCAAACAGAAGTAGTGAAAAAATTTCTAATTTGGGACCAGACATGTATTCAAATCTCTGTCTGTCACTTACTAACTGTGAATTTTAGCAAGTTATCTGCTTTTTTTTAAAGCGCCACTTCCACCTCTCTAAATAGAGAGGACTCAATGATAATCCTGCTGTAAAGAGTTATGAGAAGTATTCCATAATACTCTGCCATAAAAAAAGAATTAAATCCTGTCTTTTGCAACAAAGTGGGTACAACCGGAAACCATTACACTTAGTAAAATAAACCAGTCCCATAAAGAAAAATACCATATATTTTCCCTGATCTGTGATAACTAATAGGGTTCAAAAGAATGTAGTATATATGAACAAAATTGACATTTGGAGATTTAATTATTATGTATAGCCCTTGTCTCTTCTGTTGAGGAACAGTGTTTTTTTTTTTTTTCTTTTACTATTTGTTGAATAGTGGAGGGTTAAGCTTATGATTATAAAATAAAATAAAAGCATGTAATTGTAAAAATTAAAAGAAAGGAAGGAGGAGGGAAAGTAGGATAGGGTAGGAGATATCACTATGCTCCTAAACCTGTATGTATGAAATATACAAAACTTGTTCACCTTATAAAAAAAGAGTTGTGAGAAACAGTAAAATCACTAATCGAAGTGGGACATAATAATTTGATATAATTTTTTTCCAAATTATAATCAAATTAATATTATTCATGTGGCGGTGGTTCCCCGATCCATATATCCTCAGTTAATAATAAAACTCCTATGCTATGTACATTTTACATTGTATCCTAAGTATTTGTGTTTGTTCAAATCTCCTCTTTCAATAAGATGTTAGTTATTACGAAATTTATATTCTTAGCATCCTTACAATATCATACTTGTACCTAGGACATTTTATTATATATGAGCCAATTGAATGAGCACATATGTGTATGTATACTACACATACACTAAACTAAGTATGTGTCCAGTCTCTTGGATTTATAAAGGAAATAGTTATTTGCACAACTTTATAGATGATTAATGATGTAGGCTTGGGCCCTTCTCCTCAGTGATTCTCAAAAATATAATTTGCAGTTGGTCTACACTGAAAGTTTCTTATCCATATGCCCTGTGTGTACATATTCTACTGGTCCCCATAAGAAGAGGATGGTCATTTGGCCTAACAGTTAAGACACTAATAAGGTGCTCACATCCCATATCAGATAGCCACAGTTTGATACCAACTTCTGGCTCCTGAATTCACTTTCCTGGTAATGTAGTGATGATTCAAGTTATTAAGCTCCTGTTACCTGGTGGATGACCTAGATTAAGTTACCAGGTCCCAGCTTTGGCCACAACCAGGAACCCTTGTGAATATTTTGAGGAGTACACCAATAAATGGATGGGCTCTCTCTCTCTCTTTGAATCTCTAGTTCTAAAAAATGAAAAAACAGAAAATAGAAGAGGAGAAAATATGAACATTTGGATGGGAAAGAATTATTAAAGTAACTTTCCTTAAATATCTTGTGTACAGGATTTTCCTCGCTTAGAAGCCCCCCATCCATGCTGCTCTGGCTGGAGGTCTTTGAGTCTAATAAATCTTGCTTTTAAATCTAAAAAAAAAAAATTATCTTGTGTACATTTGTCGCTTTATTTCATTATCATTGTTAATATGCATTTTTTTACTGAAACTCACATGTATAATCAGAGAATTTTATAAGTAAGTTTGTCCATGTTGAACTAGTTAGCTATATTTGAGGAGATTATTTAAAGTTTTGGGTGTGTGGTCAAGAGCAAAATAACCTCTTCAAGGTGAAAAATGTTCATGGTGATAGAAACATTCACCTGCTTCTATCATAACAGATGGAAAACATATACCTAAATGCACTTGGATATATTTAGAAAAATTCACTGAAGCTGGGTTGGGTGCATCCCCAAAACTGAAGTATAACAGTGGTTTTTACCTCACATTGGATCCTGCTATAGAGTCATAAACTCCCATGGGCTACAACATGTCTGGGACCTTAGAATAACAGGCATGAAAAGTTTATTTTATTGTCTAGCATAATCTAGATGATTGATCCTATCTCTTGAATCTGCATGACTGCTAAGAGATAACTAAGGGGGGGGGTGGGTGCTGTGGCTTAGCAGGTTAAGCGACCCTCTGCGTCATGACCATCATATATGGGCTGAGGTTCAAGACCTGGCTGCTCCACTACTGATCCAGCTCCTTGCTAATTCACCTAGAAAATCAGTGGAAGATGGTCCAGCTCCTTGGGCTCCTGTCACCCTTATAGAACCAAAGGAAGCTCCTGGCTCCTGGTTTCAGCCAGGGCCACCCCAATCATTGTGGCTATTTGTGGAGTGAACCAGCCCAGCAGACGGAAGTTCTCTCTCTTTCTCTCTCTCTCTCTCTCTCTCTCTTCCCATCTCTCTCTCTTTTTAACATTGCCTTTCAAATAAATAAATAAATTTTAAAAAGAGGCAACAAAAGGGGAAAATATACATATCTTCCCGGACTTTGGTTTAATTTAAAACTAAGTGTCATCCATCTCCAAGTTATTCTTCACACTCTTCCTCTTAGAGCCAGGATCATTCCAAAGAAAGAGTTTGCTTGACAGCTGGAGCTTCTGAGAGTGCATTCCGGCTTTCCTCTGCAGCCCACAAAGGTTTCCCACACTGTCGCCCAGCTTTTGTAATTTTTATTTCTTCAGAAGCAAATTCTCATTTTTTTCTCTTTTATCTTAAATATTCCTGGCCATTTATGTCACTTAGATAGTCTTTGACATTTAAATTCACTAACAGTTCTATAAATTATAGCTTAAGCTTTTAAAAATAAACTATGCTACTTGATAACGCATCAAAAATCGTGATTTTATTTAAAAAAACTTATTCATAAAAATAATAGAAAATTATTTTGAAGGTATTCTAGAAGATTCAGTTAGGATTTCCTTCAAACATTGGGTTTTGTATTGTATGGATCTGGAAACACCACCTCTGTTTCCTGTACAAACGACTCAATGTCATTAAAACTCAGAATAGTACTTCAGAGAGCATCTGCCTTCTTTATTAACAAAACAAGAATGGGAGCATTACTGGATGAAGTAACACAGAGAGAACATTTAAGAGAAGAGAAGAGAACTGAGTCACCTAAAGTTGCATCCATTTAAGGGGGGCACAAAAGAAAAGAATCCAAGGAAGCAGAATAAAAATACCCAGCAGTGTAGATTTGCAAAGAGAACAAGGACTAGCGTCTTAGAAAGAGAAAGCGTTTTACTAAGTCTTACGCCTCACGTTTTTAAAAATAGCTTTCTAGAAACATATTTCAGGATCCTAGAGCTCTGACTGTATTTCCTGCCAAAGTGGGAAACTGGCCTCTAACAGCAGTAACAAAGTGAGTCACCCTGGGTGCTCTGTGCTTCAGAAGGAAATCTACAATACCCAAGACAAATAAACACATGTGTAGTAAATGGCCTCATTTCATGGATGTGTGTGATGAATTGCAAATTTAACATTCTTGAAGGTCCACAATAACAAATTTACATTAAAGAAAGCATGACACAGTCTTTTTGCTTATAATACACCCAACATAGATATGTTTGGACAGATTCCTTTTGCTCTGCAGTTTCTAAAACAAACACGGCAGTTGTTCATTTTCCACATTCTGTGTGCAAAGTCATCTTGAGTCGCGGCGCTCTCTCACACACCTACAGGCTCTAACAGTGCCCAGTAACACCCCTAGAATTTCTGTGCTTCCTTGTTCCCAGCATGCCCCACTGCTGAGACCTTTCCCATAAATCCTTCCTTGCTCTTTCCTGAAAAGTTCTTAAGCAGAATACCTGTTTTCTTTCACCCAATCACTAGAAAAGCGAAGGTAAGGCGCTTGATGACCAGAGTTGAAGATGGCTGGTGTACCAGAGAATATTTTCATCACAATTAAAGGTGGGTATAATCAGAATAGGAACAATGTTGGGGGGGGAGAAATACTGATGAAATACACCCTAGGCCCCTATAACCACCATTACAGTAACTCATCTAATTTGCATATGTGCTTGGAATATGCCAGGCCCTTGTCTAAATTGCTCACACACATAAATGCTTAGTAAGCACCCCAAGCCCTGTGGTGTAGGTGGCACAGTATTTTCCATCTCACAGCCGATAAAACAGGAACAGAACATTTGAGTCGCTTGCTGAGGTCCCACAGATTTGCAAGTTCAAATCCAGTCATTCCAGTTTGAGAGAGAATCCTTTTAGCCACAATAATCTATTACCACCCTGAGGAAGGGACACATTTCATCCTTACCAAGATAGTCTCAACTTTTGGCTATTAAACAGGAAAGTTGCTGATTCCTCCTGATATTAACTTCTCTAGACTTTGAACTTCCTGAGACTGGTCCAGTAGGGGAAACCAAGTCTGGCTCAGGTACGAGCCAGACTCTTTTTATATCATTTTGTATAATTTTGTGCACAATTTTGATTCAGCATGGAAAGCAGGTGGCTATAACTACATTTGCCCTCTGGAATTTTAAGAAAAACAAACAAACAAACAAAAAGCCAACATGTGAGACCATTTGAGAGCATTGTGGCCACATGATGCTTTCAAGTATTGCATAATCCAGCTTTCAACTCAATGGGCGTGCTCACAACATGAAAGGTGGGCACAGGTTCTGTTCTTTCACCTAATGTGGGGACTGCCCACTGCTGACATCACTGCCTATTCCACACCAGTTCAAACCCCATAGCGGTGTGTGTTGTGGCACAGAGGGTTGAGAAGCTGCCCGGGATGCTTGCATGCCGTAATTTGTGTGCTGGTTCAAGTCCCAGATACTCACTTCTGATCCTGCCCCCTGCTAATGTTCCTGGAAAGCAGCAGATGATGGCTCAAGTTTTTGAGCTCCTGCCACCCAAATGGGAGACAAAAATGGGATTCCCGGCACAGGCTCAGCTATTGTGGCCATTTAGAGTGTGAAAAGGTGGATGAAAGATCTATCTATATCATAGATAGATAGAAAAATATATATATATATATAGATAGATAAATTATAAATAAAAAAACCTTTCACCCCTTGTCCTGTCACAAGTATTTTTCGGAATTCTAATCAGTCTTCCATATCCAAGTGCTCCACCTGTGGATGGGCAGCAGTTAATCGAGCCGAAGTAGGAGAACTAAAGTATGATTTTGAGTCCTCAAAATGAACAAAGCCAAGTAGATTTGGTTTCCTAGGCATGAAATTAAAATATAGATAATGAAGACACAGCATGAAAGTATTCTATTTTCTTTATTTATAAACTTCTCTGCAAAATTATGCTTTCTGGAATTTTATCTTATCCGTAATTTTGATTGATTATAAGTCATGATCTAGGAACTCAACTCACATGCATGTCACTGGAAAACATAGCTTGAAGATTTCAAATGCCAGGTCATTCAAGATTCCTCAAACTCTTCCAAAGATCATGCCTTCAAAGAGTAGGCCTGGGGGCCAGTATTGGCACAGCGGGTTTACCCACCTCCTGCAATGCCTGCATCTGATTTGAGTCCTGGCTGTTCCACTTCCAATTACCTCCCTGCTAACGTACTTGGGAAAGCAGCAGATGATGGCCCAAGTGTTTAGCCTCCAGCCAACTACATGGGAGACCTGGATGGAGTCTCTCTCTCTCTCTCTCTCTCTCTCCTCCCTCCCTCCGCTCATTTGTCACTAGGCCTTTCAAATAAATAAAAATAAACAGGAAGGAAGGAAGGAAGATAGGAAGAAAAAAAGGAAGCTTAGTCCAGAACAGGAAATAAGACGTTACAGTTCTTGATTTTCTCTCACTTTGTCTAGGGTCTCTACATTCACAACAAAATAGGTATCTTTAATTTGAAATTTCTGTAAGCTATTTTCATTATGCTCTCGGAATTATGCATCTGTTTAACATTTGACCACTATTTTTGGTTCCTGTCAATAGAAAACTCTAAATCCAGACCAAAGCATTGATGCTTTAAATTTTCTATGCTGTGTTTTGCCTAGTCCTCTCATTTCTTTGTTTCCTCTGATTTTGCATTCCCTTTCAATTCTTGCTTCTCATTTCGTCTAATATAACTGATTCAGATTAGTTCTCAGAGCAGACTTTCTTCATTTTTATTTCACTTGGAGCAACATAATTTAGATGCTGTGGATCTGTCTTCTCTTTAACAGTCTATTCTATAAATCATACCAAAGAAACGTAACCAAATATACAAATATATAACCAAATATATAAGTAAATATGCATACATTATGAATAATTGGAAATTCAAAGCAATCAGTAGGACATGGGAGGCAACTCGATCCCTTAATAAATACAGAATGCTTGGCCTATGCTACTGATGTCATCAACTTTGTTCCTATTATTTCAACATATGTCTTAAGAAAATATTATGGTCCTGGCTAATGAACAGTAATGAATTTGAATGAGCAGTTAATACTGGCAATGTGGCAGTGGCATTAAAGGTAATGGACATGGGCAGTTTTATCACTTATGAGGTAGAATTTAATTTTTGTTCTCAATAAACTTTAGACATAAAGATGCTATAACTCCAATTTCACAATTTCTGCTAAGAAATTTTAAAGATACAAAATTTAAGAAATAACAGCAAAAAGGTCTGCTCAGTTGTATGGTGATATAAAATAAAGAATGTCTTGCAACATTTAAGAACATCCACAATATCACTCAAAAATATGTTTCCCTTTCTGTGGCTTATTTTCTATTGTTACTTGCAATTTCATGGTCTTAATTTTCTCCCAAGAAGTTTCTATTTTTATTCCAGATGCTGAATATTACATATGATTGCCTCAGATAATGACATTGAGTTATATTTTTAGTTATATTTTATTATGCTTTTGCCAGGAATGTTCATAGACCACATACCTAAAGGAGAACCCATGGAAGTACCTTTTTGACCATACAGCATAAAATAAGTGCAAGGTGTTTTTCTTTATATACTCTCCAAAGTACTGCAATTCTCCATATGGAGTATTGACAAATGTATTGAAAATGTTGGCAACCTGTACCTCCTTACGGAATTTTCAAACTAAAGTTCCAGGGTTCAAAGAATCACCCTCTTTGGTGTGCCCACTCACCTGCCATATCTAATATTGTTTTCCTTTTTCTAAAGCTTTTGGTTTGCATGATTTGAGAATAAGTGGAAGCAGAGCAGAACTGTGGCAATAAACAGAGAAAAAGCAAGAAAACGATCCAACTGATTTATGTGTGGCATTTACAAGTTTGATTGCAAAAAGTAATTTTTTTTAAATTTTAAAAATAAGAAGGAGGGGTGGGAGTTTGATGCTATGGTTAAGTTGCCACTTGAGATACCCTCGTCACATATTGGGATTGCATGCATCTGAATCACAGCTTCACTCAATTCCAGCTCGTGCTGATGTATACCCTAAGTAACAGCAAGTGATAACCTAAGTAGTTGGATCTACACTACCCACATGGGAGAAACAGACTGAATTCCTGGATCCTAGCTTCAACATGACCCAATCTTAGGCGCTGTGAGAATTTGAGGAATGAATCAGTAGATGACAAATTTCTCTCCTCTTTGTCTCTCACACATTCGGTGTGTGTCTCTCTCTCCTAAATAAAAATTAAATAAATAAATCTTAAAAATGTTTAAACAATAATTGGGATGCTAGTGTTGTAGCATAGCAGGTAAGCTGCTGCCTGCAATGCTGGCATCCCATATGGGCCACTCCACTTCTGATTCAGCTCCCTGCTAATGCACGCAGGAAAGCAGAGGAAAATGCCTCAAGTAGTTAGACCCCTACACCCAAGCTCCAACTGTTACAGTCATTTGAGGAGTGAACCGGCAGACAGAACACCAATCTCTTTCTCTCTCTCCTGCTTCCTCTCCCTCTCTATAACTCTGCCAATAAATTTTTTTAAAAAAATTAATAACAATAAAAAGGAATAAAAGCAAATGTGGAAAGAAAAGGAGAAGAGAGAAAGAAAAGGGGGAGAAGATGGTTAGGAGGAAGGGTGAAGAACAAGAGTAGCAGAAAATCATTTGAGATCCCCAGATTCTTAATGAAATGTTGTTAGAAATTTAAAGTGTGTGAATGGTCTTCTAAGAGTTCCTAGAAATTCATATTATGAAAAAACTATATATGAATTTTAAAAAACCTTTGCATTACAATAAACTTATCTTTTAATTCGATTTTTCCACAAATATTTTGAAGTTTCCTCTTGTAATTATTGGCTGTGTAATGACATAAAAGGTAAAAGATTGGTGTAATTGTCCCAAAGATAAAGATATTATATAAAGTTGAGAGGCCAGCGCTGTGGTGCAGAGGTTTAATGCCCTTGCCTGAAGCACTGGCGTCCATATGGATGCCAGTTCAAGACCCGGCTGCTCCACTTCTGATTCAGCTCTCTGCTATGGCCTAGGAAAGCAGTAGAGGATGGCCCAGGTTCTTGGGCCCCTGCACCCACATGGGAGACCCAGAAGAAGCTCCTGGCTCCTGGTTTCAGATCAGTGCAGCTCCGGCCATTGCAGCCAACTGGGGAGTGAACCATCGGATAGAAGATCTCTCTCTCTCTCTCTCTCTCCTCTCCCTGTTTAACTCTGACTTTCAAATAAATAAATAAATCTTTAAAAAAAAAACTTGAAAGAAGAAAAGAAATATTTTGGTGCTTTCGTCCTTTTCTTAGTCATATAAACTTTTCATTCATATATTAAAATATTTCACTTAATTTTCGGATTTCTAAAAACTCTGTACCTTTTATCTTCCCCTACGTTATTGTTACAGTAACATCACCATAGCAATAACAGCAACACACAAACACACACAGAAAACCACCTAATGTCAATGGTTTCCATCACAAAAATTCATGCAAATAAACAAAAACTGTTATCTTTTAAAATGTAGACCAAGTAGAGATCTGTGCCACAGTCAGGCTGAAGAGAAAAGTGGGCTAGGGCATGGCCATACCCAAGGTACAGGGAGAGAGGGCAAAAGCTCTGGTGGCTCAGGTACATTTTCATGAAAGAAGAGTACATCACTACTAATCACTATCCATCAGCTAGATCAAGTGAGGTTGGCATCACTGGCTGAGGAAGGAAAATCCTCTCCTAAGGATGAACAATGAAAACCACACAGTCATGCAATTGTGGAAGACAAGGAAGACAAGGTGTATTTCATTGGGAATGGCAGGATACAGAAAGAAGAGAGAGAAAGAGATCTTACATCCAATGATTTACTCCCCAAATGGCCACGATGGCCAGGGCTGGGGCAAGCAGAAGCCAGGAGCCTCCTCTGGGTCCCCCACAACAGAGGCAGGAGCCCAAGGATCTGGATAATCTTCAGCTGCTCTCCCAAGGACACCAGCAGGGAGCTGGATCAGAAGCAGAGCAGCTAGGACTCGAACTAGCGCCCATATGGGCTGCTGGCAATGCAGTCTACAGCCTAACATTCTACACCACAGTGCCAGCCCTGGAAATTGATTTTTTGTTTTTTGTTTTTCAGAAAGCTATTATTTAATGAATACAAATTTCACAGGTACAGCTTTAGAAATATGGTGGTTCTGAAGTAGGCAGCCATATAGGTTAAAATCGATTAGGTTTGTGAGCTGGAAGACCACGCCTTCACCACGCCCCTGTGTGACCTCACGCCTTACCTGATACCTCTGCCATGCCCCTGTGTGACCTCACGCCTTACCTGATACCTCTGCCATGCCCCTGTGTGACCTCATCCCCCTGCCTGGCCACACCTGGGTGCCCACCAGCCAATCAGGTTAATTAACCACTCCCCTTTGGAAGTGGGTTAAAAGCCTAGGACACAATGTGTCTGGCTCTCTCTTCTTCCCTGGCCTCTTGCCAGGAGGGGGCTTGCTGTAGCCCTGTGCCTACAGGGCACATGGTCTTCAGGCCACGTGCTCTAGGCTTCCTGGCCTAGATGCTCTTCTACGTGGCTGGTTCCTGGTGCTCGGTATGAACCCAGATTTACCTCCCTCTCTTAAATAAAGCAATCACTCTCCTATGCATCTTTCTCACTAAATAAAAGCTTAGAACATACCATGCTGCCTCGTTTATCTGTGCCGGTATTTAGAATTCTTCTCTAAATATTAGGCAAGAACCCTCCTGGGCTTATTAATATCGGGGATTTAGTAATAAGCCTGTGGTGAAATCGTAAGGCACCCCAAATTCCGGTAGCATATGTAGCACCCCGGATAGCATTTCTAGGGAACTTTAAGGGGCCACATTTCAGTGTAAATTTTAGGGGGTCTTCTCTGATTTCAGTTCTTTGCCGCAAACCCACTCTCCCACCCCCAATCCCATCCCACCTCCTACTTGCTCTCCCACCCCATTCTCCATTAAGATTAATTTTTAATTAACTTCATATACTTAACTTTACAAACAGAAGGCCAACTCTATACTAAGTAAAGATTTCCACAATTTGCAACCCCCCCACACATGCAAAGTATAAAGTACTGTCTGAAAACAAATTTTACAGTTAATTCTCATAGTACAGCACATTAAGGACAGAGGTCCTACATGGGAAGCAAGTGCACAGTGACTCCTGTTGATGATTCAACAGTTGACACTCTCATTTATAATGTCAGTGATCACCCGAGGCTCTTGTCATGAGCTGCCACACCCTGGAAATTGTAAATTAATATCCTATAAGGTTAGTGGTTTCCAATTAAAAACAAGTATCAATAATTCATTTTCAATAAATATGTCCAAATTGATATTTGCCAACCATTTTGAAAGCATCTTTGAATGATTCAAAAGCATTTTTGAAATCATTGTCCTTAGACTGTGCATTCAAAATGTGGAATTTAAATACTCAAAAAACATGGAGTTCTGTGGTGATATTTTTTCTCTCTAGCATTTAAATTCCTCCAGCATCAAAAAGTGTTATTTTTGTACCTTTAAAAGCAACCTCAGGCCTTTCTATATGGAATTCACTTACAAACAGTAATATTTATTCCCCCCTGTTGCTGGCACCATAAGGTGAAAAGTGCTTCTCAGAAGTCGACTCACCACTAATGGGAATTTTTAATCAGGAAATGTTGTTGCGCTAATCTAATAGACTTTAAGTTAAGACCTCAGTGTCACTGAAGCCTAAAATATCCCTGCAGTTCCACATATAGAAATCTCTGAATAATGCAGTCCATCCCTAAAGAGGTATTATGCAAATGAGTGCATTTAGTTAATATGTACTGTAAACAGATCACTACTTCTTTCTTCCTTTCTAAATCACAGCAGAGATTAGAGCTGTAATACTCTTATTGCCTAACAAAATAGCTAAATATTTAAAGAAGATCGGCAGAGAGCTCCAAGCCTGACAAAACACCCCCTTGAATTTGGATTGAGCTTTTCTTGCAAAGGTCAAGGCATCTTCCCACATACTTTCTTCCTAATTCCCCAAAGAATTGTGTCTTCTAGAAACATAATATCAAGTAACAGGAGCTTTCTCTGGCCACTGAGAGATTATTGACTATCTCACACTCTCATATTACCAAATTCCAACTCAGTAATCACTGACAAATGAAGGAGTAGCAGTCTCATGTAACATAAATTGGAAAACTCAAACGGAAGCTGCAGAATCATTATCTGAATGTAGTTGATTGTTTACTTCTGATTTAGAGTCCTCACAATGAGCTAATGTCAGTCTCCATTAGAATTCCTCCCTGCCACATTGATAGATTTTTACTACCAGCAAAAGATTTCAGGTGAGAATGAAAACTGAATAATGATCTTTTCATTTATCTTTTAAATCTTTATTGAATATGGTAAAGTAGCATGCAATTGCCTTGGTTATATCATTTTATAGGGTTGATTTTTACAATCACGTTTTTGATCCATGTCATAAAAGCTGGGTAGGATTGAAAGCAAAGCTTTTCTTAATAATCATGCAATTGAGCGAACAAGGCAGCCTCATTAAACATGTCCAACAACCCCTTGGGATGGTGTTTTTCATTTGTTATTGAATTAAAGTGGTAGGTTTCCTTATTGTTCAGAATGAAAGGACTACAGTTTTGTTATTGAAACAGAAAGTCTTGCAGCTTTACACATGGGAAAGAAAAGTGGGAACAGACAAACCCAGAACGGACACTCTCGGAGGAAGGGGGGACTGAATCTAACACGTTACAGCTTCTTTAGAGAGGGAATCAGCCTCTGGGCAGCACAGAAAGGCAAATTTTAAGAGAGCAGGAAACGTTCAGCTTAGAGTGGAGCGGCAGGCTATAAGTTGGCTTTGTCAGAGGGTCTTCAGTGTTCCTACTAATGGCCATTCTGACATGCCATGGGTACAAAATAGATGGTTGTCCTTGAGATATGGGGAAGTCTGTAATGTACCAAAGTTTTCCAACACCCCGCACCCTGTGAGGCAGCATAGGTAGGTAAGTCATGAGAAAAGTGGATCGTGCCAGGAAATCTGAGATGTTGCCTTATATACCCATCAGGTCTCCAAATACCCATTTCACTTCTTTGTCTCTCATTTATGACATCTGTCTATTTTATTGCTGCTGTTTTCCATAAATGTTTTTCATTGAAATGAATCCTTTTTTGTTTTTGTTTTCTTACATAAATATTTCAATTTTTTCTATTCTTTCCCCATTTTTTGCCCAGTATGACAAAAAGAAAAACAGGCATTAATCTGACCTTTTACTTGCTACTGATATTTTCTTTAACATTCAATTCTTTGCAGACACATAGGGTTGTCTAAGTAACCAATATAATTTGTGACAGAAGTGAGAAAAATATCAAGCTGAATTTAAGAGGTATGCTTCTGTCTTCATCAAAATTCATCAAATGTTTGCCAAAAAATATTATATGGCTAAGGTTGAATCAGTAATTTTAGCTGATCCTTGTCATGGTTTATACAATAGCATTATTATTCTCTACATTACATTCTAAAGTATTTTACAAGCACACATGATGGGCCATGATTAGCAAGTATTGCAAGGGTTTTAAGCCTTAAGTCTGTTGAAACAAAAAAAATGACCAAAATAAAAATCAAATTCTGTTGTGTGAACAAAGGCCATTCCTCAAAAAAGATATGTTTATATGCTATGCTAACCCCAAATTTATTAATATTATTAGGAAACATGTTCTTTTAAGATATAATTAAATTAAGGATATTGAAATGAGATGATCATCTTGAATTACCCTGGTAGGAAGAAATATAATGACAAGCATCCAGAAGAAAGCCACAGAGACACAGAAACACATCGGAAAAGCAGTGTGAAGACAGAGGCAGAGATCTGTGTGATGTGGCCATAAACTTAGGAGGACAATGGGTGCCAAGGGTGACCAGATGTCAGAAGAAGCAAGGAAGGATTCTCCCCCTAGAATCCCCAGGGACAGAGGCCTTGATGACACCTTGACTTTGAACTGAAGGCCTCCATATCTGTGAGAGAAGTTTTGCTGTGTTCAGCCATCAGTTCGTGGTAATTGTTAGAGCAGTTAATAGGACACAGTTATCTGAAAAAAAAAAAAAAATGCTGTGTGTGTGTCTGTGTGTGTATCTGAAGACCTTCTGTATGAATTAAGAGATAGATATGAGTACATATGAAGACCCTGAGATAGACTGAAATTAGCATTTCATTTTATGGTTATTTATAAGCTTTTCCCGAAAGCACATTAGCCACATCATTTCCTTTGATGCTGTATATAAATTTTCTTCAAGTTCCATTTATTCTTCTATTTCTAATTTGTGATTCTCCACCTTGTGTCAATGAGCAAAATAGAGAGGCAGGTCTCTGTCTGAGTGGGACATTTCCAACAGAAAACATTAGGCTTATTTCTCCTCAAAAATTAGGATTAAAATCCCAAGATCCATGACCCTCCCGCCTGATCTAAAATTCCTTTTTCTCCTCCACTGATCTACAAGTAGATTCTTAATGCAGGCAGGGAAGGACAAGGAGCCCTGAAGAAGAATGAGGCAGCCACCAGATGAGGCTGCACTAGCTAAGGGCCCTGGCCATTGCAGGCCTGTTTATGTACTCCATGGACTTCTCATGCAGTTCCTCAGGCTCTGATTTGGGAGTGGCTCAGTTGCACATCAGTGTATCTATGCAAAAGGGTTATTCTGGCAGCTGACCCCTGAATGGGCCACATCCAGTTCTAAAGGTTTTTACCTTATTAGCATATGAAGCCACCAATCAGAGGAATTTCCCCATATAAAAACCCCTAGACATAACCTCTTCCTAGGCAAACCCTTTTAGGACCTCTCCCAGCTTCCAGGAGCTTTCTCTTTTTGCTTAATGAATATCCTTCACATTGTTCACTCTTTCCCTTGGTATGCCTAATTCTTCATGGTCACAAGACAAATAACCCAAAGGAGAAAAAGGGCTGTAACATAAATAAAAGAGCTGTAACATTTCTTAAAAATTGAACAGAAGGAAAAATCTGCAACACCACTATCACTAGGATGTGCCTAATAATATTGCTGATCTGTATTGATTTTGTCCATTTTCTACCAGCCGTGCCTGACTACAAACTCCACACAAGTGTCTTGGTGTGTTCTGTTCCCTCATGCATCCTAAGCACTTGAGGTCATAAATTGTCGGTGCCCACCATAGACTGAATAAAGAAGAAATAATTGCCAAATTCGAGGGTGATAGAAATCCCACCTAATGTGCTTGGAGAGATGGAAAAATAGAAATAACTTTTGCTTCTGAAGATCAAGAACGTGGGAGGAAACAAGAAATTACAGTCTGAGATGAACTGCGACTGTTCTGAGATCACTTTGATGACAATGATTCTATTCTTATGGTTGTCCCCTATGGAGAAGGAACACATTACACTAGTAGGTGCTGGAGTACATTGGGATGCAAGAAGAGTTGATAGCTTGTATTCAAAATCATCCACATCCATCCTGAGGTGATTAGGGAAAGCCAAGAAGGAGGAAGAGAAATGGGCGATTGTGTCTTTGTCATCTGCTGCTGGTGATGCTGCCCACAGCACACGCTCTCCACAGCACAGCCCTCAAAGGCCTCTTTATCTGCTGGAAAGGCTCACTTAAGTAAGATATAAGGAGAGGGCCTGCCCATTGGGCTGCTATCACAAAATACCATAACCCTGAGAGGATTATAAATTTATGTCTTGAGTCAGAAACCAGGAAGTCCAAGATCAAGATGCTAGCTGATTCCGTGTCTGAGGAGAGCACACACATTGCTAAAGAGCTGACTTCCTGCAGCGCCCCTGGGTGGCAGAAAGGACCAGTGGCCTCTCTGTGGCTTCTATTGGAAGGGCACAGACTCGTTCATGAAAGCCCTACCCTCATGAACTAATCATCCCCTAAAGGCCCCACCCCCTAACACCCTCACCTGCAGTATGGACTTCAACATGAATTTTGGAGCATTATAAACTCTCAGACTATAGCAGGAGGATTAATCCGGTACTGCTTTTCTCATTCTATTCCCAGCATCATTTTGCTGTGTCTTCACAACTTTGGCAGAGGGAACAGATGGATTCATATGTGTTAACGTTCTTACACAAGTTTATGCTACTAGGGAATTTGGTGGCAGGTACACAAATCTTGGAATCTGACTTTCTAACTCTGTCTCTCCTATAATCTTTTTTCACATCTATCATCTGGCTGATTAATTCTATGCAAGTCATTCTATCCTTTACCATTCATTCTTTCATTTAGACAAGTAGAAGATTAATCATGGGATTTTGGAATCAGTATTCTCGGGTTGAAATATATGTCTGTCACTTAATAGTTACATGACATTGGAAAAACTGTTCAGGTTCTCTGTTCCTGCTTCTCATTTCTAAAATATGGGCAATAGTAGAACACCAGAAATTATTGTTTCCCAAGTCACCATTGCTGTAACATTTCTCTACATTTGCCATTTTCTATGCTTTTTCTTAGGTCTTGAATGGTACAATCAAGGATAATACCTAAGTCTAGGGTTAGTGAATTAAAGAAATTTACAGGAAAAAACAGAAAAATAAATATGTGTGTATACATATATATATAGCTTTAAAAATACATTCACATTTAATTCAGTCTTAGTTTTGTTGCTTATAAAATGGTGGCAATACCATTGGTTTTATTTTCCTGTATAAATGACATTAGTTATATAATAAGTAATTATTTAGCACATTAGTAGGTACACAGGAGCTATGGTTCCTTCATTTGGCCTATCTAATTAAAACTGATCACTAACAAAGAGACTATAGAAATAAAAGAATATTAAAGACAAAAAATTGAGAAAATCTTACATGAAATTTGAAAAACATTGAAACCAGCAAGAAAGTTAAAGAAATCACGAATACAAGAAGAGAAAATCAACTGAAAGAACATTTGAGAAGTTGAAGGTATTTAGAATGGGTAAATGAGGAGCAGTTAACAGTATTAAAACCAAAAGAGAAATAAGAAATTTGAGTGCTAAGAAAAGGTAATGATTTGGCAATTTCAAATGGGCTGGTTTCTTTGAAGAACAGTTTTGACAGAATGGTTGGAAAAGAAATCATATTGAATAGGGATTGATGAAAATATGGGAAATGGGGTATGGTATAAAATAAATGAAAATTGTGATTGTCTGTAGGGTAGAGAGACCAAGGCGGAAAAAAACCAAAAAAACACCTTAAATGTTTTCCATTTTTACAGAATGTAGTGAAAGAGTTTCACAGAGGAGGGAGAAATGTAACACAGTACAGAAGGAAAGAATCAAAGACATAGACAAGAAAACAGCTTAGGAAAAAGGTTCAGATCTTCCATCAAAATAGAGAAAGGAAAAGCATGACATAATGACATGGTGGAGACTGGGGACTTAACAGTGAGATCACAGAAAGATTCACAAGGAAGAGATAGGCTGCAGAAGCACACCCCACGGACTGATTTTTTTCTCACTGAAAAGGGGTAAGTTCATCTCCATGAGGGTAACACAGTGTGCTTTCTGCTGTGGAAACCAGCAAACAATATCTGACTGATCTTGGAAGTTAACTTCTGAGGTTCAATGTGTAACTGGGTCTTCAGAAAAATTAAAATGATTTGAAACAGCCAAAATGGGAAAACAAAAGACAAGAAAAGAGGAATAAATTAAATACACACAATTGAAGAGTTTCAATGACAGCTCAATTGAAGTGAGAGGACATAAATTTGGAATGGACCCAGTCTTGGAAGATAACTCCTATTTTAAATCCTAAGGGAAGCTGGGTAATGAAATCCATTAAGAATACACTACCCAATTGAAAGTTGAAAAGGAGATTAGGGAAGACAAATGTAATTACCCAAATTGTAATTTGGTCAAGACACCAAGGTTAATAACATTCTTCCTTTTTCAAAAGTTGCCATGAATTTTTTAATACCTTATAATGGCCAGTGTCATAATTTTGATTCCTTATACAAGAGATGAAGTCTTTGATATTAATTTTTAAATGTTAAGCATGTGTATTAAGGAGAAGTGTTTACCATTACACATATACATATATTTGCACCTATATAATTATTAGAGGTTTTTTGTACTTAAGTAAGTGCTTGGATGGAAAATAGCTGCCTCTTTCTCTTCAAAATTTGATGAGAATTTGTGAGCACAATTAGTCTCTATCATGATAGTTAAAAGTGGAGAGTAATGCAGAGGCCACAATATTGTTTAAGGGTTTAAGGTATGATCACTAAAGAGACCTCGGTTCCAGTCTGAAAAATCAATTTGTGTATTCACTTTTAGACACATTTTAGACAAAATTATATTTTATCATAGGGACTTTGAAGAACAAATAATACAATACATGTAAAATGGTTAACATAGGTAGTAAATTACAAATATGTGTTTATCATATTATCTATTAATAAACTTTAAATTAATACTCCTTTGATTTCAAGTATTGACATAATGAACCACCATTTATGAGAATCAAGGTTCAGAAAACATCATCCCTCTTTGGTAGGGTCAGAATATGGAACAACCATCTGCCATATGCTATAATTTCCTGGTACCCATGTATATTTCTTTGTGTAAATTTGACATACTAGCATTTGTATAGTAATAACCCATTTTATAAGTGTTTTTACCATATGTTTAAATTTGAAGACAATGTTGAAGTAGTATTAAGCATTAAACCTTCAATACCCCTTCAGAAATTGTCTCTTCTCTCTTAAGTATACTTGTATTTGGCAAACACCATATTCCTAAAGATATGAGAAAAATTACAAAAATAACAAAATTTCTCAGCTAAGGAGAAAAAAATTAAAAACAAGTTAAAACAACAAAAGCAAAACTCACTTTTCTATTCTTTGAGTAATGTTGATTTAACCATGAAAAGGCAATAAAACAACCACTTTAATACTCTTCATGCAAATACACAGATTAAAAGCAATTGACTGAGTTTCATGATTAATTTCACTAATACAGTTTTTATACTTAATCATTGTTCCCCATAATAAAATTAATCCATTCTATAATTATATATGGCCTTTGGTTTTAATATTAAGCAACCTGTTTAAAAAACCTGACTTCCTAGCATTGCCTTAGAAATCACACTGAATTACGTAGGTATGGGCAGAACTATACAACAAACAGAGTTGCCATGACTCTCTTCATAAAGTGTCTTTAAAGAAGGGGGATAGGAACTGTTCAGAACAAGGAGCATAATCTGGGTAATATTAAATTAAAGTTCAAATCCAAATATGTTAGTCAAAACACTTTTGTTTAAACTAGTTGCATTTAGTTAGCCTTGGTAAATAGGGAACCTAAGGAATAGGGTAATTGTTCCTCTCGCCTTTCCTCTTTCCCTCCCTCTATTAAGCATCTTTCAGTGGCTGAAAAGAGCTGCAGATTTATACTGTCAGGCTGGGAAGTACTGAATAAAGACAGAAACTCTTTTTCCTAGTGCTTTTTGTTAAAAACTGTTGTGATCTCTTTGTCTTGGACTTTATGTATGTCCATTTCTGACCTAATCACTATGACCAGGATAACGAAGCTTAGATTACTCAGATATGAGTCTAACACAGACACCGACACTTTTGCAAAAGCTGGGAAATTACAATTCATAACTACATAAAGTAGAACCCCACTGATCACAGAGAAGAGCCTCCAAAGCAAGAAGGGTAGTGCTGTCAGAAGAAGGGAAGGAGGAACACTAGGCAAATAAAATGAGCAGCTAAATTAATGTTGGGATGCAATCCACTTAGTTAATAAAGACAAAGCAGAATTACAGAAGATATTACTTATATATCTCACAATATGCTATAGGGATGTCAAAACTCCTTCATCTTTTTAGGAGCCTAGCTGGGTCCCAAAATGAATAGGAAGTTAAATGGATTAACAGCAAAACAAACAAACAAACAAAAAACAATAATACAGGCTTTATGTGGCCCAAAGTAACCTAAGGGCCATTCAGGGTGGTATGGCGGTAGACAGTAACCTTATAAAGAATTGATGAAGAACCAAAGAAGCAGGTTGAGTCAGATACTCATTTACTGGATTGGACAAAGACTAGTTAGTTGTGAAGAAGCAACTAAATTATGTGAGGAGCCTTAAAAGATAAGAGCTACTTGTACAATATTGTATAGAAATTCTCAGTTTCAGCTTCTCTTCCTTGAAGATAAGGATGTTGTTTTTCCTTCCAGTTTAGGGAGAATATTACTCATGGAAACTTCATAGTCTGGTTTTAAGAAACAGCACAGGCCAGCGTCCCGGCTCACTAGGCTAATCCTCCGCCTGTGGCTCAGGCACACAGGGTTCTAGTCCAGGTCAGGGCACCGGATTCTGTCCCGGTTGGCCCTCTTCCAGGCCAGCTCTCTGCTGTGGCCAGGGAGTGCAGTGGAGGATGGCCCAGCATGATCTTTTTACACCTGCTGTTTTTCAAACACCTTTAACTTAAATAATCAATATACCAGAACAGCATACCTTAACCCCTTCAATGTTATGTACTGGACCAAAGAAGACCCTTGTTTGACTTCCTGTAGAACAGTTTAAATCATTGAGTTTCTCCACAACTTAATTTCTCCAACTGTAAAACGAGGAGGCTCAACTTAGCTTAATGATGTCCACTAGATGTAAAATATCATGCTTTTCAGAGAAGCCAGTGGTTATGTTTCCCGGATATTTGTTACTTAAAGGTAATCAGTAGGGGTGGGTAGATAATGGGCTTTGGTGTCACATAGATCTTTACGTTAGATCAGTCCTTATGTAGCTATATAAGCATATGCAAACAAACACTGTTCTTTTCTGTATAATAATGGAGACGAGATTAGCAATATTGTCCACCTTATAAGTATCATGCTGGTGAATTCATAACCATAGTGCTTGCCATGGAAAGACCATAGCATTTAAATAGATGCCACCCTTTTTACTACTGCTATTATTTGTTACATTTACATGTCTTGGAAAATATTTTTGCAAGTTCCTCATTGAATCCATCTCTAAATACTTCAACATTTTTGTTTGATACAGAAAATTTAAGAATCTCATTCTTCCAACATTTGGGAGTTCATATGCTAATGAATCAAAAGTGAAGTGTTTTTAAATAACTTGCAGCAGCATCAGCAATGTATTAAATGCCCAAATTCAATTCCACTCAGAGTATTTGGAATAAAATATTTCCTATTCACACTAATTATGGAATCATAGAAAGCAAGTGAGGAGCTGCTTTCATTCCTGTTCCTGGGCCTCATAAATGGTGAGGAAGAGAAAGCAAAGAAGTCATGGTAGCTGCCTTCCCAGGAATGATGTCATTCAAAAGAATGCTCAGGGGAAAATGACAATCAACTGACATGGAATGCTAACTACTGTTTTATGGTAAGTAGCCATCACCAGTAGTTTCAAAAGCTAATTAAAGTAAAACATGCTTCTTTTTAAAAAGCACTTGTTGAACACACTAAATTTAAAAAAAAAGCCTTTACATAATTGAAAAAAAAAGGAATCATCTCCAATTTATGTTGTATCTCCTGACACAAAGTTCAATTTTTTCTTTTTTTTTTAAATAGGCATACAAATTGTACATATTCATTTGGTATCACGTTTCTATATATATACACACTGTGGAAAGCTCAAATCCGATAAAGCACAGTATCTCTCCAGTTATCATTTCTTGTGGGGGAAAACATTGAAAAATCTTTTCTTCTACCTATTTTTTGAAATGCAGTCTGTTTTTGTTATCTAAAAGTACCCTAGTATGCAATAGAAGGGCTTTAATTTATACTGGTGATCCGTATGTACTATGGTTTAAATGTAGGTTTCCCTCCAAAATTGGCATTTTTGAAACTTGAGCCAAAAATGCACTTCAGAAGGTGATCAGGCAGGAGCGCCCCACCCCTAAGGATGAGATTAGTGCCTTATCAAATGGCCTGCAAGGGTGACTCCACCCTTCCCATAGAGGACACAGCTTTATCCCCTCCAGAGAGCTAAACAACCAGACATCATCTTGGAAGCAGACAGCCAGTCCTTATCAGACACCAAGCTGCCTGCTAGTTATCTGAACTTGGAGACTCCCCAGAACTTGGATAAATAAACTTTATTGTTTATAAGTTACCCACCCTATGTATTTTCTTATACCAGTTTGAATGGACTAAGGTAGCATGGGATAGGAATACATTGAATTTCAAAGAGAAATCAGAAAAACGATGAATAAATTAAAATCGGATCATACTACTTATGGTTGTACTACTTGGTGGGTAATATTGATAGCTCGCATCCAAGCTTTATTTTCTGTTTATTTTTAATATACATAATTATGTGAAAGATATCAAGTCAGCACATATTTAAACAGATCCACCATTCATATATTTTGATTGAATACCTAATGACTAAATATTAAAATTAATATCTACTTAAAACCAAGAACATAGCCAAATATCTCCCAAATGGAACATACTGAATGAACCTTGTGATGTCAAGAGTCAATATAATATGAATATCAAGAAAACTAGGGAATGAAGACCATTCAAAAGGTGAACATATCAAATGTTAATGAGTGAGCACAGCAAACAGAACATTTGTTTTCCATCTGTGATATTATAACTCACTATCAGCACTTAGGATAATAACACATGGATATCCCATGAATGCCTATGAACCAGGAGCTCTAGATATATGAATGGAGCCTTAAGGAACGCTTGCACTATGCACCAGACATTGTGTCTAAGAATGTTCACCATTGCAATATTTGCAGCAAACAGAACAATAAGCCATAAATATACACCATTAGATGAATGTATAGCTTCTGAACACATTGATAAATCTCAGAAATAGTGTACTTAGTAAAAAAACAGCCATTGAAAATTATGAGTACACTTACATGTATTTTATGAAACATGTGAGATTTATACTTAAAGACATATATATATAGTCAAAGGTTACCTAAAATAATATAATTGTGTCTAGAGAGAGAGAAAGGCTAAAGAAACTCGTAAAATGACTGAAAATTCAACTGAACTTTTAATAATAACTACTGCAAGGCCGGCGCCGCGGCTCACTAGGCTAATCCTCCACCTTGCGGCGCCGGCACACGGGGTTCTAGTCCCGGTCGGGGCGCCAGTTCTGTCCCGGCTGCCCCTCTTCCAGGCCAGCTCTCTGCTGTGGCCAGGGAGTGCAGTGGAGGATGGCCCAAGTGCTTGGGCCCTGCACCCCATGGGAGACCAGGAGAAGCACCTGGCTCCTGCCTTTGGATCAGCGCGGTGCGCTGGTCGCAGCGCACCAGCCGCGGCGGCCATTGAAGGGTGAACCAACGGCAAAAGAAAGACCTTTCTCTCTGTCTCTCTCTCTCACTGTCCACTCTGCCTGTCAAAAAAAAAATAAATAAATAACTACTGCATAAAAATGTGAAGCAAAATAGTACGAGTAGTAGTTAAAAATGTGTATGTCATATTATCCTACTCATTTCATATACGATTTAAACCTTGAAATAAAATGCTAGGAACTTTTAGTAAGCTCATCTCTAAGTTTTATATAAAAATAATATGAATATTCAATGATTGTCTCTCAATCATTATGTTGAATATTTTCAGGTTCTGGAATCTTCAAGATAAATGAAGAGCAGTAAATAGCAAGTATCAAACAAAGGATGCGGCTGTTTCTCTCTATCAGGTTTAGGAAAAGAATCTTAATTTAAAAACAAAGCTAATCATTTTTGACTCATAAACTGGACTGAGCCAGAGCCTGTGTCTATGTATGTGTGATTAAGGGAAAGATAGGAATTGAAGATGTTGAAATATTAGGCAAGTGAATTTAAAGTTTTGAACATTGAAACCATTAATCTTTAAAACTTAAGTTTTAGATAACAGAGACTTCATTTCATCTTTATTGTTCTAAAGAACAATGTGCAAACTTAAGGTTTTTATAACTTTTTAATAACACTGAGAAATGATGATATGCTACATAGATATTTTATTTCCTGTATGGTGATTTGTCTTTCTCACTGAGCTCTGAATGTTTGGTTTGATAGCTCTCCAGCTCTGTGCATTACACAGTTAGTAGACAAACATGAAGGCTTGAGTAGCTTGGGATTCCTGTGTGTTCTTAGGAAGACTCTGTCTTCTATATACTTGATTCATGTATTTTCATGAGAACCTATAAGTTTTTAAGAAATTTTTAATTTCTTCTTCAGTGTGTTAGACCATGAATATTTTCATGTTCTGTCACTATTGAAAATTTAGTACCCACAAAGCATTGAATGTGATCTTATTTATCCTATTTTCTATTAACTATTGAATATATAAACAGAGACACTCCTAATATGTTTACATAGTTTCCTTTGCAATTCCACCTTTCACTCTCTCTCCCAAAAAAATCCCCATATACAATAATATCCCTCCAATAGTTTATTCCACCATATTAAGATGTAATTTGATCCCAAAGTTTAATGTTAAGATCTAGAAAACACAAGATTGTATACTCTAAGAAAATTTAGTAGCAGATTATAAAATTACAATTTGAATAGTTCCATATTTAAAAGACAAATATGCTAAACTGTATTGGGGATGTATTACTCCCTAATCAATGAGTCCAATCACACTCAAAAATGCTTTAGATTCTTTATTGAACAATAACCTTTCTCCATTGTTTGAAAAATTTAGTAAAGAAACTACTTCCCATACAGTCAGTTCTTTTTTGTAGTGATTAGATGACATGCAGCAGGAAGATCTCATTCATTTGATGGCAAGCACTCTAGAGATGAATTTGGTGGGCAAAAATTGCAGGGACCAGAAATGTCCATGGAAAATTTAAGCCCCCACCAAAAATAGATATGGGAAGATACAGAAAGAAAAATATGCATGATGTCATTTATTTATGAGTATGTAGAATCTAAAAATGTTGAACTCCTAGAAGCACAGAGTAGCACAATGGTGGTTATCAGAGTTAGGGGGATAGGATGAAGGGAAGGGTTAGGGAAATACTGGTGGAAAGATACAAAATTTCAGTTAGGAGGAATCTGATCAAGAGACTCATCGTATAGCATGATGACTATAGTTAATAGTAATACTCTATATACTTGAAATTGCTGGGAGATAAGTTTTATGTGTTCTCAGAAAAGTGATAAATATGTAAGGTAATGAATATAGTAATTATCTTGAGTTAACCATTTCACAAGTTTCACAAATTTTAAAGCATCATGCTATACACAATAAATATAAGGGAGTACAGGTTTGTTTTTTAATTGTTAAATTTATGTTCATTTTATTTTAAAGGTAAAGAAACAGAGGGAAACAGAAAGAGAGAGAAATGGATCTTCTACCAGCTGGTTTATTCCCTAAATGCTCACAACATCCAGAGCTGGGTCACACTGAAGCTAGGAGCCCAGAACTCGATCTAGATGTCTTTCGTGTGGGTGGCAGGGACCCAAGTACTTGAACATCATCAGCTGCACACTGGCACACTGGGTGCACACTGGCAGGAATTTGTTTAGGAAACAGAAGAGTTGTGACTCAAGCCAGGTTCTTCTGTATGGGTTGCAGGTATTCAAAATTTGTCTTAAATGCTACAGCAAATGCTCATCCCTTTGAGTGTAGTTCTTATTGGTCAATTATAAAAGCAAATAACTTGTTAATACCTAGAGATATAGGAAATTAAACCAGATTTCCACTTTAGAGAAGACAGGCATTCAAGACAATTTTATGTTTAGCTTAAAGGTTATGTATACTCAAGCAAGCCAAGGACCTGGAGAAGCTCCAACTGGCTCATATCTCAGTTATAATATTTCTTACATTGCAAATGCCTTGGTCTTAAAATTATAAATATTTTTACATTCTACTCATGAGATATTTTGCCCCAAGTCTCACTATTTTAGAATTAATGAACAGGCAATTCTTTAAAAGGACAAGACCAGTTTAAAAGAAGACATGATTCCTATCCATGCTGCTTCCATATTTTACTAACATGAACTCTTACTAATGGTAAATCTATATGCAGAGAAAATAAGATTTTGCTGTTATGTTGACTGGAATGTTCCAAAGGAGGTAGGGAGATAGAATTTCCTCAAACTAAATGTCATGCCAATGCTTACTATTTATTTAGACTCATCATAGTTCCCTGTAGGGAATCTTTGTTAAACCATAATATCCTGGGGTGGGGAGGAAGACACAGCACAAGCATGACAGTCAAGTAGTCATAGCCCTATATAATAAACACCCAGGCCATCAGAGAAGATAGATGGTTTGGCCACATCTAAGATCTAACACAATGACAAGACCTGGATATGGACAATGTGTTCTAATGGTTTCTTAAGTCCTCCTGCTCATTGCCAACTTAAAGTGGAAAAAATAAAAAATTAGAATGGAACTGAAAGTGATTCCAATACAAAGATGAAGTCAACTAAAATAATTTCAAGAAATGGGCTTACCATGGACTTTGATATGAAAACCAGACTATACTCTTTAGTTCTGGAAAGTAAACAGGGATCATGGCAAATACTGCAGAGATGTGTGTAATTCTGATGAATGAAATCGTGTTTTCCTTTACTAAACATCCAAGTACAAGTAGAAAGCAATGTTCTTTATAATTAGAGCAAAGAGAACTAGGATAAACAAAGGAATTCATTACTATAAAATAAAAGTGTTGCAGTCAGAAATACAAATGAAAACCAGAGAATTTGGGTAAATTAATCTGTGTGTGAATAATGGGTTTTAATTAACATTATTACAAATATATATGGCCTCTGAGACAACTGGAGGATCCTC